>NC_090936.1:698094624-698719624 GCF_040938575.1 Ambystoma mexicanum
GACAAGTGACTAAGTATGTATGATATCTGCAGTGCTAAGAAAACAGATTGCTCTGATGTGATTTTGCATAATGCCTCTGAGATGCTGTAATGCTCACCTGATTCCCGCAGAGGCGCCGGTAATTGACTGGGTGAATGCTGTGTCTTCAAAGGTGATGTGTAACACACGGTTGGTTCCTCGGGCTGGACCTCTGTGCACTGTGTGTCTGACTCGGAGAGTAAGATGTCTGCAGATAGAAAATATGGGATTAATGAACTGGGGTTATTGGGTGCCTCTCTCCTCTTCCCTTTCTCCAAAGGTTAACAATCTCCCCTTAGGTAGGTGAACACCGAGCTCTCCATCTGCCTCAGGGGCAGGGTGCCGTAACCAGTTTCTTCACTGGATAAGGGTGCAGGCCTCTTGACCTCAGAGGACTGCTGTCCGTCGTTTACTGCACGAACGGTGAGTTCTGGGCACTTCAAATGTCGTAAAAGCCTTAAAGTGCTTAAGGCGAGGCTGCTGTGAAGCGGTGCCGAGGAGCACGTGAGTATGGCTTTTGACTTATGTAAAGTTCTTTTGTAATGATACCTCTTGTTTTGCAGGGTTCCGGCGATGGCGGATGGCGGGCTGAAGAGAGTTGAGGATCGAACCCGCATGAGGAATAGAAGCGCTTGGAAGCACGTAAGTGAGCGCTTGTTGCCTGCTTCACGATGCGCACTAACTGTCTCTTTTACCTTGCAGGTACAAGTTCGGAGCTTTAGAGAAGCTGAAGGGTGCTGGGGTACCCGCTGATTTCGGCGTGGGAAGGAGTGATGGCACGTGAGTAGTAAAGTTGCCCAATGTCTCTAAACGCACCTTCTTTTGTCTTTCAGATGCGGGATGCAGCTTTGAAGGCCTCCGGAGCGTGCGAAGAGCCGGTAAGCTTTTGTCTTTAAGATGCCGGAATGCAGCGCGAGGCGTTGGTGACAGCCGCTGGACCAGGTAAGAGATGCGCTGCCACTGAAGACCGTAGTGCTAACCTGTTCTTTCTTTGTCTTTATAGGTGCTGCTGAAGACTGGATTCCAGGATGGTAAGCCTTTGTTCCCTTAGGCACAGGATCAGAAGACACGGTGAGCGTTCTGCTGCAGAGAATGCAGAATAACGCAGAGCAAGATTCATCCATCGGGTGTGGTTTAAATAGCCTCCTGTAGTGCTTAGGTGTCTCCTTCCACGGCCTCGCCTAGGTAAGAAAAGAGTTCCTGCTTTCCAGAAGAGTTCCAGTGTTCTGAACCTAGGGAGTGGCTCCTGCCCCACCCAACAGGAAAAGTAGTCCCAAACAGAAGAGGATCAGGGGCTCAACTGGCAGGTAAGTAAGCAGCATGGTCTGCTGCAGGTAAGTCCACCCAAACATTATTAGCCCGGCGCTTCCAGCGCTGGGACTGGGCATATTTATGAGCCTGGTGCCACTGGCGCCAGGACAGGGTCCAAAAGGTCCCAATTGGGACTGGCCGGCACCCGGAACCGGGGTTATGGGTCTGCTTCCAAGGGAGTTGGGTAAGTCCTGACCCTTTGGAAGCAGAGATCATGACAGATGCCTAATGATTTAAAAATGAAAGTACCAGAAAATGACCATGTTACAGAAAGTGCAAATACTTCTAAAAAAGAAGTTTGGTTTAACCTAGAGCTAACTCAAATAATGGAGATGTGTACAAATGAAAAAGGAAAACATGAAATTCCAAAAGAACATAGAGAAAGAGACAGATTTAGGAAAAATGACTCATGCATGGGTAATACCAGTGAACAGGGAGTAGGTGGGAACGCTAGAACTCCTTCCCGGGGCAATCAAAACACTAACCAAACACAGGCAGAAAAAATAAATGCCCAAAAGGAGGGTACCGATCAATCACCTGAAGAGTTCTTTGAGCCACAGATTTTTGAAGAAGTTAAAAGGACTGGTAACATACCAAATGGCCACAAATGCACAGAATTAGAAAATGTCAAATTACCAAGTAATGTTTTTACACATGTTCAGTTGGAGGATTGCAGTGTGACCTCTGATGATCCCTGGATGGATGGGCGAACGGTGGCCACACTCCAGAAAACCTCTGAATGTGGGGAAATGAATAAAGTCTCTCACACAAAAATGTCTTTCCATTTACCAATGTGCTTAGCCAAAAGTGAAAAAGGCCTGAGAAAAGTGAGTCCTGAAATCAGTAAGAATTCACACTTTTTATGTATATTAGAGGAAGCTAAAGACAGGTATTATGCTCCCATCACTGTAGAAGAAAAATGCAATATATTTGCGAGGATTGACGCTAGTGCACAGGCCACAATTATGTCCAAAGAATTGATAAAAACGTATCAATGAAGGGAGATCTCCACAGAATCAGATCACATTGAGGCAAAATGAAGGTCCAGTGCATAATTTTAACGGGGAGGAGGTGCCTATTATAGGTGTTACCAAAGTTGACATAAAAATAGGAAAACACAGAATGAAACAGGAGGTATTGATCACATCTATTGGTGAAATTCCATTTCTGATGGGGACAGATTGCTTGAAAAGATTGTCTCCTCTCATGGATGGGGTGAATGGAGTGCTGTGGTCCTTAACTAAAAAACCATTGAGACCTAAGAAAATAAAATCACAAAACAACATATAAATGAATGCCACACCGTTGCCAAAACGAATGATGCAGTGGAGGTATACCTCCAGAATAGCTGTATACCTAGCGTTACTGTTATCTTGATGTGTCAAGATAAAATGCAAAGTGAAAATGAGAAACAATCTGTTCATATTTATTTATAACCTATGAAGAAATGGCAAACTGAAATAGATGAGCACATGTTGTGCTTCTATTTAAAAGAGAAGAAATGCAAACAGAATACTACTCTTAAAACAGGCACAGAAAAACACATTAATACTCTTGCTAAAATACACATGGAAGATGAGCAACCATGGATTCACATTGGTATAAATGACCATTCTAAAGTAATAAGAGCCACCTTACCGCTTGAACAGGAAAGAAGTATTATTAATGAGAAATTACTGCAGAAAATAATGGAGAGGGAGGTGGTCCCAAAATTTAGAATTAAAAACGAATATGTCTCTGGCTTGGACAGTGCAGAATTTGAAAACCAAATTGCAGGCAGATGCATGCTAAAGATTAATATTGGGCAGAAGACAATTTATCATAATGTATGGATAGTGAATGGAATACAAAATGACTTTTACATGGGCAATGATATCATGCACAGAATGTGTATAGTGTTAGATTTCCTTAATCAAAAAATATGGTCACGGCTAGGTGGGCCTGCACCTGAATTTGAAGACGAAAGAAGGGTTTATCATTGCGCACAACTAGTACCATTTGCAATTGAATTACAGGTGAGGAAGGATACTATTGTTCCTGCATTCACCAAGCAGGTTGCAATAACGCTAAAGTGCAAAAATGGACAGCAGGTGAAAGTTTCTGAGGCATTTGTGTGCTTGAATGAATCCATAAAACAGCAAGGCCTGGATTATGAATACATTCCATTAATAGATGTTGGTGAAGGGTCTTTAAAAATGATGGTGAATAATAAAGGATGTCAGGATATTCATTTAGAGGAAAATTGACATTATACTGCAGATATCAATAACATGGTAATTGGAAATTTCCCTGAAAGGTATGTAGATGCAGGGGGTATTGTGCCAGAATACCTGGATTCTCAGCCCAAAGAGATCTTTAAAATTCAATCTGTGTACCCTTATGATTCAAATGAGACAGTGTGCTGTCATCAAGAGGATTATATAGTATTTGATTTAAATGAAAATGAAACAGAAAATCACCACATTGAAGTGGAAGCTGATATGCCAAAATATTTAAAAGTGCCAGCTTTGCAGAGAGACACAGCCACACAGTTGGATGAAAGCATAGAGATTCCTCCACTGGAGGATTTCCCAGAATTCTCAAAAATGGTAGAGGGGCAGATTTTGTCAGCAGACGCATGCAATAGCGATGAAGATAAAAATGAATTGAGGAAAATATTTATGGAGTTTAAAGATGTCTTTGCTAAAGATGCATACAATTGCAGACTAACTAATTTACATGTTGCCACATTACCAAAAGGGTGTAGTAGAAATCCAGTATTTGTGCACCAGTATAGATTACCACTGGCATGTTTAGAGTCACTGGTGGAGATAATTAAAAATTTGGAGTCTCGGGGAATTATCAGGCCTATTCATAGCACATCCAACACACCTATTGTGGGTGTGATAAAACCAAATGGTCAATGGCTTCTTTGTGCAGATTTGAGAGAATTAAATAAAAGAGTGCCAGTGTCCAGATTGCCACTGCCATTCATTGATCAAGGCCTGGCTCAGATGCATGGCTCAAAGGTGTTTACTACATTAGATCTCACATCTGTATATTGGTGTGTGCCATTGGCAGAGGAGATTCAGAATTTATTTTCATTTTCATTTGATAAGTCCTAATACGCATGGGTTACAACTCCATTCGGGTACATCAATAGTGGGAGTGAATTCGGCATATTTTTGAGAAAGGCTATGCCTGATGCAGCAGAAAGAGGAACCATTGTTTACGTGGATGATGTCCTGAAAAAAATGAATGATTAAAAAGCCATTTTGATGAAATTAGACATGTTCTTGGAAAGGCAGGTGCCAAAGTATCTTTACAGAAGGCACAATGGTGCAAGAAAAAGGTGAATTTTCTAGTTCATGAAGTGACTGAACATGGGCTAAACCCACAAAAGAAGAAGGTAGAAAAACTAAAAGATCCTAGAAGTGTGAAAGGTTTGAAAAGCTTATTAGGAATGACGGGATATAACAGAAAGTCTATTGAAAATTATGCTCAAATTACCCAACCATTGACTAAACTACTGAAGCTGAATACACCCTGGAAATGGGAAAAAGAGCAATCTGAGGCAGTGGCTAAATTAAAGGAATGTCTTATAAAGGCACCATGTTTAGCATACCCCAAAAATAATAGGGATTTCTTTATAGAAATAGGTTTCTCCGAACATTGTATGTCAGCAGTGTTATCAAAAAAACATGATTTGAATCACAAAACCATTGCTTATGCAAGTAAAGCATGTTCCCAAGTTGAAATTAAATTCAGTGAATGTGAAAAGGCCCTTTTGACCACTGTGTGGGTGTTACAACATTTCCGCCACATTGTTCAGGGAGAAAAGGTAATCATTGAGACAAATCAACAGCCATTGCAATTTTTAGAGAGTAAAAGAATTAGGTCAGGCAACCTAGCACAGTCCAGAATTACTTCATGGACACTGGCATTGCAAGGCTTTCCTGCAGAAGTGAGGTATGGCCAAAATAAAAAGAGCCCAGTTGCTCAAGGATTGGCAGATCTACATGACTCTGCAGCTGAACATGTATTAAATGAAGTAGAAGTGGAATCTAGTTTACAGGAGTTTGGACAATCACCACACAAAGCTTTTGATGAAAAAAGTCATGCAAGGATTTGCCAACTGTATATGTTGATGGTTGTGCTTTTCACATTAACAATGACAGTAATAAACAATTGGTATCAGGTATAGGAAATGTCTGGTTGAAATGTGAAGACATTCCCAGTATAGGGATGAAAATTGGGGCTAGGAGTAGTCAAGTAGCAGAATTGGCAGCCATTTATAAAGCAATTACTACTGCAGTTGATAATAAATTGTCCTGTTGACTGATTCTGATTATGCACAAAATAGCTTTGTGGAATATTTGCATGGCTGGAAAGCAAGAGGTATGATTACATACAATAAAAAGCCTCTCGAACATGGAAAAATGATACAGGATAAAGACAAATTGGTGTCAGAGAATGATTTGACAATATACTGGAGGAAAATTCATGGACATCTAAAAACTCTAGGAGAAGATAAGGAGGGAAATGATAAGGCAGATCACTTGGCTAAAATCGGGGCTGTGATGGGAGAGTTGCTACCTATTGAACACTTACTTGGTGAAATACAGATTGATGCAGTTACACGTTCTAAGGATCCAAAAGAGGTAGAACAAAACCAGTAGGTCAATGGAGTTATGATACACCAGATCAAGACCTGATTAAGGCACAAAAAGATGATCCAATTTTGGGAATCTATTATAATCATTTGATAGACCCTGAACAAAATCCGTTAACAGAAAATGATTGTGTGGGAAAAGAAGAGTTGAGGGTGCTATTAAAGAATAAAAAACGAATCAGACTACAGGATGGACTCATAATTAGGGAATCCATAACAGGACAAATACAGTGGGTGGTACCCCTTTCATTCAGAGGGCTAATGCTACTCCATGCACATGATGCAATAACTGCAGGGCAGAGAGGTTAAAAAAAACATTAGAGATACTGAAAGATTATGCTTACTGGCTACATATGTCCCAAGATGTGGAACTATATACTAGGGGATGTCTAGTATGTGCCCAATTTAAACCTGCTTCACCAATGCATAGAGCCCCATTGATGAAAAGAGGCTTAACCCTCCATGGTCAGATTTGCAAATAGATTATGTAGGGCCTGTAAAAAGGTCGAGCAGGGAGAACCGTTATATTTTAAGTGTGGTTTGTTGTTGTCAAAATGGATAGTGTGTATTCCTGCACCAGATTGTAGTGCGCAAACAGCAGCTACACTATTGGTGAATCATATATTTTCAAGGTTTTGGTTACCACAAAGAATAGAATCAGACAGAGAAAGTCATTTTACAACCACTTTAATGAGTAAGGGGTGGCAGATACTGGGGGTGAAAAGAAAATTGCATATTGCATCATACAGACCTGCCTCTTCTGGAGGTGTTGAACGTTGCAACAGGTCTGTTGTGGATATGTTGAAGAAGTTTGTAGCAAAGGCAGGTTCCAGCTGGGATTTACGTTTACCTCTGGTTTTGATGGCAATCAGATCAACTCCTGCCAAAGCAACAGGTATCAGCCCTCATGAAGTATTGACAGGTAGGAAGTCGGAGTTGCCGCACCACTTGTTATACAGGACACATGAGCAGACACTTGTAAGCGCATCTACAGTTCACAAATATATGGAAGAACTGAGGAGGCATTTACAACATGCATTTGCTTTTGTGCAGCAGAATTTTGAAAGGGCAGCTAACAGTGCAAAATCATATTATGATAAAAAAGACATCTGTGAAAAAGTACAGTGTAGGGGATCAGGTGTAAAAATGTCATTTTGGAAAGGATAAACAGAAAAATTCTAAATTTCTGGCGGCCTGGCAGGGGCCATTTCAAATCATAGATAAGGGGCCTCAATCCGGTTTTGGAGCTAACCATGGAGTAATTAGCTCCATGGTTGCCTCTGAAACCGTCCCAAATCCGGCATGGTGAATGGAGTAATTACCGGGTATCATTGATGATGGCGCCAGCGACATGGTTGTCAATACTGATGATTGTAGGGAATCATCTGGCATTGCGGTGGAAGAAGTGCCTGGATTCATAATGAGAAATAGAAGGATGATATTTCAAAATGTTTATATACCTTTGAATCGCGATAGTTTAATGGAAAAACATTTTAACAACACTTGAATTAGGGTTCAGCAGACTAAAGAGTGGCTAAAATTTAGAAAAGAGAACGCCAAACAGTCATGTTCGCTCAGTCCTTGCAAAACTTCGCCAGCACAAACTGTACACTAAACTCGAGAAATGCTCCTTCCATGTCACCGAAGTTGAGTTCCTCAGTTTTGTTCTCTCACCCAATAGAGTCAAGATGGATTTGCACAAAGTAGATGCCTTCCTTAATTGGCCGTCACCTTCTTCACTTAAAGGAACCCAAAGCATGCTCGGCTTTGCAAATTTTTTCGCCGATTTATCCCAGATTTCTCACGGATAGTCCACCCAATCACATCTTTACTGAGAAAAAACAACAAACAATTCCAATGGACTGAAGAGGCGGAACAGGCCTTTCAAGAACTCAAGAAAATATTCTCCTCCATGCCAATTTTATAACATCCTCACCCTGATCTCCCCTATGTAATGGAAACTGATGCTTCCAGCGTAGCTATGGGAGCAGTTCTCTCTCATAGAGATCAAGACACATGCCAATTACACCCCGTGGCCTTTTGGTCACGTAAATTCTCACCACAGAACTTAACTATGCAATTACAGACAAAGAATTGTTGGCAATAAAAGCAGCCTTCAAAACCTGGTGGCAGTATCTATTAGGTGCCAGACATATCATCACAGTAATCACAGATCACCAAACCTTCAATACCTAAAGTCAGCAAAAGCCCAATCGTCACAACAGTTGTGGTGGGCTCTATTCTTCGCAGAATACGATTACGTAATAACATACCGACTGGGAGTTCGGAATGGGAAGGCCGATGCCTTGTTTCATATGGGTGTTGAAGAGAAAACAAACAGTACCCTGGACCTTGTTGCCATCATCCCAAAAGATAAACTACATGGACTCACCACCACATTGACTCTGAGTGAACTTCAAGATAAGATTCAAACCTTAATGAACCCCGAGATCTTGTAGAAATGGAATTCCCAAAATGAACATCATACGGTTCTGGATGGATTACCCTACTTCAGGGAATGGCTATATCTACCAAGTAAAGATCTGCAAAAATTGGTCATGTCTGGTTATCCCGATTCCCTGATCGAAGACCATCCCGGAATTGCTAAGACTCTAGCCAAGGTTAAATGGAATTATTGGTGGCCAACCTGGCGTAAGGACATTGCTCGATTTGTTCTATCCTGTGGGATATGTGCACATAATAAATTGCAAAAACAGAAACCAGCTGGCCTTCTACAACCACTGGATATTCCACTGGCTCCCTAGGAAACTATTTCTATTGATTTTATTACAGACTAGGTTTTAATACCATTCTGGTGGTTGTAGACCTGTTCTCTAAAATGGCACATTTCATTCCAATCAAAGGACTTCCTAACACTACCGGTCTGGCAACAGCATTTCTTGAACAGATTATAAAACTGCATGGTTTCAATCCTCAGTCCTAATCTCAGATTGTGGAAGCCAATTTGTATCCAATTTATGTAGGAAATGTTGTACCATGGCACAAATCAATGTTCGATTATCCACTAGCCATCACCCCCAAATGGATGGACAAACAGAAAGAACAAGCCAGACATTAGAACAGTATCTATGTTGCATGCTGCATCACGTGGAAGAGAATTGGAAAGACTTGTTATGGATAGCGGAATACGCATACAATAACTCCATACACACCAGCACGGGACAAAGCCTGTTCTATACAATATATGGAAGACCTCCATGTACCTCTGAACTAGACTCCCCTATGACCTTGGAAATGCCAGCTGCAAAGACGCTACACAAAAACATAACTGAAGTCTTGAGAAGGGAAAATTAACATTTACTGCAAGCCAAAGACAGACAAAAAAAAATTGTCGGACCGGCATAGAAAGAAAGCTCCCGATTACCAGGTTGGAGACGAAGTCTGGTTGGCATCAAAACATGTGCCCATAAAAGGTACCCAGACCTTTCATCCAAGATATATAGGACCCTATACCATTGAATCGGTGATAGATCCAGTGGCCGTAAATTTAACCTTACCACCAAGCATGCAAATTAATCCGGTGTTCCATGTGTCACTTGTAAAACCTGCACAACCAGAAACCCGAGTCTTGACACCACCAAAACCTGTGCTAGTTGATGGAGAGCCTGAATTTGAAGTTAAAAACATTGTGGATTCGAAACGTCCCAGATATAAGCTATACTATTTAGTAGACTGGAAAGGGTACAGGTCTCAAGACAGAACTTGGGAACCAAGTAAACTTATTCACGCACCACGTCTGATTAAGAGGTTTCACTTGGATAACCCCACCAAACCTGGACCGGACAGGAAGGATACCATGAGAGGGGTCTTGGGGGGAGTGCTGTCATGACCACTGCGAGGGGGCACAAGTTGTGCCACAAGTAGGCTCCCACCAGAACCCAGAGGGCCTTAAAACCACTGTAAAAGGGCTCCTGCAGCCAGTCGTGGCACCTTTGGCACCAGGCTCATATGTAGGAAGGAATGGCTGTTCAAACTAGGTCCCATTTATGTAGATGGGCCTTTAAATCCAACATGGAAGCACCCACACAGTCTAGTTCTAAGAACCTAGAACATGCGGTCTAGTGTTTTGGGTGTGGCAGGCCTGGAACTACTTTCCTTTGTACTACTTTACCTGAGCTATATAAACCACACCCTGACTGCAGAACATGCTTCGTGTTATTCTGCAACCAGCAGCGTGACCCTCACCGTTTCCATCTCCTGGTCTTCAGCATCTTCCTGTAATCCTGCAAGAACAAGATTATTCTGTTTTACCTGAGAAAACACCATCCAGCAGTCAGCATCTCAACTGGGCTGCAATCTCTGGAAACCGAGAGAAGAAGAAACATCACTCACCTGTGAGTACTAGCTTAAGGACTTCTGGCAAACCTCTACCACAGCTGCTGTTTGAACATTGCGACCTGCAATAACGAGAAAGGGAAAAACATTATTATAATGCGCACTTCCAAAACATCGAATTCCATCAGTCTTACCTGAATTTCATCGCGCTATGCCACGCTTCCATCCGGAGCACCACAGCAACATCTGCAAAGGAAAAGAGACATATTCAGGTTTGCTTTCAATATTAAACAACCGCACAGCGGTGTACTTACCTTAATGGATTCCGGGGGCCTGTTTTTAATCGCGCTCTCATCCACTCGCAGCACCACAGCGGCCTGTGAGGAGAAGAAGAAGAAAACACAGGTTAGCTTTAAAAGACAATAAAGGCGCTGCGCTTTGCACTTTCTCTTACCTAGAAACGTGCCGCTCCATCCGGCACACATGCATCAAGACCTTTGCACCTGAAAAGAAGGAGATAAAGACATTAACGATTTCCCACCATAAACAGAACAAAGACTTACAATTAACAAACCTACCTGCTTACCAGCAGATTCGGGGTCACAGCAGGCCTGGGCCCAAGGAAGGCGTACTGCACCAGTGAAGCAAATCAGGCAGCTTGCCAACAAACATCAAGCGCCCCTGCACATGAAATGCAGGACGGATAGCTCACCCTACAAATAACTAAGGTGAGAAAAGAACCCAGTGGGAAGGGAATCGGTCTGAGGGAGGTGGGAGATTCACCCATTAGAGACAGTTATCACAAATCCTCCCTTCTATAATTGCAGATTCATTATTCAGCACTGGGCAACTACACATCCAGGGTTCCAGATCTCTGAGCCTTCCAGACGCCCTCGGGGATATCAGTTGAGCATTACATTATGCTGCCACTTCTAAGGGTTGATTTGAGATATGGGAAAATGTCTCTGTTGCCTGCAACATGATATTATCAAGGCAAAATAGTACCCAAATTATTGTATGCGATTGCGTGCTATGCCCCTTCTATTTTGGACTTTTTACCTACTATTGAAGCTGTAATTCAGTTCCTATTAGCAATGAATTGGGGATTGGCTCCCTAAAGGCTAGAGCACATTGGAAGACACTGGGCCTCATCACGACCTCGGCGGTAACGCTGGCGGTATTAGCGCGGGGGCTATTAGCACAACCGCCATAGCCCCTGGCGCTAATAGTGCAGGATCACGAGTTGGGCGGACTTGGAAGTCCCCATTCTCCATTGAGCCCATTCGGGAATGCCCCATTCCCCATTGAGCTCAATGGGGAAATTTCGCGCTCATACCGCCGGCGGATTTCCCGCCGGCGGTATGAGCGCAAATTCTCAGCGGATTTCACACCAGCTCAGAGCTGGGTTGAAATCCGCTGAGGCCCTGATTTGGCGGACCCTTAAATCCGGTGGTAATAGCGCTTCGCCGGATTTAAGGGTTACCGCCGAGGTCGTGATGAGGCCCACTGTCACTTCTGCATAATATCCTGTACCCAGTAGAGGATTCCTTGTTTAGAAACTGATATTGGAAGGGAACGGAAGCACTTGGATATGTGATACACATACATTTTGTTGTGATCTTCTTGATGAAGTGATCAGTTCACTTGTTGAACGGCCGGTTAGAGTTAAGCAGTCTTTATTTAATCATGACTGGATTAATACCACTGAGATTATGCATGTGTATTCTTCTTTAACCCATCTGCAGGGAGATCGGAGGAAATTGTGAGTTCTTGCTCCATTCCTTGCTATTTATGACTTTATGATAAAACTATCAGGTCCACCTTTTTTCGTTTTCGCTGGAATCTAATTTTGACTAAACAGATTTTGGTGAGAAATTGAATGCTCTTAATGGAGCAAGCAACATGCCGCTTTCGTAAATCGGCTGATCCATGTGAAACTGTCAAACACCTGATGTTAACATGCTCTGCTCTACATGGCCAAAGATAGAACTATTTAAAGAGGTTTCAGGGAAAACTTTCTGCGGCTGAGGCAGAACAGATATGGTCTATATGTTTGTCTGGTCATACTACTTTCACAGTAATTGCAGATACTGGTTTCTTAAAATCACTGAAACTTGACTTAACGTTGGTTTGAATTAATTATTAAGTTCGTTTTATAATAATGTATTTGATTTGTAGGTGTTTAGTAATTGTTTGAATGTTCTTATAATTGTTTTAACTTATGAAATCAATCTGTAACGTATTAATTGTATTTATGAAATTAATTTTGAATGAATTTTCTAAAAATGCTGTAAGATGTCAAAGGTTAATTTGTTTTTAACCAGATAACAAAATAATAATAATAATAAAACAAATAATAATGATTACAATTACGTGGAAAGGTTCAGATTGTTAATCTTTCCACTTCCTTTTTATTGTGGAAAGGAAATGCAAAGTAGTTCGGTGTTGTGTGAGGATGAAACAGATTAATATTACATTACCTCAGAACATGCTTGCCGAAGCCTGTTTATCTAGCCGGCTTTTGTGGTAGGAGAAAGCATCATGTACCACTGTGGTGCCACCCTGCTGCCCTCCACATGTCCTCCAGCCGGGACAGCCTTGCAACTTGCCCAGCCCCCATTAGAATGCGAGGAGTATGCACGCACACCCCAGACCCCATCCCACTTTAAATAGCAGTGGACACCCCCACTATGGCCCTCCTTCCGTTGTACATCATCAAGCCCCATAATTACCCTGGTGGACTTCCTCCCCCTCCTTATGCCACCAACCCACCTGGGCAGATTCGTGTTCCAGTTTCGTACCACAGCAAATGGCACATGAGGTATTTCCTGCCAGGCTGCCATTTGGCAAATGCAGCCTATTGGAGATAGTTTGCAATTAAAATATAACATGAGCAAGGGAAATTCTGTATCCCCAGGTAAATGCCACAATAGCTTTGCTTCTGGTGCTGATTACCGTCTGCCCCAAATGGAATTTGAAAAACTAAGACTGTCAACTTGTGCCGAATTGACTTCTGCCATGCAGGAATAGACAAATGAGTAGAGACTACAACGCTCACTCAGCTCTCACACTTCCACAAACCAGGACCCAACACAATGATAAACGTAAAACAGGCACAGTTAGGAGATATACCTCCTTCAGCCTTTGTGGTAATATGGGCTGAGGGAAGGCCATGCTTTTAAGATGGGTGTCTGCTCATTAGGTACAACGAGTGATGCTTCAGGAGTTCAAAGAGAGATCTGGGATCGGTTCAAAGTTATAACCCTTATGTTCCCACCAGCTCAAGTTGAGGGCTGATAAGGACAATTTGATTCGAGGTAGGCAGGGGATGGCCTCAGCAAGGTACGAGTCAGCGTTGAGGTGGTTGGACAGGTGCAAGCAAGTTGGGCCAAGCGTATGAGTGCAGCAGCCATGGGGATCCAGACAGCAAACAGGTGTCAAGTCTGGTTGAGCAGAAGTACGTTGCAGTTCAAAAACGGTGCTTGAAGAAATGTGGATTATGAAGGCCAGCAGTGCCAGTTTGAATGTCTAGGTGATGGCAGAGATACTGGTGACTGGATGTGCACATTGGTTCAAGTGGTTCGATGAAGCATTTGAATGTCACTGTTTGATCGGCAAAAAAGGTGCTGGCGGTTCAATGGCAGTTCAAAAGCTGCAGCTGCAGAGGGGATATTCAAGTTGAAGCCGAGGCAATGGCATGCTCGCCTGGTAAAGTGCAGAGGTAAACTTGTTCAAAATGCAGTACAACGGATCAAGGTGTTAGAGACCTATACATTTGAAGGCATTGAATGGTTTTGACTCATGGTTTCAAGTAGTTTGGTTGGTTGGAGAAACACTGGCTTCTGCTCATTAGGGTCGAAGAGTGATACTCCAGGAGTTTGAGTAGAGGTCCAGTATGGGTTAGAAGCTGCAACCCTGATATTACCAGTGGCTTGAGTCAAGGGCTGGCAAGGAGCAGTTCATCCGATGTGGGCAGGTAATGGGCTCAGCTAGGTATGAGGCAGCGTCAAGTTGGTTAGACCGATGCAAGCATGTTCGGTTGAGGAGTTTGAGTGCAGCAGCCGTGTGGATCCAGATGGTGAGCAGGTGTCAATAAAGAAATTGGCTCAAGTGAAGCCTGTTGTCTGCTTTCTGTTTTGTGTGTTACAGTTATATTAGATAACAGAAAGGATACTATACCCGCTGTTGGAGGTAATGTGTACATAAGGAATTCCCTGTGTGTTAAACAAGCAGGTTTCAAGCCATTTTGAGCAGAAGTGTGTTGCGTTTCAAAAATAGTGCTCGATGGAATGCATATCATGTAGGCCAGCAGGGTCAGTTCAAACGTCCAGATGACAGCAAAGATGCTAGTGACTGGATGCTGTTTGAATTTGCACCCCAGGCTTGGTTGACTGTTGATGAAGATAGACAACGAAGGTGTTGGTGATTTGATGGCAGTTGGAAGGCTGTGACTGCAATAGGGATTTTCATGTTCAAGCCAAGGCAACAACGTGCTCAGTTGGTGCGGGGCAGCCTCAAACTTGTTTCAACATGCAATACAACACTTTGATTTGGTAGAGACCTGTAGTTTCTAAGTCATCAACCTGCCTCAATTTACGGTTTTGAGTAGTTTGACTGGATAAACACAGGCTTCATGACTGACTGGCTTGGTCCTATGGTTGCTGTCATTCCCAATCCAGGGGATGAAGCTTATGTTTTAGTCCTTATTTTCCCAAGCACCGGGGAGGCTTGATCACAATTTCAGGTGTCCTGCAACACAATGAGATCCTGGGTACTGTTGTGGCTGGCTCTGAGGCAGGTCTTGTCCCTGCAGCAGGTGACCCCCAACTTTTCCTGGAGATGGTTGATGGACAGAACTTGCCTCTGCCTTGGACCCTCAGTGTTCAACTCACTAGCAGAGGACTTTGGAGGGATCAACTCTCCCAAAAGAGGTCTAATGAAATCTTCTTGAAAGTTTGAAGTCCAAAAGATGATTGGTATAAGTGGTGGAAGACCCCATCTCTTAAGGGCAAAAGGCCACAGGTGATTGGGCAAACGCAAGCCTGCTTTAGGGAACTAATCTCTGTTCTTGAAAGAAGTTGACTTTGCTTTTTCAATTCATGCCCAAAGTGCTTTCTGCAGAGTGAAGTTGAGGGGACAGGAAGGAGAGAGAGAGGCAGAGAAAAACAAGAAGGTGTAACCTTCCTCCAGTTGTAAAGAGAGTTTGGCAGAATCACATGCAGTACCCTTTGGGAACACTACATGCAATTAAGACTACAAGTGTCAGTAGAATTTCACCTTTGGCACAAGCCTGTACAACACAGTTATGTGGTAGCAGTGGCTGAGCAGCCAGACTTATCACAAGAGTTTAGTGAGCAGTAGAACAAGTTACACAAAGGACCAACAAATACAGTGATTCAAATATACACATACTCAAGGTTTCTTGGTAAAAGAATATACATTTATTTACTCAGTCAGTTTGAAAACATTACACTAGCAAGAGCAGCTCAATATCACAAACTAATAAACCACAAATACACAACCGGTAAGTAAATGAACAAGTTTAGCTCCTCTGAAGTGGGAGTAAAATGGCACTTCAGATACTTAATAAAGAGGTAAAAAGACAAGGTTATAAGAATAGACAGCCCAAATACATTCATAGGCAGGTCAAATGGTTTCAGTTAACTACAACCAGCAATTCTTATCAATAGGCCTGGGCCAAAGTCAATGGTTCACAGTCTTTGTATAGGATAGCACAGTTCTGGTAGATAACGGTTAAGTCTTGACCACAGAGTTTAGAAGAATTTAGCTAGGTGAAAAATGTGATGAATGTTTAGGGAAGGACACACTTTCGAAGTTGAGAAAGTTTCCACAAACATTTGCGATGGCTGAAAAGATTTCCGGACCGCGTTTTCACAGTACCTTGTTAGTGAAGAAGAGCTGTAGCTGAGGCAGTTGTTCCTGGCAGTTCGAGCAGATCTCTCTGGTCCTGAGCTTCAGTCGTGGGGACAAGCAGGAGGATGTCGAGAGGTACCTGCACTGTCCAGGGATGAGGCCAAAAGCTTAGCAAGACGTCGGTTTAAGGTGTGAGTGCCTTAAAAAGTCTACGAGCTGGTTTCCTTCCCTCTGGCTACCCGGTTTTCAACAGCACTCTGATGAAAATTTTACCAGATGGGGACGGTGTCCAGGTGGCTTGCGAGTTGGTTGTTCCCACCGAACTCAAGGGAAGAAGTTAACCTTGAAGGGCTTCTCTGTCGATGGAGTTTCAGGCAATTCAGACCTGCAGCAGGGCTTCACCGGTCGTTCAGGTTCATTCCAGCTTGGCTGTCACTCACACAGCAGGCCGGCTGTCCTTGCCGGACAGCCAGCCGGCCAATCACACGAGAGTGCATTCAGGTCTCCTAGGAGACTAAGCACAGGGAGTTTCAGGCACCTTCCTCACATCCTATCCACCCCAGACACCCTGGCACCAGAGGAGGGCTTCAGCACTGAAGCCTGCCAAAGGCCAACAAACAAAGGGACCAAACCGGGTTTGGCGCGCAGAGACAAACACAAGAAGGAACTTTCCCAAAAGAAATGCTGAAAAAAGTCGACCAGAGTCTGTTTTTACAGATAGATCCTGGGTGCCATATTGAAAAACATGGCTGACCCTATTTTTAGCTACCGTTGCTCACGGTTGGGAAAAATCATGGTAGTTTGATCTAAGCCACTGCCACCAGCCATTTAAAGGAGGAAATGGTAAGATTTGACTGTTACATGAGTGTTGTGACTCAGGGGAAGTTAGGCAACCCCTCCAACACTCTACAGGAAGATAGTGTGTGCTGGGTCAGTACATTTAAAGAGACTAGTAAAGTCAATTTAACTTTACATGCTCTGGGAGACAGTAGTCAATCCCAAAGAAGGTATTTAAACCTTGGGAAGTCTGAAAGACATCCCTGTGCCACTGCACTGAAGGTGCTGTGTGACACACAGAAAAAAGATGATGCTATGGAGTTGTTTTAAAACTCCATAACCAAAGAACGCAAAAGTAAAACACACATCAAAATACATGGAAGAGTGGGAACAAAAGGCTCTCACTCTTCCCAGGTAAATAAATCAAATCCTAGAAATCCAGCAAAGTTGCTGGGGGTTTCAAAAGGTAAGGGAAATTAGCACATATTGAGAATTCTCCCTAACAAAGATCTTTCTCTGTGTACACCAATCTCATCCCTTCCCTTCTTAATAGGATCAAAGGTGCGGTGAATTGGATTCTGCTTTGCAGGAGTACAAGGATGAATACAGATAAAAATGCCCACTCAGCCTCACACGTCTACACACCAAGAGCCAATGCAATCATAAAGGTAGAACAGGCACTGTTAAGAGATATACCTCCACCTTTTGTGGTAGTGTGGGCCCAAGGAAGGTTATGTTCATAAGCGGGGTGTGAATGTGATTCAGTAGCGACCCAAACTGCAAAGCATAATAGTCCAAACTAAAGGGAATGTCCAAACAAGGTTCTATGAAAATAGATATAATTTAATAAAACACACCATATGCAAGATAACTAAATAGAAAACACTGTACAAAACCAACCACTGTGGAAAGACAGAGAAAATGTAGCAGACTGAATAAAGTACCACTATTAGCGTGCATTAAGCAGTGATAAGCACATTTTCCAGTAGAAAAAGGGATATGTCTTTGAGGGAAAGAAGATTCTGAGGTGACCTAACCAGTGTCTAAGGTCCTAGTCGACTGACGGGCAGTTTGGGCTCAACAGTACCTTGTTTTGTTTCTTTGTTAGTTGGCAGATGTCGAATCCCGTGCTGAACGTAGATGCTATCAGGCTCAGTGCGGGCCCATTGGATTGTGTGGGCATCGGGGAGTGGCGAATGCGGTAGCTCTGTACGGTCAAAGGGGGCTCTCAGTGATGCAGGTCAGGTGGTCCCAGGACTTCTTGCAGATGGGCCAGGCTGAGTCGGGCTTCTAGCCACTGGGAGGTTGATGCATGACACTCCGGCTGTGCAGGTTGGCGGGCGACGGTCATCAAAGGTGGTGATATTGGGTGTGTGTCGATGTACAGTTCAGTGAGGCACTGTTTGCAGGCAAGCTGGGCTCAGGAGTGTTTGCAACCGCCAGTTAGAGTCAGTGTGTGAGTCACCATCGAGCAGTAGCTTCAGGCCTAGCACATGAGGGGCGCAGCTAGGGAACGATGCAGCATTGAGGTGGTTGAAACACAAGCAATAGCTCGGATTGCCGGAGGAGCACAAAAGCCAGCACTGGCATTTTCTCTCTTGTGCAAGGTTCAGTGAACTCAGAGCACCTAATTCAGAGGGACTCGAGGACAGGATGGTTCCGTGTTGGGTCTTCTCTTCCAGCTTTAGGAGATTCTGGTGCATAGTGTCAGTTCCTGGTCCACAGCAAATGTTCACCGAAAATGTGCCCTGGGAGTGGATAGGGAGCAAATCATTCTTCTGTCTTGGACACACATTTTATCACCTCAGGCTGAGGGCTTTGTAAAGTGCAAATGTACCAAAGGAAGTCCAGTGAGGCCTTCTAAAATGTAGTTCCAGAGTGAATCTAAGAAGTGCTGGGAGACCCCTTCTTTTAAAGGCAAAAGCCAGCAGGTGAGTGGACTAAAGCCAGCCTGTCTTAGTGGTCCAATCACTTAATAGAAGTGGACTTTGTCCTTCTGCAATCCCACCCAAAGTAGGAAAGAGAAAGGCAGAGATAAACAAAATGGTGGAGGTCTCCTGCCACTGAACAGATCCCTCCTGACTATTCTAACCCCACCCACTTTCCTTCTTACAAGGATCAAAAGCATTTAGAAATGCAACAACCTGGTGTGTGGCTACTCACTATGAATGGGTGTGCTCCTTTGATGTCTGGGCCCAGGGCAGCTGCCTGATGTGTCCCTGGAGGAGGGTGTTGTCTGCACTCACAAAGAGATGAAAGAACAGGCATGGCCATTCAGGTCTCTGTCCTAACAGGCTCAACCCGTTTGGCCTGAATACACGTCCCTTTCCACCCACAGCTAAGCTTGGCTAACAAAAGCTGACACATTTGTGATATCAAATTGGATGTGGCTGTAATAATTATGAGAATACCATACACCATACCCTAACTCGGGTATAGCTTATATTTAAAGATTATTCTACCATTAGGTGGTAGACCCATAATTATAGGGTTTTAGATTGGGGTGCATATTTTAAATTCAGCCCCTGTGCTGCAGAGACTTGTCTGTCATTGCAGCTGTAAAATGATCACCTGTGAACTCTGAGCCTACTCTGTGCCATTGGTAGGGCAGGCATTGAAAATCAGGTAAATGATTTAGCAGGACACAGGTGTGCACTATGCTTTTGGCCTGGAGCTTATGAAAGGGGGATCTGCTCACCAGATTTCGTTTCAGAAATCGAATTACCAGCATCATTTTATTCATTTAAAAAAAAAAAAATGAAAAAATCGTTGACTCCTATACCCTTGCCAAATGAAAAACTCATCACAAAAAGCCCTTTGAAATGAAGCATTGTGGTGTGAGGCCATGCTGTCTGTGAATGGGTTTGCCCCTAGATTCCAGTTCCCAGGCCAGCTTCCTGTAGAGCGGCTATCTTCTCGCAAGGTTGTTCTCTAACCTTACAAAAAAGAGAGGCAATTCCCCAGGGGCACAGTCCTGCCAGCAGTGTCTAGTGACAGCATAGTCTGGGAATAATGGTATCCAGTGAGTGTCTGCAGAGTGTTATTTCAGTCAGCAGCAGGAGCTGTCCTAATTGTGTACAGGAGCTGAACTGCGATTCACTATTGTGCCTGGCTGCGTGGAAAATCCACTAGCCAGCCTTGCATAATGGATTTTAACAACTCTTCTGCGCGTCAAGTATGCGTCCAGTGAGTGTCTTGAAATTGTTACTGCAGTCAGCAGCATGCAAAAAAAGGGAAGTTCTCCTTTGTACCTGGCATATGTTGACTTTAAGTCTGCCATCGACACAGAGGCCAACTTTGGGCAAAGTTACAAGGATGCAGTGTGCAGGAGTCATTGCTGACGATTCTGTGACAATTCAATGAAGGAACCATTGTTCAGGTGAGGTTGAACAGCATGGGCGCGTTCTTAAGGGAGTTTCCCACTGTAAGAGGTTTAAAGCAGAGGTGTGTGTTCGCGTCCATGCTTTTTTTTTTTTACTTTTGTTTATTGGCAGAAAGTTGAGACCGGTACAGTACAGATTGCACAGAGACAAACAAGCATCATAATAGCACATGCAGGCATTACATCATGACTATTTCAGACATCTCAGGTTGGGGAGAGTTGACGGCATGGAAAAGCGCAAATGGCACATTTCTTATGGTGAGTTGGGCTGGGCTGGTGGGGGGTAGAGCTCCACTCAACCTCGTCTCTATTGTACAGATAACTGCAGAATTCTGACTACACAATTTTGGGCGGGATGGTATGGGTAAGGATCCGATATACTCTTCTTCACACATTTGTACCCAGGTGAGGGCTTTCAACCACATCTTGAGGGTGGGGGGGTTGGGGGCGAAGCTTCCAGCATTGTAATATGCATCTTTTGGCGACAATAGCACTTACATTTCGAAATTTTGACATTTTCCTTTCATTTTCCCCAGTCCAAATTACAAACAACAAGGCTAGTGGGTCCAGTTCTACTGGGGACCCAATTATCTCTGATAGCGCTTTTGTCACTTCCATCCAAAACGTATTTAGCGCAGCGCAAGACCAAAACATATGTACATGATCTGCCTCACCTGATTTACATTTCGGGCATTTGTGAGTCGGGGTGCGTGTGAATTTCGCTACTCTGTGAGGTGTATAATAGAGCCTGTTGAGGAGTTTGTATTGTATGCAACGGAATCTGGCACTAAGGGAGACTTTGCGTGTGTGTGCACACATTTTACTCCATATTTCTTCAGTGATTTCCGTTTCCAGCTCCCTGGCCCATGCTTCCCACGGTTTGAGGGATATATCCTCTAGTTTTCCAGTTGCATTTTGTACAGTGAGGGTACTATGCTTCTGCTGCCTGCAGAGATTGCTATGTATTGGAGATCAGGTGAGTCTGGGGGTTCATCTGGGTATGAGGAGCATATGGGAAGCCACTTATAGTATGGGTATTGCTCTTGCTTAGAGTGCACAATGCTATTCCATGCTCAAATGATTGATGCCACCGGGTCTGATGGAGCATCTGTCTGGAATGTACGGTGTACTAGTAAGGTCATAATGTTGGTCCCAACCCCTGCCAGTTTCTCTAATTTTATGTGTGGGGGTGGGTTCAGGTGTGTATACCAGTGGGTGGCGTGTTGGGCCTGTGCCACGTTCCAGTACAGTGATAGAACTGGGGCTGTGAAACCCCCTTTCTCATAGGGTAAGGTCATATGTTGCCTCTTCTTGCGGACCGCTCCGGAGTGCCAAAGAAATTGGGCGCACTCCAAGTGGAGCCTCTTGAAGTATTTCTTCCCGGGCCACACTGGTACGTTGGCATAGATGTAGAGGAGCTTGGGGACCATAATCATTTTTATCAGGGAGAGTCTGCCCGTCAGGGATAGTGGGAGATTGTACCATTTGAGCATCTTGGATTCAATGAGCTGCGCCATTGTCTCGTAATTGTCTGCCAAAAAGGAAGCTTTGGTTAGTGACACTTGCACCCCGAAGTAACTGATGCCACCCGGAGACCAGCGTAGGGTGAATTCACATGCCAGTCGTTGGGTTGCCATAGTGAGAGGGAACATTTCTGATTTAGAATAGTTAATGGTGAAACCGGAGTACGTGCCTATTTTGGTTATGTCTCGGATGATCGGGTCTAGGTATGTGGAGGGGTTTCTGACGTATAGGAGTATGTCATCTGTGTACAGTGAGATGATTTCCGGCGTGTCCTGTACATGAATGCTATACTGGTGTATCGATCCCTGACGTGATCAGCCATGGGTTCAATGGCGAGCGCAAAGAGGATGGAGGAGAAAGGGCAACCCTGATGAGTACCTCTGTGTAGCGCAAAGTGAGAGGAGGGAACAGAGTTGACCAGCACCCTGGCCAGTGGTCCTGTATACAGTAGTTTTATGTAGGAAATCATATTTGGTCCTACTCCCATTTTCTCCAGCATGGCCCATAAGTATTGCCATGAAACCATATCAAATGCCTTTTGGGCGTCTAGTGTCACCGCCACTGCGTCAGCATTCGGATCAATTCTGGACAGCATGTTAAATAGACGGCGGATGTTAAGTGCCGTAGAGCGACCAGGAACAAATCCACTTTGGTCGGTGTGGACCAGATGGGGCATGAATGGGAGGAACCTGTTGGCGATTATTTTGACAAAGATTTTCATGTCTGTGTTGATGAGGGATAGGGGCCTGTAGGACCCACATTCGTCTGGGGGTTTCCCTGGTTTGGGGAGGACTGTTATTAAGGCTTCTCTTAAGTAGGGGTGGGTGGTGTTTAATCGGAGTGATTCGGTCCAGACCCCATACAGTGCAGGTGCTAGTATAGCAACATGTTCCTGATAGAACTCAGATGTGAGCCCGTCAGGGTCTGGAGCCTTGTTCTTAGGAAGGTCTGAAATTACCTGAACTATCTCCTCTAAGGTGAATGGAGCATCAAGACGTTCCCTGGTGTTCTGGGAGATAAGGGTCATAGGAATGCCTTCTAGCAGGTCGTCCAAATCATGGGCTGTGTGTTCAGGCTGGGGGCCGTATAAGTTGGCATAAAAGCTGGCGAAGGTGTCAAGGATGGCTTGGTCCGACCAGTGTCACGCCCATTCTTTTTAACCTCTACCATGCTGATCTCCCTGCTAGTCCATCTGCTTTAAATTGTTTCCCTCCTAAGATTGGGGCCATGCATGTAAATTTGGCATCATATACTGACGATTGAGAAGGACAATAGTTGAACTTACTCAATACAAGTCTGAGAATGGTCTCATAATAAACTTTTATAAAACAAAGGTCTGTTCTTTGCCCGTAGAGAACTGACAAGGAAGTTAGAGACATATTCAGCAGACATTGCAAATGTTTTCTATTTATAAATATCTTGGATTGTCAATTAAAGCTGACAGAAAATACACAGATATGATATGATATGATATGGTATTTGTAACGCGCCTATACACAAGTGTTTCAAGGCGCGACGAGGCAGGGAGGGAGGGAAACAAGGGGAAGACAGACAAACGATCCTACTAGGCCAGGTGTCATTCAGATCGCGCAAGTGCAGAGGTAAGGGGAAAAGGAGGAAGTGCAGGGGGAGGAGGTGGGGGGGAAGTGCAGTACAAGGTAAGTAGCGTCAAAAATAATAAATAATAAATAAAAAGGGCCAGCTGGTGGCAAGTGCGAGGTAAGTGCAGAGCAAGTGCTGGGAAGGGGGCTGTAGGGATACAGTGACAGTCCCACAGTGCAGGGGGAGCCAGGGAGGCAGTGCAAGTGGAGAGTGGCTGGGCCCTGGACCGAGGTTGCTGAGAGTGGCCCAGATGCAGGTTTAGTGCTGAATTCAGTGGGGAGTTAAGCAGGATTAGCAGGGGAGAGGGAGAGAGAAGGCAGAAGCGAAGAGGAAGGTTTTGAGGTGCTTCCGGAACCGGAGATGGTTCTCCTCAAGTTTCAGGGAGGCAGGAAGGCTGTTCCAGAGGGAGGCCCCTGCTGCGGAGAGAGATCTACCCCCAGCTCGTTGCTTCGAGAAGCGGCTGACCATGAGGGAGTTGGAGACGGATGAGCGAAGGGCTCGTGAAGGAAGATATTTAGGAAGAGAGAGTTGAAGGTATTTAGGTCCCAGGCCCCAGAAGGCCTTGTGGACAATGCAGAGGGTTTTGAACTTAATCCTCGCAGCCACTGGGAGCCAGTGAAGAGATTTCAGTCCTGGAGATATACGGTCCCTGGGCTTGAGGCCAAGGACAAGTCTCGCAGTTCTGTTCTGGATAAGTTGCAGAGGGCGGAGAGTGGAGGCAGGCAGATTAAGATAGAGGCTGTTACATGAGGAGAGAAGGAGAGTGTGGAGTCGAAGATGACCCCGAGGTTTTTAGCCTTGCAGGTAGGGGCAGGAAGGGGGCCAAGGGAGGCCGGCCAGAGAGCTGCAGGGAAGGAGGGAGTGGGTGTGCCGATGAGTAGAATCTCAGTCTTACTGGTGTTGAGGCAGAGGTCATTGGCGGCACACCATTCCTGGATAGCAGACAGACAGTCGGAGATGAGGGAAGGAGAGGAGGAGGCCGAGGGTAGCCTGAAAATGAGCTGGGTATGATTGAAGTGAAGATAGATGGTGTGTTAGCACGTACCATCAATGTTAGGCCATTTGCAGAGAGAACTGCGGGCTATAGCCTGGCAGGAGTCATACAGGAGTATTGACAGAGCATTGCACCTGCCATTGTTTATATCCTGGAAGCTAAATTTAGGACTGACATTAGATGACTAAAAGTAGTGGAAGGACGGTTCTGGAAAAGACTATAATGACTCCCTCAGTGTGTGCCTATTGAAGCTCTGAGATTAGTGCTAGGCCATACCTCGATAGCTAGTCTTCAATATTTACAGAGGGGCCTTCTCCATATTAATCCCATGAGGACTCTGTTATCACCATTATTGGTGATCATGAGCACTTTCTTAAAAACTGAAGGTCAACGTCCACTGCTGAAATTTGCCTGGATAAATGAAAAAATTGTTCAAGGAAATAGACTGTTGTCCAAAATGGGAGAATGATCTTGAATTCCTTGGAAGGGGGTTCAGGGCCAGACCTATTATATTGTATATTATATTATATATATTTGTGCTCTCACAAATATATTTGAAGATGGTTCTAGCCCCCGCACTCAGAAGATTTCTGCTACTGATGTGCTTCAATAAGTTGCCCTAACAAGCTGTAATTGGCCCTAGATATGGTATGGCCAAAGCCGGATAGATGTGTTGATTGTGTGGCAATAGTAAATTGGAGGAAATAAATAGACACATTACAATGTAAATAGTTAGGTCCAGTATACATGGCATACTTGAGTAAATGTGTCCATGATTTAAAGGAGATAAGGTCCTATTCCTTCTGGCTGATTTACATGTCAGCTAGAAATAACCATATGATTATGGCCTTGTATAAAATGTGGCAAAACATAAACAATCAGAGTATGGCCGATTAGGTGGCCAGTTCCATCCAGTTTGATATGGCATGCTTCTCTAGAAATGTTGTCTTAATATTTACTTCATTTTGTAAAAATCTATGATGATAGAACATGCCCTAGCATAGGCCATATGATAAACCAGGAAATTCAGTGATGTGTGATCTGATTTAATTAGAACTTGAAGTTAAGATTAAGAGTTGCAGATCTTATTTTCTCCGTTGTTTTAAGTTTATATAACCAGATGTACATTTTCTTTGGGCCTCATTACAAGGTTGCCGGTCCGGTAAAATCAATGCCGGTATTAGCATGCCAGCATCGTTTACCGGATCGGAGTATTACGAGCCGCGATGCCGGCGTTATCGGCATTGGCAGGGACCTGCCGTGGGTGGCCTCACCATTGCCGGTATCAGCAATGACACGCAGCAGCTGTGCCAGTGACACCGGCATGCCACTGTCAAGTACACATTAAGAGGTGCATGGACATGCCGGTAACAACGGATACAATGATGCCATAAACACTGGCATCACGGTGCAGGCGTTAGTAGGAATCTGATGTGCAGAATCCTGCTACAGGTGGTCACAATCGGCACAGGTGGAGGCAATGGAGTCTGGCACAACACAAAAGGAGTACTCCCACACCACATCCCTCTCTAATCCACAATGCTACCATTGACACTAGCAGTACTGGAGCTGGAGGACATGCATGCAAAGCTATTCCTGGAGGAGGCAGTGAGCCAGAGCATGCAGCGGATGCCCAGGAAGAGAAGGAGGGCGAGAATGGCCCAGCATATACCCAATGTGCAGGCAGTTGTACCTCGCAGGCAGCCACCAATCCCTTGCCTAAGGGCCAGCCCATTCAATCTAACCCCTGCCCAGATCCACACCCTGTACCGGCTGGACAGGAACACCATCAACACAGTAGTGGACCTCATACATGATGACCTGGTGAGCCTAATCAACATCCGGACAGCCACCCTCCCTCCCCCCTTGCTGAAGGTAGTGTCTGTGCTACACTTCCTTGCCACAGGCACCTATCAGCACACAGTGGGGCAGCTACATGGGATCTCCCAACCCTGTTTCTCCCATGTGCTCACCCAGTTGCTAGATGCACTCCTGTCCCATGTACGTGACCACATAAGCCTGCCACAGAATGCAGAGGAGGAGAATGAAACCAAAGTAGCATTTTATGCACTTGCAGGCATGCCCAACATCATTGGTGCGCACAACTGAACACATGTTGAGCTGGTTGTCCGCCATGTAGTGGAGGTAGTGTACCGCAACAGGAAGCTGTACCATTCCCTGAATATACAGATGGTGTGCGATGCACACAAAATAATCACCCATTGCTGTGCAAGATTCTCTGGCTCTACACATGACTCCATGGTGCTGCGGAACTTCACGCTGCCCAGCTACATGGCATGATATGCTGGACCTCGTACTTGGCTGTTAGATGAGTCTAAGCACAGGGGCATGATGGGTGTTTATTTGGGGGGGCTGTTAACAGCATAGGCAACCTGTCTGCTGGGTGGGCCATGAGGGGTGTTGACTGGGGGTCAATGTTAACAGCATAGGCAACCTGTCTGCTGGGTGGGCCATGAGGGGTGTTGATTGGGGGGGGTGTTAACAGCATAGGCAACCTGTCTGCAGGTAGGCCATGAAGGGTGTTGATTGGGAGGGGCTGTTAACAGCATAGGCAACCTGTCTGCTGGGTGGGCCATGAGGGGTGTTGATTGGGGGGTGGCTGTTAACAGCGTAGGAAACCTGTCTGATGGGTGGGCCATGAGGGGTGTTGATTGGGGGTGCTGTTAACAGCATGGGCAGCCTGTCTGCTAGGTGGGCCATGAGGGCTGTTGATTGGGGGGGTTGTTAACATTATAGGCAACCTGTCTGCCAGGGTGGGCCATGTGGGGTGTTGATTAGGGGGGGCTGTTAACAGCATAGGCAACCTGTCTGCCGGGTAGGCCATGAAGGGTGTTGATTGGGGAGGGGGGGCTGTTAACAGCATAGGCAACCTGTCTGCTGGGTGAGTCTGACCACAGGGCCATGAATGTTGTCAGAATATAGCATAGATTAGCATTCATGAGGAGCACAATGCATACATCCATCAATACACCTGGAATTACCCGTAAACATTAGCAGGCATGCATTGAATTGCAGAGAGACTGGGTAGGGCACTACAAGGCTAAGTCAGATGAGGAATTCGACCAAGCAACCACATCATTCACAAACGGCAGGACATGAAACCACACAAATACAATGGAAGTACAACATGCACAGCGTACTGGGTGCCTTCAACTGTGACCATTGTAAAAAAAACTGAAGGTGTAACACAACAGCAGCATTCAGATGTGTAAGGCCTTCACAGCCATGTCCACATGCAATCAACAGACACAGTGCACACACCGGCACATGTATCAGAGACATCACAAACCATGAACCACATGTACCACAATGCAACACTATGTAATGAGAATGCATGAAATACATGATATCAGCAAAGCTATTCATGAGTCTTGCTGCCCTCCGAGAGAGAATACCATCTGCCACTCAGACCAAATCAGTCACTGCACTGAACACACCACAGATCAGTGTTAGGGAGAATTCTCCAGAATGGCTAATTTCCCTTACCTACTGAGTCCCTCAGCAGTTTTGCTGGATTTCTAGGATATTTTTTCTCACCTGGTTAGAGTGTGAGCCTTTTTTCCCACTCTTACATGTGTTTTGCTGTGTGTATGTAACATTTTGTGTGTTCATACACTGTGGAGCCTCACCTACTCCACAGGCATCATCTTTTTACTGTGTGTTACACAGCACCTTCAGTCCAGTGACACAGGGTTGTCTTTGTTAAGGATTTCAATAAGGCACACACCCAGGTCTCGCCTAGCATTCAGGGCGCAATGAAATACTTATTTTATTTGTGTCTATAAGTTCAATATTCTGAATGATAAACCACTCATATCACACCCTTCTCAAAATACCTCCTGGGTCACACTGAACCAGGAATCAGGCTAGTTTATAAAGGTAAATAAATCACACATACATTTTAATATATATATATATATATATATATATATATATATATATATATATATATATATATATATATATATATATATTCATTAAAAAAACTTT
The DNA here is from genome assembly GCF_040938575.1 of Ambystoma mexicanum. Lineage (NCBI taxonomy): Eukaryota > Metazoa > Chordata > Amphibia > Caudata > Ambystomatidae > Ambystoma > Ambystoma mexicanum. Next base: position 698,123,065 of record NC_090936.1, read on the forward strand.
GTTAAAGGGACGTTATGGTTCAAAGTAAAACCGAAAAACCCCTGAAATTCGCCAGTTATGGTAAGATAAGCAACCATAACTCGCGCCACCGTGCACTGCTAACACTAACACCCAGGACATCAAAGATGACCTCACAAATGTCATTGATGACTTCACTGATGACATCCCATGTCTGGCTCTCCCTTTTTTCCCTTTACTGACATATCTAGGCCACATAATTTTCTTCAGTAACAGTCAGGAAGTAAAAATTGAAAAGGTACTATATTTGTAGACTTAGGGTCAAGTCACAACATATGAAACATATCCATAGCGGAAGACACAGGCTTGAAAGAGAGCAATCCTTTCTGTGCATGAAGATAATCATTAGGTTTATCAGCACTTTCTCATAGTTTTATTTTTATTACTCTACCTTCCCTGTATATGCTCATATTTGTATACATTGTACTCACTCTCTTTTCCTTTGGGTGCAGTCACATCATGTGATACAAATACATATGGTAAGTAGCAGCTTTGAAACAGAGCAATAGTTTCTCTGCATACAGACAATCAGTTAGGTTATGAACTTTTTCTGTTACTACTTCTGCTTTTTTGTTTCCTTCACCGTCCCTGTATATACTCATATTTGTATGTGTTGTTGTCTCTTTGTGTTTTGTCTGTAATAATCATGTATTCAGTGGGTTTTATAAGAATCCCTTGTACAAAGTTTTCATGAAAAGTAAATGCACATGTGATGTCATCAGTGATGTCATCAATGACATGTGTGATGTCATCTTTGATGTCCTGGGTGTTAGTGTTAGCAGTGCACGGTGGCGCGAGTTATGGTTGTTTATCTTACCATAACTGCCGAATTTCAGGGGTTTTTCGGTTTTACTTTGAACCATAACGTCCCTTTAATAAAGTTTTTTCACTGAATTTCATAGGTTTTTATGTCAGGAAAAAGGGCTGGTGCAAGAAAGGAGTGTGCAAAAGGCAGTAGAGGTCTGTGGAAGTCACAAATTGAACTCTAACTACATTTCCCAGCATGCTTCGGGGAAAATTGTAGTTGCGGCCGTGCGGCCGTTGACACAGCTGGTAAGGATTAACAAACGTTTATAAGGAGTAACGGAGCCACAGCAGGTGTGGTTTATTTTGTGTATCGAAGCAGGAGCAGGCGAAGCTACGACACAGGCAGCAGCATGTGAAAACTCTCTACGGGAACACGGACTACAGGCGGCTGCAGAATCCATTTTAGAAGCTGAAGACTGCTACGTCTGGGAAGCATTGCAGGTTTCCTGGAGTGGCGTTGGGCAGAATCACGCTCTTATGGGTGTTATTTGCTGTGTGTGGAAACGGCGCGCTTACCGCTCAGACATAAAATAGTTTGTCCTTGATTCTAGTACTCTGCCGCCTTGAAAATCCAGTGCTAGAAGTTTGTTCACTCGCTAGGTTCATTGATCAATGCGGGTGGAACAGCCAATACCTCATTGTATAACTACAAATCACGTTCTAAAAACAAAAGGGGCATATGTTATTTGTAATTTATGTTGCTGCAAATACGTTCCATGTTTCATGTTATGTGTGCACATTCATTGTTTTCTGTAAGCCCACGGGCCATGTGTTTGTTGATTCATTGTGGGATTTTCTCCCAAGTATGACATGTGCAGATTATCATCTATGTTTCTGTGTTTATGAGGTCGTAGGGACAGGTCTAAGACTATGGTAGATGCACATATTAAGGTGTTTCAAATCTCAGGTCTATATTCTGTGTAGGGTATGCTGGATACAGGTGTAAAGTGTTCAGAGGAAAGTAGGTAGGGTTCTTTCCCGTTGCTTCCCTTGTCCTATCCAACATAGGTTTTCCTAACCCTCTTACCGGTGTTCCCTATTTCCCCTCACCCTATCCACAACCTCTTCCTAACTCCTCTTCCCCCCATAGGCTGCCACGTGGTGTCCTGTTTATTCTACCAGGTGCCTGTGCCAACCACGGGTGGAGGGTCAACTTCATTCGGCTTCTGTGGTTCGGGAGAGAGTGTCGAATTCTCTTCCCTTGTACTGAGTATTATTGACATATAGTAGCAAAACTTGACCATAACGTCCCTTTAACAAGGTTTTTTTACCAAATTTAATAGGATTTTAGTAGGACAACTTAACCATAATATCCCTGACTTTAAATACATGTAACATAGAACATACTGAAGCCCTAGCTAGTGATTTCGATGTCCGCGGACTACCGCCATGTCCGCGGACATATCGAAAATCTGAGCGTGGTGAATGTGAATTTATATAGTGTGCCCCATTTCCCCTTTGAGGTTGGCTCTGAAAAGAGCCGTTTTTTTTTTGTTTTTTTTGCAGATGCTTGACAGACACCTGTTATTTTTTTTTTGTTCTTCCTTTACTCCTAAAATCTTCACATAACCGTCTCCAAAGCAACCCTTACATTCCAAAACAGCATATCATTTCCCATAAAAGATACGGAAATGCCATCTTCTTTAAAATAAACAGCATTACTGGAATCAATATTCTCATTATTACAGAAGAACATACCAGCTCTAAGCATGAAGGCACACATGCCTCGGTTCATTACACACCTAGCATTGTTTTGCTGATCACAAAAAAGGGAACTATTGTCCCATATTGCCCTAGGTAGTAATCCAGAAAAAAATACTTTGGCATTTGGAAGGATGTTCATTACTGCTTGAACCAAGTGTTCCAAATCTGCCAACAAAGTAGGGGCACTGACATAGCCCAAATGGAAAGCACCATCGTGCAAAACTACCACATGGGGACTGTTCATCCTGCCCATATCTTCACAAACTTGTACAGTTCCCTGTACATTGCAATCAGGCACAGTGCTCCACACCACCTCCACTCCTTCAACATCAAAATTCTTTGCAACATGCCTGCATTGAGCATACTGTTGTAAACCATGCACAAACATATCTCCAAGCACCAACACCCTGACTTTCTCCACTTCTGCCATCTTCACTACACACAGTCTCTTTCAACACAAATCCACAACCTCAACATCTGATTGGCTGATCCCTACAGTCTTTTTTCCATGCTGGATTTGCTGGAAAACCCCAGATGTAGCACACCCTGTCCACGGACAGCCGCGGTGCCAGCGGACTGCGTAACTCTTGGACAGCCCTTCTACCATTTCCACTTCACTCTCCGTGCCATTCCCTCATTGCATACAGCTAAGCAGTCACACAATACGGAGAACGACCTCAGAACACCCCCATTTTTTTTATTTTCGAACATTTCAGGACACCGCGAGTGTTCTTATAACACATTCAACTTGCCAGCGAACAATACAGACAACGTCCTCAGAACGCCCCCATTTTCTTTACATACGAACATTTCAGGACACCGCAAGTGTTCTTCTGGCTCACTCTTTTTTCTTTTGCTGACATATCTAGGCCACATGGTTTTCTTCAATAACAGTCAGAAACTAAAAATTGTATTTTATTTGTAGACGTATCCTACAATTAGGTTCTTATAGTAATTCCCTTAGAGTTCAGTCACATCATATGAAACATATACATAGGGGAAGACACAAGCTGTAAGACAGCATTATTTTCATGCAAATAAATGATGATTTCTCTGTTTCAAAGCTGCTATTTACCCTATGTATATGTATATTGGTATGTGTTCTTGTCTCTTTGTGTTTTTTCTATAGTAATGCAATTATTTAATACATGGGTTTTATTAGCTACTTATTACATATTTCACAGTACACAAAAATCTATTAAGAAAATAATTATCATTTCATTATTCAACATATTAACATTACGAATATTATACCTTCATCTTGTACACTGCACACAATGCTATGTTTCTGCATTAGTAGCTTAGTATACTAGATAGAACCCCATAATAGAATGCGATTTATATCAATGCATCGTTCAAAGCACTAATTAGGGTATGATATTTATTGCAATGATCCTTGACATTTTTTCACAACATTATAATAAGAATCCCTTGTACACATATTTCATGAAAAGCACATACACATATGATGTCATCAGTGATGTCATCAATGACATTTGTGATGTCATCTTTGATGTTGTGGGTGTTAGTCTTAGCAGTGCACGGTGGTGGTGTGAGTTATGGTTGCTTAGATTATCATAACTGGCGAATTTCAGGGGTTTTTCGGTTTTACTTGGAACCATAACGTCCCTTTAACAAAGTTTTTTCCACTCAATTTCATAGGTTTTTAGCAGCTTAACTTAACCATAATGTCCCTTTAACAAAGTTTTTTTCATTAGCACGCAAACAATATACAAAGATGGAGTGTAAAAAGCATTTTCTCAGAGATGGCTGTACACAGAATGTTGCAAACTAAGAATTTATGGTAGTTTACAGTGAAGGTCAGCTGCTTCAATTTTTTGCTTGCGTGCCGGAGAGGCCCACGACTCGCACTAAAAGGTTCTATTGTTTTTTGACCTTGACAGACAGGGATCGTGCTAAAAGACTTCTTTTGAAGGAGTGTTGCAAAAACGTAAGACACAATAAGGATGAAATTTCAGAAACAAAACCACTTTTATATATTATATCACTATGAGAAAGATCGTTGGCACATACGGAGTCGTATTTTGGGACTGCACTACGCTTAGACAATGGAAAATGCCAATATAATGTAAGTAACCCTTTAGATTATTTTATACTGGAATATAACAATTGCGTGGCGTTAAAGCCCGGTTAAGTTGTACTTGTTTGTTCAATGTGGCATAGTGTTTTCTACTGCGTACTATCACCGCCTAATTGGTCCCCTGTCACTTAGAGGGCTCTGAAAAAGGCAGAGGACAGAGGGTGGGTTAATGGGAATAAGTTAACATACTCCGTTGCACTATCCTCGCTAGCAAATAGTTGCACGCCCTAATAAATAAAATGAATATTTTTAATGAAGATCTGCTGGTGAGACTAATTTATGTTTTTAAAACAGGTATGTCCTTCCGTACTGTCAATGCCACGATTTTCAGACCCCGGCCGACGGATTTTTTAACTGCCAGGTGCAGCTACTTCTAAACAACTTCATGGCCCTCACCATTTTATGGGACATTCGCCAAGGACCAATATGCCCTTACGCGGTACTAGCGGCTAGAAGCAATATACCAACCATTATGGTGGTCTAATGCCTCATTGTTGGAACAGCCTTCCGATTATCGGTGCGACCGTAGTGCTTCTTTTATCATAAACCAACACCATGTGTACCGCAAAGGAACAGCACGTGACTCAAGATGAACTTTTGCGGATCGACAGCAAAGACAAATGCAAATCGCTAAATATTCTCTAAACATTTGATGTCAAATAAAAGTACTTTACGAAATGTACAATCTTGCTGTTTGCTTTTAAATCACAGTTTCATATTCTGAATTGTGGCGCGCTGTGTTGTGAGATGATCTGTGTTGTTTTCCGGGTTCTGAGTAAAGTCGCGTAGGACTGGGGACGACTGGGCCTTATGCAATACTAACAGCTTGAAGCAACATACCAACCATTATGGTGGTCTAATGCCTCGTTGTTGGAACAGCCTTCCGATTATCAGTGCTACCATAGTGCTTCTTTTATCATAAACCAACACCCTGTGTACCGCAAAGGAACAGCGTGTGACTCAAGATGAACTTTTGCGAATCGACAGCAAAGACAAATGCAAATCGCTGAATATTGTCTAAACATTTGATGTCAAATAAAAGTACTTTACGAAATGTACAATCTTGCTGTTTGCTTTTAAATCACAGTTTTATATTCCGAATTGTTGCGTGCTGTGTTGTGAGATGATCTGTGTTGTTTTCCGGGTTCTGTGTAAAGTCGCGTAGGACTGGAGACGACTGGGCGTGTTTGGCTACGCACCCTGTACCGTCACGGAGAGAGACAGGGAATATGAATGCCTTGATAATGTCAGGCTTAGGGGCGGGAGATATGATTTAGTGTCGCAAAAGCAGGTCAGCCAGGTCGATTGGGCAAGTGATAGGATTATCACATAATGTCGGCGCACAGCAGCCTGATTTATCGTTTGTTTAGTGGACAAAAAGTCAGGTAAGGCCCATAGGAAATTGTAATGTCAACGGACATAAGGAGGGTTCTTAGAACACTTTCAACCTGACAACAAACAATACGAACAGCGTTCTCAGAACACCTCCATTTTGTTTAATTGCAAACATTACCTCCACGTCCACTCTTCCTCGTCCCAGTATTTACTTTATGAGGCCCCTGCCTCCGACACAGGACCTTCTTCTGTTTCTTTAAATTCCTATAACACTTCCCCCACATCCACATCACTCAGTTTCATATTACCAAACCGGAGCATGGGACCTTCCCCTGCAGGGAGGGTGAGGAGGGTCGTCAGTACTGTGACGAGGAAGAGTAGGACTAGGAGTAATGAAGATTACTGGTAAGTAATCAGAGCATTTCAGGACACCGCAAGTGTTCTTAGAACACATTCAACTTGCCAGAGTACAATACAGACAGCGTCCTCAGGGCACCCCCATTTTGTTTATGTACGAACATTTAAGGACACCGCGAGTGTCCTTAGCTCAATTTTAACTTGCTTGCGAACAAAACAGACAAATACTCCGTCCTCAGAACACCCCACCATTTAGTTTATATAGAACATTTCAGAACAGCTGTGTTGTCCGCAGACAAATCGAACACAACAAAAGTGTCTAGCATATAAAAAAACAGAACATTGAACCTATCTCATACTCCCCCACCCTCCCCAAACACTCTTACACACTAACACACTACACTAAATACAATTTTTAATCCAAGTTGTCATCTTTGATGTCCTGGTGTTAGCAGTGCATGGTGGCGGCGCGAGTTATGGTTGCTTATCTTACCATAACTGCCGAATTTCAGGGGTTTTTCGGTTTTACTTTGAACCATAACGTCCCTTTAACAGCGTTTTTTCACTGAATTTCATAGGTTTTTAGTAGGGCAACTTAACCATAACGTCTCTTTAACAAAGTCTTTTTTTACTGATATATATATATATAGGTCAGCAATCACCAAGGGGTGACAGTACAATTCAGAAAATAAGTAAAGCAATTGAATTCACTTATATTAATGCAGAATAGAAAACACAGGAAAAAGAATAGTTTGGTTTGTGAACAGACAGTGTTTAGGTTAATAGTTCCCCCTGCAAAGGGTTCTGAATTTAAAGATGGGATGGGATGAGATTGGAATAAGGTAAAGATGAGATGGGTTGAGATTGGAATAAGGCAATGCAAATATACCATGGGTCACTGTTCTTCGTATTAATACTTACAGTCCCATGTGATTAAAATTGGACCGTCACGTTCTGGTCATGGATCGCGTCAGGTCTACCGGCAGCAGAGCACCTCTGGAGGGATTGGATCAGCGGCACGGTTCTGGTCAATGTTGGACTGCACCTCAGACTGGATTTGGATGGACCCTTCTGGTCACTGGACAGGGTAGATAGCAGGATGCGAGTTTCAGCAGGCACGCCTTTGTGGTAGCAAGCCAAACTGGATTAGTATTAAATCCCTTCAAGTTGGGGATGTTTGAAATTGGGTCGAGCTAGAAAGAGTTCAGCAATGCTTAAGTCGGAATTCTGCAAAGAAATCTGGATCTTCAAAGAAGTCTGGAGTCACATACAAGATGAAGAGTTCTGGAATAAGGTGCTGCACGGAAATCTGGATGTGTTTTGGGAGCAGTGTCCTATGTGTTGTGAAGTTCCTATATTTATACTATCAAATGACATCACAAAGTTTATGGTGTGGGCAGAATTTAAAAACACACACCCACAGCTGTGAGTGGCCGCAGGCACTTGCCTTCTTTTGGTTGGCAGTCAGAACAGACTTTCCATCTTTATGATGGAATTTAGGAACTCCCACATTGATTTTGACCAAATCTTAACTTTTGCCCAAATGTACATTTCTAAAATTATTTACTCTAAAAAAATCAGACTCATACATTTCATATTTGTGGGCTATATTCACCTTCAATCCCCATCTCTGTGAGAGCTGTCTTTCCGATTCTATGGAATGCTATTACTTTTAATCATAACAGTACGGATTAATAATTTCTAATTCGGTACATCCCTGGGCGCTTATCAGTGGATCATGTACATACAATCTTACGCTTGCAACATTAATAGTTCTGCTACCATGAGTTTTTTATTTGTGTAACATTGGTTCCTTAAGTGGTACAGGTTTCGTCAATGTCTTCAAAGCAAAAGCCTGACATTAGGTTAGCATCTACCAATTTTCAGATTTATCCTTCTTTCGGTTGCACAGTTAAAGAGTTTCAAAATTAACCACAAATACAGATTTAAACACCAAAACGTTCAGAGATTTTTTTTCTCTCCTTTCAACAAATCACAGCGCTCAGATCCCTTTGATCAGGGTGGGGTGTAGAGGGAAGCATCCTGTCCCTCCCCAGCAGAGCCTGTCCTTTGTTCTTGGCTCAGCCACAAGGCGAATGTTTAATGAATTCTCATTGTGCTTCTTGTTGTCAATATGCGGGAACCATTAAGCAGCCATTATCCTTCCTGTAGCAAGGGGTTGTCAAACTGAAGTGTCAAACCTTCCCAGGCTGGCCGCTGTAAAATCAGAATTAAGCAGTAACTTAACTCCAATGCTGGGTTGCTTTTAAAATTCACAATAAATTATTTTCTTTAACACATATAAAAATAAACACCGTTTATAAGGGATTTGGACCTTTAAAGGAATTAAGCCCTTCACAAACATGCTTTAAATAGGCACATTTTGTAATTTCTTCAAGAAAAAGAAACACTTTTAACCTGGGTTTTACAGCTAATTTTCTTATGCAGCTGTCAGTCAGTGAGGCCTGGATTCCTCTGACTGCATGGAGAATCTATGATTTCAGCACTCTTTTCCTTTCAATAATTCACTGGCAAAATGACTGAATTTTGCACCAAAACAACATTTTGAAGTTTGCCATTGATTAGGAAGCTGTATTTAAGGGAATTTATGGATGTTAGCCCACTTCTGGGGCCTTGATTCATGTGACAGTTAACAGCACTCACTGGCATTCTCTTGCAGAGAGTTCTTGATTTGACATTAACTTTGCCTGTGTGTGGCAAGGTGTGCAGCACTTTTGTGGTTTACGAATCATGTGCAGTTTTGCAGATTTGGCGCACACAGGGGTTAGTGCATCCATTTTTGGCAGTTTTGTTTCCGCATTGGCAAAGGGGTGTAATAGGGCGCATTCGCATGGGTTGAAATATCCCACACTCCCCCCAACTTCAGCATGACGTCCAGTTGTGTGTGAGTCGGGGACATGGGATTTTTTTCCTTCAGTCCATGTGAAGAAATCCGGTTGCTTCTCCCGTCAGCGATGAATGCAACATGCTCTCCTCGCTGGTTCTGGTTGGAAGTGTGGGACGACACTCTGGGTCTCTTGTTTTTTTTTTTTTTCGGTCCCCGAGGAGGTCCTCCTTGGTGATTAGGTGGATTTAGTTCCAGTACTAGAAAACAGAACATAGCACGGTTATGGAAATTTCCCCACTACTGTTCCCCGAGGGATGTAGTAGGGCGGATGCATGCATTTAATCACAATTGACAATATTCCCTGCCTATATTCAGTGATAGTCTTAATACTTTCCTCACACGTAATTAATGAACCTTTAATACATATTTTAGATATCCGGATTTTCCCCCTCTGGGTTTCCGGTAGGCTCTTCTATTTGCCGCAAAGTATGCCTGGGATGGCAACTCTTTAGCTGGTTTATGTGGACCCCCTTGTCTTCCACTTCTGTCAAATATCCCTTGGGTATGCAGATTCTGTAGGTGACTTTTTAGATGCTGTCCACAATTTCAAAAGCACTCTGCCAACTTGGGAGAAATGTGCACTCTTTGGCTTGGTTCCTTTGGAAATTGTACAGGTAGACCCAGTCTCCTACTTGATATTCCTTTTTAGTTGTCTTAAGGTCATAGTGGGTCTTCATACTGTCTGCAGATCTTTCTAGATTCCACGTAGCATCTGCAAAAGCATGTTGAAGGTGCAATCTCAGATTCACAACATACTCATGAGTTGTGGAGGCATTCATCAATGTCTGATCTTGGGTTCTGTAGAGCATATTTTGGAGTAGCACCATCCTTCTTCCTGTCATCAGCTCAAATAGAGACATTTTTGTTGCAGAAGAAGAGGTAGATCTGATGGTCATCAGGACAAGGGGTAATCGAATATCCCAACTTGGCCCAGAGTCTGCCACACACATTTTTAATATGCTCACAATAGTTTTATTATACCTCTCAACTCCACCACTAGAGGACTGCAGTATGCAATGTGTAATTTCCTTTTTAACCCAAGTATCTCACACATCTTTGTCATTTCTTGGCTGGTGAAGTGACAACCTCGGTCTGACACAATCCTTTGGGGTAGTCCAAAACGCGAGAAGATTTGATTAATCATTGGGCAGCTGCTGTTTCTGCCTTGCAATTTGGTGCCAGGAGACATTCCACCCATTTAGTAAACAAGCATGTTACGTTTAACATGTAGTTGTTCCCCCTAGAAATCGACTTGCAAATCTGACCAAGGCAGTGTCATCCCCCTCTTTTGGAGGAGAGCATGGTGTGTGAGTGATGTTGGCTAAAATTGTGCACACACAAGACACCCCTTCAAGTATTGGTCGATGTCCTGCCCCATGTGTGGCCAGTATGCAATCTCTCGCATGGTTTCTAATGTCATATGAAACCCGCGATGACCGGCTGTGGCCGCATCTTGGGCGTGACTTAGCATCAGGCTTTGGAATGAGGTAGGGACCACCAACTGGTCACATCCAGATATGGATCTCCTCACCAACAAACCCTCTTGGATTCGGAACATTTTTGAACATCTCATCAAGACTCTGAGGTCCTCTTTCCCAATGCAATCGGTATCCGTCAGGGGAAAGTTCTCAGGGTCCTCAATGTGTTGATAAAACTTACCAATTATTGGATCCCCTTTTTGAGCCGTAATCAAATCAGTATCTGGGGTCTCCTTACTCCACTGGGCAGCTGAGAGTTCATTGTGAGCATTTGTCTGGGACCTAGTGATAGCAGTGACCTGAATTTCCCCCAACAGGGACTCGATCTCAAGTAGATCCCCTTGGATGGCTCCGGTTTTAGCAAGCTGATCAGCAAGGTAATTTCCAGTTTTGTCTGGTCCCTCTACTTTAGAATGACCCTTGATCTTTTTCCAGTAGATGGCCATCCCTTTCGAGGTGACCAGATCATCAATATTCTGTATTACTTTTCCATGTTTTAGGGGTTTATTGTTAGCACATAAAATGCCTCTGGTTTTCCAATTAACCAGGTGCTCCACGAACCCTCCGGACATAATCTGAATCAGTGATTATGACCAGTTCATGGAGTTGGTGTTGGACAGCAGTGAGGATGGCTTGATGCACAGCCATCAGCTCTGCCACTTGACTACTACAGGGACCGATTTTGTACCCAGCGGAGGGTTCTGAGGCATCATTCACCCAGGCATTTCCCACGCCGGCCACAAGCTCCTTTTCCCCGTTGTTGTCAACATAGTAGGAGCACCCATCCACATAGTCAGTGGGCATTCCCTCACACTTGTCTTTTTCATAGACTTTGTGTGGGGAATTAAGGTACGCCAAGAGAGAGAAAAGAGGATCCAAACTGGAACACTCGCGTCCCCTGCACACCGTAATAATGCATCAATACAACGCCTTAGTATTCATTCAAGAAGGTACTAGTGTGAAGACACATTTCATACATTTCAATAGATAAAACAGTTTCAACTAAAGTTAATGATGCAATCCAATCTTTAAATGTAAAAAACAAACCTTGTTTATTCCAAACGCAGAAGCCAGAGAAAATGTAGTTCATTGAGGACGGCTGACGCGTTTCGAGAAGTATATTCTCTTCTTCATGAGCCAGAGATCATGTACAAGAACTAAATGAAAACAATATAGAGAAAAGAGAAGTACAATCAGGATATTGTTGCTATTAAGTCAATTCCACAGTCTATCTGGTGTTCATAAACCAATAGTTTAAAACTACCAGTGAAGTGACACAAACAATGTCTCAACAATTGTATTGAAAAAGAACCGATATTGAGGGTTAAAGTACACAGAATAAAAATTCAGTTATATCCAAAGCAACAAACAACCAGAACGAAGGATGGCCAATCAGTCAATGGTAAGGGAGGTGATGAATGGTGAAAAGAACACTGACAAAAAGGTGTTCTGAACGGAATAACAGTGGGTATGCTCACCAAGTCTAGAGAAGTCCTGAATGTTGATGCGTTTAAGGAGGTCACTCTGCATAGGTAAGGGATTTCAAATAAATGATGAATCATACAAATCATTCAGCGTGCGTCGGATGCCCAGTGGACTGTAAAGAATGGTATACAAAGCCTAAAATGAGCAAGAATTCTCAAAATGGCAACCAGCAAGGCCCTCATTACGACCCTGGCGCTAAGGGGTCTGCGCCAGCGTTAGCTGCGCCGACCCCTTACCGCCAACTACGAGTTCCCGGAGCGCCATGGTCATTTTTCCGGCGCTCTGGGACCTTGGTGTTAATTACGCCACCGTAATTTACGGTGGCGTAATTAACTCCTTCCCCACTCCCATTATACCCTATGGGGCCGAAATGGGAATGGGGAAGGGTAAATGGGTCAATGGGGACTTACCGCCCCGCCGACCTCGGAATGGGGCGGTAAGTCCGCCATCCGCCATGGCGTAAAGGGACTTTGCGCCATGGCGGAAAAGTCCGCCGATGGCGGAAAAAATCCGCCAGGGTCGTAATGAGGGCCATAGAGTAAAGGGACAAACACTCACCGTTGTGAGATGAATATACGACTTGGAGTCTCAAAATTATATTCGGCGTGTGCCGTGGGCGACGTACGGACATTGATCAAGTATCAGTAGTGATATAGTGCCTGGGTCTGTAAACAGTCCAAGTACGCTGTGTTTTAGTATCGGAGCGTCTCTGCCAAAGTATGATTAAAATATCACAGAGATAAATGTATGTTCAATGTAGGTGCTCAAACTTACTGTGCCAGCAGCGTGGTGTACGATCCAAATAATCTGCATCCGGAATTCAGTAATGGTTCAATGCAGGTCGCTTATCCCAGTCGTGGGTGCACGGTCGTAGGTGGAGATTGTTGCTATGAGAGGGACGCTTCCCGTGAAGCGAAAGACCCTCTAGCGTGCAGTACCCAGTCTATCAAGGCCGCCGTGCATCGAAAAAGTAGACGGACTAACGGGCGGGATCGTGTTAGAAAAATGGTAAACAAGTGTCAGTGCAAAGCGGCGGCCATCTTGAAAGTGATGATGCCCATACAAATACTAGATAAGTAATGCTAAGGTTAGTCTGGAATTGAATGGGGTGAATATCATCAATGGGATACGAATCAAAAAGTAGAAAAAAATCGGCAAACTTCGGCCATCTGGGTTCCAGTAGGGTGGCTTTGAATTGACAAAATATAAACAGTGGTGAAGAAAATATAACTGTTATATGGTGAGTTCCACAGAATAAAGCAGTTTCCATTATTCAATGTCAGGTCACATGGTAGTATATAGCGTTTCCTCAACAGTGTTTGAGTGTAGATACTATTTACACAATGGATAGAGATGGATTAGACACATATAGAGCCTGATTGGACAGAGAGGTAAAATTAAAGTATGTAAACCATGTCAGATGAAACATGTCAAGGAAAATTAATCGTTAAGACCCCTAGGGAATAATGTGTTGAATGTGTGAATCCAGTACTTCTCTCTACGCGAGAGAATGGATAGATAGTCACCACACCTATAGGGTTTTTTAACTACTTCAAGGACTTGAAATTTGAGCTGAGCAATTGTGTGGTTGTTTTCCATAAAGTGTCTCGATAGAGGTGATTTTATGTTTCTGCACCTGATGTTCGATTTATGCTCTGTGAGACATTCTTTAACAGATCTTGTTGTTTGATCTACATAGAGTTTGCCACAAGGGCATTTGATCACATAGATCACTCCAGTGGACATGCAGGTGGCGTAGTGCCGTAGTTTAATCATTTTTACCAGTGCATGGGTGAACGATATTGTCACCTTTGGTGACGTTGTTGCAGTGTGAGCAGCAGAGACAAGGGAAAGTTCCCATTTTTTTGGTTTGTAGAACCATTTGTTTGTCCTTAGGTGGTATTTCTGCTCTTACTAGTGTATCCCTGAGATTCCTACCACGTCTGAAGGCAATCATGGGTGCTTTCGGGAATAGTTCCTTGAGTGTCTTATCATTGTGGAGGATGCTCCAATGCTTCCTGATGGTTTTACCTACTTGAAAGCTTTGTCTTGAGTATTGGCTTATATGGAGCAGTGGTGTTTCCTTCGTTTTAATTTTAGGGACAAGGAGTTGTCCTTTGCTAATGAGTTCAGACCTTTATTCGGCTTCCTCAAGATTTGTATCTGGATATCCTCTGGCTTCAAATTTCTCAAGTAGTTTGCTGCTTTCTGTATCGAGGCCGGCCGGATCCGAAATTATGCGTTTCAATCTCAAGATTTGACTATATGGTAGGCTTTTCAACATTGATTTCGGGTGATGGCTTGTAAAGTGCAACAAATTATTTCCATCAGTTGGTTTATGGTAAATAGTGGTCCAGATGCGGTTTTCTTTGATTTCCATGTCCACATCCAGAAAGTGTAAATGAGGTGCCCCTATTTCCATGGTGAACTTGATATTGTTGTGGATGGTGTTCATGTAGTTAAAGAAGGAGTCCAGTTCGTCACGTGTCCCGCACCAGATACCAAAAATGTCATCAATGTATCGTTTTCACATTAGGATCTTGTATGACCATTCAGGATGGTCCAGTACATGTTGGTGTTCCAGTCTGTACATAAATGTGTTGGCATAAGCTGGGGCCATAGAGGAGCCCATAGAGGTGCCAGTTGTCTGTAGAAAGAATTTACCTTGATATCTGAAATAGCTGTTGAAAAGTATAATCTCCAGAAATTTCAAGATCAAACTGTTGTTTCCCGTACTGTTAGAACTATTGGAAATTAACCATTGAACTGCGTGTATACCTTCCTCATGAGGAATTGATGTGTAGAAGCTACACACATCCATACTGAAAATTATACAGTCAGCACTCAAAGCTGTGATATCATTAATACAGTTGAGGAAATTGGTTGAATCTCTCAGATATGTAGGGGTGTCTTGAACATGTTTTTGGAGTAATCTATCCACATATATAGCAAGTGGGTCAAAGATGCTATCCGATCCAGCTACTATGGGTCTCAACGGAGGGTTGGTAGGGTTCTTGTGGATCTTCGGAAGACCTTAAAAAACGGGGGTGATAGGATGTTGGTTCAATAAGAATTCTCCTGTCTTAACGTCGATCCAATTGAGTTCCAATGCTTCTTTGATAGTGCTTTTGATCAGTATCTTGATTTTATTGATGGGGTCTCCATCTAATTTAGAGTAGGTGTTGTCATCAGTGAGGAGTGTGAGGCATTTTGATGTATAATCCTTTGTGTCCATTATTACAATAGCACCCACTTTATCGGCCGGTTTGATGGTTAATTCTTCGTCTTTGGCTAAGGCTTCAATGTGTTCAAGTTGGCATCTTTTCACATTACTTGGTGTCGTTGTCTGGTAATTGATCCTCTCTAGATCTTTCATCACCATATTCTCAAATAAATTGAGCATAGAATTTTGTGTGTAGGGATCGAAATTACTCTTCGGGCGAAATTCAAGAGTGTTAGTTTCTAGGGAGGATTGTTCCTCATCCATATCAGTGTTAAAAAAGAGTTTAAGGGCCTCATTACACGGTAGGCGGTAAGGGTTTACGGGTACCGGTATTTTACCGGTACCGGTAAACCCTTACCGCCTTACTACGAGGTCCCTTTGCGGGTTGGAGAATTTAACGCCTGCTTTTTGCAGGCGTTAAAAACCAACCCGCAAAGGGACCAGGGAGCTAATTATGGTACTGCAATTTGCGGCACCGTAATTAGCGCCTTCCCCATTCCCGCAGAGCCCTATGGGGCAAAAATGGGAATGGGGAAGGGCAATGGGGGAAAGGGGAATTACCGCCCCGCCAACCTTGGAATAGGGCAGTAATTCCCCTTTCCACCAAGGCGGTGCCGGTATTTTACCGGCATGGACCAAGGTGCTAATAGCTAATAGCTAATAGCACCTTGGTCCACCGCCATCCGTGTAATGAGGCCCTAAGTCTTAACTTCCTCAATAGTCTGTGGAAACACACTTTTTCCTCAAAGAGTGTAGTGTTACTGGTCAGTACAAATGATAATCCACGGTTAAGCATATCCAATTGACCGCTTATAAGATTTTTGTTGGATATATTCACCACCTGCTTTTCGGTCATTTGTTTTTCTTTTATTTGGACCCTTTCCCTCTCCTCGTTTTTCACTTGACTTGTCTCTTATTCCTAAAAAAGCACCACCCGATGTTCCAGGGCTGGCTGGTGTCGCAGGGATTATTGTATTTGCAGCGGATTGATCTGTGGAGTCGGTGTCGATGTTCAGTTTCCTTGTTGGTAGGATGTCGTCTATCCTCTGGTTGAATTTGATCCTCAATGCAGCTACTGCTACTGTAGCTCCCGGAGTTTGGTTTGTTCTGAAAACATGATTTGCGCTGTTGATCACAGTGATGGTAAAACTCTTGCCACGTGTAGACAATGTCATTGAGGTAATCGAAAGTATCTCTTTTGAATTTCCTCAGTTTACGTTTTTCTATATCTTGTTTATATCCCGTGAGTTTTGAATTAATATCAACTAGAAGTGTTGTGAGTTCTTCAGATGTTTTAAACTCGATTAGTTGGGTTTTAAGAGTAGTAATTTCTGTATCAATTGAAGTTAGGGATTTCAGCAGTTCTTCAATGGTCAAGAATATGAGGTCAAGCGAACATTTGTTTAGAATTTGGTCCCATTTTTCAATGAACAATTTGCTTTCACTGCACAAGGTTGGACGTAAATAAACCCTTAGTCCACAGGGTATTTTATGCGATTTATAGTACTCTACTAGGGTTGTCGTGTGTAGTTTTTGAGAAATTTCACGTTGGATGAGTTTCTCCAACTGAAAAACAAGCCTCTCTGGATTAGCTCTACTTTGCAATGATTTCTCTGTGTCCTTAATTAAGGACAGAATGCTTTTAGCTTTGGACGCGTCAAAAAGCCAAAGTAGTGGCGCGTTTATCTGTTAAATGATTAATTTGTGAAAAAGACATGTTACTCAAGTAGTAAGAAAAATGGGTGCTACCTTCAATTTGTGCCACACTAATATATAGTGAGAAAATAACAAAATGGAAGGAGATGGAAGGTGCACACTCACAGGTTTGTAAATAGAAGGTATCAGATCAAGGTAGAAACAGTCATAATATCTGCTGGGTGCGGGGGAGGAAAAGTGGCCCTGGCAAAGGGCTACCTAAATACACAAAGAGAGAGAAAAGAGGATCCAAACTGGAACCCTCCCATCCCCTGCACACCCTAATAATGCGTCAATACAACGCCTTAGTATTCATTCAAGAAGGTACTAGAGTGAAGACACATTTCATACATTTCAATGCAGAAAACAGTTTCAACTAAAGTTAATGATGCAATCCATTCTTTAAATGTAAAAAAACAAATCTTGGTTATTCCAAATGCAGAAGCCAGAGAAAATTTAGTTCATTGAGGACGGCTGACGCGTTTCGAGAAGTATATTCTCTTCTTCATGAGCCAGAGATCATGTACAAGAACTAAATGAAAACAATATAGAGAATAAAAATAAAAATTCAGTTATATCCAAAGCCACAAACAACCAGAACGAAGGCTGGCCAATCAGTCAATGGTAAGGGAGGTGATGAATGGTGAAAAGAACACTGACAAAAAGGTGTTCTGAATGGAATAACAGTGGGTATGCTCACCAAGACTGGAGAAGTCCTGAATGTTGATGCGTTTAAGGAGGTCACTCTGCATAGGTAAGGGATTTCAAATAAATGATGAATCATACAAATCATTCAGCGTGCGGTGGATGCCCAGTGGACTGTGAAGAATGGAATACAAAGCCTAAAATGAGCAAGAATTCTCAAAATGGCAACCAGCAAGATATAGAGTAAAGGGACAAACACTCACCGTTGTGAGATGAATATACGACTTGGAGTCTCAAGATTCTATTCGGCGGGTGCCGTAATTAAGGTACGCCACCATGTCATTCTTGATTTTAAGACTTTCATCCTCGAGACAGTTTTCTCTGGCACAATCATGCAAGTCAGCCAGACCTTGCGCGAGGGGACTCTTCTTGTTTTGGCCAATCTGAACTCCACAGGAAAGCCTTACATTGACAGAATCCAGGAAGAAATTCGGGAATTACTCACATTTCCGGCCCAGATTCTGTCACTTTGAAGATATTGCAGAGTCTCCACTATGATGTGTTCGCCTTGGATGAACGGGCGGTAATTCTTCAATGCCCACACCATTTCTAGGAGTGCCTTCTCACAATCATTGAATTTTTCCTCCACAGAGGATAAAGTCTTAGTCACATAGGAGATGACTTTATTGACCTTGTTATGCTTTTGGTATAATTCTGCTGTCAAGCATGTATTTGAGAACCCTGTCTCCAAGAAGAACTTGTTTTTGACAGGGTAAGCTAGGCAAGGCACTTGTGAGAGGCTTCTTTTGAGTTGTCTTGCTGCCTCGGCTTGTTCTGGACCCCACTCCCACTTGACCCCTTTCAACAGATGGATCAGGGGTCTTGTGATCTCTGCGTAATCCTCAATGAACTTTCTGCGGTAATTAGTCAGTCCAAGGAGGCTCCTTAGCTCACGCAGAGTTGTGGGGTCTTTTAGTTTCACGAGTGCTTCTACTTTCTTTTCCTGGGGACAGAGACCCTCAGGAGTTATCTCATGCCCCAAGAAATTGACACGGGTCCTGCACAGTGTGCCTTTTGGAAAGATAGGTTTGCTCCGGCAGCCCTCAACTATGTCAGAACATAACAGATCTCTGCTATGTGTTCCTCCAGAGTTGAGCTTTTGATTAGAACATCATTTACATAGGCTAGGTTACCCCGTTCACCCAAGTTGGGCATGGCCTTATGCAAGAAGATATTAAATTCATTGCCAGAGTTGATGTATCGGAAGGGAGTCCGGGTCCAAGTGTACTGCTGCCCCTCGATGGTAAATGCCAGCTTGTATTGGTCCTCCCTACTGACAGGTACGGTCCAGTACCCATTGGTCAGGTCAATGGCATTGTATACCTTTGACCCCTGGATCTGGGCCAGCCCTTGGTCAATGCAGGGAAGAGGCCATCGGGAAGTCTGGACCCGTTTGTTTAGCTCCCTTAGGTCAGCACAAAGTCTCCACTGGCTGTTTGGTTTCAAAATCCCCAGCACCAGATTATTGAAGGTGCTGTGAACTGGACAAATTATCCGACGGGACTCAAGGTTTTAAATTATTTCTGTGAGGGACTCCATGGATGTGAGAGGCAAGCGATATTGCTTCACAAACACTGGAGTCATGCCAGGGTCCGTGGGAATTGTTGTTGTATGGATTCCGGTGCGGCCACAGTCATATGAGTCCACCGTAAAGAGATCCTGAAAATCTAATAAAACTTGTTTCAATTTTTGCTTTTGCTCCAGAATCTCATAGGCATCAGCTAGGTTGACGCTCTCTTCAACCATCTGCCTGAAGCCCGGAAAGACTTCTGGTTTGGCTATCTCAGCGCCCTCCTCCAGCTGGGTGAAGTCCCTGGTTAAAGTACTACCTTGGACTGATGGCTTCAGGTGTGGAAGGCAGTCATGGTGGACTTGAAAGATCACCTCACCCCTCCTGAAGTCACAGGTCACCTCTTCCTTACCATAAGGGCAGGAGTAGTACACTAGGAAATTTCCCCCATGCCGGGTAAAGATCCTGTCTGGTGTTGTGTCATTGTCGCTCTCACTGTCAAAACAGTCATTGGGTTTTGGTCCTATCAGTTCATTACCTAAATCTATGGAAAAATGTCGGTCATCAACCGCCATTCCAATAATGGTGCCTGCGCCCAGAGTGATACTACTAAGGTCGCTGTTATCCACCACTATTGGAATGATGTTGTGTTCTGTATTGACTAGTGGTGTTGGGTTTAACCCCAACGCTTGCTGTTGGGGATGGGTATTGAGATGAAAATATGCATCAGGATTCTGCAGTTTCTGTCCTCTTTTAATTTTACTTTAAGTGGGAATTGTCGGATCCGTTTTTGGGATGGTGACTTCCTCTCCAATGTGAACTTCAACTGCATATGGCAGCAGTTGAGCTGACCGAAATGCTTTCTCTGGATCATCAAAGTCCATGGGATTACCTGCTAATCGTGACCAGGCTTTGAAGTTTATTAGGTCCAAACAAATGGCAAAGCGATTGAGAATGCCAGTGCCTAAATAAAATGCGCCAGGGACATCTCGCACGACCCAAAAATTATGGATTATGCTCTTGTTGCCTATGGACATTTTGAGTATACAGGAGATGTTTGGAATTGGGTGTTTCCAGGTCCATTTCCTATTTGTCTATCAATTTAAAAGTAGGATTGGCTGGATCTGTTGGGAGTTTTTGGAACATGGCTTCACTGATGAAGCTCTTACCGTTGTTCACGCACACTCGGGCGAGAACAGAGTCCTTCCCCTCATTTAACTGAATAGGGATCAACAACTATTCTCCAATCTTATGAATGTCAGCCAAGCTTTGAGCTGCTTTCTTATCATTTTGGACTATAAGTGGGATTTTCTGATTGTGTATTGGTATAGAATTTCTGAGTATTTCCTTCCAGTGTTGAATGCCACTTGAGACTGGAAGGAAGGTTGATTTTCAGAAATAGAGAGGACTTCCCATCACCAGTTTGTTGTCCTACTGCAATTGCTGTCACGTCAGGGATTTTGTTGTTTTGAAAACGGAATTCAATATGGTCCTGTTTTTGCAACCATGTCGCATTTGCCATTTAAACTAACATGGTTGACGCTATGTTTTAATTTTATTGGTCGGTTAGTCTGGGTCCAGAGGACCTTGTTTACACAATCTATTAGGGGAGACAATCTATGCAGGATGTCATTCCCCAGTAAACATGGTGTTCCCTCTGGAGTCACAACTATGACCGCGTGTTTCACCTTGTGTCGCCCAATTTAATTTCTAAATCCTCAGTCCCCTCGACAGGAATTTCATTCCCATCAAAGTTCAGAAGTTGTCCAGGAAGAGGAGTGAGAGGGATCTGGTATCTCTCCCACTTCCTGAATTCAGCTGATCAAAGGCCCTCTTTGACAGAAGGGTGGCTTGGGATCCAGTGTCCACCAGTGCCAAAAATGTACATTTCCCCTGTATTTGGACCGGGGCATAAAATCTTCCCTCCTTCTCCTCCAGGGGGCAAAGATAATGTGCATTTTGAGCCAATTGGTGTGTTAACTTCTTTTCTCTTGATTCTGACACAGGGGTGGTTTGGACAGGATTCGGTGTAGGAGTTTGTGAATCTGTAAGAAAAATGTGGCAGTTGGATAGCAGTCCCCAGAATATATCTGGGCAAGCTGATTTTCTGGCTTGTCATTCTGGGGTTCAGTGATGGGCGGTTTTAACTCAGTCCCCACATTTACCCAGTCTTGATTAGGATCTCTCGGGACCCATTTTTCTTTGGGAGGAGTTCCCCATCCCTGAAGGAGAAAATCCTTTTCCCAGAGTCCTCTGAGGACCCCTCTCCTTCAAATTGGAAGACTCTAACCTCCTACACAAAATGTGTCTTTTTAGGCCCTTTATTTCTTCTACCCACCCTCTGTTCCTTAGGTTGCAGACTTTCGGGGGCAGGAGATTTTGGTTCCGGTTCCAGGGTTTTCAAGGGCTTTTCACAAGTGGGGAAGGAAGCTTCCTCTAAGGCTTTACACCCCCTTCCCCCATGCCTACTCCTTTGGAACCGGTGCATTGTCAGGGGTCTCTCCCCGTCATTGCTCTGGAGTACCAGACCCTTGATTTGTGGAGTTCTGAGCCGGCATGCTCATCTGAGGGTTCTGCTGAGCCCTCAGCATGCGACCCAGATCCTATACAAGTTCTGGACCTGGCGCTCCAGTTGGGACACCCGCTCTGGCTGGTACGGGGGTCTCTGGTCCATCCTAGGTAGATCACAGAAGGGTAACTGTCCATTCTCCCATAATTTCCCTTGGTTGGGATAGTTCTGGTAAGCCTCCACCCTTGGCCTCCCCTCTCCCGGATTGGGATGTCTGGGCTCAGGAAAGTGGGGAAAGAAAGGAGGGTTGTTTTGGGGGTTTAAGTTTGCTGGGTACCCGGGAAAGAAGCTGAACCCTGCATTTGGGGGATTACTGCCCTCCTGTGGAAAGTTAGGAGGGAAGTTTCCTGGGTTGGTAGCTACCTGGTTGGATCACCCCCTTCGGCTGGGGGAGTCCACACATAGCCCAGGATGGGTCTGTTGCCCTTGTAACGGGCGCTAATATAATCAAGGGAGTTTGGGGTCCCATTGGTGTGGTTACCTCCCTGAGTACCTGTTTGGGATTGCCTGAGGGCCTTTTGGTTCTTTGGTTAGAAGTATTTTGCACAGGAATATTTTTAGGCCCCCCTATCTCATGATCTAACATGAAGGCAACCTTCACCTTTGCCACCTTAGCAGCTGCAGGGGTGTTGGCTGGTTTGGGTTTTTTATTTGTATTTTTATTCTCTACCGGTTTCTGCACTTCATAAATATGAGCCGCCTCTTCAATGACCCAGTCTAGTGATCTCTTCTCGTGAAAGCCCCTCACCAGCTGGGTCATGATGTATTTAGGGAGTGCATGAAAGAAGGTATTAATGAACTCCCTACTGTCAGCCACGGTGACGGTGTGTGAAACCTTTCACCAATCCGAGGGCTCATCCTTCTCTTCTCTTTAAAATAACTTTTCTAACGACCACCTTCGTCCAGAACTCTTGGCAAAGACTTAACCGCAAACTGCCCTGAACTGTGTGATCCTGATCAAAAGACTTTTGTCCTATTGACTTTGGCCCTAAGCCTTTTTTATTTGATTCCTTGACTGTAGTTCCTCTTTCTAGTTTACCCTGCTTACTTACCTGTTGCTGCTGCTCAATTTTGGCTAACTTTGTCTTTCCCTCCCTTTTGAATTATTGGAGTGCAATTTTGCTCACACTTCATTTTGAGCATAACCTGTCCAGAATCTATTGGGAGTGGTGTGGTGTATAAAGAGTGTGATGCTTGAACTGCTTTACTTTAGTGAAATGTTTTACAACTGATATGTAAATAAATGTATATTTGCTTACTCAGAAACCTTGAGTCAGTGTTTGTTTGAATCATAGTAATTGCTGTTCTTTGTGTAACTATTTGTACTGCTCACTTGCTCTTGAGATAAGTCTGGCTGCTCAGCCATCGCTACCAATTTACTGTGTAGTACAGACTTGTACCAAAGGTGAATTTGCAGTGTTACTTGTAGTCTTAATTGTGTGTGGTGTTCCCAAAGGATACTGCATATAATTCTGCCTAACAATCAGTATGCCTGTCATGTCACCTTAATGGACACATCCAAGTACAATGGGTCAAGTATAAACATTTGAAACTCCAACATAATTGGCTAACAACAAGATATGATTGAGAGGTGCAAGAATCATCCAATGTAGCTCCATTGCACCATGCTGACACCCACCCAGCCATATTACAGTAACACAACCCTTCACCCGTGAAACATACCACCAATGCATATCTCACCTAGTCAAATGGGCAAATGGGGGAAGGTGTCAATGGATGTGTACATGGAGACCTGTGTATGTAGTATGCATACTGGGTATACCACTGTATTACATGATTCAAATTATGCATATGTGTTAGTTCCCACCGTAAGTGCACAGTCCATTTGCATTGGTAAGCTCCAGGGGACCACTCCGCTGGTGATAGTGCGTGGTACAAATGTCCTTTAAGATTAACATTAACATTAACATTAACATTAACAAAGACATCAAGTAAATCTGACACTATTGTGGTCTTTTGTACTTGAATTGTGGGAGTGCAGGTCCACATTCAATGGGCCATGTGACAGCAACTGCAACCACCCCCCCACCCATGGGTCAGCCCAAGTTGACTCACCGGGCTCATGCAGAATGACACATGCCATGTACAGTTTTGAATCCTGTGCTCAGTTGTATTTTTATATGAACAATGTACAGCCTGTGCTAACATGGAGTGACCTGAGAATTCACAAGTGCCCTTTGTCTTGCTCTCATGCAGGTGATGCTGGGTATCCCCTGATGGGTTGGCTCATGAACCCCATCAGGCAACCACACAACAGGCACAAAGAGGCGTACAACCGTGCAAATGCACGCACTCGTGTCGCCATCGAGCAGACATTTGACCTGTTGAAGAACCGGTTCCGCTGCCTCAGCAGGGTGGGGGGTGCCCTGATTTACAGACCCGTGAAGGTTGGCAAAATTATGCTAGTATGTGCTATGCTGCACTACATGTGCATCCGGAACAACGTTCCCCTGCCCCCTGAGATCGCCATGATGCCACCTGAGGATGAGGAAGATGCTGGGAATCCTCAGCGCAACATTGTCAATGATGGACCTGCAACACTGCAAGACTTAATTGACCACTTAATTGACCACTTCATTTGATAGACTGTAACATACACAGCACTGGGCATGGGTCACACTGGACACTGGACAATGTACATGATTAAAGGGACACACACTCAAGAAGTAATGTCGAATATTGGTCTTTTTCACACACCAAGTGTATTGAAAGTAGATATGAAATGTGGAAATGAAAACCTTTTAACCATACACATCTAGGCAGTTTAAATACCCATACACCCCTCTCCACAACCCGCACACCAAATACCCCAACACCCCCTCCCCCACTAACCCCAGTACCTCTTCCAAACTACTCCATCCACACATGCATGAGTCACTATTTATGTGCCTTTTTCTGAGGTTGTAGGTGAGCCTCTATTTTCCGGCTTAGTCACTGTGACCATCGCAAGGGGCTGTTCTGGACCGAACTAGTCAGAATTGAGCTGGAGGATTGGGGGAGTGGGGGGATTATGTGCCGTTGTTCGGCAATGACGGTCACCAGCCTGTTGATGGACCCTGACATGCTCAACATCACCCCATTCCCCTCCCGTACACGCCTTGCCAGATGGGGATATGTGGGGTGTGTCAGTGGGGTTTGGTGCCTGTCTTCCTGGCAAGTACTAACTTGCGTGCAATGCGTCTGTCGGTGGGTGGCAAGGCAGCAGGGATCTGGTGGCACTGACTTGTACTTTGGACTTGACTATTGGCATTGGGGATGCTATGTGTGTGATGTGACTTTGGAAATTGAGTTACGGCCACTCACTGGCATTATCAGATGACACTGCTCCCGTCTCTGCATCACCTACCCCCTCGATGGTCTCCATGTGGAGGACTGTGCTGCAGGTCTCCTCCCATGGCTGAAGTTTTATGGGGGATGGCGGACCACCTCCTGGGGCCATCCTCTTGCTGCGCTCAGCGGCAAAGATGTTACGGACCTGGAGATGTAAGTCATCCCACCGTGTACGACAGTCTCTGACCGTCCGTGGGTCTGTCCCCACTGCAGAAACTTTGTTGGTCACTTCTTCCCATATTGCCTTATTCCTAAATTGGGCAGGGTGCTGCAGATCTGCTCCAAACACCACACCGGCGTGCTCCACTAGCATGTCGGCTAGCATATTGAGCTCCTGCTCACTGAAGCGGGATTTGCGGCTACGGACGGTGCCTCATGTTGATGTCATCCTCCTGAGTGTCGGTGTGCACTTGGTATAGCAGTAGCACTCCTGTAGGATGTGGATTGCAATGGATTGTGATTTTAAAGATGGCCGCTGGTGCATTTCCCATTCCGGCGCGATGATGTTGTTTCCGGTGCCCGTATTACCAGTACCGGTAATTACAGCATCATCAGTGCCTGCGGCATTGAGGATGCCGGCATCAGGGATTTGGGGGCCGTTTCCTGGAATGCCGGTGCTACCGTTTCCGGCATGCTAGAATGTGAGTGCACGCTGACTCGGCATCTACTGTACATAAACGGTAGCACCGGCATGCCTTTAATTTCTTTTTTTTACCAGCAACCTTGTAATGAGGCCCATTGTATCTTATTTAATTTTTGAAATTCATGTTTTCATCTTTTTTTATATTATAAATAAATGAACCGTTCTTTGAACTAAAACACTAATAAAAAAGAAATCCTTCACAGCAGAACTGGGCTCACAGGGCTGAAACAGGTGTGATATCAAATTGATCATTATGAGAAGTACCATTCACTATAAAATATTTCTGGCATAGATTCTATTTTAAGATTAACATATGCCAGAACAATAGGCTCATATGTATGGGTTCTGGAACAAGGTTGCATTTCCTAAATGCAGTCACTGTGCTGCAGAGGCTTGGCTGTCAGTTAATTGGGCATGTGGGCAACTGTGACCTCTGAACCTGCTCTGTGCCACTGGTAGAGTAGGTGCTACAGATAAAAATACTGATGTAGCAGGGCACAAATGTACACTATGTTTTTGGCATGGATTTTATGAAAGGGGAATCTGATCAAAAGATTACCCTTTCAGGCATGGAATTACCTGCATCATTATATTAATTAATACAAATAAAAAAAGAATGTGTTTCTACACCATTGCCAAATGGTAATCCATCACGCGCCTTGTTTTGCAGGCTTGAAATGTTGCGTTCCCACACCAGAGTGCTCAGAACAAAATGGTGTTAAGCACTACCAAAAGGAAGATAAAATCACATAAGAACAAACTTTCATCATAGCAGTAAATACATTTTTTTATGAAGGGCATTATTGCTTTTTTTTTGTAACCAAGGAGAAGCCAATCCTTGGTATATCTGTGCAGAGTGACTTCCTGATTTAGTACACACAATATGTCAGGAAATCCAAATAAATGATCAACCCACAATTTAGATGAGCATTCCTGGTAGCTGTGCTGTGTGTCCTTAGACTAGTCTCTTCCAAAATATTCACTATTTTCAACATTAGCGATGTTGTGTGTCTACTTACCTGCCTTTGTATGCTAAGATATATAGGAATAACAAACAGTCCAATTAAAAAGAAGGCAATAGAACATACATACATACTGCATCAGAACCGGAAAAAGAGGAGCACCACTAGTGGATAATTTTTTCAACCCTGACACATGGCCGGACAATTTCATTGGACATTTGTAGAGAGAGTGGACAGACCATTAAAGGGTGGTAATATATATTGCAAATTCTGTTAAAACATAAACAAGGCTAGGTTTTTCATCTTAACACACTTAATTGTGTTGAATGAGGAAACTGAGTGGCACCAGCTGGCAGTCTAAGTCGGCTGATAGTATAGTGATAAACATGGGTTTCCCTGTTGTCAATACATTTTTGTTTCACTTCCCACAATTCCTTTCTATTGGAATGTACTCTTTGAGCCTTCTTGGGCTTAGTCAGCTTACAGAATTATGTTTATAGTATTCATTTACAAATTCAGACCGGGTAACATGTCCAATCTCATGGCCCTTGATATACTGTCCAATCACACAACTCTGGGAAATAAACAGACAGTCCTTCTCTGATCTCTGACTGTCCGCTATCGAGGAGTGGTGTTCCGCCAACAATCTCTGTCTTAATGCCAGTAAGACTTAGATTCTCCTCATCCATGAGCTGGTGGTTGATCTCTTTCTTCAGCTGGGGCTTTTCTCTGCAACAGCCTCCCTGCCTCCCTGGAACTTGAAGAGAACCATCTCAGGTTCCCGAAGCACCTCAAGATCTTCCTCTTTGCTTCAGCTTTTTTTTCCTCCTCTCCGCTGCTGAACTCCTGGCTGAAACTGCACTGGTCACCTGGCTACCCACTGATCTCGGGCCCAGGTCCCCTCCCCCACCAGCTGCATACCTGCACTGCCTCCCAGCTAACCCCTGCACTTGGGGGCTCTTTCTATATGGCTACAATCCCCTACAGCAATTGACACTTGATGTTTTCACTCACCCCTGCACTTGCCACAAGCTGGACGCACTTGTACCTATTGTTTGGATTTATTCTATTTATTTATTACTGTTGATCCTATGTATTGCACTGCCCCCTCTCCTTTTCCCCTGCACTTTTTCTTTCCCCCTCCCCTGCATTTGCACAATCTCAATGTCACCTGGCCTAGTAAGGTTGTTGTCTCTGTCTTCCCTCTGTTCCCCCTCCCTTGCCTCTTCGCGCCTTGAAACACTTGTGTATAGGCGCGTTATAAATGCCATATCATATCATATCCTATCAATCTCAAAATTTGAAATGTATTTAAAAGAATACAGTAAACTTCAATTAAAGTGGTCGCTGACTTTGCACCAAGGAAATCACTACAATATTATGGACACATCAATAATCAACCAGCAATATAAATTGTTCCTCCCTGTATGAATCTCTCTACTGGTCACACAGGCATTAAAATAAACTTCATATCTATTACACAGCCACTACTGTGGCTGTGAAGTTATTGTTAAGTTGCTGTTTCCAGAGGAAGAGCACTTTTTGGGCGGCTTATAACTTTGCTCCCCCTGGAGGAATCCACACCAAACTTTGCAAAAAAAGTATATGGCCCACTATGAATTATTTTGCAAAGTTTGGTGAGGGTCGTCCAGGGGGGGCAAAGTTATAGGGGGGGTCCCAAAACTTTTTTTCTCATAGACTGAATGGGAAAAAAAGTTTGCTTGCGCCTACAGCCCAAACCGCTGGACGGATTTTCACTAAATTTGCACCAGGAGTAGCGGCTTGGTCCCGAAAGCGTGCTTTTGTAGATTTGATGAAAATCCGTCCAGTAGTTTTTTTTTTAAATGACCAAATGGTAGGTCATAAAAAATTAGTGATATCTGTGTTCGGTCCGCGGACACACTTCCCTGTTCGCTCCGCGGACAGTGTCCTGATTGGCCAATCGGCTTGTGTGATGTCTGCGGACATGCGACATGTTCGCTGATTGGACGACGTGGAGCGTGAAGCTCGTCAGATTTTCGGTAGCGCCCTCCGTCTTGGATTCACGGATGTCCGCGGACAGCGCAGTGAAACTTGGTTTAAAATTTGTATTTAGTAGAGTGTGTTGGTGTGTAAGAGTGTTTGAGGAGGGTGGGAGAGTATGAGATGTTAAATGTTGTGTTTTTTATGTGGTAGACGCTCTTGTTGTGTTCGATTTGTCTGCGGACAACACGGCTGTTCTGAAATGTTCTAAATAAATTAATTGGGGGGTGTTCTGAGGATGCAAAATGTGTCCGCTTTGTTCGCAAGCAAGCTGAAACTGTTCTAAGAACACTCGCGGTGTCCTGAAATGTTTGTAAATAAACAAAATGGGGGTGTCCTGAGGACGCTGTCCGTATTGTTCGTTGTCAAGTTTAAAGTGTTCTAAGAACACTCGCGGTGTCCTAAAATGTTCGTAGGGAGTGTCCTGAAGACGCTGTCCGTATTGTTCTCTGGCAAGTTGAATGTGTTCAAAGAACACTAGTGGTGTCCTGAAAGGTTCATAAATAAACAAAATGGGGGTGTCCTGAGGACGCTGTCCGTATTGTTCTCTGGCAAGTTGAATGTGTTCTAAGAACACTCGTGGTGTCCTGAAATGTTCGTAAATAAACAAAATGGGGGGTGTCCTGAGGACAATGTCCGTATTGTTTGATGGGAAGTTAAATGTGTTCTAAGAACACTCGCAGTGTTCTGAAATGTTCGTAAATAAACAAAATGGGGGTGTCCTGAGGGCGCTGTCCGTATTGTTCAATGGCAAGTTGAATGTGTTCTAAGAACACTCGCGGTGTCCTAAAATGTTCGCAAATAAACAAAATGGGGGTTGTCCTGAGGACGCTGTTGTATTGTTCGATGGGAAGTTGAATGTGTTCTAAGAACACTTGCGGTGTTCTAAAATGTTCATAAATAAACAAAATGGGGGTGTCCTGAGGACGCTGTCCATATTGTTCTCTGGCAAGTTGAATGTGTTCTAAGAACACTTGCGGTGTCCTAAAATGTTCGCAAATAAACAAAATGGGGGTTGTCCTGAGGACGCTGTTGTATTGTTCGATGGGAAGTTGAATGTGTTCTAAGAACACTTGTGGTGTCCTGAAATGTTCGTAAATAAACAAAATGGAGGTGTCCTGAGGATGCTGTCCGTATTGTTCGTTGTCAAGTTGAAAGTGTTCTAAGAACACTTGCGGTGTCCTGAAATGTTTGTAGGGGGTGTCCTGAAGACGCTGTTCGTATTGTTCGCTCGCAAGTTGAATGTGTTCTAAGAACACTTGCAGTGTCCTGAAATGTTCGCAAATAAAAAAATGGAGGTGTTCTGAGGACGCTGTCGGTATTGTTCTCTTGCAAGTTGAAAGTGTTCTAAGAACACTTGTGGTGTCCTGAAATGTTCGTAAATAAACAAAATGGGGTGTTCTGAGGACACTATCCGTTTTATTTGTTGTCAAGTTTTAAGTGTTCTAAGAACACTCGCGGTGTCCTGAAATGTTCGTAGGGGGGTGTCCTGAAGACGCTGTCCGTATTGTTCTCTGGCAAGTTGAATGTGTTCTAAGAACACTCGTGGTGTCCTGAAATGTTCGTAAATAAACAAAATGGGAGTGTCCTGAGGACGCTATCCGTATTGTTCAATGGGAAGTTGAATGTGTTTATAAGAACACTCGCGGTGTTCTGAAATGTTCGTAAATAAACAAAATTGGGGTGTCCTGAGGACGCTGTCCGTATTGTTCTCTGGCAAGTTGAATGTGTTCTAAGAACACTCGTGGTGTCCTGAAATGTTCGTAAATAAACAAAATGGGAGTGTCCTGAGGACGCTGTCCGTATTGTTCGTTGTCAAGTTTAAAGTGTTCTAAGAACACTCGCGGTGTCCTAAAATGTTCGTAGGGAGTGTCCTGAAGACGCTGTCCGTATTGTTCTCTGGCAAGTTGAATGTGTTCTAAGAACACTCGTGGTGTCATGAAATGTTCGTAAATAAACAAAATTGGAGTGTCCTGAGGACGCTGTCCGTATTGTTCAATGGGAAGTTGAATGTGTTCTAAGAACACTCGCGGTGTTCTGAAATGTTCGTAAATAAACAAAATGGGAGTGTCCTGAGGACGCTGTCCGTATTGTTCAATGGGAAGTTGAATGTGTTCTAAGAACACTTGTGGTATCCTGAAATGTTTGTAAATAAACAAAATGGGGGTGTCCTGAGGACGCTGTCCGTATTGTTCGTTGTCAAGTTTAAAATGTTCTAAGAACACTCGCAGTGTCCTAAAATGTTCGTAGGGAGTGTCCTGAAGACGCTGTCCGTATTGTTCTCTGGCAAGTTGAATGTGTTCAAAGAACACTAGTGGTGTCCTGAAATGTTCGTAAATAAACAAAATGGGGGTGTCCTGAGGACGCTGTCCGTATTGTTCGATGGCAAGTTGAATGTGTTCTAAGAACACTTGCGCTGTCCTGAAAGGTTCGCAAATAAACAAAATGGGGGTTGTCCTGAGGACACTGTCCGTATTGTTCGTGGTCAAGTTGAAAGTGTTCTAAGAACCCTCGCGGTGTCCCGAAATGTTCGTAGGGGGTGTCCTGAAGACGCTGTCCGTATTGTTCGCTGGCAAGTTGAATGTGTTCTAAGAACACTCGCGGTGTCCTGAAATGTTCTCAAATAAAAAAATGGGGGTGTTCTGAGGAGGCTGTCCATATTGTTCGTTGTCAAGTTGAAATTGTTCTAAGAACTGTCGCGGTGTCCTGAAATGTTCGTAGGGGTGTCCTGAAGACACTGTCCGTATTGTCCGCTGGCAAGTTGAATGTGTTCTAGGAACACTTGCGGTGTCCTGAAATGTTCGTAGGAGGTGTCCTGAAGACGCTGTCCGTATTGTTCGCTGGCAAGTTGAATGTGTTCTAAGAACACTCGCGGTGTCCTGAAATGTTCGCAAATAAAAAAATGGGGGTGTTCTGAGGACGCTGTCCATATTGTTCGTTGTCAAGTTGAAATTGTTCTAAGAACTGTCGCGGTGTCCTGAAATGTTCGTAGGGGGTGTCCTGAAGACACTGTCCGTATTGTTCGCTGGCAAGTTGAATGTGTTCTAAGAACACTTGCAGTCTCCTGAAATGTTCGTAGGGGGTGTCCTGAAGACGCTGTCCGTATTGTTCGCTGGCAATTTGAATGTGTTCTAAGAACACTCGCGGTGTCCTGAAATGTTCGCAAATAAAAAATGGGGGTGTTCTGAGGACGCTGTCCATATTGTTCATTGTCAAGTTGAAATTGTTCTAAGAACTGTCGCGGTGTCCTGAAATGTTCGTAGGGGGTGTCCTGAAGACACTGTCCATATTGTTCGCTGGCAAGTTGAATGTGTTCTAAGAACACTTGCGGTGTCCTGAAATGTTTGCAAATAAAACAATGGGGGTGTTCTGAGGACGCTGTCCGTATTGTTCGCTGGCAAATTGAAAGTGTTCTAAGAACACTCATAATATCCGCGGACATTAAAAGTTTCCATAGGCCATAGTTGAAATGTTTGACTCTATGGGTGTGATATGCTGCGGTGGTTGTGGCCAGGGCATAGAGTCTTGGGTGCATGGCCATTTGGCCATGCACCCAAGACTCTATGCCCTGGCCACAACCACCGCAGCATAGCACACTCATAGTTGCTTATAATTTTGAGTCAAAAACAAATTTATAAGGAACAAAGTTATAAACCACTATGGGTGTGATATGCTGCGATGGTTGTACTTATTATAATATACTTACTGTTTGGTTTAGTAACTGGAGTACATGTATTTCTTGTTCATTTCTGTGATAAAAGAAAATAGCATGTTAGTATTAGTATTTTGTAATGACTTATTACATTGTATAATCAACATTTTTTTTTTTTTACCCTCATATTTAGTATATTACAAACCAGAGTACTGTGCAATGTGCTCAGTTTCTGTGTTTGTTGCTAAACTCATTTGGTCCGTGGGAGGAAAAAAAATCCATGTTGGATTAAAAAAAAAAACTTTTTCTGTTATGCTACAGATTATTTGTTTGTTTGTGAGTCTTCAGTGTCCACTTGTTGTTTCTGGCTAATGCTTTATACATTGGCTTGTTGCAGTTTTTTGGAGCAGTAAGATATTATTTATTTGTTTGGATATTGTAAAATTTTGGAGTAGTTAGATACCAGTAGGCGTATTCTAACTGTCTATTTTTTTAATATATTTTAGTGGTATTCATTTATCTGTTTGGATATTGTTAAATTTTGGGACAGTTAGATACCAATTGGAGTATTCTAACTGTCTATTTTTTGCTCTAATTTAGTGGTATTCATTTATCTGATTAGTTGTAGAATCTTTGGGCAGTTAGATAGCTTTTGGAATATTCTAACAGTTTATATTGTTTTACTATAAGTTTACTTAAGGTTTAAGTACAGTTTAGTTATCAAATTTTGGTTTTAAGAACATTAAATTAGCATCTGTAAGATTTGCTGGTAATCTCTGCTTTAGAGTAATGGTACTATCATTACATTCAAACCATCCACATTTCTTTTTTATATATGCAGTGTAGTGCCCTGAATTGGTTGTGGCTCCTGCGTTGTAGATTATACCTATTGTTGTGAAGGTCTTCTTACCAAGTGATATTTTACCATGTGTGAATCCAGTCAGCTTGCAGTTGTTTTTGGTACCATCTGCATTGTAACGTATAAGCATTAGTATTACGTATTTACTATGTGTTTGTATTACTAACGTGGAGCGATTATCAGAATTGCAGGTAGTACATAATCTATCATGGTTTGCATTTTGCACAAGTTGCTGAAATTGAATGGATTCACAATTAGTTATTGATATATATATATATGAAGCGTTCATTCAGGATTTCTTCTTGTGTTACATTGTTGCAGAGAGTGCATGTATGTTTCCACATGTATGAAATCTGGAAGATTTCATTTATAGGTATGTTTTTATTTTCCAGTACTTGTGGTAAGTACATTAGAAATGCTTGTGGATCTTCCTGTGAGTTTATAGTGAATTTAACCATTCCAGCACAGTAGTCCAATTGTTGTCTTATTCCATAAACAGTATACGTGTTATCAGGATTGTCTGTTGCATTTCTGTGAAGTGCTAACATTTGCAAACACAATTGGTCTGTACTGTGTAAGTAATGTTGTCAACAATTGGTGGCAATTGAAATAGAATATTCATTGCTACATTTCAATAGCAACTTACTCCAACTATATTTGAGAATTTAAATGGAACAGGTAGTTCTGTATCTGATTGATTTTTTTTAGTTTGTCTTACTTCTTTGATGAAGTACCTGGTTTACTTTCCCTAATGGGTTCTTTTATGTTTGTGGTACTTGATGAAGTTTTAGTTTCTTTTACTCTCTTTGGAGGATTTGCAGTGACATCCTGTTGCATTTCTGTTTGATTTAGTTTTCTTTTACAACGTTTTTCTTTTTGTGGTACAGAATATGTGTTTAGATAGGGGTGTAAAGTGAGCAAAGTCTATTGTATTCTAAAATGCAAGAAATATTAGCGGTTACTTTACTTGCATCAAAGTTGATTAGAAATAGACCGTCAAGTGTACGTAAGCATGATAGTGCTATGTAGCTCATGCCTTCTTTAAAGACTGTGTTACCAATGTCTATCATTGCTTTGTCTAGGGTAAGACCTTGTGATTTATGAATGCTGACTGTGTATGCAAGAGTTAGAGAAAATTGTTCTCTGCGTACATACATGTCTTTGAAGAGAAGGAATCGAGCTGTTGAGGGTCCTATCCTTTTTACTTCTGAAAGTTTGTCAAAGAGAATATTGACAAACTGAATTTTGTTGTCACATGGGTATGTTTGAAAGCCAACAACTGTACCCAGTGCTCCATTAACTAGTCCTTGGTCCATGTCAAGGTTACGTTTAAGCATTACTCTGCAATTTAAGGATAATTTTAATATCTTTTCCAAGCCTGCTGTGTTTGAGATTGATTTTTCTAAACTATTTAGTCTTGTTGTGGCTTGGTCACACATGGGTGGTGTCATACCATGTACATCTAGTTTGTCAGTGGCACTAATTTCCATTATTGGATGCATTTCTTTACTTAATATTATTTCATTGGATTTGAAACAGCTTGCAAGAGTTGGCATTAAGGCCATACAATAGACATTTTTGTGGGCTAATTGTTCCATAACATCTGTAGCACATGCATTATCACCATAAAGTGCATGAATGTGCCGGGTTTTCAATATTGCTTCTGCTTCTTTAGAAAGTATACCAACTCTGATACTTTTTAAGATGTTGGCATAAGTGAGATCTGCAGATTGCAGCATGTTTTCTGTTAATTCTCTGTATTGGAAATGTTGCCAAAGGTTGACATTTCCAATGCTGAAAACAGTTTTACGGCAGAGTTTGTGTCCTAATGTTTTAAAAATAGGCTCACCTTTTACTGGTGTCAATTGAAGAAGATCTCTGAAAACAATAA
Source organism: Ambystoma mexicanum (assembly GCF_040938575.1). NCBI lineage: Eukaryota > Metazoa > Chordata > Amphibia > Caudata > Ambystomatidae > Ambystoma > Ambystoma mexicanum. The sequence continues at coordinate 698,158,340 of NC_090936.1, forward strand.
TGTGTTTTCCTGCAATGAGCTCTTCATAGTTTGTACTTACATAGTACATAGTACTTCTTGTAATCTGAGTTGAATCAAAGCCAACATTAGGTTGGACACCATGCTCACTTCATCTATTAGAAGCATTTTCATTTCTTTCAATACTCTGTGTAGTTCCATTGCAGCTTCTGTAGAAAGTTAGTAATAGTCTAATTTGTTTTGGTGTTCTACTGGCAGGAGTAGTAATCGGTGTAAAGTGACACCACCTATGTTGTAGGCAGCTAAACCTGTGGGGGCAGTGACAACAGCTGACAGTTTGTTGTTTGTAAATTGTTGAAGGAACTTAATGATGATTTTCATTAGGAATGTTTTGCCAGAACCAGCTTCACCACTGACGTACAATAGTATAGGTTTGTAATTTTGGCAGGTGCATTCTTTGTTTTCATGTTGTACACCAGGTGTAATTTCATTTGTTACTTCTTGAAAAAATGCTACGTTGCTCATTGTTTAGTTTTGATTGTAGTATAGTTAAGTCTTCTTTATCTTCATACTGACACATGGTGTTTTCTACTTCTATCATAGCTAATTCTGCCTCATTTGTTATTAGTGGCTCTCCCAGTGCTTCTTGGATTCCTGTTACAGAAGGTTGACTAGTGTCAGAGTGTCCTTATCTAGTTGGGCCTGGAGTTCTTCTTTGGGTTGCTGTTCATTGTGCAACATAGTTTTGTACTGTGTAAAGGTTATATCAGTTATAGTGCTTTCATTTGCTTTGAAAGCGTCTTCATATGTGTCATAGTTATCTAGTATGTCTTCTTCTTTTCTCCATGTTTTAAAGAGTTGTAGCAGGGCCATGTAATATACTTCTTTATGTTAAGGAGTCTTTAATGACAATTTGATATGATTAATTACATTTGGTTTGCTGAGTTTTACTAAGCTGCCTTCACAGTTTGTCACTCTGTATTTACCGTTTTTTTCATCAGGTTTTATATTATTTTTGTATGTATAGTTTTGGGCTATGTGGTATAGACACATGGTACTCCTGTTTGGGTAGTATGTGTCCAATAAATTGTTTTTTAAAATGTCTTGGCTGTTGGGATCATGTTTGGCTATTGTTTCTATATCTTTGTATGATTTTAGAACTCTTTTTCTAGATTTAGCTGGACCAAGACTTTAGCCATACTATATTTTCGGATTTACAATACAGTGCAGTACCAGTTAAACGATCAGCTGCTTCATAGGATCCACATTCTCTATGGGACAGCATTTTTATGCCCAAGCTGTATAATTTTTGAGACACTGTTTTATCTGATGACAGGTCATTCCAGAGGTCTTGCAGCTCTGTCTTTTCTGCTTTGGTTAAGTATGCTGTGACATATCATGCAACTGCAGTAGACTTGTCTGCAATGTACTGCACATATATGCTTGCATTCCATAAGTGGGCAATGATTGCATTGTAATCATTGATATAGTTTTCTTCTTCTTTTCTTTTTATGTAATATGTATTTTTAGGTAACTTACCTTTACCACTATGTCTAACTGAAGACATGAGGTTGTTCACTTGACCTGTATTTGTAACTGGTCTAGGGAAACCAAATCGGTATTTAGTGTAGTATTTGCCTTTGTTTTTGTATTTGCGACGACAACATTTTCCACATTTGTGTCTTTGAAATTGTAAAATTTGTGCATGAAGATCACTATTTTTGGATTCCGATGGAATTTCACAAGTGAGATATTTTTCAATAAACTGTAAAACAGTGGAATCACTGTCTTGACCAAATTTAGGAGCATCTTTAATCCATAAAAGCATGTGTATATGTGGTGCTCCTCTGGCTTGGTATTCTTTTCTCCAAAAGAATTGTTGCACTTCTCCAAGGGGAGGAACAGTTTTATTACGTGTAGCACAGCAATGAAGCGATGGTGAAAATATCTTGAAACATTAACAGGATCCAGAGAACAAAGTTCTCCAGGTGTTAGTATATCTATGTTTGTTTTGTCTTTGTTTGATATGCGTAGGAAATCATGTAGATCTTCCCATGCATATTCTGCACAACTTAATGTAACAAACCAAGTGGGTGGGCCAAGGTTTCTGATCATACAACGTACATCTCCATAATGTCGAAACCAGTACTCTTTAGTACCACGCATATTTGCTAATAGATTTGTAATATTTGATTGTAAAACCTCATCTTTTTGTTGCACTTTTTGTAATAATTGTGTAGATGTCATATTTTGAAAGTGTGATCCTGATTTTAACATGTGTGCAACTCGGTAACATAAAGTTGCTAGTTCACTTTCAAAGAGTAGGTGGAATATGTATTCCACATTTTGTCTAAATCTGGGATCTTCAGAAAACATCCGTAATGAGCGGTATTCTGATGCTAATATTTGAATAGGTCTATCATCGTACGTTCCTCCTTTGCCAGTAGGAAAGAGTAGAGGAAAAGCACGTGCTTCTATACTTTTTTCCCATATGCTGATTGGTGATCCTTTTGTTTGACGCATTTGGTACGTTTCCAGTGCATCTTCTATGGTGTCATTAGAGTGCAATGGATGAATTGTATAATGGTCTAAAGTGTTTGATATTGTAGCAGGATCTAGGAGCTCAAATTGACCAGCTTCTTGTGTCTCTTGAATTATTTCAGTTGTATCCTTCAAGTTTTCTTCAATATTAATTTCTTTGTAATATTCATTATTCTCTTTAAGACATTGCAAGGCTTCTCTAACTTTATGTAAATCTATCAGCTGTTGCCAAATTATTTTGTCTTTTGTAGATACTCCATTTACCAAAATAATTAAAGATTGTTGCATTGGATGTTGCACTCCTAGAGTGTGCACATTTTCTTTTAGATCTAATGGTAAATACACAATTTTTTCATGAATACCTTTCACTAATTCAGAGCGAGGTAATTTTGCAGTTTTTGGTTGAAGGCGTATTATTGCTTGACATGGGTGCATTGTTTGAATTATGATGCTCTCATATAAATGAAGTTGTTGAAGGGGTTTTGGTAGTGGATATAATTACAAATTATTTGGGATAGCACGTGAAGGAGTTTGGTTGTTGTCAAGTTTTGTAGTGCAGTAACTTCCAAAGTATTACGGGGGCCGTTATTTCGTATTTGTTTTCTGCTATAAAGTAGAGAGCTAATTCAAACCATTTAGAATCTTCATTGTCTTCTATTTTGCATGATAGGTCTACAGTTTTTGTGTTACTTTTATAAAAAGTTCTGCGGCAACATACACACACATGGTTTGGTACTTCAGCTGATGTACTTTTACATTTTAGTATTTCTTTTTCGTATGTGTGTAGTAAAAGGTTGCCATGCGTAGAATTGTTACTAATTTGGTTTACAGCTATTTCATTCTGTAAGTGGGTTTCACTTCCAAAATAATGTTTCTGGATATAGTCGATTTCTTCTAGTAGGTCTTTTGCTGTACCATGTAGAAGAATGTTATTTGAATTGGCTAGTTCTAAAGCAGGACTTTTACTATAGTACTGTTTATAAACTAGATTTCTTATAGTTGAATGATGTGTTGATATCCTTTTGATATCATGGAAGGTGGTTATGCAAGTAGGTCCTGTAATACAGGCCAATGAATGTCCTTGTAGTCCTGTGTACTTGCGTACAGTACAGGTATCGATATTTTGCAGTAGTTTAATTTTGATTTTGTCTTTGCTTTTCACATATTGATTGAGGAATTGGCATAAAGACTTGAAAAATTGTTTAGGAATGTTACACGTTGACGTGTATTGCCATTTGTACACTAGACATTCTGATTCAGTTGACTAGAGGGGTAATTCTAAGTTTTCAGGACATTTTTTTGTAAGGAGTACTTCTTGTTCCATTATGGTATTATTATCTTTTTCATAACCTCAACCACTGCTATGTATGGCAATTGTATTTGTTTGCTTTTGTTTGTACGCTTCTTCATTAAAGTATGGTTCTGTGCTCGTAGTGTGACTCCATTCACCTCTGCAGATACTTAAGAAGTTCTTTCTGTTGACATTTTGTTTATTGAGAAGTCTTTTTTGTAATTTAGTTATTAGTTTTGTTAGTGGTTTCATTTTGTCTAACACTAAAATAAATAACTTTCTTTTGAGAAGAATTGCACTGTCTATCAACGCTTCTAAGATTAATTTCCTACGATAGGTTTTAAGCGTTGAACCTGGTTTCTCTCCTGTTTTTATAAGATTTTGAAGGACTTTGTGACGGAACATTTTGGCTAAAATACTTTTCTTGGAATGCTTACTTTGAACTATATCAAGATTTAAAGAAGCAGTTTTATCTGTAGTGATTGCTGATTTTCTGCTAATTGTTTTTTGGTTTGGTTTACATTTTGATAGAGGAGGCAAAGTTTTTGTACTTGAAACTTATTTTGTTTCACTAAATGACTGTATTAGCTGTTTTGTTTCAACTTTTTTTAAAAAATTGTGCTAGAGATGCATGCTTATGTTGGACACTTATTTTCATTTGCTCTACTTCTGCGTTGCTTTCTACGGACTTGATTGTTGGTAGGCATTCTTTAGGGTCTGTTGAAAAAAATAAAGAAGGTGTGGGTTGGGGTGTTCTGCAATGTATGTGTGCTGTGTGCATGAGTGTTTGAGTAAGATGATAAAGATTTATGTAATGGTGTGTGATTGTGCATTGGGAACTACAACTAGTAGGGATGGGTAGTCTTGAATTCATATGTTACTAAACTGGGGTTCAGATGACAGAAAAAAAGTAAGCTAGTGGTGTGGAGAAGTATAAATAGTATATCTAATGCTATACAATTAAAACAGTTGTTTGTTCTATAACATCTAAATTCTAGGGGTTGAGGGGGTAATTTGTGTGTCGAAAAAAATAGGAATTTGTGGGCCATTCTGGCTGTAAATCGCTGTTTAAGACATGGGGATTTTTGAACAGAATGGTGCAGAATCTCTATTTTTAGGCACAGAAATAGCATGAATTAACCTTACAGTGTGTTTGAGTAATAATACAAATATTATGGTGATATTCTACTTACGTTTTTTTCTAAACTGAACAGGTTACTTCTAAGTTGTTCTTTGTACTTCAAATTCGGTTGCTTCTTTTCAGGAGAATGATCTTCACTGCAATTGTAAAAGAAACAAATTAGTAATTTTGTTTGTATATAGCCCTGTTTTTAATTTAGACATAGATTTTTTTAATTGAAATCCTCAGCGCCTTCCTCAAAACCATTAAAACTATCTTATTTACATAAAATACGTCGCACCAGTTGAATACATATGATATGTTCTTAATGAACACATTGTATTGCAATGACTAACTGTAGCAAACAAAATATCTTTACTCTTTCTTGTGAAATTCATAACGTACCACTGAATACCATTATTCCTGTAAGTAAGCTGTTCCAAGTAATAGTGCCTCAATGTCATGGCTGCTTGTCCTATATAAATGTAAGTACTTAAATAAATAAATAAAAAATGATTTGAGTGTGTGTGTATAAAGAAATTAAATAGTATAAAGATTTGTAAGTGACAGTTGATTTTAGGAGATTGAAAGAAAGACAGTAGATTCATTTTACAGATTATACAAGCTAAAAGTTAGTTAGAAAATGTGTTCATGTACTGTACAGAAAATATGCATACCTGTAGTTTGTGTTCATGCATATGGATATGCATGGAGCTGCAAGTAGAAATCTTGGAGACTTGTACAGTATTTCTTGTAGATGGTGCTTGCCAATGATATGACACTTGTACTCAGAGAGATTCACAGTACATTTGCAGTGCTGATCTATGATGATGCAGTTAGATGTAGAGGCCTTGAATGTGATTGGTTGATGGTCATGTGACTTCTTAGCTACATCCAATGAGGGAATGGCACAGAGAGTGAACTGGAAATGGTAGATGGGCTGTTCATGTTACGATATGTCCGCGGACATGGCAGTAGTTCGCGGACATCGGGTGTTACATCCGGGGATTTTTGGGTTCAGAAGTCATGCAAATGAGAATGAGCACTGAAAGGGATTGGTCAGGAAAGTTTAGTGGGTGTGTTGTGCCAGGAGAGAGTTTCTCAGATACTCTTTTTGCTGTGAGAAGAACAGACAGCTATGGCTGTGTGTTTCAGAAAACAGATTGTTTGGATTTTGGGAGACCCATGGATACATTGGTTGAAGGTGCATGCAGAAACCTGTGGAGTAGCTGTAGATCTTGGATTCCCACATGTGGAAGTACACTGGCATGGAGTACGTGGAATTAAGTGGTTGGACTTGTTACCTCTCTGTGCTACTTTGGAGACAGAGCAACATCCAGATATAATTATAATTCATTGTGGAGGGAACAGTTTAGGACATGTGTCTGGAATTTCTTTGCAATTTGCATGAAAGAAGGACTTGGGAAGGTCATGGACATGTTTCCAAATTCTCAAGTAATTTTTTCACGGATTGCACAGAGACAAATGTGGCTTCGTTCTTCTTCATTTCGTCCACAAATAGAGAAAGCAAGGTGCAATGTCAATAAGGCTGTTTGTGCCTTTCTAAGAGATTTTGGCATGTCCTCTTTTCACAATGAAAATATTATGTTTCGTAGTACATACATTTTTCGCAGAGATGGAGTACATCAAACTTATGCTGGCAATCAGATTTTTCTAAGAAACATACAAAATGCATTGCAACCTTTTTTAGAATTACAGCATCCATTTTGAAGTAGGTGTTGAGTATTTATATTTTTGGAAACACAAACACCTCCCAAAGGCTCTTTTCAGAGCCACCACTTCCTCCCAGAGAAAATTGCAATGGTTATGATAGGGCAGCACCCCAACATTTTAGATGTCAGCGGACTGTCTGCGGACTTCTAAAAAATAAAAAGGGCCCTGCTTCATTTATTTTCACTTCTATTTTTTAACTGTGAAAGGCGGCTCTGAAAAGAGCCTTATTTTTTTTTGATTTTTGTTATTTTATATTTTTTTTGTTTTTTATACACGACACACTAGGAGAGGAGGGGAAAGGAGGGTAAAGGGGGGACACCAACCACAGGGATAAGAAAGGGTGAGCTGAGAGAAGAAGATGTAGAGTGGGTTTTATTTGGGTAGTGAGCAGGTCTTCTCGTGCGCTGAGATGATAGTCTCAATAGCACTACGAAGTCGCTCCTCCCTGCAGAGTACTGTGTCGCAGTACATACACACAACTGTGACCCTCAAAAGGTAAGGGTCATCAGCTTTATGTATGGCTTGTGAGGCAGCTTGAGGAAGACGCTGTCCCACAGAGGTGTTCCTTGTGGTGACAGGATCAGAAACGGAGGATGAAGTAGAGGAAATCCACCTACTACACTCCTCGCAAGGTACAACCTTGCGAATGGCCCCAGAGTGAAATGACCTTAGGTGTCGCTTCATGGTAGTGGTCCCATAGCTGTACATCATTGCCGTTTTTGATGTCATCTTTGATGTTGTGGGTGTTAGTCTTAGTAGTGCACGGTGGTGGCGCGAGTTATGGTTGCTTAGCTTAACATAACTGGTGAATTTCAGGGGGTTTTCGGTTTTACTTGGAAACATAACGTCCCTTTAACAAAGTTTTTTCACTGAATTTCATAGGTTTTTAGTATCGCAACTTAACCATAACGTCCCTTTAACAAAGTTTTTTCACTGAATATATATATAAATGCTTAGTTATGTTTCTGTACTAAGCTGGGGCGATTTATCAGTGTTAGGTTGCCCTCTGCTGTCCAAATTGCAAGTGTACTGCTTGGTGATGGATAAAAGGGCTTGTGAATGTGCTATGCCTACCCCAACAGTTTATGTGGAATTGAGCTGCATGAGTAACATCATGGGCCAGGTGTACCCACTAACACCTGGTAATCAGAAGACAATATATAGTTTTGATGTACTTATCGCGTTCTGTTACTGTTCTTAATACAATCTATTACAGTAACAACAAAATATACATACGATCGTACCTAACACTTGCCGTTCTTGACAATGGTCAACTTCAAATCCAATCATTGACCAAAATTAAAAAAGGAACAAATAGAGAGAGTAGCGTTTAAGTGACAGTGCCCACTATCAGAATTAGTTTGCCTTGTAAACGACTCATGGTCGAAACACGTGTCGGCTGATCAACAAGAGTTTTTTCTATTTAAAAATAATTAAAAATATAAATCATTGTATATTTTGTTCACTGACCAATGTATTGGTGTTAATGTAATAGATTTTTATTAAGAACAGGATCAGAGCACGATAAGTACATCAAAACTATATATTGTCAAATTGCAAAGTGCACCCACTTCAACAACAGCTATCATTTCAACATACAGATGCAATGTATCAGTGTTAGGTTTCCCTCTGCTGTCCAAATGGCAAAGTGCATCCACTTCAACAACAGCAAAGTGCACCCACTTCAACAACAGCTACCATTTCAACAAACAGGATGAGCACAGTTCTATGTGGTCACCTTCACCTTCCACTATCACAAACATTCAGAAGTTACTTCTTTCCACCCCACTTCTCTTCACACAGGGCACGGCAGTTCCAGTGTCAATGAACAGTTAATTAGCAGCTCAATGTTTCAGTCCCTAAAAAGTGAATGCTGAAACATTAATGCCTCCTAACAAGCTAAAACTGAAAGTAAGTCCTGTAATTGTGCTTCTACCCAATTCTATGCCATCACAGGGACTCTACAATGGAACTAAGACACATTATAGTGGCCCGTGTGATCTATGGATACCGTTCTTATACTGCGCCTGCCTCTCATTCCATCGTAACAGGGATCTACGCCATCTTCCTGGAAGCAATCAGTGGTAATTCCGATTTAAGAAGGGGGACAGAAGTGACCCTATGAATTACCGACCTATATTGACCTTGAACATATGGTATTACCCAAATTGACCTTTTACAATTGACCTTTTGCACAATTGACCTAATTATAGTGTTCCTAATTGACCTTCTGCACAATTGACCTTAATATTATTTTAGTTATTTTATATATGTATTGGGTTGGTTTTGGATTATAAATCATTCAAGGGGATTGGGTGGCGGATTGCAGGGGGTTTTGGATTGGGTGGAGGGTTGCCAGGGGGTCTCCCCCGCATATATGTCCTAATTGACCTTCTAAATTAGTTCAATTCTCCCGAGGTCAATTGTGAAAAGGTCAATTAGTATACAACCAAATATATGCTAGAATGACGTATGTTATGCCGGGAACAGATAATAAAAATATATATATATATATTCTAAAATATACTAGGCATTCTAAACTTTTCTATAGCTTCTATCTAGACAATTGGCTTTAATAATAATATTGTTGCTTTTCGGCCGTTATAGGCATTCTACTGATATACAATACATTCAAAGGCACATTTATTTCCAGTATCAAAACAAGTATGGTATGAGAGAAATTAATTCAACATCCAACATTTAAAATCAAACATCCATTCTATTTAGCTCCCCTGTGTACGTCTGGGGTTTTGAATGTTCTGGCTATGTGCAGGTCATTTAAATATAGAGAGTGGCCAACTTAAATTTGACTTGCACAAGTTTGAATTCAGAAAACAGTATTCTCAGAATTGTGCAATCCTCTCTGAACAGAAGTGTCTACATTCTTTTCAAAATATATCTGTGCAGCTTTAAATACAAATGTATTGATAACATTTGTGTGTGTGTGTCTGTGTGTGTGTGTGTGTGTGTGTGTGTGTGTGTGTGTGTGCTTTTCATACACATGTGTGTGTGTGTGTGTGCACTGCTTTTAATCTATTCCTATTGAGGTTTCCTTCAGCTAAACAAGTTTAGGCTGGCAATGCAATCTTCCCCAATAAAATGTATAATGTTAACATATCCTTTCCCTGTCAAATTACACAGAGGAATGTCTGTGCATTCAAAGAAACTGGAATGCAGGGGCTTAACATGTTTTACAATTATTAGTGAATAGAACACATTCTCTATCAGCATTTCTGTAGCACAAGTTGCACAAACATCTAATTTGTAGCTTTGCCTCCTATGGCGGAACGTTACTGCATGTTATAACCTTGGACAATAGATTATAAACCAGCTTAACCCACATATTCTGTTTTAAATGGTGCTCAATTTTAGGAAAGTGATTAATGTCTACTTTTGTCTTTAAAAGAAATAGTATCCCACTCATTTTCAGATTCAATATGAAACTAATACCTAAGGACAACATTAATTGGACCTCTGTTGGTTGAGTTGACTTCTCAAAGCCCCCCATCAGTGAGGTAAAGACTGCAGGCCTAATTTACAAAACATGTTTTAAAATGTGTAAATCAGATCCTGAGTGTCCAAGGCAGAAGAGAGCTCTGTTACCTACCCACACTTAGGGCACACTGGGGTAACCTGCTGCTGGAACAAGGCCTGCCTCACTGCCAGCCACACTGCTGCCCAGTCCTTCATCATGAAGTTAATATGGCACTTCACACTGAAAGCAGAAGCCTTAACCAGGGATGCAACTAGGCTAAAATGTCATGGAGTGGTTGAGGGGGTATTCCTTCAAATGTTAGGAGATGGGCTAACTTCAGAGACTGGGGAGGGGCACACTTACTTGTGTGGGGGCACTTAACCTTCTTTACACATTCAAATAAGATTCTATTGGTGAAGCTTCAATGTTACAAGCAGTTAATTCTTTCCTACATGTCTGAAACCACACACTTAAGAAGTGCTGTGAGAATGAGCTGTCTCCTCCTCCACCCTTTCAATCAATCCGCTGAAATACATATACCCATTGTGATTTCAATTGCATAACAACATATGCATAAGAATTCATTTGCTACCACTGAAAAACGTTGCATTAGTAATTGCAGGGACTTTAACTGTGCATCTGAAGGCACTGCTTATTGTCTATGTCCTACTTGCATTGACTGCATTCTGAAAATTCTGTATTCAAAAGCAAACAGGAATAAAATGTAATGTCCAGGCAATATGTTGGACAGTAAGCTCTGAGAGAATCTTTCTTCCACTGCAACATCCTATTTAACACACCAAAGTGAAAGCTGCTAAAACATGCAACAATCTTTTCACGTTCTTATAGAGAAATGGTCCACTTCTAAATAACACCTGAAGCAAGTTAACCAAGTCTGCAATAACATTGCTTAACGTATGAAGACAATCACTTTTTTTATTTTGTTTATAGTGCAATTGGTTAGTTAAAAGCTGATACACTTTATAAAAAGTATATAAGGGTTTTTTCCAGTTATACATGTTTAAATACATAGCATTCCATTTCATATCATTACACCCAAAAATCATTATATCTATACACATCCTTTCATTACTAATCATTTATATTAATCTGATGCAGTTTTATACATAAATAAAACGTTATACATAAAACAATCAAACAATTTGATATAAGAAACAAGAGAAAAGGAAGAAAACATTTCTTAATGCATGTAGATAAATATTGCATAGACCTAAACTTCTTTTCATTTCATCAATTTACAGAGACAATTCTCACAGAAAGGAAAAATAAATGGAAACAGAAGCAGAAGAAGAAAAAGAGAGAGAGAGAGATAAAATAGGGATTAGAAATAATGAACCGAACAGTCAAATAAATAAATATATATACAAATGAATCACCTAGTTTAGTTCTAAACATCAAAACCTACCTCTCCAATTTTACTTCCAATGAGATTACCGAATCAACAGGCCCACTCTAGAGCAGTGGTTCATACTAATTGGGGCTTCACACCAGACATGGAACAAGGCTAAGTGCAACTTGGGGTTGAATGTATTGATGCATTGATACAAAAATTCCACTTGTCCTAAATATTCGGATTCATTAACAAACTTCCTCCGATTTTTAGCACAACTTTTGCTCATCGATCGGCATTGTGTGAGTACATGTCGGGCAGTTTCTAGCTCCGTACGTGATTCACATAATCTACAATATGTAATTCTGGGCCTATAGTTTTCAAGGTTGGCAATTGGTTAATACGTAATAACAGGACAAAGCGCCTTAGCGACTAAGAGGGTCAGAGATTTAAATACGGCTGAGCCTTTTTATAAGTGAACAGAACATGTGCAATACATTTATAGCTTTTCAAATTTTCTAGGTACACATCATTATTCTGCCAGTCCCACAAATGGAGATGCTTATGCAGAAGTAGAAACAAATAATCATTGTCCTGTCCCCATTCCGGGGATCAACTTATTGCCTCGAATAATGTTTTCATTTGTGTGTCTAAGCCATGTTGTCTACCTGCACGAAGATCTTCCTCAACAGCCATTAGCAGAGGGTTAGTAGGGTTATTCGGTTTTACTTGGAACCATAACGCCCCTTTAACAAAGTTTTTTTCACTGAATTTCATAGGTTTTTAGCAGCGTAACTTAACCATAATGTCCCGTTAACAAAGTTTTTTTCATTAGCACGCAAACAATATACAAAGATGGAGTGTAAAAAGCAATTTCTCAGAGATGGCTGTACACAGAATGTTGCAAACTAAGAATTTATGGTCGTTTACAGTGAAGGTCAGCTGCTTCCATTTTTTGCTCGCGTGCCGGAGAGGCCCACGACTCGCACTATAAGGTTCTATTGTTTTTTGACATTGACAGACAGGGATCGTGCTAAAAGACTTATTTTGAAGGAGTGTTGCAAAAACGTAAGACACGATAAGGATGAAATTTCTGACACAAAACCACTTTTATATATTATATAACTATGAGAAAGATCGTTGGCACTGGCGGAGTCGTATTTTGGGACTGCGCTACGCACAATGGAAAATGCAAATATAATGTAAGTAACCCTTTAGATTATTTTATACCGGAATATAATAACAATAGGGTGGCATTAAAGCCTGGTTAACTTGTACTTGTTCGTTCAATGTGGCATGGTGTTTTCTACCACGCACTATCGCCGCCTAATTGGTCCCCTGTCGCTTAGAGGGCTCTGAAAAAGGCAGAGGACAGAGGGTGGGTTAATGGGAATAAGTTAACATACTCCGTTGCACTATCCTCGCTAGCAAATAGTTTCACGCCCTAATAAATAAAATGAATATTTTTAATGAAGATCGGCTGGTGAGACTAATTTATGTTTTTTAAAACAGGTACGTCCTTCCGTACTGTCAATGCCACGATTTTCAGACCCCGGCCGACTCATTTTTTAACTGCCAGGTGCAGCTACTTCTAAACAACTTCATGACCCTCACCATTTTATGGGACAATCACCAAGGACCAATATGCCCTTATGCGGTACTAGCGGCTAGAAGCAACATACCAACCATTATGGTGGTCTAATGCCTCGTTGTTGGAACAGCCTTCCATTTATCAGTGCGACCATAGTGCTTCTTTTATCATAAAGCAACACCCTGTGTACCGCAAAGGAACAGCACGTGACTCAAGATGAACTTTTGCGGATCGACAGCAAAGACAAATGCAAATCGCTGAATATTCTCTAAAAATTTGATGTCAAATAAAAGTACTTTACGAAATGTACAATCTTGCTATTTGCTTTTAAATCACAGTTTCATATTCTGAATTGTTGCACGCTGTGTTATGAGATGATCTGTGTTGTTTTCCAGGTTCTGTGTAAAGTTGCGTAGGACTGGAGACGACTGGGCGCGTTTGGCTACGCACCCTGTACCGTCACGGAGAGAGACGGGGAATATGAATGCTTTGATAATGTCAGGCTTAGGGGCGGGAGATATGATTTAGTGTTGCAAAAGCAGGTCAGCCAGGTTGATGGGGTAAGTGATAGGATTATCACATAATGTCGGCGCACTACAGCCTGATTTATCGTTTGTTTAGTGGACAAAAAGTCGGGTAAGGCCCATAGGAAATTGTAATGTCAACAGACATAAGAAGGGTTCTTAGAACACTTTCAACCTGACAATGAACAATACAACCAGCATTCTCAGAACACCCCCATTTTGTTTAATTGCAAACATTACCTCCACGTCCCCTCTTCCTCATCCCAGTACTTACTTCATGAGGCCCCTGCCTCCGACACAATACCTTCTTCTATTTCTTTAAATTCCTATAACTCCTCCCCCACATCCACATCACTCAGTTTCATATTACCAAGCCGGGGCATGGGACCTTCCCCGTAGGGAGGGTGAGGAGGGTCGTCAGTACTGCGACGAAGAAGAGAAGAACTAGGAGTAATGAAGATTACCGGTAAGTAATCAGAGCATTTCAGGACACCGCGAGTGTTCTTAGAACACATTCAACTTGCCAGAGTACAATACGGACAGCGTCCTCAGGACAACCCCATTTTGTTTATGCACGAACATTTAAGGACGCCGCGAGTGTTCTTAGCTCAATTTTAGCTTGCTTGCGAACAAAACAGACACATACTCCATCCTCAGAACACCCCACCATTTAGTTTATGTAGAACATTTCAGAACAGCCGTGTTGTCCGCAGACAAATTGAACACAACAAAAGTGTCTAGCATATAAAAAAACAGAACATTGAACCTATCTCATACACGCCCACCCTCCCCAAACACTCTTACACACCAACACACTCCACTAAATACACTTTTTAATCCAAGTTTCACTGCGCTGTCCACGGTCGTCGGCAAATGCAAGATGGCGGGCACCACAGAAAATCTGACGCGCTTCACGTACCAAGCCGTCCAATCAGCGAACACGTTGCATGTCCGCGGACATCACGCAAGCCGTCCGGGCAATCAGGGCACTGTCCGCGAAGCGAACCGGGAAGTCCGCAGAATTTTTTTGCCTTACATTTTGGTCATTTAAAAAAAAAATACTGGACGGATTTAAACCAAATTTGCAAAAGCACGCTTTCGGGACCAAGCCCCGCTCCTGACACAAATTTAGTGTAAATCCGTCCAGCGGTTTGGGCTGTAGGCGTGCGCAAAGTTTTTTCCCATTATGTCTATGGGAAAAAACAAAAGTTTTGGGACCCCCCCTATAACTTTGCCCCCCCTGGACCAAACCTCTCCAAACTTTGCAAAGTTGGCCATATACTTTTTTGCAAAGTTTGGTGAGGATTCGTCCAGAGGGAGCGAAGTTATAAGCCACCCAAAAAATGCTCTTCCTATGGAAACACCAACTTAACCATAACTGCATGGACGCTACCGCGTATATATACATATATACTTCCTTCATAGTGTCCTTTTGAGTGATTAAAATATTAAAATATACAAAACAGTTAACTTTGAATCAGTTTTTCACTAGAGCACATAGTATCCTTCATCAGAAGGGAACAAATGAGTGTCACATTGGGGAAAAAGAGGTTACCATGCAATCTGATAATATGGGATTCAGCCTTCAGCCAGTTTCTTCTCTATCTAAGGATGTTTTTCTTCCATATGTAGTAAGCAGCTCCCAAATACATCAATGTTTCTGCCATAAGAATAGTTTACCAAAATTGGTCTGTAGTTATCATTCTGAGGTCACATACCAGATCCCTATATCCCTTGTAGTAACATTACTGCAGGCATTTTTAACTCTGTTCGGAGGTGCCTAATCATTTCCTCCTCTTGTTTCATAGCCGACACACTGTTTCTTCGCGAGGGACAGAGATTCAAACCCCTGCATACTCAACATGGGAGAATGTTAAAATGGAGAGAGATGATACATCTTGAGAATCTTGATTGTTTATTTTTAATAAGTAATTTTGGGGTTTAGATATCTGTAACCCATGCATAATGTATTGGGCATAGCGTTTTTTTGTATTCAGGCTTGCAAAATTCTTGGCAGCATCCCATTCCGTAGCCTTAATTTGTAATCTCCTATATATGTGGCTTACTTCAGACTCGTCCCTCGGCATGCATAAGCCAGTGTCAATTAGAAAGGAGGAGGCAGTCAACTGTAACGTATTAATTAAGCTGTTGTGTTCCTTCCTCCTATTCATATTCATGGCAATCATTCAGCAAACTGTTCTGATTTCTTTCTGATAGCATGATCTTAATGTACAATTTACTGCAGCGTTTCTTCCACAATGTAGTTAGAGAGGTTAAGCCCAATTCTTATTGCTTCAATTGGTATGGACGTGGCAATCTTGGAACAGGTCTCAAAGGTTTGCCCTCCAATTTATCCAGGGAAATTATATATTTGTCATCCAGAGTTTTTAGGGTCCTTAGTACCACAGGCACAAATCTGCTCTTATAGATTTCCAGGAAGCCTTCAACAGAGTGACCCCCTTTTTTGCCATATAACTTCTAATAACATTTAATTTTTTGTCACCTTTGCTGCAATTATATTGGCCAGAAAGTTTTTGCGAGGATTGTTCATAATAGGGATTCCTAAATGAGGAAAGATATGTACAACCTCTAGTGCCACTGTATATATCGCCTGCTTGTATCCAGGCTTTCTGTTCTTTTACCCTCAGCCTTCAAACACCATGATCATGGTTTTATTTGCATTAATACACAGGTGATTGTCTTTAGCAAATATATTCATGGCATTAGGCATTCTCTGAAAACCTATCAGTGTTTTGTTCAATATGACAGTATCGTATGCATACGTCATCCAACTAATTACTGAGTCTGGAACTTTCAGAGGGTGATTTTGTACTGTTTCCAGGGATTCCCTCATATCTGCAACATTACAGAGATTATAGACTACTGGAGATGTTACGCATCCTTGTTTCAATCCATTGTTAACAGAGGGGGCGATAACGGCACACTTTTCTAGACAAATGGTTACAGTGGTTTCAGAGTACATAGCTTTTAGAAAATATACAACTGTGGGGCAAACTCCCCAGGTTGACATTGTACTCCAGAATCTATCCCTATCTACATAGTCAAATGCTCTGGAGTAGTCAATAAATCACACATACAAATTAGTCATTTTACTACTAATTTTTTCAGTGATAATATGGTTCAAGGTGACCATATTATCTAGGGTACTATAGCCTTGACTGAAACCAGTTTACTGTGGACACATATTTTTCTCTCACTAATCCATTTATTTATAATGACCAACAATAGGGTACAAAAAATCTTGCAGCTTGTGTCAGCCATTGCTAGTAGCTGGTAGTTACTAGGACTAGTTCTTTTCCCCTTTTTAAAAATGGGCACTAGTATTGCCTTGCACCAACCCACTGGAATTATGCCACTATACCAGATAGAGGTGAACAACTTCAGTAGCAAATTTGCCCATTTAATATGCTTACGTTTGATAACAACATTGGCCAAACAGTCAGGCCCTGGGGCTCTAGACATATTCATTTTGGTGATTAGCTTCAGGATGTCTGTATAGCCAGAAGGGAATTATACTTTATTGTTGTCTCATAGCTTTGTATTCATCCCACATACCCTGTGCTCCATATAGTATAACTGGCCTACGTACTCTAATAATTCCTCCACAGGTATCACTTTAACATCCTTGCTATCATCCTCTATTAGGTGTTGTCTGTACAGGTACCAACATTTTTTTGAGTCATTGGTTTTACATAATATAAAGATTTTCCTCCAGTTTGCGTTTTTAATGTCTTGTCTGTGGGTCTTAAGCCAGTCCTTAAATTTCATACGTATGGTGGCAACCTTTTTCCATTTTATGTCCCCATCCATCCCCATATCCTGTCTTACTTTCCTTATTTCCTCATTTACTGTTTTGTTCGCATTTTTTATCATACGATCATACGTATCAGCATGTTTCTTCTCAGTATGTTGAGTGACACTCAATCTGCTTTTTGATTTTTTGGATCATTCCAAGCATATCACTCACCACCCCTAACCCAGTAATCTCCTCACCATCTATGAGTAGTAGGTTAAACATATGGTCACATTTTTCCAGGTTTGTTTCAGTCCATAGTTTTCTATTTCCTTCTGCTGAGCTCTGACTATTAACATTTTCACCTGAATGGTAAGGCGTTTTATTGTATATGGTGTGTAATTTACATTTGAGCACTGTGTTGTAACCTTTTCCACTTCTTCCCAGTTCAGAAGGAGGCACTACCTCAAATTCACTGCATAATTCATCCCATTTGTCTATTATGTGAGTAGCTTCATCACAATAGGCATTAAAGTCACCCACTACCATAATTTCAGATTTGGTGAATTCCAACATCCAGCTTTCAATGGTGTCGAATTTCACTTTGGTCACAGACTCTACATGTGCCCCCCCCCCGGATGAGAGTACACATTTATCAACAATAATTTCGTTGATCATTCCCAAATTCACTATGATCGCACATAAAACAAAAGGTGAGCAGCCAAATGTATCATACTCTCTGTTACCAGGCATTTAGCAACTACACAGAGTCCCCCTACCGGCCATCCAACTCCACTACTAAGTTTAGGTTTTGCCAATATGTTAAACTCATCAATCAGGATAGTTCCACTTACCCATGTCTCCCGAAAAGCAAATACATCACAGTTTTCCATATAACTCTTTCCGTCATGGCCAGTCTCTGTTTCTCAATTTCCCCCAAAGTAATCTCTCTCAGGGATCCACATATCCCTACTCCTTTTTGCTTGTTTAGTTTGATCTTTGTTTGGGCTATACCTGCTTGATTTTACGTTTATGGGACCACTGTTCATAATTTATTGAACATTATAATTTTGAAGCCATTTTCCCCCAATACCTCTGAGTGTTCGCTAATAAGTTCCATTATAACAGGCATCACAAATTGGACAATTGCCCAATTTTCCCAACTACCATATTCAGACAATGCCACATTTTCAATATCTGCAGTTGTTAAACAATGTCCTTGTGGGACCATATGTAAACGTTCAGGGATCCAAGTTTGATTTAAATAGGGACTATCCTCAGAGGTGTTCATCTCTATTATCTTAATGCACTTACCTGGATGTAAAGCCATGCCTTCACAATCATCTAATTCACCAGGGGCCAGCTCAATGTGGTCGTTATTGGTGCTGCACATGGCTAATCTCTCCATTTCACTCATATAGAAATCCTTTTCGCTAGTGGCGAGTCATACTACCACCTTATTTATAGGTAGATTCAAGTACCTCACATTTCTTGCCATACATCTCTATTTTTCCAAATTTGCCACAGAATGCAATGCGGGTGGGGCTATATTTATGTTGGCGTCCCTCTCCCACCCTTTCAACCATTTTTACATCATACTTCCATCTTTATTTAAAGTTTTCCTTACTTCATCTCTTTCCTTAGTGACCACATTTAGGTCACATCTATTACCCTTGGTCACACATATAACATCTCAGTTTTCCATCTCAGCTAGTGATGCACTATTCTTTCTAGTTTTACCAGTTTTACCGTTTTTCTTCACCCCATTTTTATTACGTTTGCAGTAAGTATGTCTTTTGCTCCCATATGTATTGCATAATTCACCCTCCGAGTTAGTATCCATGTTCTCAATATTATCATTAATGATTTGTTCATCGTTCATCATTCACTTCAATTTCATTTGTTTCGATTTCCTTCACAACTCCACATTCATCTTCTGCAATGACTAGGCATAACTTACTCAAATTATCCATACACTCCCTGATAGATCCCTCATTTTCTATAGCACACTCCTCAACCCTTTCACTTTTACTTTGGGTATACTCAGAGAACCTTATCATTAAATCCTTTATGTCTCGTTATTCTTTCATGAGGCTAGAGCAGATGCCAAATACAATGTCAAATTTTGTTTCAATTGCCTCAAGTTTACTTGCCGTATTCTGTGTGTCTTCATGTGTCCCTTTTAGGTCATCCCATGAGTAGTTATCCTCCTCAATAAAATGTGTCCACCTGGGCCAACTTTTCCAAGTCTGGATTTCCAGACAAATTTGATCCAATAACATCCATGTTTTCCATTAATTCAATACTTCTTTCTGCTAATATAGTCCCTGGTGCAGCTGTAATGCCCATTGAGTGACTCCTAAGGTTTGGCATTAATTCAAAAGGGAGTTGTTGTCAACCATGGAGCTACTATTGGGCAGGTATAGACCTTCCTCGTTTGATACTTCTGTTGCCACATCTCTTTTTTGGGGCATTGTCAAGAAACTTGAGATTTTGAGTAGCTCCATTGTGGGATTTTCATTTTTCCGGGTCTTAATACTTTCTATCCCTGTTCCTCTTTTTTTCTTATAAACACTATTAGAGTGTATTGGAGAGCTATGTGGTGACGAGCTCTGATGCCCTTTCTTTCTTTTTAAATGTTGTCAGTGTAGCTCAGGAGCCATGCTGGGTAAGTTTGAGCTAGATGCTCTACAGGTGTGCAAAGGTTTAGTAAAGCGGGCAAGAACCAGTCAAAGGGAGGGGCAGGGGGTAAGGAGAGTGGGGTTTTCAGACTGTAACAAGCTCTAGGCTAGTCAGAGTAGTCAGAGAAGGAGTCGCCTTTAACCCAACTATACCAAGGGAACAGCCCTACCCGCTCAAAATAACCAGGAGTTAGGAGGTTTGGAATTAGTAGCTGGAGCAAGCCATGAGACATGCTATTTACCTTATCCCCACCAGACAAGGATTTTCATCCTACCTGTTCACAGCAAACTGCTAACAGTACTCGTCGGTGCACTCAGCTGGATGTGCGCACGCAAATTTGCGCACACGCTGTTTTCATAGTGTGTGTTCTGGGTGAGGGGCAGTGGCCTCGCGTGAGCTATACCAAAAACAAAGAAATAGAGGCAGTTAGTTATTTTGCCAAGTTACAATTGGCTTTCTACAGTCTTCAGTCTTTGTCCATTTCCCACAGGCATATATACCTTTGCTCATTTCAAGTTTGCGTGTATACACTGTAGGAAGGCTCCAACGGAGCAGCAAGAGAAGTGGAACACCTAACAGCACTCGTTGGTGCACTTAGCTGGATGCACGTTCGCAGATACTCACGCGCTGTTTTTATAGTTTGTGTTCTGGTTAAGGGGGCGTGGCCTCGTGGGAGCTTTGTTGATTTCAAGTTTGCATGTAATGCCATAGGAAGGCTCCTGTGGTCCATCAGAACAGCAATAGAAGAGGGACAGCTAATAGAACTCGGCGGTGTACTCAGCTGGATGACAATTATGCTATTTAAATACTAAAAATAAAACCACATTTAAATGACTTCCTCGGATTGTTTATTTACTTAACTCGATATTGAGGTAAAGTGTTTACATAATCACCACATTACTAAAATATGTATTGCTACTACCGCTATGTGTGAATAGCCTTGTAGAGCTCGGGAGGGGTCATTATGACTTCGGTTCATGACCCTTAACCGATGTATAGCTATCGCCTACAGCTCAGGCCAAAATTTAAACAACAAATACCGCTCCATCGGTTTCTGGCTATAATAGGAAACCTCTGGTGTCGTCCTGGAATTTCGCAGTTTGCATCATCCGATGGATCCAAAATATTGTATTTTCACCCCTCAGTCTGTGTAATGTTGGTCTTTCCTGGCATTTGTGGAATGTATGTGATGGACGATGGAAGGGAAGTGTACCTACTGTATTTCTAAAGTTGCAATTCACAGTACATCTTCAATTCGGCAAGATGACAGTGCCGAAATAGTCTATTTTGGATCCCCGAATAGAGTGCCTCGTCAAACAGTTTGTTTTGCACCTGTTATGGCCCTGCATATGGATACGCATACAAGACCCTCCTACGAACCCCGTGCGCTTTGTGTGATTCGCAATAACAAGCACAGAGTATTTTAAATGACAAATGCAGTAACGCTTCACAAAGTAAAAGCACCAGTTTCTGAATCAGGGATGTGCAGCCATGGACAATTCGTGCGTTACAACGGAGCAATGGCATTAAAAAATAAAAAAATAAAACGCTCTATGAATCAGGCCCACTACTTACACACAGCGTTGCCCTAAATATGTGCAATTTGTGGATTTGTGCAATGGTTCCACAGCTTCTCGGAGCCTGCAGGTAGAATGCTTTTAACATATTTATTTCCCGAAGTTGTGCATTTGGAGTTTGAGTTTCAAATGTTTAAATGCACACAACTCCCGCAAACACACAACAATTGGAAACATTACCCACAATTTATATTTTCACAATTTTGGTAAGGGAAAACAGACCAGTAGTTGATACTAACACAATTTAAAGTATTTTAAGATACAAAATGCAGAGTAAACGAACGATGAATATTTTGAAACTGAACAAAATAAATTAAAATAAAACATGTGAGAATTAAAATGGGCACAGCTCTTTTTAAAACCTCCTTAATGCCTACGTTTTATTTTTGAAAGAAAATGGGACAACTGTTCTCTTTATGAGCTCAAATTATTATCAAGAATTAAGCAGTTATAAAAACATTGCTTAGAGCTGTACAATTTACTTGCTGCCAAGTCAGTGATATCCCAGAAGACTTCGCAGGTCAGGGCAGCAACGAAGTAAAACTAATTAGTCTTGACATTATTGGTACAGTATTAAAAATGGCATACATTATACTTTCATAGTCAAGGCAATGTGTCTCTTGGGGATATGAAGATAAACTAACGGCAGCACAAACAATCCGAAATGTGTATTTTACTGATTTTGGCTGGAGTAGAAATGAAGAAAAAAAATTGCAAGCAAGCTATATAACCGTTGTATGTTTTACCATATTAATTTTAAGTTATAGATTAATTGAATACACATAAATCTACGTATTAACACTGCATTATATATGAACTAGCCAGGGGGTGAACACAATTCTGGAAATATAGCAAAATATTTGTAGGTCCACTAGTCTTTTAGGTGTATTTATTGTATAACCTCTGAACAAATTAGTGAATGTATAAATGGATGGATGTATGAAGAAGGAGTTATGACAAGCTATCTCAGATGGATTAGTCTAGTCTATTGATTTTCTAGGCCACTTGAGTGATTGAATATGTGTGCTATGTTTTTTTTTTTCTTTTCTGGAGGCGAGATTGTTTGCCCCGAGGGCAAGGAAAGAGAGAGGAAGTGCATTCCATTGTCTGGGTCCATTAACTGCGTAGCTTCGTGGGCATCATATTCTTGAGAACGCAGTTAGTTGTGTTTGGAAAAAAGAGATATTGGGGGCTTTACATGTGTTTGGAGGGCCCTGAGGTTAAGGTGGCCAGGTCTGAGATATGTATTACCCCGTATCAGATTGTGGCAGTGCCAATTTGGATGAAGTTGCAATAAGAGATTTAGTACAGTGTCAGACTTAGGGCCTAATTAACAAAAAGAGCGCTGGCTAACTACTTTGCACGTGCACGAGAAAGAACATTGAGCAGACAAAAAGAAAAGCAGGGGGATACTATTCAAGGATTCAAAAGCGCAAAGAATGACAAGTTGCACGTGGAACGCCCACAACAAGCCCCCATGGCAAACAAAAATGTGCGCTGACAAACAACCTTTGTGCCGTACCCATGTAAAAAACCTCTGCCTCAAAACCCCAACGCAAGGCACCACCCACAAGCCTGCCCTCCTCCCAGTACCCCACTGACTTCTGCCCCAACCACCAAACCCAAGGCCCCACCCACAAGTCCGCCCTCCTCCCAGTTCCCCCACTGACCTCTGCCCCAACCCCCAACCCAAGGCACCACCCACAAGTCTGCCCTTCTCTTAGTACCCCCACTGACCTCTTCCTGGCAACCCAAGCGACCACCCACAAGGCCACCCTCCTCCCAGTACCCCGACTAACCTCTGCCGCAACCCAAGACCAAACACTGTAAGTCCACCCTCATCTAAGTTCATTGTGGAGCACCAACCTACCTCAGCTCCTTTGGCTTAGGTCCACCATGAAGCACACCTGCCCGATATCCTCCTCCAACATAAACACCTCAGAGCACTGCCATTGAATCCAGGACCGTAGCCTCTTCCATGGCTCCCTTTTGGACCACACTCACCTGCACATGAACAGGACACCATACTATTGCACCAGCTACACTTTGGCCATTCCTTGTAGATGTGACATAGTGTGGCCACATCCCTCCTAAACACCCACAATGCAAAAAGCCATACCTGTGAATCGAAATACAATGAACTGACCCTCCGGGCACAAGTGAATAAGCTGTCACGGGATACAACAAACATCTACACCATGTGCAAGATGTGGCAAGCCACATGAAGCATTGAGTACCCATCCCCAATGACAGACCCCACACACCATCATGAAATATCTCACCCATCTCCAAAAGCATACCTACATTGGCACCATTACACACACACACACCAACAAACTCACTCCACCAACAATGACACAGCGTCACCAAACTTACAGTACTCCTGCACAAGGAATGGCATCAGACAACCAGCCCTTGCCATCTAATGGTCCCTCTCCTATATGTAAAGCTCATGTCCACATGTCCAAATCAAAGAAAAGAATGCCACCTTGTCGAACACAACATCACTAAACACACATGGACATATTCACAAATGGAGTACAAAGTCAACCACAGCATACATGTTTCACACAACCATCCACATCATGTACACAATTGACCAACATTCCTATACTGCAAAGCATGGAAGTAGGCAAACAACAAATGTCCATTTGAAAGCTGTCAAACACATGAATCCCAAAGTATTTCACCACCCCATATCTACAATGGACCACCCATGTTCATCGAACTTGTAGTTTGGTTATCCGTTTCATACCCCCAATGGTACAGCGCAAGTAACGCCTGAAGGCAATTTGGTGCTTCCAAAATTTAAGCACAGCTACATTAGCGTAATGGCAGCTCTCAGAAAAGCAAAGTTTTTAGTAAACAGCAAAACTGTAGGTGGGACACTGTGGCATGCAGTGTGCTAGGAAGAGCATTCCACATTTTAGCAGCTACCACTAAAAAGGAGCACCAACCAATTTTGATTTAGGCAAACTGTGGGACTGAAATAAGGAATCTGTCTTTAGACCAGAGGGAGCGGCAGGGTACATAGGGACGGAACTTGAGCTGCAAATATTCGGGATTCACTACATAGAAGGCACAGTGAACTAGGCACATAGCTTTAAAATGCACCCATTTGACCACAGGGAGCTAATTGAGAGCTTGGAGCACCGGGGAAATGTGCTCTCTGAAGGGAGTATTAGTGACCAACTGTGCCTCAGCATTATGCAGAATCTGCCAGCGTTGGAGTAAAAACAGAGGAGGTTGTGCCAGATACAATGAGTTACAATACTCAACCCGACTAAGGACCAAAGATACAACTAAAGCACGAAGGTGCTGAGGGATGAACTGCAACACATTCTCAGAATCTTCAGCTGGAAATGGCCAGCCTGACAGACTGCTCCAATCTGAGTAGCCATAGAGAGCAAGGATGAGAATTTGACACCTAGATTTCAGACTGCTGTGACAGGAAGAGGGAAGGGTCCAATTGACAGTGGTCAAAAAGAGGGAGTCCAGAATGAAGATGGGGACCTAGAACCAACCAGCATGACCTCGGTTTTGCCCCCATTTAGTTTGAGCCAGTTGCAGCCCGTCCATCTTCCCACAGTGTCCCGACAATCCTTTAACCGGGTGGCCTGGGAGGGATGAAGCAGATCAAGGAGCATTATGATCTGCGTGTCATCCGCGTATGAATAACATCTAAAGCTGTAGGCGCAGACAAGAGTAATGAGCTGCTGGATATGGATATTAATGAAGGAACGATGGAGGGCAGATCTTCGAGATTCTTGCCTTGAGACTTTCCACAATGGCTCATGTGTCTGATGAATCCTTGCAGTGGTTCATTTCTCTCTTGTCCAACCAAATTCAACAGGTTAAATTGGGTACATTTATTTCTGATGTTCTACTTGTTAAATGCTCTGTGCCCCAGGGGTCTTCTTTGTCTCTGTTACTGTTTAAAATTTATATCCGTTACCTGTTGAGAATTTTTTGGTAATTTGGGCTGCAATATCAATCTTATGCTGGCAGTACCCAGATATAGCTGCGACTAAAAGAACCGGCAGAAGCAATGGAGGATAAAGAGTTGGATGGTGGCTAACAAGCTCCAATTAAATCCAAATAAAACAGAGATCATACCATTTGGATCAAAGACTAGACTGGCTAAAATGTCACAACAATTAACACGTCCAACGATTTTCGAGGTTACAACATCATTTGAAGCTAAACTAAAGAACCTCGGATGCACTTGGCAGAGAAATCTAGAGATAAATGAAATTGTCAAATGGTATATTACCATCTTAAACTACTAAAACCCCTGCTACCGCTTATTTCAGACAAAGATCGCCCATCAGTAGTTGGTGCATTAGTGAATTCCAGGTTAGATTATTGTAATGCCCTACTGATGGCCATCCCAAAGGGCCAAATCCAGCGTCTGCAGATATTGATTGATATTTTATTTCTATCATGCTCGTACACAAGTGTGTCAGAGCGTGGCCAGAATTTTTCACTGCCCAGACATTCAACTATTTCGCAGTTCCAGAGAGACCGGCATTGTCTGCCGATACAGCAGAGTGTCCTGTTTAAGACCCTATGGGCCTGATACATGGAAGTGTTTTATAATGGCACAAACCCCTAGGAAAACGTTTCATGAATCAGGCCCTTTGTCTGGTATTTAAATGCCTTCAGGGGACTGCGCCTAAACACCTTTGCTCTAAAATGTCCATCTACCGGGCCAATCGCTGTCTACGATCCGCAGGACATATATTGATGATCCCACCATCCGGATATGTGTCCTGGGGTGATAGACGATTTTCTGTTGTGGGTCCACGAGTGTGCAATTCCATGCCCTATCAACTGTGGAGAATTGAATCTCTCTGTGAATTCAGGAAAAAGTTGAAGACTTACCTTTTTGCCTGAAAAGTACAAGATGTCTTTGGCCTCCCGGTTATTAGCTAAATACCATCTGCTCCCAGATGATATTTATTGTCTGGTTCCACGTGGATATGTGCAACATAAATTCAAAAAATCAATCAATCAATTGAGGTAGGGGAGAAGGCAGATCCTTGAGGAACACCAAAAGCGAAAGGAGCAGAAGAAGATCAGAGAGGGTAAAGAGACACCGACTGGGAGTGATCAGAGAGGAATGGTTGCAACATCCATCACACACGGAGCATGCACACATGTCTCCAAGCAAACAACACAGTTACAACATGACACAGAGTGGGGCCTGCACCCACATGACAGCTGTAGGAATACTCGCTTGGAGAAAATGGCCAAACAAATTGTGCACATGGACAAAGAGACAGCAAGCAGTGTAGTAGAATCATAACATAAACTTGTATTAAAAACAAACTATGTACAAAAAAGGTGGATGAAATAATAGTCCATGGAAAAAATAGAAGAACCAAATTAATCCTAAAACTAGAACTATTTACAACCAGCAGGAGGCTAGTGTGTCGTGATGTCAGACAATGCCTCGACTGAAGCTGATTCCCCGTCTACCTCTGCTGCCTGCAGGCAGGCCTCTTTTGTTGTCTGGAGGGCTTGGAGGAAATCCATCATCTGAGACACAATCTCCTCTTCTGCCCTGCAAGATTTCCCCAGAATGGCAGCCCACCACCTTGCCAAACTCTCCTCCACCCTGGTTCTGGCCCTCGCAATTGCTGCATCACGTGCCCCCTGCCTCTCCACCTGCTGCTGCCTCACATAATCTATGTGTGGTCGACACCAGAGCCGGCTGGTGCCAACAGGCCTCCTGCTGCACTTGTGACCTGTTAGTGCCTGATTGCCACCACCTATTGTGAATGCCCTGCAGGATTTGTCTCCTCACAGCCACCATCTGCCTGGTATTGTG
This sequence comes from Ambystoma mexicanum, assembly GCF_040938575.1. NCBI lineage: Eukaryota > Metazoa > Chordata > Amphibia > Caudata > Ambystomatidae > Ambystoma > Ambystoma mexicanum. The sequence continues at coordinate 698,185,771 of NC_090936.1, forward strand.
TCTGCTGCACAGGTACTCCCTCCAAATGGATGACAGTTGTGTTTGGGGGGAGTACAGCACCTGCATTGCCCTCAAGTTCCTGCTGTACCTCCACTGCTTGTTCACCTGTGGGCACCTCCTCTTCCCTTGTATGGACTTTCACATTCACCGGGGAAACTAGCACATCCAGAAAGGGAAATGATGGGACTGGTGCACAGGAGGCTATAGTGGTAGATGGCATTGATGCCTCAATGGAGGACGACTGGGGCACAGATGAGGAGGCGGAAAAGGGGGCCATTGCAGTGCTGAGTCCAGAGAGACCACCGGAAAGAAGTGCAACTGCCCATTGTGCCACATTGTGCCAATTGTGCTAGCATTGTGATGCTGTACAAGCAACTCACATGATGCTTGCACAGCATCACAAATCTAAGCCTGCCGCCTCAAGGCACCATCAGCAGAGGCACACCTCATTCCTGATGGTCGCATCAGCTGGAAGTGCTGCCTCTATTTAAGTGGAAGCAATGCAGCAGATAGCCCTGGAACAGGAGGTTGTACTGACCCCTCCTTGGTGGACTGCATATCCTCCTGTCTCATGGGCAGGTTGGCAGCCTGCACCCCCCTCCTAGGCACCCCCACCTCACACTGTGGGCTGGGTGCAATGGCCTCCTCCTCCCCCACCTCCATCAACCCTGATGCCTCCATAGATGTCCCCAAGATTTGGGTCCTTGTGTTGCTACATCACCACCATCCTGTCCCTCTGCTGCTGAGGTGCCACCCACAACAATCCTATCCTGGGACTCACCCTCAGCAATCTTGCCCCATGTATGCAACGCTCTCCCAGCCACATCGCCCTCTGAAGAGAAGGTCACAACTGGTTGTGGATGGGGTCTGGGTCTGGTGGCCTTGCCCCTGGGTTTTCCTCTCAACAACACTGCTTGCACCCACTTTGCCAGCCACAGAAACTGCTGAAAAGGGAACAAAGAACATAGAAAATAGTCAACTGAGATAAATGGCCTCATTACAAGCCTAAAGGTCCGGAAATAAGGGTGCCGGTAGCAGCGTACCGGCACCGTTTTCCAACCGCCAGACTAAAAGTATGCCTGCAGGGGCTGTTGCTCCCAACAGGTCTGACCTGCTGGGGGCACTGGCCCTTGCAGACGTGGGTTTCATGGAAGCACTGGCACTGTTAACAACGGTGGCGGTGGTCCTGTGTCCCCATTCCTTTGGAGTCCTACTGAACTCCACAGGAACGGGGACTTACATTTTCCGGCACCTGCATCCCGGGCCATCGGGACTTGTAATGTCCCGTTGGCACCAGGATATAAGTTGGCAAAACAGTGGTACGAGTTTGGCAGCACCCTGTTGGTTGCACCATCGGATTACTGCCAAACTCATAATGAGGCATATTTGTATGTGTGGTAGACACAACAGTAATAGTAGCATTAAATCAGCATGAGTCTACCAGCAACTGCCACACCCATGCACCCATGCCCTGCAATCAGAATGAATACAGTCACACAAGGGTAGGGAAAATGAGGAGTCACAATTACGAAACATGCACATGTGAACCAGGCACATTGACATGTGGCCATATACACATGGCGACAAATCATTCTACACAATACCAATGCTGTAGTGGCCCAAGTGTATCCTGCAGGCATGGCCATGGGAAGTGCACCTAGGCACATGTTTCAGTAGCACCATAGCATGGATTGCAATATCACCTTGTCTGCTCGCATAGACATGCAGTGTGGGAAAGAATACAAACATAACTGGCACAAGGAGTGATGCATGGAACAGGGAAACTTGACAGCTATGGTCTAGCCTGCAGTACCCAAGTGCTGGGCCACACCCTCTGCCACTCCTACCAGAGCCTTTGTCTTGCAGGGGCCATCACCTGCAAGGCTTTATTAGCCTCTCCAACTGCAGCCAGGCCCATTGATACAAAACTGCTCTGGTGGCCCGGTCAGAGCTAGGAGGAGCCCCTCTGGCTCCCACGCCACATGTCCGTCCCACAAGGAGACACTTAACAGACTATTATGCCCACACAAAGTGGGGTCCATGGAGCCTGACTACAGACAAATGTGAGAGACAGCCGGGCCACCCACATCTCAGGCCATCTGGTGGCCCCTAGCCCAGCCAGATGGCCAGTTGGGCATGGCTGAAGTAATAGATGGCCTTGCGGCCATGAGGTTGTGCCAGCCTTAAGGCCGCTATCCAGGGCCCTGGCCTCATGTCGCCAACACTGCTACCGGTATAACACCGTCCACGGCTTGAGCCTCGATCAGAAAGGCTTGTACCCCCTGAGCAATGCTGGGGAGTTGGCCACAGTATGTATGCCACATTCCCCCGTGTCCACTGCTTGATGGGAATGTTGCACTGGGCACTTCCATCCTCACTCCCTGTTACTGGGGGAAACCTGATAATGTATTTTCCATCCACTCAGTTAAATGCTTTAGACCAGTGGTTTGTCGCGTCTGATCTGAGTTCATAGGCAGGTAACAGAAGCGCAGGTGGCTGGCCTTGGGCCAACTTCCGCAGCCTTAGGGTGTTCTGTGGGACCCAAGCGTCAGAGCAAGTCCTATAGCTGCAGGTTGGGGGGGAAAGGTCAGTCATGCTGGTGCCAACTATAGCTGCAGGTTGGGGGGGAAAGGTCAGTCATGCAGGTGCCAATGGCACAAGTGGAGGGGTGGGAGGGAGAGGCTGGGCCTAGGTACAATTTGTGCTAGAGGGAGCGGCTGCTGCACACTCCTCCACCACCATTGAGGGCAAGGGTGGGGCGGCACCCTATAGAACGGTCATCTTCCCAGAGCACTGTGGAAAAACAAGCATGGTTGAGAAGAGCAAGGGCATGGCCCATGTGGGCTCACACCCTCTGCATGGTGGCCAGGCCCTGTGGCCAGCCCACCCTCATTATACTCTGACATGATCACTGGGGAACTGCTAGGCTGCTTGGCCTTTGATCTGCTTTCATGGTAGAGCCACCCATTTAAGGGGGCACTCCAGAAGGGGCACGCTCTCAGTTCAACACTGTTCTATTGCAGGTGAGAGATAATTGCCTTTAGCAAAGGCCAAGGCCGGCCAAGCAGTCGAAGCCTAGATGGACCAAGTGTGCCAAAGTCTCAGCTGAACTGCGGGGAGGCAGCTGGACAGGCTGCTCTGCCATTGATGTGCAAGTCATCTGACGTTCCCTTGTCAGTCAGGCACCCTGCTGGCCTGCAAATTAAGTTGGCCTCTCTGCTGGCACATTGTGTGGGCCATGACTCTTGGCTGTCTTGGGGATGTGCAGAATCTGGGTGGGGCAGCAGGATCCAAGTGGAGTGCAGACAGGACCCATACACACTGCCTAGAGTAAGCCAGAGGAAGGCAACTATGCTTACTTGAAATCTGTGTACCCTGGGTGACAAAAGTTGCCTGCTTCCTAAAAGACCGAACAGGAGAACATTTCAGATTGGAGCCTATCCAGACTTTAATAGCTAGCCAGCCATCTGGACTTTCCATACATACCTATGGTCAAAAACCAGATGACCAGGCATGGAGCACGGCCAACTGGTAGTTCAAAGCATCACAATAGACCCAAGCAGGCTATGCCCCTGGCCTCCTGGCAAAGACCCATCCTCCCACTACAGCATGGTCCTGGGAGGTAATGCACAGGCTTAGGAGGTAGGTGGTCTGCGAGGTCCTTGGCAGTGCATGCAACTGCTAAATGCATGGGAGTTTAGTTGGTACGGGGAACCTTCCCAGGCAAGCAGAGTGCACTGCTAAGTACATCATATCTGTCAAGTGTCCTTGTTCCATGCAGGACCCCTCAAGCCAGTCCCTATTTGATTCTGCATAGCATGGCAAAGCAGGCAGAGAGGTTTGATGAGACCTTCTTGGGCACTTGTCCTCCAGCCACATCTAGCAACATGCACCCCTGACAGTTCAACTTAAAAGCATGCAAAACGTACTGACAGTCATTGATGAGGATCAAGCAGCAATGCTGTTGCTTCCAGCCCTAGCAAATGCCATGATGACATGCCATGTCTGGCCACTCATGCAGTGGGCTGACAGATGAAACAGCCGTCCCTGAAAGTTCAATGCAAGAACTAGTGATTAGCAGGCATCCATACACATGTGTCAATCTCAGCTGTTGAGGATGGAGTATGCGATCGTCGTTTGCAAATGTGCAACCCATAGAGGTGTCATGCATGAATGTCCCTCACATGCAACCAACATCTCAATCTGACAACTGTTCCTGTCTGAGTACTTGCTGTCAGAAACTCACATTGCATGCACATGAATACAGGTTCTCACCAAGAACTGACATGGGACATACCATTGCATGTCCTCTTAACAGATGTATGCCATCACATACATCCAGCATTGGCATGTGGCTGCATGCCAGTTAAGATTTGTGCAACACACATGCTGTAACCAGAAGAGATTACCTCAAATCATACCCATGCAGAACAAACAAACAATGCAGAGAAGTACACCATGTGCATACTCACCAGCAGCTTAGATCTGTGCCTGCAGGTCAGGAATCTGGGTGTGGACGGCTGAGTTGACCCTCTGCAGGACCCGGAGGTGAAGGGTGACTCCATGGCAGATGAGGTGGTCACAAAACCTGGCAGGTGAGCTACAGTAAAACATGCAATGGAAGAATAGCAGGCACTCCATGGCAGTGCTAGTGGTCAGCATGCACTCACACACTACCAGGCAGCAGGAGATGGTGATGTCTGGAGGCAATATGGGTCAGGCAGAGGCAGGAAACGAGGCAGGAGGAACAGGTTTCTCTCATGGATTCATGAGGAAGCAGTGTGAAATTCAGAGCAAGGGATCTAAGTGCGTAATTTACTCACTGCACGCAGCACACCTACGCGCCGAATGCCATGCACCTACATGCCTAATGCCATGCACTTCCTTGCATGTCCAGTGCCAAAGACAATTAGGGGATACAAAGCACATTTCCTGTTTTGCACGAAGACAAAGACATTTAGGGGTTTGAACGCATGTCGTCTTTTCTGTTGTGCGTGCCGATGGAGATAGTTAGAGGGTACAATGCGTTCCTACCTTGCATGGAGACGGACATTGATAGGGATGCAACTTGCATTTCGTGGAGCTTGGTACTTTTTGGGGGGTTTCACACAGATATTGCAACCAGATTTAAGGCTACCGTGTCCTAACCACCCTACCCACACCATGAGTGGGAGGGCTCTGCGGAGAGGGATACAAGGAGGATGGGGAAGAGGGCAGAATAAGGGTTCACTTGCTCCACATGGCAGGGAGCCTACAGGTGTCCCTGCAACAGCAATGTCCACTAGGGGGTGGAGGGGCCAGCATGCAGACAAGGAAGAGGCAGCACCCCACGAAGAGGCAGAGGTCAAGGAGAAGGGGCAACAAGGAAGAAGCTCTTTTCAAATGAGAAGCTAATAATCCTAACTAATCAATTTGCTGAACACCAGGTCGACCTGTACCCTTGAGCTGGCACTACCCTTTGTATGACCCCGCAGTGGAGGATGTGGTAGGAGGTCACATCAATGCCTGCAGCGTGCCGAGGTGCACCTCAGTAGAGGTCCACAAGAGGATAACATACCTCATACAACAGATCAAGCAGAAGCTTGGCAGCAAAGTGACTTCTGCCCAGGCCACTAGAGTCAGATCACCACAGAAGGGCAAGCTTATTCCTTTTGGACTCATCAGCAGTGAGCAGGTTGTTGGCGTGGGAGGCATTGACACCTATGCAGCCACATCATGTGAGGCCATGTGTGCATGTCATAGCTGTCGCCATTTAAGCATCTCCATCTCCGAGCTTCGCCATCTGGTAGTGGGCCATAGGAATGGATGGAAGGACCATTTGGCCAATCTCCTCCGGATGGGCGCCAATTCAAAATGTTCCCTTAGTTGAGTCTAAAAGGAGGTAGCCATTTTTCCAAGACCTCCCTCTATGTGCCAGGGTACACAGACAACATGAAAGGTTAGTCACCTTCCCTCAGAGTACTGTAGACAGTGTGTATGGGTCCTGTCTGTGCTCCACTTGGTTCTCACTGCCCAAACCAGGTCCTGTGGTGAAACCACAGCACCCCACAATACAGACAAGAGACAGGCCCAATACAATGAGCAAGCACAGCTTGGCCTACTGGGGGCGCCCTGCTGGCCCACGGTGGTGGGGAAAAAAATAAACATCTGGTGCTTTTCAGAGACTCCAACCTTTTTTTTGCCCAGCAGGGTGTCTGGCCTAAAGAAGCCCCTCAGCTCATTTGCATACAGATGGTAGGGAGGCCTGCCATGTGCCTACCTGTACTCTATGGGATTGATTTGGTGTACTTGGTCCGGCTAGGGTTGGACTGCTTGATCAGCCTCGGCTGCTGATTTAAGCAATTAGCTTCAACCCGGCTTTGGTCTATGTCAAGGGTATTCCCCCTCTGGGCAGGCCCCCTTATGTGGATGGCTACCCAAATCAAGCAGAGGAAAGGCCAAGCAGCCTGGCAGCTTATTACTGGTCAGATCACAGTGGACGGGGTCAGGTGTTTTTAGCCCCAGAGCAGGCCCTTTAAGCCATGCCGTTCCCCCATCTCCACCGAGCTATCAATTCACAATAATAATTAAAAAATATATAATAATCTAGGAACAGTCTATTAAGCCAATGTGTGTATTTTTAAGCTTGATTCCTTGTTCAAGGTTTTTATGGTAGCATTTATATGTCCATGGACAATGAGCTTTCCAATTCCATATTTAAATGTATTTCTCTAATTTAATGTATTGTATATAGTTCTAACAAGAACCTTTGAAATATACATACAACCAAATATACAAATACAAATATACATCATATCACATCAGCATCATCATCAACAACAGTGCAGACATCCTGTCTGCCTATTTACAGCAAATAATGTTTACTTCATACTTAATATCTTGCTACAATTTCCCTCCCATCCAATTAATCATATTCACCGTAACAACAATTTAATTTCCAAGTAAAATGAAAACTTAGGTTATAACCACCTTCCCATAAATTCCTACTTTACCTTTATCTTAACCAAGTAGGAACTATTGTACCCCTTTCCATACCCTATGAAGTACCAATTGTGTTGTGGTGGATTCCGTATTCAAACAAAAGGTCCAAAACTCTGGGGATTTAATCGTATTGCAATCATAAACAAGAAATCCCAAAGTAGTCACATATAAGGACCCCATACGTGGACACTTGGTAAGAACTTGCTTTACAGTCTCACGATGTGATCGAACTTTGCACATTCTGCAGAATCTGGCATCCGGCAGGAACTTCCATTTAGCTCCACACACTGCTCCAACTGGCAACCGGTCAGAGCGCATTTTCAACTGAAAACTGCACACCAACGGGCCAGGGCAAAGCAGCATATATATAGTTGGGGTTTAGGTACCTATGAATAACCTGGCTCACATCCCTATATCCTTTTAACTGTTCAAGGTGGTCGTAGTTACATTGCCAATCCCATTTCGCCAATCTAACGAATAATGCCCCCTATAATGTACCAAAAACTGCCCACCGCTTTAAGTCAGGATACCATCCTATCAGATCACACAATTTCCTACAGCATGTCACAAATGGGCCCTTCGAAGCAATAACCAAGTCTGAGCCGTAGCTCTCGCCCACTTTGGCCAATAAAGGGCAAATGGGAGACAGGAGTGCCTTCAAGAAAAGGGCACCTCTTCGCATCAACATCTGCATTTTTAATGAATGCAACCCCATCTCTAACTGTGCATATTCAATTGAGGCAGACCTGGGTAAACCCAATACGCTCCTGCTAAAGAAGGCCTCCATGATGTCTAACCATTTCAGATACCTCATCAGCAGGTCCTCCAACCCATATGGAATCGAGGGGCAAAACCACTGTTTATATAATGCCAACACTCCCCTCAGTGAAAAACCTCCATGTTTAACTGTGAATTTTCTAATCACACACGCAATTTGTTTTGCCAGCCTGGATTTAGCTTCGATCATATGGCCATACCCGAAGGTTACCCACATCTCAAGGTCCAAGTACTTGTATGGATCAACACAGTCAATAACCCCCACTCTGAAATTTCGCTTGAATCTATTAATCTTCTTGGCAGAAACTAACAGGACTTTTGTTTTACTTATGTTTATCGAAGAACCAATTTTATATCGCGTACTGCCCCAACTCATTTATCATGGACTTCAACCCTGTCAGAAGATGATCAAATATTACTAAATCATCCTTGTACAACATTGCAGAAACAGGAATTGCCCCAATCGTAGGAGAGCAGCCAACACTCTCTGTCAGTCATCCCAACAGATCAGAAATATAGATGTTAAACAGCAAGGGAGCAAGCATGCATCCCTGCTTTACTCCTCTGCTAATTCTTATCTGTTTGAACAGCAATCCATCATCTCCCAACCGGATCTGGGCCATCCTATCAGAGTGAAGTGCTACAATTACTTCAAGCAACCAACTTGGGAAACCCCATCTTCTCATTTTAGTTCATAAAATGTTACGGCCCACATGGCCAAATGCGGACCTGAAGTCCACAAATGCAATACATACAGAGGGGCTATTGAGCTGTTTAGCCTCTGTAATTAAGGTCCACTGCTCAAATGTTGTGCGTTGTGCAAGACCGAGGTCAAAAACCCATCTGAAACGGGTGAAGAATATTTTTACTACTGATCCACGTCTGTAGGTGCTCCAACACAAAAGCGGCGAACACCTTACCGGTAGTATCTAATAGGGATAGTAACCTATAGTTTTTGGGGGATAAGCGATCTCCTGATTCAAAAACGGGGCCCACTATTGATTTCTTCCAGGAATTGGGTATCTCCCTTGTAGAACATACTTATTCTTACAATGGACACAAGACACCAGCCCAAAGACATACATCCCCCTTTAAAACTGCAGCTGAGAGCCCACTACGGGCCACTCCTGGGTACTGGGGCCCCCTGTCTCTATGACGTCCAACAAATGAAACATTATATCTTCAATTTCGGTTGGCCCAGACCCCTTCTGCTATAGGATTTAAAATGGAGGACTGAGAGGTCCCTTTGGCTGAAGTCAGGACCCTCCACATGTTACTTACTTTACCACTCTGCAAGGCCTCCAGCATCCTTTGCCAATTTTGCATTAAACCCTCACGCCGTCTCCTGGCAAGCCAATTTCTATATTTATTCTTATTCTTATACCTGCGTGAGTGTCTCGCCAATAAATATGAAGAGCTAGATGTCTTTTTTAAATCTGTCAATTGTTTCCATAGGCACCTCTTGGCTTTATTTATCTTGACGTCACAAGGGTGTACAGCCTGCTTAGCAGACATCACAATGTTCTTACCCTCCCATATTCCTGTTCTATATGCAAGCTTCTTAAACCAAAGTTCTATTTCATTTACAGTTGAAAATGTCTCTCTGTCCCAACCAACCTATTTCCTCTGTAAGATGAGGCACAATCTGCTGAGCCCCTGGATCCCTGCTCACACATCTCCAAATGCCACCTGAGACTAAGAACTGCATGGTCGTTGACCGATTTCCTACAGATTTTCAAAATGCTCTCTTTCAATCAGTGTGTACCTGATTCAACATACCTAATCTAGGTTTTCCCTTTTTTTTCTGATCATACCAAGTAGGCTCCCCTGGAATGTCACCACTGGTTCTCCCATTTAGAATCACCAGCTCCCAATCCATCAGAAACCACAGCCATCTTTTACATCTGGCATTAACCGCTTTTGATACCATTTTACTCATCCTCACAAAAGTTCAAGATTTACCCACAATCAAATGTTCCCGGCATCGAGCATTGAGATCACCCCCCAAAATAATACCATCTTCAGTAGGTACTTTTACCCAGTTGGTGATCAACTCATCAACATAGGTGAATATGTTTCCTGTCCCACTCCCCCTAGGATGATCATACATATTAATCAGCAGCAGCCATTTTACTTTTGATGCTCCCCCCAATAACACTTTGACTGCTAACATTGCCATTGGGGTCAGTGGGAACACTATGCTAGATTTAAACTCAAGTTTGACCCCTATGAGCAGCACACCATACGGATGTCCCATAGACCCTTGGTCGGATCATTTTTGCATATATTTTCAGACTTGTATTAATTAATTTACTAAAAGGCTGTCTGTGCCCAGGGTCTCACTAGCAGTTCGAAACTACAAGAAATTGACTCTAGATAATCTTAGCTCATGGGCCACAACTTTGAAAGCAGAAATTGGTAACACAGGAAGCTTAGAAGAAATTACAAACCTCTTTGTAGATTCATTAAGCACAGCCGCGGAGAGGTTATCCCCAGTTAAGGTCAAATACCAATCAAAACGCATAAGTAATGCATGGTTTAATAATAACCTTTCAGAGCTTAAGGCCATGAAAATTAAACTGTTCTATGCTTGGCGACAATGTCGAGATTCACATAGTCTGGATGCATATAAAAAAGCGGCTACTACATACAAACTGGCCTTGATCACAGCCAAAAAGGAGTCATTGAACGTCAGAATAGTGAAGAATGAACGGGGAATCTGATAGCAAGGAACTCTTTCAAATGTTAAAAGAGCACAAACATATTCAGGGCCCTAGTCAAGATCCCATTCTAAAAAAAGATCTCTGTTGCACCAATATACAGGAAGCTATGTTCAATAAATTATACAAGATTAAGCACTCCATTGAAGAGAAAAAACTATCTCTCAGCAAAAATGACTTGGAAGCTAATGTTCTTTCCTTACCCAATATGGATAAGGAGCCTAAGACATTCAACTTCTCACCTGTATCAGAAATTGAACTCGCTAAAATTATTGCCCAACTAAAAATTACTAGGTGTAAGGGGGACCCAGGCTCGTCAATCATGATTAAGGAGTGATCACCTATACTGATGCCTGTGCTCAGAAAATACGTTGACGCCTCCTTTGGCCAAAATAGTGTTTCAGGTGACATAAAAAATGCCTGGATCACTCCTTTACTAAAAAAAAATATACAGCCTGATTCATGGAATTATTTGCGTGAAAAATGCAGATTTGCGCGCCTTTCTGCCCGAAAATCCCTGTTTGAAGTATGGGGATTTTCGGGCAGAAGGCGCACAAATCTGCGTTTTTCACGCAAATAATTCCATGAATCAGGCCCATAATCTCTGGCCTTTGACATCTTCCAACTATAGATCCATCACAAACACCATGTTTTTACTGAAGATTCTTGACAGAGTAGCATATAATCAGATATCGCTCTTCTTAAACAACAACCAGATTCTTCACAAATATCAATCTGGGTTTCGCAAAAGCCATGGGACGGAGACGTCCTTGGAGCCTTAAAATCTCACTTACATCAAGGTTTGGACGAAGGTCAAATAGCTTAGCTTATGATCCTGGACCTTTCGGGCAGCCTTTGACCTGGTGGACCATTCCATCTTGTCCACCAGGTTAAGGTAAATTGCTAAATCTTTGCCTTCGCTGAGCAGCAGGCAGGTGAGAGTGGCGAGTGATTCAGAAGAGGTAAAACCAATTCTGTTGGCATATGGGGTCCCGCAAGGAGCCTGAGTATCCCTGTGCTTCTATAATATCTTTATGATCCCGTTCTTCTGTATGTTAGAATTAGAAGGGATTGTTTTTTCAACAACTATGCCAACGATACGCAATGTGTCATTCCAATCTCAGGCTCACATCAAAATGATGAAATGCACATCAATAATCCAAAATTGGATGGTGGCAAACGGTTTGGCACTGAATAGCACCAAAACCAAACTCATGATTGTTGATTCAGATACTAAACTGGAGAAAATGGCCCCGATGTACAATAATTATAGTATAGATAATTGTACTATTGAAGTAAAGAACAAAGACGTTAGGTATTATATTGGACAAGAACCTGAACATGAAGGCTCAGGTGAATAGTATGATTTCTTCCTCCTCCTACTTCATTAAGTTGTTTCAACATCTTCGTCCTTTGATCTCCGATCTAGCCAGAGCCATCATTGGCTCCAAATTGGATTATTGTAGTAATCTTCTAATTAGCATCATCCAGACAGATTTCCATCGTCTCCAGGTTATCCAAAATGGGGCAGTGAGGGTTGTTAAAGGCCTTCCACGCAGAGATCATGTGTCGGAAACAAGACAGAGCCTACATTGGCTCCCTATACAGGCCAGGGTACTTTTTAGGTTGCTAGTTATAACCCACAGAGGTATCGTGGGCCACATGCCAGCTTATTTTAAGGAAGCCATTGTGAAAAAACCTAGCATTCGATCTTTAAGATCTGATAACACAATCTCTTAAAAACAACTTTCTTTAATACAGAAAAAGCACAGAATTGAGCCTTTAGCACAGCAGCTCCATTAGTATGGAATGTTCTTACTCCTATCCTCGGAACCATTGTTTCCATGCTTCCACTGAAGAAATTTCTTAAGATCACATGAAGCCAGTCCCCTGTAGCATAAATGAGATCGTCCAGTCTATGTGTCTTTTGTTATGTGTTGTTTTTTCTGTCTGCACCCTTAAGCCTTCGGGTACCGGGAGCACATTATTAATCCATAAACATAAACATAGAGTCTTTCTTGGCCATAACCTTGTGTATAGCAAACCCATCAACAGAGAAATGTGCAGTTAACCAGGTTTCTTGGAGCATGAACACTGAGTGGTCCAGCAAAAAATCAATAGAGGAACCCTTCTACAGGAAGTGGGAATGGACTCTGGTATGCCATAACACCAATGCAAATTCTCACTTTGCCATACCCTCGATCCCAATTAACACATTTTTTTAGCCAGAGCCAACCTTGGGGATTTTCAAAAGAGTCAGGTATAACTGTTTTCATAGGCACCTCATTTGTCAATGCATTTACACAATGTTTACAACATGTATCACTTTCCAGGGTTAAAGTAACTTTGTCCAATTCATAACCAAGAAACTCAAGTGATTCCTCCTGGGCTCTCCTTAAAGACGCCGTCACAGGTAAAGAACAATGAACCCGTGCAGAGCCCCCCGCCCCATGCTTCATTGGTTCAATAAAGTCAAGGTCACAGAAACTTAAAATGCATGAAGATTAAAGATTAAAGTTTAAAGATGGAATTTTCCCACATGTTCTCAACAATTTGCTTCTGTTTATGTGATTCTTGTGACCCTTCACCAATTTCTTCCCATTTGTAAATGTTCTAGGATCAAGAGGCTGCACAGTCAAAGGAATTGTATGAGGGGTAGTTAATAAGTCCATAGGGTCAATAGGCCCAGCACTAATGGTTACCGGCCCTGAGGCCGGCACTACTGTTTGGGGGCTTGACAAAGGCGGATCCACTATGTTGACCTCAATTATAGATGGACCTAACTCCAATGCAGTTGAACTTATTGGAACAGCATCAGTATCTTTATGGAGCTAACTGGTCAGAGCCCCCCACCCGCACTCAGTTGCTGTGTTTTCTTTTTCTGTGCAGCTTTTTATCTGTCTTGTCGCCTTTCTCTGATTTAACGTTATCACGATAATGGAATTCATGGGGTGATGAGAGTCAATGGCAAGAAGCACCTCAGTTTTGGCTCTACGTGATGCTTCCCTTTTTTCCCACTGTTGTATCTGTTTGTGTGTTAAGTAACAAAATGGGTATTGAGGAGATGTCTCCAATTTATCACACCCGTCCTCAGAAAGATAGGATTGATTTATGACGGACGGAATGGCATGGGCACAATCCGATAGAATTCTGGGTGTACCTCCTTTTGGGACAAGTACATCTCGCAGCCCATAAATATAGGATGCCACAAAATAAGCCTGTAATTGTTAAATCTGACCATTTTGATTCAGTACTTCCTCATGTATCCACCTGCAAAATTGTAAATGTATTTTCACAGCAAAGTGTAAAACATAATGAGAGGAACCCCCATCTGAATTTGCCATTTCGTCTTCAAAATCATCAGTTATGCTGATAAAGGAGGCCTGCCCCTTTTCGGGGACTGGCTCATCCCCAATTCCCCCCTGCACTGGCATAGCTTCCACTACAGAGGATTGGCAGGAATAAAACAGATTGGGGGTTGGCGAAAGCCGCTGAGAAATGGGAGGATTGTTGAGAGGATTATTTTTACAGGATCAAACCCACTTGGCTTCGAAGTTCCGGGTTGAATAGTACCGGGGGGCTCTGATACTCGAGCGCTGTTACATAATGAGTAACACAGCTGCAACAGAGAATTGTTGTCTATGGCACCAAATGTAACATTTAGATCAGCTAGAGGCAAGGACTCCCCCTCTATAGTCTTGAAGACTCCAATGTAGGCCCCGCTAGAGGCACCAGCCCCACCTATGTGGTATTCATTTTAAAGTGATGTGTTATCTGGCCCACACTGGTGGTGACCGAGGCCGCAGGCAAGCCTTGCTGGTCATTAGGATGCCTAACGGCAGGGTCCTCTGGCGACGTCACATGAGAGACACAAGTCACTTCTCGTTTGTAGCTGTGCATTTTTCCATACAGCTTACTCTTACTTTTGCAGAGGTTGTACATCCTCTGCTTGGTCGGTACCTTGCTCAGCATATTTCAAGTGGGTGCAGTAAAACTTTATGCCCGATGTAAATGAATGGGTAGGCAGTTCTCAAGCGGTCCAATCCCAAAAAGGACCAGAGACAGCCTGCTTCAAAAGATCTCATCTCTCACCTTATCATAGCCTTTCTATGATGGATAATCAGGAGAAAACAGGTAAAAACCGGAGAACACAAAGAACACATTCCACCACACTCCGTAACACTCTGCGTCCGGCTATGGTGTTTTAAGGAAGTGAGTCACATCAATAGGAAGGGTAAACACACTCTCCAGCAGCCTGTCCACACAGAGAACACACTGCACCACACTTTGCGATGCTCCACATCGGCTACAGTGTTTTGAGAAAGTGACTCGCAGCAATAGCAGGGATAAACAGACTCTCCAGGAGCCTGTCCAAACAGAGAACACACTCCACCACACTCTGTGATGCTCCACATCCTGCTATGGTATTTTGAAGAAGTGAGTCACAGCAACAGCAATAGGAAGGGTAAACAAACTGTTCCGCAGCCTGTACACCCAGAGAACACAATCCACCACACAAATTCACCCAGACATGTCTAGAATTGTTCTCAGTTTTCTGAACACATGGGGTTTTTCAGTGAGAAATTATTATTTTCAGAACACTGCTTTTCCAAAAAACATACATTTGGTTTTGCTATGTGTATTATAAAACATGTACTTATGTATGCTTCAGCATACATACTCCAAAGTACAGATAATATGTAGATGAAATTACTTAAACTTTTGAGGCCCCATCTTCACATTCTTTTCCATTTCCCATAGTTAATTGCATTTTACATTTGTGGAGAACATACCAGGCCATGCCCTGACTCAGATGATATTGATTCATTTTGAGAAGAATCACAATGTCACATACTAATGTTATGTCCCTCACACTAAAATACACTGTGCAAAATCCATTTGCTAGGTGATGCGTGTGCCACCTAGGTCACTCTAGTGCTAGGTCTGATTAACCCAGTGACTCTAGCAACAAGGCTGCCTAATGTTACTCATTCAACTGAAATGCAATGCCACAGTCCCGGAAACTAAACCTGCAGGATCACATATGCCAGAAGGTGTCCAGAAAGCAGAAAGGAAAACCAGAGATCAATGTATCAAATGGAACAAACAGAACTGCTAGCTGGTGTGCTACTGAAGGTAGCCCATTCTCAAGCAGAGAGCTTGACAGACCTGGGATCAGTCATTAATAGAGATGATAAATCAGGAGAGAGTCAAGGAAAGTGCCAAGAATATGTCTGCCGGATCATTTAGTCACTTGGGAGGCCACAAAACCACAAGGGTGTGGCAGCGAACATAGCTCATTAGATTGTACAAAGGGAACACCACTCACAGAAGGAAGCAGATGAGAACCAATCCAGAGAGATCAGAGAAGCAATACCAGAAGCTATGTTTTAGAACATTCAAAAGTTGTATCGGTTCGGGAGACATCAAAGGGTAACATAGGGAAAAGAGACAAGGATGTGACAGTAATATAGAAAAAAAGCAATCCCTTGCAAACCTAATGTACTGAGTACATCAATCAGACCAGTAAAGGAAAGAGCAGGTTGAGAGCATGGGCAAATGATTCCAATCTTCTGGTGAAGAAACATGCTAAACTATCTCAAATTATCCTGCTTTAGCCAGAAAATGAAAAATGGAGAATCCTGCATAGATACTAACCGCCATTTGATGAGACCATGACTAGCTGCAGGGGTAAATTGAGGCTGACTTTTTGGATGTCCCAGGATGGGTAAAACAGTCTGATCATCACATTCATAACCCTCATGGAAAATATGTCCAGCTGAAATTGTGTTGCATATCTGAGAACTAGAGAGAAGTGACAAAGAAAGGGATGAAGAAAATGTTGAACCCATTTGTCAGTGAGAAGTCTCATAGCAAATTATATTAACCCATCCTTCTTGTGGTGAAGCCAGATGACATGTTTGGATTCTGTATTGATTTTTTAAAATCAAATGACCCACTGGAATTTGATGCATATACAATGCCTGAAATTGATGATTAAATCAAAAAAACAAGAGTCCTTCAATGTCATCGCAACTCTGGGTCTGACCTAGGGGGCTTGGTAGGTACCCCTATATACAGAAAACCCAAACATGCCTGTCCTCCTCTAGCCCAGAAGCACTTTTTCACTTCACTGTCCTCCCATGTATCCCATGGTGGCCCAGATACTTTTCAATAGTAAGGGAACATCTGCTTTTGCCACAGGCCATTATTTACCAGTACTGGTAAGGACAAGATAATTAATTATAGTTAGACCTGGAAATAGCATATACTACACATCTATTTATCCTGTCATACTTTAGGGGAAGCAAGGCTTACAGCCAAAAGCGCCCAGTGGAGACTCACAAAGTCACCCATTAAATATCTCGGCTTCATGGTGGGTAATTGTATGATGAAACCCCAAGCAAAGTTGTAGCAGTGGAACACGTTCCTTTCACAAGTACTAAACAGGATTTCAGGGCCATTCTAGATCTCATGGGATAATAAAGCTGATGTATCCGATCTTTCCCTGCAAAGGCTGGTCCTTTCAGGGATATAATAAAAGCTTCTCTGTTCTGAAGAAATCTGTATATAACCCCTCTTTATTGACCATGCAGACTTTAAGAAAGAGTTCACCCTCTAGCTGATGATTGTAAGGTTAGGTTAAATGTGCTATCTCAGGATAATCAAGAGGTGAAAAAAACAATCCTTTACATCAATAGGAAATTAATTACCCAAGAGTAGGACTATTGCCTGATAAAACTGGAATTCGTAGAAACCAAATGGGCTATTGAGACCATGAAAGACTAACTAACAGTATGATGTTTTAAGCTCTTAACTGATCATGCTCCCTTCACCTAACTAATGATGCATAAATACACCAATGTTTGAATTATGAGATGTTTCTTTCAGTTTGCTGCCCTCCTTTTTCATGGTCCAATATCAAGACAGAAACCTTTATGACAATATGGGTGTATTTTCATGTCGCCTGATGGATAATCTGTACTCGGGGCATTAGGGCTCAGAGAACGTGTGTAGGACTGTTAAGCAGTCAGACATGTACCTCTACCCTACCCCAAACCCATAAAGGACGCTGCAAACTTGGAAATCCAGCCTTCCACCGCAGCCTCTATAGAGGCTTCAAATGCCAAAAGCAGTGCAGGGTGGTAGCATCATAACTCCCACCCTGGCTCTTGGTAGGTCCTGACTTTAAGTGATATGGTCACAAATGGAGAAGAGTTGAGATATAGAGTCACAGCCATATGTTGTGGGCAGAGCCCTGTACCTCATTCTTATGTGCATTGGCTTAGGAAATACTTGTGACACCTCTAAATCTAAGCCAAATAATGATGGTGTTCCTTGCACTATTTATGCATAATGGGAGTCATCTAATGCTCATGCAATGCCTCAAGCCTAAGAACCAAAAACACACAATATAAGTGGTCCCGAAGGCTTGACCAGAGAGCAGAGTGTGAACCATTAAATAGAACACAAAGCAGCCCTAGCTGACATGTGCACTCGTGGGAGTCTGCCCTAAACCTGAGCCCCTCGCTGACACAGGTTCAATCTTTACCAGAGGTTAAGAACCTGACAAGCATAGATGCACGTGTTATGTATTTTGCCAATTTAATGCACTAGGCGCAAAGCCAACCAGAACTAAACATGACATTATGCAATGGATTCTAAGAGGTAGTTTATGAATGGTCAAATGTTTTTGTTTGTACACTCATCACAATAAACTGTATTCCATGGTGCCTATGTGTTGTACTACTACTAATAATAATAATTTGCATTTATATAGTGCTACAGACCTTTAGGCATCTGAGCTCTGCTTATTATAACTCACAGTGTGTGGTGCTCGTTTATCAATGTGAGAAGGATGAAAGGCTGAGTTTGGCCCTGCAGGGATTCAAACCTGCATCAGCGCGAGGGCTCTACTCACTGTGCTATCTACCAAAGAATTAAGAAAAGTGTAAAATTGTAATGTAAAATATATTTATGCCAGACCTCTTAAGAACTCAGCACAATACAAAACCGATTGTTGCCAAACGGTGGCTCTAAAATGCAATCCTTGGAGGACGTATAGTCCCAGACAATTCAGTGGTCTTGATTCTGCTACACCAAGACTGGTTGAGTCCCAAGCAGACCAGTACAGTAAGTATGCGTTGTCGGTTTTAGTAAATCAAATTACGGAAGCATTTAAAGAGATCAAGAATTGTTCAAAGGAATAACATTCAATAATAGTATTCAAGTGAGTAAACACTTGAAAAGTAAATGTGTCTCATCAAGTTTTGTGAAAAATAATCCTTTTTTATGGTCATAGTAAACAGGTGAGGGTACATATCATACACTCCAGCAAATACATAATCAGTGTTCATTGCACCATTTTTTTCAAAGTAAGTCAAAACACAATAGCATACATCAAACATCAAATGAAGACTTGTGTTCACAACATTCACACAAGTTAGTACAGTGGCATATAACAGCTGTATCCTAAACATGTCCAAAAAGGATCCTCTTAATTGTAGAATTGCCAACGCATTTCAGAATCCTAAAGTTCCATCTTCAGGGCTGGGGAGCTATTTGTTCCTAAGTATATAATTCTAAGCCTCTGGCGCGAAAAAGTTGAAACATTGACAACTATTTGATATTTTGCTATAGAAATATGTAAGTGTAACACTGAAAAGCTAAAATTCAAGCATGTTCTCCTTCCTCTCTGTTACTAGTTAAAACATTGGAAACGGATAGGTCTTTTTGAGATGGGCTACCAAAATGCGGACAATGTACGGTAGACATGATCTCCACGTATAGTCAACTTTGTGAAACATTGTTAAATAATTTCATTAGAATAGCAAAGTAGAATAATACTTCAACGATTATTCCGTTTGGAATTCAAAAACGTATTTTTCGTTGTTTTAAAGGCATCATGCCTGTTAACATTGAGTGGGAGCTCTCGCTGAGAAGACAGAAGTGGATTTTTGGTGTGCCGTATATGTAATGTAGTTTGGAGTAAACAATAAGGAGGATGATAGAAACGCCCTTTATCACCACTTCTATTCCTAAAATTGGGTATCGTGTCTCTTTTGCGATCAGTGCCGAACAGTAATAAAATGCTTGCCTGATAATTGGTTTACAGTCAAGAAGTGACTGATTAAACACTGTAGAAAGTGTATAAAACTCGTGATTCCTGTTACTGACAATGAATGAGCTATGATGCTAGGTTAATATGGAACCCAGGTGAAAGTATGCATGAGGAAGCTTTGCTAGGCTAATTGGAAGCTTGGCCTATCTTTCAATGATGGAAGCCAGATTCCATGGGAATCCATTTGCTTTATGCCTACATGAACATGTCATGCAGACAAAACATTAAACACACTGACAAGATAGAGTAGGAATGCATGGCACAAATGTCCTCTCTGATACGTACCCCCCTCCATCTTGTCACTGTTTCAAAGTGAGGCTGAGCATTAAAAAGAGGTGTCAAAGCACTATGCCTTGCTTTTACATCTCTAATTTAACATACAACCCCATTTAAAATGTGGCCCGTTATCTTCTATGAATAAGAACACAACTCTCTTACTCCATCATCCTATTTCCCGTAGATTTTTCTATTTGGGGGAGATACATGTTTACCTCACTGATGAGGCCTGACTAGGCCGAACCACGTGTCTGGGGTTGCTGTTTGTACTCTTGTTCAGAGGAGAATTGGCTAGCTTTTCAGTACTGGACTGCCCAAGTGGGTGGGACAAAGACTGATATGCAAATGAATATTTCTTCTTTGTGAAAGGTACAGTGATCTAAAATGTGGTTTCAGACCCTCCCGAGTGAGCACCTTCCCAAAGAACAGGTTATTTGGCCATGTTTGTTCATAGTAGAGGGTCCTCCACACCTCTTTTTGTACACAATCTGGTGCTGACTATGTTTAATTAGATTTTTTTAAAGTTGTGATTGAACCCATGTTACAAGAAACTTTCTATCAAGACAGGAGTTGTGAGTATGAAAACATTGCCATTCAATATATCATGCATATGTCATTCAGAATAAGATTGAAATATGCTGAACACCGTCTGTTTGTTTAGGTATATGTAGCCATACATAAGCAATGGCTATCAGAATATAAGTCACACACAGTCATGTCTTTAAATATTGTCCCATTCGACAAATGGGTATTCCTTAAGCCATGCTAACAAGGGAAGCATTGCTAACAAGAAATACAAATGCACGTGTTTAATAATAAGATGAACAAGTGAAGCATATGTTTATATTGAATATATTTGGTGAACAATGAGAGTTGTGAACTTTGCATTTAAATTGATACCTCCGAATGCCATTGTATATCATTAAATGTGTATTTATTTTGCAAAAATGTGTTCCTAAAACAGAACATTTACTCATTTCTCGGTAGTCTCTCCCCATCAGAGCGGGGAGACGTGTACATGGCTTGCCTCCTTCACCCTCTGGATCTCGCTGGAAGGCCTGTAAGCAGTGGGCTCCCATGACCAGCAGCGCTGACGTTCCTTTCAGCTGTTCTTACCTACGTACAGCGTTGCCGTCCAATTAAACGTGGTTAGCTTGTTTCTCTCACAACACTGGCTCCGTACTAAATGTATGCCTGACATTGAAAGGACATGAAATAAAAGGTATTTAACACACAGAACATTGGAATTTATAACAATGTACCTTACTGTGGCTGCATACAGACCTTAAAGGTAAGATTTACTGTAAGGAAAATAAGTTTTACCAGAGGATACTTTTACATTTTGTCAGCTTTGCCCTCTATATGGCTTGATATGTATATGTTACTCATAAGGTCTCAGTGAAAAATGTTTTCAAGAATGGTCAGAATTTATCTCAATCTTGAAGATATGGTGGAAGTAATTATGGACATAGTCTGAGGCATTCCTGGACTCTCTCCTGTGGTGTGTTGGTGTGTATCACCATTCAAGACTGGGGATATCATAAAGAAAACTACATTTTATACCACAACATACCCCAAATGTTTTACAGATGTTTCATATGCCAATAGAATCGACGGGGACATCATATTATATAATTCACTCTTGACTAACATCAAGGAACACATAGTCTTCCCTACCTCACTCTGCTGTGCGGATATGTTGCCAACATTTATATATATATATATATATATATATATCAGTAAAAAGACTTTGTTAAAGGGACGTTATGGCTAAGTTTCGCTACTAAAAACCTATGAAATTCAGTAAAAAAACTTTGTTAAAGGGACGTTATGGTTAAGTTACGCTGCTAAAAACCTATGAAATTCAGTGAAAAAAACTTTGTTAAAGGGACGTTATGGTTCCAAGTAAAACCGAAAACCCCTGAAATTCGCCAGTTATGGTAAGCTAAGTAACAATAACTCATGCCACCACCGTGCACTGCTAAGACTAACACCCACGACATCAAAGATGACATCACAAATGTCATTGATGACATCACTGATGACATCACATGTGTATGTACTTTTCATGAAATATGTGTACAAGGGATTCTTATTATAATGTTGCGAAAAAAGTGTCAAGGATCATTGCAATAAATATCATACCCTAATTAGTGCTTTGAACGATGCATTGATATAAATAGCATTCTATTATGGTGTTCTATCTAGTATACTAAGCTACTAATGCAGAGACATAGCATTATGTGCAGCGTACAAGATTAAGGTATAATATTCGTAATGTTAATATGTTGAATAATGAAATGATAATTGTTTTCTTTATAGATTTTTGTGTACTGTGAAATATGTAATAAGTAGCTAATAAAACCCATGTATTACATAATTGCAGCACTATAGAGAAAACACAAAGAGACAAGAACACATACCAATATACATATACATAGGGTAAATAGCAGCTTTGAAACAGAGAAATCATCATTTATTTGCATGAAAATAATGCTGTCTTTACAGCTTGTGTCTTCCCCTATGTATATGTTTCATATGATGTGACTGGACTCTATGGGAATTACTATAAAAACCTACTTGTAGGATACGTCTACAAATAAAATACAATTTATAGTTTCTGACTGTTACTGAAGAAAACCATGAGGCCTAGCTATGTCAGCAAAAAAAAAAAGAGTGAGCCAGAAGAACACTAGCGGTGACCTGAAATGTTCGTACATAAAGAAAATGGGGGTGTTCTGAGGACGTTGTCCGTATTGTTCGCTGGCAAGTTGCATGTGTTATAGGAACACTCGCGGTGTCCTGAAATGTTCAAAAATAAACAAAATGGGGGTGTTCTGAGGACGTTTTCCATATTGTGTGACTGCTTAGCTGTATGCAATGAGGGAATGGCACCGAGAGTGAAGTGGAAATGGTAGAAGGGCTGTCCAAGAGTTACGCGGTCCACGATCACCGCGGCTGTCCGTGGACAGGGCGTGCTACATCCGGGGTTTTCCAGCAAATCCAGCATGGAAAGAAAACTGTAGGGATCAGCAAATCAGATGTTGAGGTTGTGGATTTGTGTTGAAAGAGACTGTGTGTAGTGAAGATGGCAGAAGTGGAGAAAGTCAGGGTGTTGGTGCTTGGAGATATGTTTGTACATGGTTTACAACAGTATGCTCAATGCAGGCATGTTGCAAAGAATTTTGATGTTAAAGGAGTGGAGGTGGTGTGGAGAACTGTGCCTGACTGCAATGTACAGGGAATTGTACAAGTTTGTGAAGATATGGGCAGGATGAACAGTCCCCATGTGGTAGTTTTGCACTATGGTGCTTTCAATTTGGGCTATGTCAGTACCCCTACTTTGTTGGCAGATTTGGAACACTTGGTTCAAGCAGTAATGCCAAAGTAATTTTTTCTGGATTACTACCTAGGGCAATATGGGACAATAGTTCAGTTTTTTGTCTTCAGCAAAACAATGCTAGGTGTTTAATCAACCGAGGCATGTGTGCCTTCATGCTTAGAGCTGGTATGTTCTTCTGTAATAATGAGAATATTGATTCCAGTAATGCTGTTTATTTTAAAGAAAATGGCATTTCCTTATCTTTTATGGGAAATTCTATTCTGCTTTAGAATGTAAGGGTTGCTTTGGAGAAGGTTATGTGAAGATTTTAGGAGTAAAGTAAGTAAAATAAAAACAAAATAACAGGTGTCTGTCAAGCATCTGCAAAAAAAACAAAAAAAAACGGCTCTTTTCAGAGCCAACCTCAAGGGGGAAATGGGGCACACTATTTAAATTTCCATTCATCACGCTCAGATTTTCGATATGTCCGCGGACATGGTGGTAGTCCGCGGACATCGAAATCACTACCTAGGGGTTCAGTATGTTCTATGTTACATGTATTTAAAGTCAGGGATATTATGGTTAAGTTGTGCTACTATAAACCTATGAAATTCAGTAAAAAAACTTTGTTAAAGGGACGTTATGGTTAAGTTACACTGCTAAAAACCTATGAAATTCAGTGAAAAAAACTTTGTTAAAGGGACGTTATGGTTCCAAGTAAAACCGAAAACCCCTGAAATTCGGCAGTTATGGTAAGCTAAGCAACCATAACTCACGCCACCACCGTGCACTGCTAAGACTAACACCCACGACATCAAAGATGACAACACAAATGTCATTGATGACATCACTGATGACATCACATGTGTATGTACTTTTCATGAAATATGTGTACAAGGGATTCTTATTATAATGTTGCGAAAAAATTGTCAAGGATCATTGCAATAAATATCATACCCTAATTAGTGCTTTGAACGATGCATTGATATAAATAGCATTCTATTATGGTGTTCTATCTAGTATACTAAGCTACTAATGCAGAAACATAGCATTGTGTGCAGCGTACAAGATGAAGGTATAATATTCGTAATGTTAATATGTTGAATAATGAAATGATAATTATTCTCTTAATAGATTTTTGTGTACTGTGAAATATGTAATAAGTAGCTAATAAAACCCATGTATTAAATAATTGCATTACTATAGAAAAAACACAAAGAGACAAGAACACATACCAATATACATATACATAGGGTAAATAGCAGCTTTGAAACAGAGAAATCATCATTTATTTGCATGAAAATAATGCTGTCTTTACAGCTTGTGTCTTCCCCTATGTATATGTTTCATATGATGTGACTGGACTCTATGGGAATTACTATAAAAACCTACTTGTAGGATACGTCTACAAATAAAATACAATTTATAGTTTCTGACTGTTACTGAAGAAAACCATGAGGCCTAGATATGTCAGCAAAAGAAAAAAGAGTGAGCCAGAAGAACACTAGCGGTGACCTGAAATGTTCGTACATAAAGAAAATGGGGGTGTTCTGAGGACGTTGTCCGTATTGTTCGCTGGCAAGTTGCATGTGTTATAGGAACACTCGTGGTGTCCTGAAATGTTCAAAAATAAACAAAATGGGGGTGTTCTGAGGACGTTCTCCGTAATGTGTGACTGCTTAGCTGTATTCAATGAGGGAATGGCACCGAGAGTGAAGTGGAAATGGTAGAAGGGCTGTCCAAGAGTTACGCGGTCCGCGATCACCGCGGCTGTCCGTGGACAGGGCGTGCTACATCCGGGGTTTTCCAGCAAATCCAGCATGGAAAGAAAACTGTAGGGATCAGCCAATCAGATGTTGAGGTTGTGAATTTGTGTTGAAAGAGACTGTGTGTAGTGAAGATGGCAGAAGTGGAGAAAGTCAGGGTGTTGGTGCTTGGAGATATGTTTGTACATAGTTTACAACAGTATGCTCAATGCAGGCATGTTGCAAAGCATTTTGATGTTAAAGGAGTGGAGGTGGTGTGGAGCACTGTGCCTGACTGCAATGCACAGGGAATTGTACACGTTTGTGAAGATATGGGCAGGATGAACAGTCCCCATTTGGTAGTTTTGCACTACCGAAAAACCCCTGAAATTCGGCAATTATGGTAAGATAAGCAACCATAACTCGTGCCACCGTGCACTGTTAACACTAACACCCAGGACATCAAAGATGACATCACAAATGTCATTGATGACATCACTGATGGCATCACATGTGCATTTACTTTTCATGAAAACTCTGTACAAGTGATTCTTATAATGTTGACCAAAAACTGTCAAGGATCATTGGGATAAATATCATGAGCTAATTAGTGCAATAAACAATGCATTGATATAAATAGCATTCTATTATGAAGTTCTATCCAGCATACTAAGCTACTCATGCAGAAACATAGGCAGTGTGTGCAGCATACATGATGAAGGTGCCATATTCATAATCTTGCCATGTTTAATAGTGAAATGATAACTGCTTTCTTATTAGAGTTTTGCGTACTGTGAAACATGTAATAAGTAGATAATCAAACCCAACGCAGTAGCATCCATGTAGTTATGGTTAGGTTGGTGCTTCCATAGGAAGAGCATTTTTTGGGTGGCTTATAACTTCGCTCCCTCCGGACGAATCCTCGCCAAACTTTCCAAAAAAAGTATATGGCTCACTCTGAATTTTTTGCAAAGTTTGGAGAGGTTTGGTCCAGGGGGGGCAACGTTATAGGGGGGTTCCCAAAACTTTAGTTTTTTCCCATAGACATAATGGGAAAATACTTTGCGCACGTCTGCCGCCCAAACCGCTGGACGGATTTACACCAAATTTGCAGCAGGAGCGGGTGCTTGGTCCCAAAAGCGTGCTTTTGCAAATTTGTTGTAAATCCGCCCAGTAGTTTTTTTTTAAATGACCAAAATGTAAGGCAAAAAAATGTATGATATCTCCGTTCGCCCCACGGACGGAGTTCCTGGTTCGCTCCGTGAACAGTGCCCTGATTGGCCGAGCGGCTTGCGTGATGTCCGCGTACATGCGACGTGTTCGCTGATTGGACGGCGTGGTGCGCGAAGCACGTCGGATTTTCTGTGGCGCCTGCCATCTTGCATTCGCGGATGACCGCAGACAGCGCGGTGAAACTTGGATTAAAAATTGTATTTAGTGGTGTGTGTTGGTGTGTAAGAGTGTTTGGGGAGGGTGGAGGAGTATGAGATAGGTTCAATGTTCTGTTTTTTTATGTGCTAGACGCTTTTGTTGTGTTCGATTTGTCTGCGGACAACACGGCTGTTCTGAAATTTTGTAAACAAAATAAATGGTGGGGTGTTCTGAGGACGGAGTATGTGTCCATTTTGTTCACAAGCAAGCTAAAATTGAGCTAAGGAAACTCGCAGTGTCCTTAAATGTGCGTACATAAGCAAAATGGGGGTGACCTGAGGACGCTGTCCGTATTGTACTCTGGCAAGTTGAATGTGTTCTAAGAACACTCTCGATGTCCCAAAATGTTTGCAATTAAACAAAATGGGGGTGTTCTGAGAATGCTGTTCGTATTGTTCGTTGTCAGGTTGAAAGTGTTCTAAGAACCCTCCTTATGTCCGCTGATAGTACAATTTCCTATGGGCCTTACCCGACTTTTTGTCCACTAAAGAAACGATAAATCAGGCTGCTGTGTGCCGACATTATGTGATAATCCTATCACTTGCGCCATCGACCTGGCTGACCAGCTTTTGTGACACTAAATCATATGTCCCGCCCCTAAGCCTGACATTATCAAAGCATTCATATTCCCCGCCTCTCTCCGTGATGTTACAGGGTGTGTAGCCAAATGCGCTCAGTCGTCTCCAGTCCTACGCGACTTTACACAGAACCCGGAAAACAACACACATCATCTCACAACACAGCGTGCCACAATTCGGAATATGAAACTGTGATTTAAAAGCAAACAGCAAGATTGTACAGTTCGTAAAGTACATTTATTTGACATCAAATGTTTAGAGAATATTCAGCGATTTGCATTTGTCTTTGTTGTCGATCCGCAAAAGTTCATCTTGAGCCACGAGCTGTTCCTTTGCGGTACAGAGGGTGTTAGATCAGCTTACAACACAGTGCGCCACGATTCGGAATATGAAACTGTGGTTTAAAAGTAAACAGCAAGATTGTACATTTGGTAAAGTACATTTATTTCACATCAAATGTTTAGAGAATATTCAGCGATTTGCATTTGTCATTGCTGTCGATCAGCAAAAGTTCATCTTGAGCCACCCGCTGTTCCTTTGCGGTACACAGGCTGTTGGTTTATGATAAAAGAAGCAAATGGTCGCACTGACAATCAGAAGGCTTCTCCAATAACGAGGCATTAGACCACCATAATGGTTGGTATGTTGCTTCTAGCCGCTAGTATTGTGTAAGGGCATATTGGTCCTTGGCGATTGTATCATAAAATGGTGAGGGTCATGAAGTTGCTTACATGGAGCTGCACCTGGCAGTTAAAGAATCCATCAGCTGGGATGTGAAAATCGTGGCATCGACAATACGGAAGGACGTACCTGTGATAAAAGAAAATAGCATGTTAGTATTAGTATTTTATAAAGACTTTTTGCATTGTACAATCAACATTTTCTTCTTTTTTTTGACCCTCATATTTAGTAGATGACATCCCAGAGTACTGTGCAATTTGCTCAGTTTCTGTGTTTGTTTCTAAAATCATTGGGTCTGTGGGAGAAAAAAAAATCCATGGTGGATTAAAAAAAAACCTTTTTCTGTTTTGCTACAGTTTATTTGTTTGTTTGCTTTCAGTGTTTACTTGTTGTTTCTGGCTAATGCTTTATACATTGGATTGTTCTAGTTTTTGGGAGCAGTAAGATATTAGGTATTTGTTTGGATATTGTAAAATTTTGGAGCACTTAGATACCAGTAGGCGTATTCTAACTGTTTATTTTTTTATATAATTTTGTGGTATTGATTTATCTGTTTGGATATTTCTAAATTTTGGGACAGTTAGATGCCAATTGGCGTATTCTAACTGTCTTTTTTTTCTCTATTTGAGTGGTATTAATTTATCTGATTAGTTGTTGTAGCATCTTTGAGCAGTTAGATAGCTTTTGGAATATTGTGACAGTTTACATTTTTTTACTACAAGTGTACTTAAGGTTTAAGTACAGTTTAGTTATAAAATTTTGGTTTTAAGAACATTAAATAAGCGTATGTAAGATTTGCTGGTAATCTCTGCTTTAGAGTAATGGTGCTATCATTACATTGAAACCATCCACATTTGTTTTTTATATATGCAGTGCAGTGCCCTGAATTGGTTGTGGCTCATGCGTGGTATGTTATACCTATTGTTGTGAAGGTTTTCCTACCAAGTGTTATTTGACCATGTGTGAATCCAGTCAGCTTGCAGTTGTTTTTGTACCATCTGCATTGTAACGTAGAAGCATTAGTATTACGTATTTAGTATTTGTTTGTATTACTAATGTGGAGCGATTGTCTGAATTGCAGGTCGAACATAATCTACCATGGTTTGCATTTTGTACAAGTTGCTGAAATGGAACGGATTCACAATTAGGTATTGATATATACACAAAGCGTTAATTGGGGATTTGTTCTTGTGTCACATTGTTGCATAGAGTGCATGTATGTTTCCACATGTATGAAATCTGGAAGATTTCATTTATAGGTATGTTTTTGTTTTCCAGTACTAATAGTAAGTACATTACACATTCTTGTGGATCTTCCTGTGAGTTTATAGTGAATTTCACCATTCCAGCAAAGTAGTCCAATTGTTGTCTTATTCCATAAACACTATACGTGTTGTCAGGATTATTTGCTGCATTTCTGTGAAGTACTAACATTTGCAAACACAATGGGTCTGTACTGTGTAAGTAAATGTTCTCAACAATTGGTAGTAATTGAAATAGAATATGCATTGCTACATTTGCATAGCAACGTACACCAACTATATTTGAGAGTTTAAATGGACCAGGTAGTTCTGTATCTGACTGCTTTTGGAGTTTGTCTTCCTTCTTTGAAGAAGTACCTGGTTTAGTTTCCCTAATTGATTCTTTTTTGCTTGTGGCACTTGATGAAGTATGTCTTTCTTTTACTCTCTTTGGAGGATTTGCAGTGACATCCTGTTGCTTTTCTGTTAGATTTATTTTTCTTTTATAATGTTTTACTTTGTGTGGAACAGAATATGTGTTTAGATGGGGAGTGTATAGTGAACAAAGTCTATTCTATTCTAAAATGGAAAGAATATCAGCGTTTATTTTACTTGCATCAAAGTTGATTAGAAATAGACCGTCAAGTGTACGTAAGCGTGATAGTGCTACGTAGCTCATGCCTTCTTTAAAGACTGTGTTACCAATGTCTATCATTGCTTTGTCTAGGGTAAGACCTTGTGATTTATGAATTGTGACTGCGTATGCAAGAGTTAGAGAAAATTGTTCTCTGCGTACATACATGTCTTTGAAGAGAAGGAATCGATGTCACGCTCACCTGATTCCCACGGAGGCGCAGGTTTGTCTTCGAGTGCTGATGCTTCTTCAATGGTGAAGCGCAGGACTCTGAGGATGGACAGGTAGGGCCCCTCTACTCTGGCTTCTCTGGCTCGCAGGAATATTCCCCTTAGGGTCTGGAAGGATGAGTTCTCCATCCTGCTTCTGATGCAGGGGCGCGTTGAAACCCAGTTACTTCACTGGATTGAGGTTTGATGGGAGTTCAAATAAGCTTGACTATTCAGGTAAGGCGCTGTAAGAGTTCTGTAGCAAGTTCAAAAGTTCAAGCTTAATAATAATGTTCATTGTCTTATTGCAGCAAGCGCTAACGCTTATGTCTTTTTCCCCTTAGGGGCCGGGGTTCGGAATGCCGGAGATATGGCGCCGACCCGAAGTGAAACGTGCAGTTCCAGTAAATGACAGGTAAGTTCTGGATGAGCGTTCGGGTAATGTCTTTGCATTCGCTCATTCAATGTTTTTGTCTTTTTTCCCCATAGGGGCCGGGGTCCGGAATGCCAGGAAGCGGCAGGACCCGAAATGAAATGGGAACGACCCAACAGGTAAGTCTTAGAAGGAAACTGAGCTTTTCCTATTCCCTTCCTTCTCTCACCTTGTGTTCTTGTCTTTTTCTCTCTAGGCTCTGGGAAGTGGCTGCGGATCCGGATGATCGCTGCTGAAGATGGAGGTGCCCAGGAAAGGTGAGTGAAATGCAGCGCTGCAGCGATCGAAGCGAAATGCTTTTAAAAATGATGTCTTCCCTTTCAGGATCGTCGGTGTGATGTCTCCGTGATGCAGCTTTAGCAGGTAAGGTCTTCTTTCTCTCACCAATTCTCTCTTATCTCCCTTTGCAGGTGACCCAGGATGCTGACAGGCGTGGCTGAAGTCCAGATGCAGGAGCTGACACGGTGAGCGTCCAGCTGCGAGGAGCATAACAACGCGAAGCGTGAGTTGCTGATCGGGCGTGGTTTAAATAGCTTTGGAAGAAGTTCCAGGTATGTATCCTTCCACCGATCAGGTATGTATCCTTCCCCGACCACACCCAGGTAGAAAGTAGTCCCACAGGTAAAGTAGTTCCATTCAGGCCTCAAGAGGGCCTGGATGTAGCAGCATGGTCTGCATCAGGTAAGTGCACATTAAAGCACTTGAACACATGTCTAGCTTTATGAGCCTGGCGCCTAAGGCGCCAGGACAGGGGTCTAACATGAGCCTGGTGCCTAAGGCGCCAGGACTGTGTCCAAAGGGCCCCAGCTTGGGCCCGCTGGCACTTCCCTGGGGGGAATGATGCTTGCCTCTGGGGTTGCTGGGTCGGACCTGGCTCCTTGGAGGTAGGCATCATGACAGTACCCCCCCTCAAGGCCCCTCCCAAGGTTGTTCCCTCTGGGGGTTTTGGCTTTTTCGGAAATCTCCGGTGGAACCTTTGTATTAATCGAGGTGCGTGAACATGGTCACTAGGCTCCCACGATCTCCCCTGAGGTCCATATCCCTTCCAGTCAACAAGATAGAAGAGTTTTGACTTTAACACCTTGGAGTCTAAAATGTCTTTAACTTCGAATTCTAATTCCCCTTCAATTCGAACTGAGTCTGGAGGCTTGGACAGTCAGGTCCCTGGTTGTACTGGCTTCAAAAGTGATGCATGAAAAACTGGATGAATACGCATGTTAGACAGTGAATCCAGTTTAAAGGCCACGGGATTGATTATAGCCTTGATGGGATAAGGTCCTATGAATCTGGGATTGAAGGTTCGCGGGCCCTTGAGGGGTAAATGTTTCGTTGCTAGCCATACCTGGTCTCCTACTTGGTAAGGAGGAGTTTTACTTCGGTTCAAATCAGCGTTTTTTTAATACTTTTTCTTGGCTTGCTGTAAATGAGTTGCAGCTTCTTTGAAGACTCGGGTTATTGTGGAATGCAGATGATTTACTGCAGGCATTTCCAGGGTCAGAGGTGGATCTAGGTCAGAGGTCCGAGGATGGTGACCATACAAAGTATAAAAAGGAGTTTGTCCAGTTCCAGAATGCACTGAATTGTTGTATGCATATTCTGCGATCCAAAGGATGTCTTTCCAATTTAACTCGGATTGGTGTAACATGCACCGAAGATATTGCTCGAGAGTCTGATTGGTTCTCTCGGTTTGTCCGTCGGTCTGGGGGTGGTGGCTGGTGGATAACCGCACATCTATTTGTGCTAGTTGGCAACACTTCTTCCAAAAATGGGAGATAAATTGACTTCCACGATCCGAGACTAATATGGAAGGGAAACCATGTATGCAAACTATATTCTCCAGAAATTCCTTGGCCAAGGTGGAAGCTGAAGGCAAGCCTTTTAAAGGGATAAAGTGGGCCATTTTGGAGAACAGATCCACAATTACAAGGATAGTGTTGTAACCAGCACAAGGAGGCAGGTCAGTTATAAAGTCCATTGACAAGGTGTGCCATGGTGCCGGTGCAATATCGAAGGGTTGAAGTAGGCCGGCTGGCCTTTTCTTTTGACCCTTGTTTTGGGCACAAATTCCGCAAGACAATACAAAAGACTTTATGTCTTTTCTCCAAGAAGGCCACCAGAAGTGGCGTTTGATTTTTTCCTCCGTTTTAGCGATACCAGGTTGTCCTTCCATTAATGATTCATGATGATGGGCAATAACAAGTTCTTGCAATTCTTTACTTGGCAGAAACAACCGCTCCTGGAAGTAGGGTAAATCATCCTTAACGGTGTAATGAGGACCCTTTTGACTCCATTCCAGTAAGGCTGAAGAGTCTAGAAGTTGTTTTACTTGCGTTTGGATGTCCTCAATAGTTTGCAATGAAGTTAGGCCTAAGATTCTTTGTTCAGGTATGATTGGCACAGGTTCTAAACTCGAATTGGGTACTTCCATGCCAATCCGGGATAAGGCGTCCGCTTTACCATTCTTGCAGCCAGGGCAATAGGTAATTACAAAATCAAATTCCGCAAAGAATAGAGCCCATCGGAGTTGTCGTGAAGATTGAGCTTTGGCCGTCTTTAAATACTGTAAATTTATGTGGTCTGTAATTACAGTGATGGTGTGTCTTGCCCCGAGAAGGTAGTGACGCCAAGCCTTGAAAGCAGATTTAATAGCCAGTAACTCTTTAACGGTAATTGCGTAGTTGATTTCAGGAGGAGAACATTTCCTGGACCAAAAGGCCACAGGGTGTAGTTGGTTAGTTTCTGGGTCTCTTTGCGACAGGACAGCACCCATGGCCGAACTGGATGCGTCGGTTTCCACAATGTAAGGGAGATCTGGGTGCGGGTGCTTCAATACAGGTGCAGAGGTGAATTTGGTTTTCAGGTCCTGAAAGGCTTGTTCGGCCTCAAGAGTCCATTCAAAGCGTTTGTTTTTCTTTAGGAGAGCTGTGATGGGTTGGACTGTTCGGGAAAATTCCGGTATGAATCTTCGATAGAAATTGGCGAAGCCGAGCATGCTCTGAACTCCCTTCACCGAGCTAGGAGATGGCCATTTGAGGATGGCGTCCACCTTTTGCGAGTCCATTCGGACTCCTTGAGGTGTCAGGATGAATCCGAGAAACTCAACTTCTGTGGTATGAAAAACGCATTTTTCGAGCTTTGCAAATAGTCTGTGCTGGCGCAATTTCTCAAGAACTGCCCTAACATGTTTTCTGTGATCGGATTCTGAAGAAGAGTACACCAGGATGTCGTCAATATAAACATTGACACAGACATCGATAAGTTCCCGAAGAACATCATTCATAAAGTACTGAAAGGTGGCAGGTGCATTGCACAAACCGAAGGGCATCACCTGATATTCGAAGAGCCCAAATTTGGTGCGGAATGCAGTCTTCCATTTGTCACCTTCTTTTATACGCACCAGGTGATAAGCACCTCGGAGATTTAACTTGGTGTACACACAAGCGTCTTTCACCTGGTCGATAAGCTCAGGGATCAGGGGCAGAGGATAACAATTCTTAATCGTTATTTGATTTAGGGCGCAATAGTCTATACATGTTCTAAGGTCGCCCTCTTTTTTCGGCACAAAGAACAGAGCTGAGGAGACAGGAGACTTGGACGGGTGAATAAAACCATTGGCTAGGTACTGATCTAAATACTGACGCAAATGCAGGTTCTCAGGTTCTGTAAGAGCATAAATCCTACTACAAGGTAGTTGAGCATTGGGTACCAGATTGATTTGGCAATCATAAGACCGATGGGGAGGTAATGTGTTAGCCTGTTCCTTCTGAAAAACGTCTTGGAATTCTTGGTATTCTGACGGTAGCTGTACATGGGTGGAATTTGCTGAGGCTAGACCCATAACTGGATTTCTTGGATAACAAGTTGGTTCACAATCAGGAAAACTTATCTTCTTTGCTCGCCAGTCAATTCTGGGATTATGTGTTTCTAACCAAGGAATTCCAAGAATTACTTGAAATTGTGGGGCCTTGATCACATCAAACACGATTGCTTCCCGATGTCCATCCTGACCCACCAGTGTTATTTCAACAGTGGAATGCGTTACAGGCCCTGAGGCTATTTCGGTTCCATCAACTTTAGTAATGACATCTTGGGTTAATTTCGGGTTGAGAGGGAGCTTAATCCTGGAAGCCAATTCACGGTCTATGTAATTTCCAATAGCTCCACTGTCGATGTATGCTTTTATAGCATGCAACTGCTGAGGCTGTTTTGGGTCCACGAGCACCATTGGCATGACAAAATGCGAGGTCAAAGAGTTTGTTTTCAAGCTCGCAAGCGGACCCCTACGCTTGTCGGGCTAGGTCGTTTCCCGAATCAGGTGTCAATAAATCATTATCAGTGGCTCCAACCACCTTCTTAGATGGTTTAACCGGACAATTTCGAAGAAAGTGACCGGAAGTCCCACAACACAGACAAAGTTGCATTTGCCGCCTTATCTCTCGTTCCTTCTGCGTTAATGGTCCTTTAACACCGCCGATTTGCATAGGTTCAGATACGTCGGCACTTTTGGAGTTAGCGTGGGTTTTGATCGGTACTCGGGTTTTGTACTTGAACCGATCTGCTTTTCTATTTTGAAGTCTGTGATCAAGTTGAACCACCAAGTCTATGTAGTCTGCGCAGACCTGGGGTGGATCTACTATCTGAGCTACAACATCCTTAAGCTCTCCGCGCAGGCCTCGATGAAACAATGTGATCCTTTTGTTTTCTGGCCATCCAGTTTCCACAACCAGTCTATTAAAGGTGGCAACGTAGGACAGGAGATCCTGATTACCTTGTTGTAAGGATAGCAGTTCGTTATCAAGGGCCTGTCCTTGAGAGTGTCGAGCAAACAATCTTTCCATGCTGGCCTGGAAACCCTGAAAATTCTGGAGAATGGGATCATCCTGATTTACCAATGGAATAGACCAATCGGCAGCACTGCCACTGAGGTAAGATAGTATAAAGGCTACCTTGGTCTGGTCGTTAGGGAAGGCCCCGGGTCTGCATAGAAAGTGTAAACGACATTGGTTCATGAAGACGGCATATTTCTTGGGATCCCCTGCAAAACGTTCAGGTGGGGCCAAAGGCATGTGTCCAGGTAGATTGATTTGTACCGGGTTATTCAAACCCATTGATGTGGAAGTACCTCCGGAATTAGATAAAGGAGTGTGCCCTGCCTGGGCCTGCAATAACCTTTTGGCCAGGTCATCTGTTCTTTCCTTGGATAGGATCAGTTCTCTTTTGAGAGCGTTAGTCTCCTGGCGGGCTGAGTGCACTTCTGCCCGTAATTCCCCCAAAAGCTGGGCCAGCTGATCTGTCTCGGAAGTCTCCATAGCGCCAGGGTGGGAAATTGTGGGTAGGCTTCGCGTCCTGTCACGCTCACCTGATTCCCACGGAGGCCCAGGTCTGGCTTCGAGTGCTGATGCTTCTTCAATGGTGAAGCGCAGGACTCTGAGGATGGACAGGTAGGGCCCCTCTACTCTGGCTTCTCTGGCTCGCAGGAATATTCCCCTTAGGGTCTGGAAGGATGAGTTCTCCATCCTGCTTCTGATGCAGGGGCGCGTTGAAACCCAGTTACTTCACTGGATTGAGGTTTGATGGGAGTTCAAATAAGCTTGACTATTCAGGTAAGGCGCTGTAAGAGTTCTGTAGCAAGTTCAAAAGTTCAAGCTTAATAATAATGTTCATTGTCTTATTGCAGCAAGCGCTAACGCTTATGTCTTTTTCCCCTTAGGGGCCGGGGTTCGGAATGCCGGAGATATGGCGCCGACCCGAAGTGAAACGTGCAGTTCCAGTAAATGACAGGTAAGTTATGGATGAGCGTTCGGGTAATGTCTTTGCATTCGCTCATTCAATGTCTTTGTCTTTTTTCCCCATAGGGGCCGGGGTCCGGAATGCCAGGAAGCGGCAAGACCCGAAATGAAATGGGAATGACCCAACAGGTAAGTCTTAGAAGGAAACTGAGCTTTTCCTATTCCCTTCCTTCTCTCACCTTGTGTTCTTGTCTTTTTCTCTTTAGGCTCTGGGAAGTGGCTGCGGATCCGGATGATCGCTGCTGAAGATGGAGGTGCCCAGGAAAGGTGAGTGAAATGCAGCGCTGCAGCGATCGAAGCGAAATGCTTTTAAAAATGATGTCTTCCCTTTCAGGATCGTCAGTGTGATGTCTCCGTGATGCAGCTTTAGCAGGTAAGGTCTTCTTTCTCTCACCAATTCTCTCTTATCTCCCTTTGCAGGTGACCCAGGATGCTGACAGGCGTGGCTGAAGTCCAGATGCAGGAGCTGACATGGTGAGCGTCCAGCTGCGAGGAGCAGAACAACGCGAAGCGTGAGTTGCTGATCGGGCGTGGTTTAAATAGCTTTGGAAGAAGTTCCAGGTATGTATCCTTCCACCGATCAGGTATGTATCCTTCCCCGACCACACCCAGGTGGAAAGTAGTCCCACAGGTAAAGTAGTTCCATTCAGGCCTCAAGAGGGCCTGGATGTAGCAGCATGGTCTGCATCAGGTAAGTGCACATTAAAACACTTGAACACATGTCTAGCTTTATGAGCCTGGCGCCTAAGGTGCCAGGACAGGCGTCTAACATGAGCCTGGCGCCTAAGGCGCCAGGACTGTGTCCAAAGGGCCCCAGCTTGGGACCGCTGGCACTTCCCTGGGGGGAATGATGCCTGCCTCTGGGGTTGCTGGGTCGGACCTGGCTCCTTGGAGGTAGGCATCATGATAATCGAGCTGTTGAGCGTCCTATTCTTTTTACTTCTGAAAGTTTGTCAAAGAGAATATTGACAAACTGAATTTTGTTGTCACGTGGGTATGTTTGAAAGCCAACAACTGTACCCAGTGCTCCATTAACTAGTCCTTTGTCTACGTCAAGGTTACGTTTCAGCATTACTCTGCAATTTAAGGATCATTTCAATATCTTTTCCAAGCCTGCTGTGTTTGAGATTGATTTTTCTAAACTATTTAGTCTTGTTGTGGCTTGGTCACACATGGGTAGTGTCATTCCATGTACATCTAGTTTGTCTGCGGCGCTAATTTCCATTATTGGTTGCATTTCTTTACTTAACATTATTTCATTGAATTTGAAACAGCTTGCAAGAGTTGGCATTAAGACCATACAATTGACATTTGTGTGGGCTAATGGTTCCATAACATCTTTAGCACATGCATTATCACCATAAAGTGTATGAATGTGCCGGGTTTTCAATATTGCTTCTGCTTCTTTAGAAAGTATACCAACTCTGATACTTTTTAAGATGTTGGCATAAGTGAGATCTGCAGATTGGCGCATGTTTTCTGTTAATTCTCTGTATTGGATATGTTGCCAAAGGTTGACATTTCCAATGCTGCCAACAGTTTTACGGCAGAGTTTGTGTCCTAATGTTTTAGAAAAATAGGCTCACCTTTTACTGGTGTCAATTGAAGAAGATCTCCGAAAACAATAATGTGTTTTCCTGCAAAGAGCTCTTCATAGTTTGATTTCAGTGCTTCTTGTAATCTGAGGTGAATCAAAGCCAACATTAGGTTGGACACCATGCTCACTTCATCTATTAGTAGCATTTTCATTTGTTTCAATCCTCTGCGTAGTTCCATTGCAGCTTCTGCAGAAAGTTTGTAATAATCGAATTTGTTTTGGTGTTCTACTGGCAGGAGTAGTAATCGGTGTAAATTGACACCACCTATGTTGTAGGCAGCTAAACCTGTGGGGGCAGTGACAACAGCTGACAGTTTGTTGTTTGTCAATTGTTGAAGGAACTTACTGATGATTTTGATTAGGAATGTTTTGCCAGAACCAGCTTCACCACTGACATACAATATTATAGGTTTGTAATTTTGAGAGGTGCATTCTTTGTTTTCATGTTGTACACCATGTGCAATTTCTTTTGTTACTTCTTGAAAAATGCTATGTTGCTCATTGTTTAGCTTTGATTGTAGTATAGTTAAGTCTTCTTTATCTTAATACTGACACATGGTGTTTTCTACTTCTATCATAGCTAATTCTGCCTCATTTGTTATTAGTGGGTCTCCCAGTGGTTCTTGGCTTCCTGTGACAGAAGGTTGACTACTGTCAGGAGTGTCCTTATCTAGTTGGGCCTGGAGTTCTTCTTCGAGTTGCTGTTCATTGTGCAACATTGTTTTGTACTGTGCAAAGTTTACACCAGTTATACTGCTTTCATTTGCTTTGAAAACGTCTTCATATGAGTCACAGTTATCTAGTATTTCTTCTTCTTTTCTCCATGGTTTAAAGAGTTGTAGCAGGGACATGTAATATACTTCTTTATGTTGAGGAGTCTTTAATGACAATTTGATATGATTAATTACATTTGGTTTGGTGAGTTTTACTAAGCTGCCTTCACAGTTTGTTACTTTGTATTTACGGTTTTGTTCATCAGGTTTTATATTATTTTTGTATGTGTAGTTTTGGGCTATGTGGTATAGAGACATGGTTTCCAAAGTGGTACTCCTGTTTGGGTAGTATGCGTCCAATAAATTGTTTTGAAAATGTCTTGGCTGTTGGGATCATGTTTGGCTATTGTTTCTATATCTTTGTATGATTTTAGAACTCTTATTCTAGATTTAGCTGGACCAAGACTTAGCCATACTATATTTTCAGATTTACCATACAATGCATACCAGTTACTCGATCAACTGCTTCATAGGATCCACATTCTCTATGGGACAGCATTTTTATGCCCAATCTGTATAATTTCTGAGACACTGTTTTATCTGATGACAGGTCATTCCAGAGGTCTTGGAGCTCTGTCTTTTCTGATTTGGTTAAGTATGCTGTGACATATTGTGCAACTGCAGTAGAATTGTCTGCAATGTACTGCACATCTATGTTTGCATTCCATAAGTGGGCAATGATTGCATTGTAATCATTGATATATTTTTCTTCTTCTTTTCTTTTTATACAATATGTATTTTTAGGTGACTTACCTTTAACACTATGTCTTACTGAAGACATGAGGTTGTTCACTTGACCTGTATTTGTAACTGGTCTAGGGAAACCAAATCGGCATTTGATGCAGTATTTCCCTTTGTTTTTGTATTTGCGACGACCGTATTTGCCACATTTGTGTCTTTGCAAGTAAAATTTTTGCATGAAGATCACTATTTGTGGATTCTGATGGAATTTCACAAGTGACATATTTTTCAATAAACTGTAAAACAGTGGCATAACTGTCTTGACCAAATTTAGGAGCATCTTTAATCCATAAAAGCATGTGGACATGCTTGGTATTCTTTTCTCCAAAAGAAGTGTTGCACTTCTCCAAGGGGAGGAACAGTTTTATTACAAATAAAATGTAGCATAGCAATGAAGCGATGGTGAAAATATCTTGAAACATTAACAGGGTCCTGAGAACAAAGTTCTCCAGGTGTTAGTATATCTATGTTTGTTTTGTTTTCGTTTGATATGCGTAGGGAAGCATATAAATCTTCCCATGCATATTCTGCACAACTTAATGTAACAAACCAAGTGGGTGGGCCAAGGTTTCTGATCATACAACGTACATCTCCATGACGTCGAAACAAGTACTATTTAGTACCACGCATATTTGCTAATAGATTTGTAAGATTTGCTTGTAAAACCTCATCTTTTTGTTGAACTTTTTGTAATAATTGTTTAGCTGTCATATTTTGAAAGTGTGATCCTGATTTTAATATGTGTGCAACTCCGTAACATAAAGTTGCTAGTTCACTTTCAAAGAGTAGGTGGAATATGTATTCCGCATTTTGTTGAAATCTGGGATCTTCAGAATACATTCGTAATGAGCGATACTCTGATGCTGATATTTGAATTGGTCTATCATCGTATCTTCCTCCTTTGCCAGTAGGAAAGAGTAGAGGTAAAGCACGTGCTTTTATACTTTTTTCCATATGCTGATTGGTGATCCTTTTGTTTGACACATTTGGTACGTTTCCAGTGCATCTTCTATGGTGTCAATGGATGAATTGTATAATGGTCTAAAGTGATTGATATTGTAGCAAGATCTAGGAGCTCAAATTGACCAGCTTCTTGTGTCTCTTGAATTATTTCAGTTGTATCTTTCAAGTTTTCTTCAATATTAATTTCTTTGTAATATTCATTATTCTCTTCAAGATATTGCAGGGCTTCTCTAACTTTATGTAAATCTACCAGTTGATGCCCATTTCTTTTTGTCTTTTGTAGGTAATCCATTTACCAAGATAATTAAAGATTGTTGCATTGGACGTTGCACTCCTAGAGCGTGCACATTTTCTTTTAGATCTAATGGTAAATACACTACTTTTCCACGAATATCTTTCACTAATTCAGAGGTAATTTTGCAGTTTTTGGTTGAAGGCGTATTATTGCTTGAAATGGGTGTTTGAATTATGATGCTCTCATATAAATTAAGTTGTTGAAAGGGTTTTGGTAGTGGATATAATTCCAAGTTATTTGTGATAGCACTTGAAGGAGTTTGGTTGTTGTCAAGTTTTGTAGTGCAGTAACTGCAAAGTATTATGGGGTCAGTTATTTCGAATTTGTTTTCTGCTATAAGGTAGAGAGCTAATTCAAACCATTTAGAATCTTCATTGTCTTCTATTTTGTATGATCGGTCTACATTTTTTTTGGTACTTTCATAAAAAGTTCTGCAGCAACACACACACACGTGGTTTGGTACTTCAGCTGAAGTACTTTCAAATTTTAGTATTTCTTTTTTGTATGTGTGTAGTGAAAGGTTGCCATGTGCAGAATTGTCAAGAAGTTGGTTTACAGCTAATTAATCTTGTAAGTGGGTTTCACTTCCAAAATATTTTGTCTGGATATAGTCGATTTCTTCTAGTAGGTCTTTTGCTGTACCATGTAGAAGAATGTTATTTAAAGTGGCTAGTGCTAAAGCAGGACTTTTAGCATAGTACAGTTTATAAACTAGATTTCTTATACTTGCATGATGTGTTGATATCCTTTTGATATCATGGAAGGTTGTTTTGCAAGTAGGTCCTGTAATGCAGGCTAATGAATGTCCTTGTAGTCCTGTGCACTTGCGTACTGGACAAGCATCCATATTTTGCAGTAGTTTAATTTTGATTTTGTCTTTGCTTTTCACATAATGATTGAGGAATTGGCGTAAAGACTTGACATTTATTTTGGGAATGTTACACATTGACGTGCATGCCATTTGTACACTAGGTGTTCTGATTCAGTTGAATGGAGGGGTAAATCTACGTTTTCAGGGCATATTTTTGTAAGGAGTACTTCTTGTTCCATTATGGTATTATTAACTTTTTCATAACCTCGACCACTGCTATGTATGGCAAT
The DNA here is from genome assembly GCF_040938575.1 of Ambystoma mexicanum. Lineage (NCBI taxonomy): Eukaryota > Metazoa > Chordata > Amphibia > Caudata > Ambystomatidae > Ambystoma > Ambystoma mexicanum. Next base: position 698,227,179 of record NC_090936.1, read on the forward strand.
TGTATTTGTTTGCTTTTGTTTGTATGCGTCTTCATTAAAGTATGTTTCTGTGCTTGTAGTGTGACCCCATTCACTTCCACAGATATTTAAGAAGTTATTTCTGTTGACATTTCGTTTATTGAGAAGTCTTTTTTGTAATTTAGTTATTAGTTTTGTTAGTGGTTTCATTCTGTTTAACACTAAAATAAATAACTTTTTTTTTAGAAGAATTGCACTGTCTATCAACGCTTCTAAGATTACTTTCCTACGATAGGTTTGAAGTGTTGAACCTGATTTCTCTCCTGTTTTTATAAGATTTTGAAGGACTTTGTGACGGAACATTTTGGCTAAAATACTTTTCTTGGTATGCTTACTTTGTACTATATCAAGTTTTATAGAAGAAGTTTTATTTGTAGTGATAGTTGATTTTCTGTTAATTGTTTTTTGGGTTGTTTTACTTTTTGATAGAGGAGGCAAAGTTTTTGTACTAGAAACTTCTTCCGTTTCACTACATGACTGTATTAGCTGTTGTGTTTTAACTTTTTTTACAAATTCTGCTATAGATGGATGTTTATGTTGGAGACTTTTCTTTTCATTTGATCTACTTCTGCGTTCCTTTCTATGGAGTTGCTTTTTGGTAGGCATTTTTTAGAACATAAGGTATGGGTTGGGGTGTTCTGCAATGCATGTGTGTTGTGTGCATGAGTGTTTGAGTAAGATGATCAAAATGTATGTAATGGTGTGTGATTGTGCATTGGGAAGTACAACTACTAGGGATGGGTATTCTTGAATTAATGTGTTACTAAACTGGGGTTCAGATGACAGAATAAAATAAGCCAGTGGTGTGGAGAAGTATAAATAGTATATCTAAAGCTATACAATGAAAACAGTTGTTTGTTCTACAACATCTAAATTCTAGCGGCTGAGTTGGGTAATTTGTGTGTCGAAAAAATAGGAATTTGTGTGCCATTCTGCCATTAAATCACTGTTTAAGACCGGGGGATTTTTAGTCAGAATGGTGCAGAATCTCTATTTTTAGGCACAGAAATAGCATGAATTAACCTTACAGTGTGTTTGAGTAATAATTCAAATATTATGGTACCATTCTACTTACTTTTTTTCTAAAATGAGCAGTTTGCTTCTTAGTTGTTCTTTGTACTTCAAATTCGGCTGGTTCTTTTCAGGAGAATGGTCTTCACTGCAATTGTAAGAGAACAAAATTAGTAATTTGGTTTGTATATAGCACTGTTTTTAATTTAGACATAGATTTTTTAAATTGAAATGCTCAGCGCCTTCCTCAAAACCATTAAAACTATTTTATGACTAACTCTAGGAAAGAAAATATCTTTACTATGGCTTGTGAAATTCATAATGTAGCACTGTATACCACTATTCCTGTAACTAAGCTTTTCCACGTAATAGTGAGTCAATGTCATAGCCTGCTTTTCCACGTAATTGTGAGTCAATGTCATAGCCTGCTTGTCCTATATAAATGTAAGTAATTATATAAATTAAAAAAATTAAAACCAATTATGTGTTTGTACAAATATTATTGTTTGAGATTTGATCATAGAGTGTGCATGTAATTTTGCTTGATTATATGTAGTCTATATATTTTATTTCAAAAATGTTAGTTTAACATTATTTGTGTGTGTGTATGAAGAAATTCAATGGTAGAAAGGTTTGTAAGTCACAGTTCATTTTAGGACAATGAAAAAATGATCGTAGATTCATTTTACAGATTATACAAGGTAAAAGTCGGTTAGCAAATGTGTTCATGTACTGTATAGAAAATATGCATACCTGTAGTTTGTGTTCATGCATATGAATATGGACGAAACTGCAAGTAGAAATCTTGGAGACTTGTATAGTATTTCTCGTAGATCGTGCTTGCCAATGGTATGAGACTTGTACTCCGAGAGATTCACCGTACATTTGCAGTGCTGATCTATGATGATGTAGTTACATGTAGAGGTCTTGGATTTGATTGGTGGATGGTCATGTGATTTCTTAGCTACATCCAATGAGAGAATGGCACAGAGAGTGAAGTGGAAATAGTAGAAGGGCTGTCCATGTTACGATATGTTCGCGAACATGGCGGTAGTTCTAGGACACTGCGTATTACATCTGGGGAATTTGGGGTGGGGAGGCATACAAATGAGATTGAATGTAGCAAGGGATTGGTCAGTAAAGTTTAGTGAGTGTGTTGTGCTAGGAGAGATTTTCTCAGATATTCTTTTTGCTGAGAGAAGAACAGATAGCTATGGCTGAGTGTTTCAAAAAACAGATTGTGTGGATTTTGGGAGTCTCGTGGATACATTGGTTGAAGGTGCATGCAGAAAGCTGTGAAGTATCTATAGATCTTGGATTCGCACATGTGGAAGTGAACTTGCATGGAGTGCGTGGAATTAAGTTTTTGGACTTGCTACCTCTCTGTGCAACTTTGAAGATAGAGGAACATCCAGACATAATTGTAATTCATTGTGGAGGGAGCAGTTTAGGACATGTGTCTGGAATCTCTTTGCAATTTGCAATGAAAGGAGGACTTCAGAAGATCATGGACATGATTCAAAACTCCAAAGTAATTTTTTCACAGATTGCGCAGAGACAAATGTGGTTTCGTTCTTTCTCATGTGGTCCACAAATGGAGAAAGCAAGGCGTAATGTTAATAAGGGTTTTTGTGCCTTCCTAGGATATTTTGCCATGTCCTCTTTTCACAATGAAAATATTATGTTTCGTAGTAGATACATTTTTCGCAGAGATGGAGTCCATCTTCCTTATCCTGGCAATCAGATTTTTCTGAGAAATTTACAAAATGCATTGCGACCTTTTTTAGAAATACAGCATCCAAGTAGGTGTTAAGTATTTATAATTTTTGACATACAAACACCTCCAAAAGGCTCTTTTCAGAGCCACCACTTCCTCCCAGAGAAAAATGCAATGGTTACAATAGGGTAGTACACCAATTTTGTTTATGTTCGCGAACTGTCCATGGACTTTCAAGAAATACAAAGGGCCCCACTTTATTTATCTTCACTTCTATTTTTTAACTGTGAAAGGCGGCTCTGAAAAGAGCCTTATTTTTTTTTATTTTTGTTATTTTGTATTTTTTTTTGTTTTTTATACACGACACACTAGGAGAAGAGGGGAAAGGAGGGTAAAGGGGGGGGACACCAACCACAGGGATAAGAAAGGGCGAGCTGAGAGAGGAAGATGTAGAGTGGGTTTTATTTGGGTAGTGAGCAGGTCTTCTTGTGCTGCAAGATGATAGTCTCAGAAGCACTCCGAAGTCGCCCCCCCTGCAGAGTACTGTGTCACAGTACATACATACAACTGTGACCCTCGAAAGGTAAGGGTCATCAGAATTCTGTATTGCCTGTGAGGCAGCTTGAGGAAGACGCTGTCCCACAGAGGTGTTCCTTGTGGTGACAGGATCACAAACGGAGGATAAAGTAGAGGCAATCAACCTACTACGCTCTTTGCAGGGTACAGCCTGGCGAATGGCCCCAGTGTGGAATGAGTTGAGGTGTCGCTTCATGGTAGTGGTCCCAAAGCTGTACGAACCATGCCTCCCGCGACTGAGTACCACTTTGCACTCATTGCAGGTGAGACGGTTCGCACGAGCCTTAGGACCATTCCCATGAACGGTAAACAACCGCCACACCCAAGAATCACGCCGAGGGCGGGTAGTAGGGATTTCCTCTACCTCATTCTCGTCTTCCTGTTCTTCCTCCTCTGTATTCTCACTCCTGTTCCCCTCTTCAGGCCCTTGGGGAGGTGGTGGTGGTGGAGGGTGTGGGGGTGGTGCTGAGGCAGATGTAGCACCAGGTGGCAATAGTGGAGCCATGGATGTCATCGGCTTGGAAATCTCAAAATCTGCAAAGTATGCAGCAAAATGCAGTGTGCTCTGTGGAATAGCCGTCCGCAAGACAGATCGAACACCAAAAAAGGTTCAAAAAGTCACAAAAACTATGTGGAAACTTAGGATTAGTATGTGGGATTTGTGGTATGGTGAGTTTTTAATGAGAAATATTGTGGATTACTTGGAAATGTACTTTTAAACTGTTCGGGGACATGAACAGTGTCCGCATTCAGAACACACGATCAGCGTGGGCGCGGTCACATGATTGCTTTGTGAGCATGTTCGCTAAGGAAGCGGCCGTCCACAGGACCCCCAATGTATGGACATTGCTTTTGCGCATGTGCGTTGATGTTCTATGGACAGTGTTCGGGTCCTGAACTAATTAAAAGTGCATCACACGTCAAACGAACAGTTACAGACAGCTGTTTGTTCTTAGCACAGTTTAACTTACTTGCGAACAATACGGACAGACATAGCGTCCCCAACACACCTCCATTTTCGTTTGTTTACGAATAATTCAGGACACCACGAGTGTTCTAGAACAGTTTCAACTTCTAGCGAACACTACGAACAGGCATAGTGTTCTTAAGGACACCTCCATTTTCGTTTATTTACGAACATTTCAGGACACTTCGAGTGTTCTTAGAACAATTTCAACTTGCATGAGAACATTACGGGCAGATATATTGTCCTCAGGACACTTACATTTTTGTCTATTTACGAAAATTTCCGAGCAACCGCGCTGTCCGTGGACACCTAAATTGGTTTTAACAAAAAGAACTGAAACTAATTACAACACAATATATAAAAGTAACTTTATTTGACATATATTAACAATTTATGACTGAGAAGGTGGGGCAGAAACGGAAACAAAAACAGGGCAAATAGGGATTTCAACATAATTGGGATCAGGTGAAGAAGGGATGGAAATGTCATCAAAACGTTTTGGTCCATGGAGAGGGTTTGGAGTTAAATGAGTGGGATATGGTGAGTTGGGACAATGGTATCTTGTTGTTAGTTTTAAGTGATCTTCCACAAAGTTTTTTAAATTGGTAAAATTTGCCATATGTTGTTCCATTTTTTCATTTATGTGTTCCAGAGTGTTATCCACCACTTCTTTTTCTGTAGTAGTTTCAATTTTTGTATGGTCTGTACAAAAAAAAAAGTATATGTTAAATCTATACAAAATAATATTTATTAATTGGTTTATATAGTAAAGTGTGTACCATTAGGTGCACTATCTTCTGACATTTCCTCTCGTGGGAAATGCTCCTCTAGCCACTCCAGAGTACTACACATTTCTGTGAGAAAATAAAAAAGTAATGCATTTTTTTTATCTAATACAGAAAGTTTATAAATACATGAGTAAAATGAAGTGCACTTACTATTTCAGGTAAGATATGTGATGAGTAGTCTGTACGTCTGGTATTGCTCTTAGTTGTGGAGTGTCTGTGAGGTAATTATGTTGGAAGCTACTTTATCTTCTTTTGGTATATTCCATTTTAGAATCTATTGTATTTAAATGAATGGTTGGTGTGTTACATATATGGATTACATTTCTTAAGTATTACTACATATACTTTGTATGTGTGCTGCTTTGTGAATTTGTTAAATGTTCCTATGTTATGATATATTACACATACCCCCCCAGAGTTTTTAGGTGGTGGAACTGTTGTCCGAACATGTCCGCGGACAGTCAAATTCAGAAGAAAGGGTTCAGTATGTTCCATATTACATGTACATAAAGTCAAAGTTCTTATTGTTAAGTTGTGCTACTAAAAACTATGAAATTCAGTAAATAAACTTTGTTAAAAAGACATTATGGTTAAGTTGCGCTATTAAAAACCTATGAAATTCAGTAAAAAACTTTGTTAAAGGGACTTTATGGTTAAGTTGTGCTACTAAAAACCTATCAGATTCAGTAAAAAAACTTTGTTAAAGGGACGTTATGGTTCCAAGTAAAACCGAAAAAACCCTGAAATTCACCAGTTATGGTAAGCTAAGCAACCATAACTCGCGCCACCACCTTGCACTGCTAAGACTAACACCCAGGACATCAAAGATGACATCACAAATGTCATATTAATGGAAATAAGAGCACTGATGCCGTTTATGAAAGCTATCAATGCTTGAATCAAGAATAACTGAAGTCAAAGAGTGAGTCAGTGATGCTGAGGACTGTAGGTGTATTTCAAAATATGGACTCCGCATTTCACATCAACGTCACTGTCATTATCATGTGTCAGGCTGAAATGCAAGGAGAAAAAGAGAAGTAGTCTTTGGAGGTTTATTTGGACCCTAAGAAAAACTGGCAAACAGAAATACATGAAAACACGCTGTGTTTTTATCTAAATGAAGAAAAACACAAACCAAATGGTACCTCAGAGGTAAATAAAGAAAAGCACATTTCAAAAATCTCAGAAATACACCTGGGAGATGGGCAGCCATGGATCCCTATCCATGTGATTGGGCATCCTGAAATTATTGAAGCCACTTTAGCGCTTGAACATGAAAGGAGTTTCTTTAATGAACACGTACTCTGGCAATTATTTGACAGGGAGGAAAACCCAAAGTTCAGAATAAAGAATCAACACATTTTTGGCCTAGATGACCCCGGGTCGGGACAAAGGATTGTAGGAACATGCATGTTAAAGATTACAATTGGCCCTAAGAGTATTCATCACAATGTGTGGATCGTGAGTGGGACACGAAACAAACTCTATTTGGGAAATGACATCATGCACCGGATGTGCATGCTCCTAGACTTTCTAAATCAAAAGGTTTGGTCCAGGTTGGGTGGAGCTGCACCTGCATTTGAAGACAAGAGACAAGATTACCATTGTGCCCAAATGACACCATATGCAATTGAAATGCAGGTGAAACAGGATGTTACGATTCCTCCATTCACCATACAATTTACACTAGCATTAAAATACAGAAAGGGACAAGAAATAAAAGGTTCTGATGAATTAGTATGCCTACCTAAATACATAAGGTAGCAAGGGTTAGAATGTGAATATACACCGATGATAGAGATTGGGGATGGACACATTCAAATCCTAGTGGACAATAAAGGATGTCAAGACATTAATTTGTCAGAGAATTCAGCAATAGGAATGGCAATACAGAAATCTTACTGCACTGCTGATTTCAGTAAACCACTGATCGTGAATATTCCTGAAAGCTATGTGACTGCACAGGGTGAATTACCAGAATCATTGGAGTCTAAGCCTAAAGGAATCTTTAAAGTTCAGTTTGTGTACCCTTATGAGGCAAGTGAGATAGTGTGCTGTCATCAAGATGATTGTATCCTATTCGAATTTAGTGAATCTAAAAGAGAAAAACAGCATATTGAAATGGAGGTCAATAATGGTGGTTGATTCTACTTACCATTAAGATGAAAATGATGTGTTTGTTTTAGTGACGACGGGGAGGGAGAAGGTCCAATGGGGAGAAGCACATGTGTTTTAGAACATATGTGTTTATTATTCCAAAATGTTTGAATATAGCGACCCTCCAAAGAGACGCTGCCAGACAGTTAGAGGAAAGGACAGAGGTTCCTCTTTTGGATGACTTCCCAGAGTTTTTATAAAATGGTAGAGGAGCAAATTCAATCTGCAGATGCTTGCACAAGTGAGGAAGACAAAGAGCAATTGAGAAAAATATTTATGGAATTCAAACAGGTTTTTTGCCAAAGATCCCTATGAGTGCGGGCTGACCAATTTACATGTTGCCACACAACCAGAAGTATATGTTAGGGAGCCAGTGTTTGTGCAACAATATAGGTTTCCCCTGGCATGTTTGGAATCACTAGCTGAAATAATCAAAAATCTAGAATCTAGAGGAATCATTAGGCCTATTCATAGTACGTCAAATACTCCGATATTAGGTGTGCTAAAACCCAATGGCCAATGGCGCTTGTGTGCAGATCTAAGAGAATTAGACTAAAAGCTACCTGTTTCAAGGTGGACCATTCCATTTATTAATCAGGGTATTGCACAGGTTCATGGGTCAAAGGTGTTTACCACATTAGACCTTACAGCTCAATACTGGTGTGTGCCACTAGCTGAAGATATTCACAATGAGTTTGCATTTTCATTTGACAAATCACAATATGCATGGTACCGGACCCATTTTGGTTATGTCTATAGTGGGAGTGAGTTTGGGATATCCTGAGCAAGGCACACCCGGACACAGCTAAAAGTGGGACAATAATCTATGTGGATGATGTGCTAATCAACAATGAAGATCTGAAAAGCCATTTCAATGAGATTAGGCATGTGCTCAGTCAGTTACAGACGGTTGGGGCAAAAGTATCCTTACAGAAAGCACAGTTGTTCAGAAAAAAATGTGACAGAACATGGGTTAAACTCACAAAAGAAAAAGGTGCAGGTGTTTCATAACTAAAGGATCCCACTAATATGAAAAGTTTAAAGAGCTTGTTAGGAATTACAAATTACAACAGGAAATGTATTGAAAATTATGCAGAGATTACACAACCTTTAATGAGATTATTGAAGCAGGGCTAACCCTGGAAATGGAAAAAGGAACAAAATGAGGCAATGGCAAGCATAAAAGATTGTCTAATGAAAGCGCCATGTTTGGTATATCCAATGAAAAAACAGGATTTCTGTGCAGAAATAGGATTTACAGATCAATGAATGTCAGCAGTATTATATCAAAAACATGATGTAAATAATAAACCCATTGCATATGTTAGCAAAGCATTCTCACAGGCAGAGAACAAATTCAGTGAATGTGAAAAAGTGCTTCTGACCACTGTCTGGGCATTACAACATTTCTGTCCAATAATTTAAGGGGAGCGGGTGATTGTTTAAATCAACAGTCTCTGCAATTTCTGTACAGTAAGAGAATCAGATGAGGGAATTTGGCCCAGTCAAGAATTGCGTCCTGGACATTAGCACTTCAGGGATTTCCTGTAGAAGTGAAATACGGACAAAATAAAAAGAGCCCAGTTGCTTAAGGACTAGCAAAGTTGTATGATTATGCAGCTATCTGTGCGCTTGATGACACATAGATGGAGACACGTTTGAATGAATTCAAGCAATCCCCACACAAGGCATTCAACGAAGAAAGATGTAAGGATTTACCAACTGTGTATGTAGATGGATGTGCATACCACGTAGAAAATGACAAGGAAAAAGAGCTGGTAGAAGGACTAGGAAACATGTGGTTTAAATGTGACAACATTCCAAGTGTAAGCATGAGGATAGGTCCCGAAAGTAGTCAAATGACAGAATTGGCTGTTATTTATAAGGCAATATCCACAGCATTAAATAATGCACTCAAAGAAAGAGTAACTGATTCTGATTATGCGTGAAATAGTTTATTGGAGTATTTACCTGGCTGGAAACTGAAAGGTATGCTCACCTATAGCAAGATGCCACTTAAACATGGCAAGATGATTCAGGCTATAGGCAAGCTTGTGTCAGAAAGTTACCTGATAATCTATTGGAGGAAAATACATGGTCATTTGAAAACACCAGGTGAGGATAAGGAGGGAACTGATAAGGCAGATCAATTAGCCAAAATTGGAGCTGCAATGGGGGAGTTATTTCCTATTGCAAACCTGCATGGTGAAATACAGGTCGATGCGATAACACGTTCCAAAACTCCAAAAGCAGTTGAATAGCATTTAGCACAATGGATTTGTGACACTCCAGATCAAGACTTGATCGAGGCACACAATGAAGATCTTATTGTAGGCCCATTCTACAACCATTTGCTTGGCGCAGAACAAAATCCTCTGACTGTAGAGGTCTGCACAGGGAAAGAGAAATTGGTAGTGCTCTTAAAAAAGAAAAGGAGAATTAAGTTACAAGACGGACTGATGATTAGAGAATCTGTGACCTGCCAAATCCAATGGGTAGTGCCGTTGTCATTTTGGGGATTGATGTTACATCATGCCCATGATATCATAACTGCAGGACATGGAGTTTCACAAAAAACCTTGACCATTTTAAAAAGATTGCGCCTATTGGCAATACATTTCCCAAGATGTTGAGTTTCAACCTGCGTCACCGGCTCATAGAGCACTGTTGATGAAAAGGGGCTTGACACTCCCATGGTCTGATATACAAATCGACTATGTCGGGCATGTGAGGAGATCAGCAAGGGGAAACAGATACATGTTGACAGTAACTTGTCTAATGTCCAAATGGGTGGAGTGCATTCCAGCTCCAGATTGCAGTGCACAAACAGCAGCCACTTTACTGGTAAATCATATTTTTTTACCTCAAAGAATAGAGTCATTTCACTAGTGCATTGATGACAAGAATATGGCAAATGTTGGGTGTGAAAAGGAAGCCACACATTTCTTACAGGCCTCCTCTTCAGGGGGAGTGGAACGGTGTAACAGATTGATAGTTGATATGTTGAAAATGTTTGTAGCTGAAGCAGAATCTAGTTGAGTTTTTCGGCTTCCATTGGTACTAATGGCTATCAAGTCAACACCCTCTAAATCAACAAATCTCAGCCCCCATGAAATCCTGACAGGAAGAAAAATGGTTCTGCCACAAAAATTACTTTACAGAACAAATGAACAGGTGCTTATAAATGCATCCACAATTCATGAATATGTGGAAGAATTGAGAAAGCACTTTCAATATGTGTTTGCATTTGCACAGCGTAATTTGAAAAAGGCAGTTTGACAGTGCAAAGACATATTATGATAGGAAGACATCTGAGAGAGAATATGAAATAGCAGACCGGTATACAAGTTTAGTTTCGGGAAGGGTAAGCATACACATTCTAAATTCCTTTCAGAATAGCAAGGGCCATTTATAATTGTAGATAAGATTTCACCTATGGTCTAGAGAATTGCCACAAAAGAGGGGGAATTAACAGTGAAACAGTTTGTCCATTTTAATCAAATTAAGCCCTTTAACCCGAACCATGAACTGAAAAGACTAGAGCGAGTTGAAACTAAAAGGGAGTGAAAAAGTGAAGGACTTACCTTTTAAATATAATTTCCATAGCAGGTGGATAGGTATAAATAGTGCAAAGATGTCAAAAGGAGTAGAATATATAAAGCTAGTGAGCAAAAATACAAGTTAAGCAACTAAGAGAAAGGAGTGTTGTTTTTGAGACTGTTATCTGAAAAATACCATGTGATGTTAGTGTGCTTAATTTATGTTATTTCGGTTGGTCACTGGGATGCATGATATGTTATTTGGTATAATCTGTATTGTGTGCATAACTGAATTTGATTTCAGATACTCCAGTGAGAAAGGAACAGTAAAGGATTTTTTTGTCCTTGATAGTTAGTTGTCTTTTCTTTATACTCTAGAAAAACAATTGCTTTCCCTGTCAGCACTTGATCCTCGGAGCGTCAGATCCCTGGAGGAGACCACTGGAATGGAGTGCCCTGTAAAGCCCACTGGACCGAAGAAGGGGGTGAAGATGAAGACCCAGAAAGAAAAGGATGACTGGCTGTTTTTTACGTGTATCAGAGCAAAAAAGAAAGTCTTTTGGCTACTGTTAGTGTTAGTAGCTATGAATGCTCCATGTTTGCGGAAGCACAAGTTCTGATAGAGCTGGGACCGGCATCAGGAATTGCAGTAGAAGAAGCTCTGGGCTTTATATTAGCGAATAGAAGGTTGTTGTACCAGAATATGTATATTAGCTTAATCCTGATTTAATCACTGAAAAGTTCCTTAATGGATCAGAAACAAAATCAGAGCAAGTGATGGAATGGATGAAACCCCGTCAAGTAAAAGCTCAGAGGGCAACCAAGGAAATCATGTTACAGTAAGAACAGATTTGTATGAGTTCCTCTAGTGTTAAAAAAAGGAGGGGAAAAGGATGGCTGGTTAATTAGTGGCAACAATCGTGATGATAATGATTGGCGCTGTGGTGGGCACGACAGTATCTACAGTCAATGCTGTAACTGTAAACACGCCGAGTAAGAAGGCACATGAGTTGAGTTATGATTTGAAAGAGCTTCAACAAACTTTAGATGGGCTCAGGAGTGGACAGAAAGAAGCGAACTGTTATATGAAAGAAACTATTCTGGTTCTTAATGAGCAAGCCACAATATTAGAGCAGAGTGCCAATGTCCTTGTTAAACAAGATAAACTGCTGCATGATATTTTAATGTGGTAACTCCATTTGAAAACATTCTGATGAAGTATTTATGGGAAATTCAAAATGAGGTATTGCAGTTGATTCAAGGCCATATACCTCTGTATTCTGTGCCATTTGATATCATTCATCAATTGATGGCACGTATTACATGAGGTAGGTGGAGATAAGAATTGTGTTTGAAATGGGATGTGCAATACCATTATATATTAATATGGAGATAATGGAAATAGGTTTCCTATTGTGTATTCCATGTATTGCCCAGAGTTGATCAAACTAAGTTGGTACATAATCTAGATTTCTGGCAAGATGACTAATATGTTAAGATTGTAACTCTGGAAATGGTAGCATTTCAAACATGGGAACCTGATGTATATCTGATGCCAAAGTTAGAAACCTGTGTAAAATTCAAGGACCGAATTATATATGTCCCTGCAAGTCATTTATACCTGATGCTGCAGATGCTATTTGCGGGTTGAGGTCAGACCATGGGGTGTCTAAGGGGTGTGAGGTGATTATAAGTAGTACATAAATTGAAGAGTTAGCTCATGCTAGATTGATTAAGTATAGGTGGTTAGTGAGTACATCGATGATAATTTACTCAATTACTCACCTTAATCATGGCTCTTTTATTGTCAAACTGTTGCAGCATGGCATATTCTACATATCTATCCCTAAAGATACAGTGGTGTTGGTGGGCGGATGACCTTGTTTCATGCCGATGGCGATTTGTGGGAAGGGAAAGTGGAGAATATTGATTTGTTTCAGAAAAATGTGTTTCCTATTGATCCAGATATTCAATTCTTACTGAAACATAAAAGCGTGCACACAATTAGAATGCATCTGAATAAAGATAACATTACTGTGAGCAGCTTAGTCCTTACAGAGGCAGACAGGTTCAATTGGGGACCTGGGTGGAAAGGGGTTTGCTGATTTTGGTCATTCCAATGGTAATTTTTTTGATATGGTTGATTGTACTTATGTGTTTATTTTCCCTGCAGTGATTTCGGGTTATAATCCATCAGAAAAAAGGAGGGAGTGTAGGAGTATATACTCTGCATTTCAACATATGGACTCTGCATTTCACTTTCACATTTTAGCGAGAGTTTGAACTTCAACTGGGGCCCAGGGTGTGAAACTCATTGCTGGACTCAAGAGTGTGAGTCTAAATAGATGCCAATGTACAGTGCACATGCTAGAAATGATCCCTTTGCTTTGTAATGTTATTTGAATGAACTGAACTGCACTTAATATAATACTAACCTAAATCTAACATACTAATTAACCCAACCTCATTTAACATGTAACAGAATTCCATAATAACATTTAGTGCAAATCAGTCCATGATGAAATAAATTGGATGCAGATTGAGCCAATGCATAATGCTCTTGAAATGGGAAAGAAAAATTAACTTTAAACGTAAAGGCTGAATCTGCAATGTCTGGAAAGTGTGAAAAATGTGAAGATCCGTTCTGCTAAAAACATGTCTTTGTTTTGGAGCAGGAAGTGCAAGTGAAAAATGAAAAATATTCTCTTCAGCATTGGAGTTAGCACAATGAGAAAGGCAGATCATGTGATTCTTAGTGGGATGATCTGGACAGCCGGAGGTGCTTGTGATTGACAAGGGGTTTCATAAAAAGGGTTTGAGGCAGAAGTGCTGGTTGATGTGCAGACTGAGTCCAGTGCTGGCAAGCTTACTGCTGGGCTATGGCTGAAATTGAGGCTGTCTCTCTCCAGGGTTCACAATCCTTAGAAAAACTGCAGTCTCAAGAATCCTTATCTGGCTTGATCCTGTGCGAGGCAGGCAGAGAGGCTGGGGAAGATTTCACTGCCAAGCTGAGTCGGGAATATCACCAACAGATTTAGCTAAATATGAGGTAAATTGAGGTGCTGGTGAAGTGCATGATTCTATGTAGCTTGAATAGTACAGTTCATTTTAGGTGCTGCATTAGAGATTCAAATTTAAATGTACATGTCATTCTGTGTTCATACTTCTCAAATTCTTGCTGTTTTTTGAAGTATATTTACCCTGCCAAGTTTTGTTATGAAGCCACGGTCAATTGGCAGAGGTTTGCACAGATAGAGTGCTGAAAGCCATTGCAAGAAAAAACGTACTAGCACTGTGAAGTACAATTTGGGCAAAAGTGTCACTCTGTGTAACTTGCATGATTCTATTTTACGATAAAGGACAAATTCAAAAAAGTAATTTAGTCTCATCATGTTTATTCCATATTCAGTCCCTTTGATTTGACATGCATAGAGAGATACAGACGTGCAGTAAGAAATATCTCAAAGCAAAGTAGCCGAATTGAATTGTTTTATCTATAGAGGCTTAATGAATGTTCTGTATTTCAATTGCATGCTTTACATTTGTTGGAACGCAGCCAAAAGGGCATAATGTGGTATTGTACATAAGATACACCTGGAGGGTATGAGCCATCTATTCAGAGTGTATTAAGTCCAGTATTTGTTGTTAGTGACCCTGGTGATATAGTTATTAGGCAGTAGTCTGAAATTAGTCTCACCACTATGAGCAAAAATGACCACAAAAATACCACCTTTGCAAAATTACCACAAAGTAATAGATATAAACCCAAAATATATCTAACAGGACATCACCAACAGAGTGACAACATTACAAACCACAGTTAAAGCTTTGCACAAGCAATCTGAAAACTTAGAAAATAGAACTAGAAGGAGCAATTTATGCATTGTAGATCTCCCAGAGGGAGTTGAGAAGGACAACCCTATTTTGTTTCTTACTACCATGCTCCCGTAGCTCCTGGATCTTCCGACTTCTCTACAATTGAATATTCAAAGAGTGCATTGCGTGGGTCCTGTCAGTTCAATACGCAACATCAATACCTTCTTGAGAACTCTCAACTTTGCTCTTTTGGCTTACACTCATAACCATCTCATAATAAACAAAGTGAAACAAACTAAACAACGCATATGGGATGGCAGAAAGGTTAATATTTCACAAGATGTGTCTAATGCAACAGCTGCAAGAAGAAAATAATGTTTTGCTTTTAGACCAGCGCCAGGCAGCTTAATGCAAGATCTGGTATCATTCATACTGGTATCCTGAAAGTAAACCTCAAGGGTCATACAACTATGTTTAAAAATACCAAATACCTCAGGCATTTTATTCAGTCTCAGAGGATGAAGGCTATGGACACTTTGATCCATTCTCCCAAAAATACAACATAGAAACTTATAGTGAAAACCTTCATGGAGTATACAGGATAACTTGTGTCAGAGTGTTGCTGTGGTTAGCCCCATCTCAATAGAGTCAAACCATCAATGGATATATTCAGGAAACGCACATGCCAGACACTGAAGCTGCTAAACTCAAGAGATTGTGGGTTGGTCAAGTTCTTACGAGTACAGAAGAATGATGTTACCACTCTAATTAACAAGGCTCTCAACTGCAAAGTAATTAAATCAGACTCAGATGTCTTAGGCAGATGGTTATATCTCAAAATCCCCATTGACTCAGTTGAGTATTCAATACTGAATCTTTATGGTCCCACCTCACCTGATCCTACCTTTTGGTTGCACTTAAAGGGCTATTTATTAAATTCCAATATTCACAACCGTATCATATGTAGTGATTGTAATGAAATTATCAACCCATTTCTTGACAGGAAGTCAAAGGTATGCTTTCAGAACTCAAAATCACACAAGCAATTTCTCAACTTTATCACTGATTTAGGACTTATTGATGCTTGGCGCATAGATTTAGAGTTTACTTTTTACTCAAGCACGTATGATGCATTCTCCAGAATTGATGACATTGTTCTTTCTACTTCTCTGTCCTCTTTCATGATTGACACTGGTTTTGACTATATCTTCCTATCAGATCATGCGTCTGTTCAAATAAAACTCGAAATGGCATATCACGTTCATAAATCAAATAGATTGAGATTTATCTCTGCACTGTTGAAAGATTAATTGTTCACACAGTTCCTATTTATTGCACAGCATGTTTTTTCACACACAATAAAAGTGAAGATACATCTGTTAGAAATAATTGGAAATGCTATGAAGCCATGCTAAGAGGACACATTGGGCCTCATTACGACCCAGGCGGTAAGTTACCGCCTGGGTCGTACCTTTACCACCATGGCGTAAACTATGTTTACGCCATGGTGGTTGGCGGTCTTACCGCCCCATTCCGAGGTTGGCGGGGTGGTAAGTCCCCATTAACCCATTTACCCTTCCCCATTCCCATTTTTGCCCCATAGGGCATAATGGGAGTGGGGAAGGCGTTAATTACGCCACCGTAAATTACGGTGGCGTAATTAACAACAAGGTCCCTTAGCGCCATGGATTTTAACACCTGCTAAAAGCAGGTGTTAAATCCTCCATGGCGCTAAGGGACCTCGGAATCAGGCGGTAAGGGTCGGCGCTGTTTACGCCGCCGTAAACCCCTTACCGCCTGGGTCCTAATGAGGCCCATTATCTTTATGTGGCCAGGAAAAAGAAAAAACTGAAATATGAATCAGAAACTACTCAGAAACAGCTGAAAATCTTTGAGAAGCAATATATAAAAAATCCGGCTCAAAATGTCCTTGATAGCAAGCAACAGAAAATTGAGCATTAAGTATAATAAACAAATCTTGGAGTGTTCTTGTGCTTCGCTATTAAAGTACAAAACAGAGATATATCAATTTTCTAATAAGGCAAGCAAATCACTCGCCTCCTAGCTTAAGATTAAAAGGTAAAGAGCCATAGTTGCAGTGATTAAGGATACCTTAGGTAACAGAACATTTCTGGACAAGGATATTATTGATTTTTTTGTTGCAAATTCATCCAGAAACAAATTACTTCAGAATCACACCCAAGTAATCCTCATAGTAAAGATTTCCACAATAACTTTCCACCTAAACTGCTTCAGATGAAGTTCTTGTTGAATAACCCCATCACTCAAAATAAAACCCTTACTGCAATCAGGGACCTCAAAAAAGGGAAAGCTCCAGGTCCAGATAGGCTCCCTATCGATTTCTTTTCTCATTTCAAAGATTTACTAGCCCCAAAACTTCATGAACTCTTTTCTTATTTTATTTCGCTCTCTAAGTCTGAAGGCACCCTTATGGAAGCCATGCTAATTGTTTTTCCAAAACCCAATGAAGACCCTGAGTTCCCTCACAGCTATAGACAAACCTCCCTTTTCAATGATGATTTTAAAATGTTTGCTAATATGTTGGCCAATTGACTCAAATGGGCTATGTAAAAGGGAGATTATCTACTTTTAACATGAGATTGTTTTTGGATGTTCTAGATAATTCAAAAGAGTCCTTTGCAGCTTTTGCTCTTGATGAGTAAAAAGCATTTGATAGGGTGAAGTGGAATTTATTGTTTGATTCACCAAGGTGGCATGGTCTGGGGTATTTTGTTTATATCTATGATTAATGTGCTTTCCTCAAACCCGAAAACTGCCATCTTTATCAATGGACAATTATCTTCTAACTTCCCACTGTATAGAGGTACTAGACAAGGGTGTCCTCTCTCTCCCCTTCTGTTTATTCTAGCCCTTGAACATTTTCTAGAGATCATCAGACTTGACACAATGATACAGAGTACTGGCATCAGGGATGTGCAAATTAAATTAGCCGCTTATGCTGACAATATCCTTTTACTTCTCAAAAATCCCAGTTCAAGTTTACAAAGTTTGCTTGCCATTTTCACACACTTTTCATTAGCTTCAGGTTACAAGCTCAATATGGACAAATCATAGGGTTTACCGCTTAATTTCTACTACTCTAAACATCACATTCAACCTCATAGTATGAGATGGTGCCCAAAGGGAATTAAATATTTAGGCATACATATATCCTCCTCAACAAAAGATATTGCTAAAGAAAATATGAATACTGTTTTGTCTAGAATTCGAGACCTCGCAGACTCATGGTTCCCACTATATTTGTCTTGGTGAGGCGGCTCTAGACCATCACAGTGAAGATATCCCAATTGATTTGTATACCCTATATAGGTTTCCTCCAACTATTGACTCCAGTTTCTATAAAGGAATGGATTCATGTCTGGACACATTTCTATGGGGGAAGAAAAAACATAGAATCTTACTAGGCAAGCCCAATAATCTGCTCGAAATTGGGATGTTAGGCTCCCAGAGTTTAGAATGTACCAAGCTCAATTGTGGTTGGCACTTATGGACTATACTCCTACACCGACTTTAGTATGTGTGGAAAATAATATGGGTTTGCCTTTATCACTGTCAAACTGTCATATGCTTACAAGGAGGAAAAGATTAATCAAATGCACTAGTGTTATCTTTTCTGTCAGACATATTAGAATGTACTTATACTCTGCTAACTCACCCCAATTTGTCTCGCAATATCCATGATTCAACGATTTGATTTGTATTAATGGCAAAATGGTCTTCTGGAAAGCAAGGATGTTTAAAGGTTTTACATTTGGACATCAATTATTTAATCAGGGGGCTTCACTTAGCTTTAATTTATTTAGGGGTGAATTCTATATTCCAATTTCCTTTTGGCATCAATACTCTATTTTAATCAGCACTCTGATGGATAACTTTGAGACCTTATTGGTGAGCCCACCTTCTCTCAACGATAAAAGACCACAGCATATGCAGAATCCTCATTTTACAGCTTCAATGTTTTTTAAAACTTGTTCAAAACTGTGTCTCTGAAAAATTGCTTCGATCCTCAGTGGGGGTCACAGATGGCTTGGCAACAAGATTGTTCTTTAACCATTGAGGATAACCACTGACCACGTGTTTGGAAGAAACTCTCTTTGATTGCCGCTTCCACAAGCTTGACTCAAACATTATACTTCTTTCATCACTCCCACCATGCCCTTTAAATTTAGGATTGCTCAAAATGCCAAATACTAGAGTGGTACTGTTACTGAAGGTTCATTAAAACATATGTTCATGAAATGCAAGTTCATTAAAAGGTTTTGAGAAAATGTTTGGGGCACTACAAAACACATTTTTTTCAAAATACAAGATGACTTTAGTTTTAAGTTTCCTCTTTTTTGTAGTACACTTTTGCAACACATATTAGAGATCAATACCTGACATCTCTTTGAAATTTTTATTTTGGTTGCTATCCAAACTATTGCAGCCAAATGGAAAAATCTTGATCATATTAACGATAAAATCTGGTGGAATAACATATGTAACACTCTCAGACTATAAAAATGTATTGTCGCTTCCCCATATCTATTGTGTAAACATAAATTGAAGTGGAATGCTTTTTTGGACTCCCTTTCTATTGATGTTGCTCCCGCTCCTTGTGTCTGTCCTGTTTGTCTCTAGGTTTTACATACTACTCAAAAATATGACATATCTATTATTGTACTTGCAAATGCCTTGGTTTGTTTGGTAATTGTTCTCTAATATTAGGTTGTTTTACTTAATCCTTTATGCATGCATAATTGTTACTCTTTATTAATGTCATATGGCTCAGTTCCATTAATCTTGAAAACATTTTCTAAACAAACACAAAATACATTGGGCAGAGTATTGACACTGCTGCTCCTGGATATTTCTAGTTGAGGGCTCTATTCTCTTTTCAAACAATGCTCCGAATATGGCTTGTTTCAGAATGTTTTTATGCATGAGAACAGTGTCCAAGTGTGCGCTGTGAACAGGACATGCATTTGCAATTCCTTGGAAACTGCTTAATGACAAGGAGACAACTAATGGTGTTGTTTATCTCAGGTCATGCATATTTTAGGGCACCCAAGGTGCCAAGAAGTTTAATTGAAATAGCCATTTTGGGTGATAAAAGAGAACGATATATTCCAATTTTGTTCTCAAGGACATTAACATGCCATTGGCATATGCAACAAAAACACAGGTATAGGGACAAATACTGCCTACTTTTAAATCTTTAACAATCATGACTGGAAAAACTCTAACCTGAACTGTTGGCACATTTTGGGCATACTGCCTAGAAGCCCTTGACCGCACCATATTTCTCTGGCCAGATTAGAACTTTGTTACACTAAACATTAGCTTTAGGGTAAACTGTAGATCCAGTACTCACTTTAAGTCTTTTGGGTCTGTAGGCAATCCAGAGCAATTTTCAAAAACCTAATTTAAGATTTTTAGCACAATGGCAGACTTGAACTAGCTCATGAACCAAGAATTTAGCCAATAGGTTGATTAATTGTTTAGTATGAAATGGTCCTAATGAGGAAATTTGATATAATGGTCCTACTTTTCACGTTATCTGGTTTGGAATTCTGTTCAGTGCATACCTTTAGGAAAATTGTCTTTGCATACAAATTCGTCTGCTCCCCTATGGGCATAATTTGGCAAAAAGAAAGATGTGTGAAAATGAAGTTGTATTTTGGCCAAATGCAGAACCAACGATGATATAGCCCCACACACTCAGAACCCTTTAACTCTCATAGGGATGATCAATCAAAACTTTGAATTCAGGTAGACTGTTGAACATATGCACCATCACACAGTATTGCCTTTTACAACATGGTCCACTTGAACATAACAGTTTTATTTACATTGCATTGACATGAGTGTCTATTGTTAAAAAATGACTTAAATATGTTTACTCTTTCCACAGGGGTATGGACAGGACCTATATGACAAGGCCATTGTAAATGGAGCATACAACAATTTTGATGGTGGTAGCCCCCAACTCTAACACGCTGGACCCGATTTATTTTTATTTGGTTCCGGTCGGGTTTATTCGCCATTTATTTTTGTAAAGGTCTTTCTTGTGTTTGACACTGTGCGCCAAACCAGATTTGGTTCCTTTGTTCGCTGTCCTTTGGCGGGCTTCTGGCTTGGAGACACAAGGCGCACTCTTCTTTGATTGGCTAGGTGGCTGCCCTGCGAGGACGGCCACCCTGCTGTGTGATTGACAGCCAGGCTCTGTAAATGGGGGAAAACTGCTTAAAAGCAGGTCTCTGGGACATGGAAGGCAGAGTTGCCACTGAAATGAGAGACCCAACAAGGAGCTGAAGGAAGATGACTGCTGCAACTACTGGACAACCGGGTGAAGCCCTGCTGCGGGCCCGAATCACCCGAAACTCCAACGACAGAGAAGATCGGCAAGGAATCTTCTTCCCTTGAATTTGCTGGAACCAACCAACTTCCCAAACAACAAACACCAGCCTTACTCTCCTGGTTGAATGTTTCTGTGCATCGCTGCAGTGAACCGGATAGCCAGGAGGAACGGAACCTGTTTGGGTTTTAAGGAGCACACCTTTTATTCAACGCTTTGCTCTGCTGCTTGCTGCTTCCCTGGCAGTGCAGGACCCTCCAGTCTTCCTCCTTCTTGTCACCACACCAGTCACTTCAGGAAACGTGAGCCTGCAGGAACACCAAAAGTTCGATCCTCTGGTGGTAGCATTAAAAAACGGGGGCTGCGGGGATGTCCCCCGCATTGCCCCGCTCACTATACTTTATGGTATAGTGAGCGGGGGCTGCGGGGGACCGTCTGTTTAAAAATTGTTTTTAAAAAAAACAAGAAAAGAATCACAATCACAGAAGTGAAAGGGAACTGGCGCTGCAGGAACCAGCGTGAAGGTGAAGGTAAGTGGGGTTTCTTTATGTTGGTGGTGTGGGTGGGGGTATGCTGGGGGGGTGTTATGGGTGTGTTATGGGTGTGTTGTGGGTGTGTTCTGGGTGTGTGTGTGTGTGTGAGAGAATGTGTGTTTTAACACATTATCGGGGCTGAAATGTCCGAAAACAAAGTGTTCGAACTTTTGGTCATTCGAGCACTTTGTTTTCGGATATTTCAGCCTCGATACTTTGTCATTCGGTCACATCAGTGGGATTCTGTATAGATGTCAGCACTATCAATGGTGACTTGGATACATGCAGCATAGAATATATTACAGTCTGCATTAGCAGCCCTATAGATATGATATGAAGTTACACACCCAGCAGGAAGAGAAGCTTTTCAGTTTCTCATAACTTTGGTGACATTCAATTATTCGCCATGATAAATACAGCCCAACTCTAAATATTTTTGAGGGGTTACAGGGGGATCAGGTAAACAGGGCACATTGAAATGTTGGCGGTCCCAAAATTGTGTTTCCTATGTAATATGCCAATTTCTGCTCTCACCAACAGCCTAACTCACTGGACAGGTTCATGCCAACACTTTGTGAGGCATATGCCTCTAGGCTAAATGATGATAATGTTGTATTTTGGCACACATCAGACGTGTGGTTTGTTTATACCTGGCCAACAATAAATTAGTCAATGCTGATGATTGACAGACACACGTGTCCTACAGTCAGATAGTTGATTTGACTATAAATATCCACAGACCTAACTTAAGACTGGCAACACAGTAAAAGGCAACCACATTGCAAGGCTGTAGAGGCAATCTGTTTAGAAGTGTCAGAATGCACATGTATACATTTGTAGGTAAGTTTGAAACATATTAGAAACACCATATATCTACACAGAAAGAGCAACTCTATATTCACTTTCCGGATGCACAGGTTCACGATAGGGTGAGGTATTTTGCATTTAGCAGTAGCACACAGTTTTATGTTTTCAGGGATGTCCTAATAGGTAGCCGGCATAAGTAGGAGTGTGAGGTGGAGTCAGAGAAGGGTTGCGGTAAAGGCGAAGTCTAGGGGCTAAGATAGCCGGAGTTCCACCATGTTGTATTTTAGGGCATATTACAGGATATGTTTGTGAAAGTATGAGAAACAGGCCTAACCTGGAGATGTGGCTCTGCCCAGTTGATCCAGAGATGATTCCCCCACAGAGAGAAGGTATGCTGCCAAGGCCACATTAATTGAGCACAGCTGCAGAGCTCGATGAAACTGGGAAAGGAATGTTAAGTGCATGGAGAGAGGGTGGGGAGGTGCCTTTTGAAGGGAGAATTCAAGTGAGCAGGGCATGGGGTTCTCTGATGTACTCACTTGAAGAGCAGTCATCTTATTTGAACTGCAGCAAAAAGCAGCAATGGTGGCAGGCTAAAACCCGATGTTTGCGCTAAACACAAACCAACATAAAGGAATTAGGAATCGAGCTGCGTATTCAGGTCAGTATCTGGGCAAGCCTGCTAATACCCAGAAGAAAGTGAAGTCAAAAGTGTGCAAGTGACCTGAAAGTAAACTCGCTTATCCTCAAATTAACAAAATTGACCTAAATTCGTATACACAGCACATTAAACTTATAGTAAAGGCAGGTTATAAGTATCCAAAGTCCTTAATTGCAAAAAAGTTGCAATGTGAAGATCACAGCTTGCTGGCCTTCTGATAAAGTAAATTATTGTTTGAAGATCTCAGCCTTTTTTCCTTATGGTAAGTCCTTATGGTAAGGTTTTTATTTTATGTGAGTCTCAGGCGACACGTGTTTCGACTATAAAGTCGTCATCAAGGCTGACATATTAATTGATAACAAAATATGTAGGCCTAGTCATAACACAGAGAGAAGGAGACCACGTCACATAAGGAAAATACACTTTGAAGTAAAATATGAAAAATCATGAACGAGTTCACATTCCCAAGTGAGTGGAAGGTCATTTGGAAACGGCACAAAGGGAGCAAAAGAAGAGAGAATAACAAAACATTATATATACATATATATGTATATCAGTAAAAAAACTTTGTTAAAGGGACGTTATGGTTAAGTTGCGCTACTAAAAACCTATGAAATTCAGTGAAAAAACTTTGTTAAAGGGACGTTATGGTTCAAAGTAAAACCGAAAAACCCCTGAAATTCGGCAGTTATGGTAACATAAGCAACCATAACTCGCGTCACCGTGCACTGCTAACACTAAAACCCAGGACATCAAAGATGATATCACAAATGCCAGTCATTTTTACCTTCCTTGCAAACAAAAATGACACATACTCCGTCCTCTAAACACCCCACCATATAGTTTATTCACAAAATGTCAGAACAGCCGTGTTCTCCGCGGACAAATCGAACGCAACAAAAACGTCTACCACATAAAAAAACAAAACATTGAACCTATCTCGTACTCCCCCACCCTCCCCAAACACTCTTACACACCAACACACGGCACTAAATCCAATTTTTTATCCACGTTTCACTGCGCTGTACGCGGTCGACTGCGAATACAAGATGGCGGGCGCAACAGAAAATCTGATGCGCTCCACGCCCCTCGCCGTCCAATCAGCGAACACGTTGCATGTCCGCGGACATGACGCAAGGCCATGGGCCAATCGGGGTGCTGTCCGCGGAGCGAACAGGGAAGTCCGTCCGCGAAGCGAATGCAGATATCACTAATTTTTTTGCCTTACATTTTGGTCATTTTTAAAAAAACTACTGGACAGATTTACACCAAATTTACGAAAGCACGCTTTTGGGACCAGGCCGCCGCTCCTGCCGCAAATTTGGTGTAAATCCGTCCAGCGGTTCGGGCTGTAGCCGTGCGCAAAGTTTTTTCCCATTCAGTCTATGGGAAAAAAAAAAAAGTTTTGGGACCCCCCCTATAACTTTCCCCCCCCTGGAGGAATCCTCACCAAACTTTGCAAAAATATTCACAGTGACCCAAGTACTTTTTTTGCAAAGTTTGGTGAGGATCCGTCCAGGGAGAGTGAAGTTATGATCCGCCCAAAAAGTGCTATTCCTATGGAAACAGCAACTTAACCATAACTACCTGGCCACTAACGTGGCCATGTAATATATATATATATATATATATATATATATATATATATATATATATATATATATATATATATATATATATATATATATATATATATATATATATATCAGAAAGAATCCCCGTACCGAGGTGCAGGAAAAATGGATGGCACTCCAGGAACAGGTTTGGATTTAAGCAGTCCTTTCCAAACACAGAGTCAGGAAGTCAGGATGTTACAGGCACGAAATAACTTTAATAATTATGATGTCCAGGACAGAGAAAGAAACACGAAAACAACGACGCGTTTCACGGCAACAAACCGCTTTTTCACGTTGGGGGTAAAGAACACAGAAAATGGACTATAAGCCTAACAGTTTCTCTATGGTTTCGGGATAGAGAGTAGTAATGTATGACACATAATCTCCTAGTCAAAAGCGGCGGCCATATTTGAAAATACATTTTCTCTGCCATTCATTGCATTTTAAATCTAGAGTGAAACAAGTATGCACATTGCTCTGACTGTAATTACTTTTTTAGGCAAACTAATGTGGCATCTAAGACTTAACTGTAGTGCCAAGGTTACTGTATAAAACAAAATGTACAGCATAATACATTTGCAAACGTCCCGCATTTATATTGAGCTTCATAGTAAATGCCCATTTTCAATTTATGTCTGTTTTAAATTAACCTGTTTTTGACCTTTATTATATATAAATCTCCGGTTAGGACTTTTTTGTGTATATATGGGTATGCTTAAATGTTGAAATGGAATGCTTAGTGCATCTCATTTTTTTGTTAGCTATGGTTTTCATGTATTGGAATTAGCTAATTAAAATTCTTGTGTGTATCAGCTGTGTAGATCTGTAGTATGAACATTATTTGTGGTTAAAGTGCTAGTGCAAACGTTATGAATAACTGTGCAAATCCGCAATGTTTAGCAGCTATTAATAAAGTGCCAGTGCCTTTAGCAGCCAACTAGACCAACACATTGTTGGTAAAGTGCAATGTGCTTTAGCAGCTTCAAAAGTGAGCCTCCCAGTACAGAGATCAATAAAGTGATTAGTGCTTTACATTTCTGTCGTAATCAATGCTCGCTAATTAAAAAATAGCATTTTAACTTTAAGAACACAATACTAAAACCATACCTTAAAGCAACGAGACGGAATTATCGACTGTTAGCTATTCTGTGTTTACCCATTAAGGAACAAGGAAAAGAGTATAAAAAGATGTTAAAATTGAGAAGATAGCAAAAAAGAAATAGAAAAAGAGAAAGGTTGGTCTAAAATTCATTCAATGCTTTTATATAATATGAAAAAGTTTCTTAAATTGATAGACCTTCAATCCTTAATGCTAGTAAAAAAACATTTCTCAATGACAGCCACATGTAAACTTATATTTGTTAAACAAAACTTGTCTGTATATAGGGAAAGACAGGGGGAAGAGGAAAGGGAGGAAAAAAAGGGAAGAATTAGGCATACTATAGTGATTATCATTCTTAAATTCTTATCGAAGAGCAAGGCTACCCATAACATCCGGAAAGATTGCAGTCCTCTATGAAAAAATTATTATGTGCCTAGAAAGGTGTGCAATTCTTCATCTAGGTTGTGGCCTTTAGGTTTCTTGGTCTCGAGGTCTAAGATGTATCTTGTTTCGGATTGTCTGAGGGAGAGTTCTCGATTACCACCTCTGGCTGTTTTTGGAACTGTGTATATGCCAAAATACTCAAAACCTTCCAATCTGCCTCCATGCTTCTCTTGGAAATGCAAAGCCATAGGGTATGTGGGATCGACATTTTTGATAGCTCTTATGTGTTGCAATATTCGAAGTTTCAATTTGCCGATTGTACTCCCCACATACCATTTGTCACATGAGCATGTGAGCACATACACAACATATTCTGTTTCACGTGTGATCCTGGATTTTATGGGCACATTTCTTTGTAGAACTGGATGTAGGTAGTTTTTGATGTTTCTGGCAAATTTACAGGCTTTACACTTTGCACAATTTTGGAAGCCTCTTAAGTTGGCATTTAACCAGCTCGAGGTACTTTGTGGGGTTTTCGGACTCATATAACTGGATACTAGATTATCCTTCAATGAAGTTGAGCGTCTGAATGTAATGTTAACATTTGGACCTAGAATACTCTTCAAATGTTCGTCTTGTTTGAGTACATGCCAATGTTTGTGTATAATATGGCGAATATGTTTGGAAGCTTCACTGAATGTCAAAATGAGTCGGGTATCTGTTTCTTCCTTTACGCTCTCTCTCTGAGTTTCGGACATCAGTAAAGTGGAGCGATCCTTTTGTCGCGCTTTAATGTACGCTCTTTCCAGTACTTTTTTAGGGTAACCTCTTTGTAGAAATTTCTGGGCCATATCTCTGCAGATCTTATCGTAAGTGTCTAGTTGTGAACAGTTCCTCCTAATACGGATAAATTCGCCATAGGGGATGCTCCACTTCAGGGCTGTGGGATGACTACTTTTTGCATGCAGAGGAGTGTTGGAGCTGGTGGGTTTGCGATAAAGTTCAGTAACTAGTCCATCTGCCGCCACAGTTACAAGAATGTCTAAATACACGATATCAGTCTTGCTGTGGCACTCAGTGAACTGCAGGTTGTATTCATTAACATTGAGTGATTTCACAAACTCCAACCATTCTTCAGTTGTTCCATCCCAAATTATAAATAGATCGTCTATATAGCGCAACCAAAGGACAACTTTGTCCGTATGGTGGCTATTAGGGGGAACCCGAACTATAAACTTCTCCCACCACCCCATTGTTAAATTTGCATATGGGGAAGAAAATGTTGTGCCCATGGCTGTTCCTTGCAACTGTGTGTAGAATTTGTTGTTGAATAGAAAGCTGTTGTTGGTTAAGCAGATATTGATCATCTCTAAAACCATTTTGGTGTGTTCCAAATAATTCAATGATCTTGTTTTCAGAAAGTACTCACATGACTTCAGGCCATCGGTGTGTTTTATTGATGTATATAGCGACACCACATCTAATGTTGCTAGTAGATACGTTTTTTGCCATGGTATACCGTCTATTTTATTAAGGAAATCTTTTGTGTCTCGTAAATATGACGGTAAACTGGTGACAAACTTGATTAGAGTTTCGTCTACTAGTTTGGACACATTTTCAAGTAGTGCCCCGCATAGTGTCACAATAGGTCTCCCAGGTGGTCTGATTTTGTTTTTATGGACCTTGGGCAGAAAGTAAATAGTAGGCATTACAGGAAACTTTGGATGTAAATATTTGCACATTTCGTCTTCCAGTAATCCTTTCTCTTGCCATTTCATCAATAAGTTAAATAGTTTATCATTCATACCTGGCGTGGGGTCTCTGTCCAATAGTTTGTAACATTTAGGATCTTTCAATTGTCTATTAGCTTCAGCAATGTAGTCCTCCCGATTCATTATAACAATGTTAGTGCCTTTATCAGCAGGTTTGAAGACATAATCTTCCAATGCACATATTTTAGACAGAGTTTCTTCCTCTCGATAGGTGAGATTCTTTTTGAAGTCACTTTTTGTTTTTCTGAATTTTTTAAGGTCATTAATAACCAAATCCTGGAAGGCTTCAATGCTGCCACCAGGATTAAACATGGGGTTGAAACGTGATTTTAGTTTAAGATCGCTTTTGCAGGGCCAATCAGTGCTGATGTTCATAAGCTCCCATTGTGGGTCACTTATGTCTTCATCTTCCTGCCATTCTGTTTCCAAATGGATGAGATCTCTCAATACATTCATCTCTTCTATGGCCAAAGGTGTATAGCCAATGCGTGGTTCATCTTCCTTTGCCTTTGATGGATTGGAGGCGAAAAATGTCTTCATATATGTGATAAATCATGCCATGAAGATAGCAAATTAATAGATTCATTGAACATGTGTGTGTCAAGCATCACCCGTGCATGAGCCTCACCACCAACTTTCACCATTATGGTGCGTCCCAAATATGCAAGAATGGGTATAAATAGGGAATAGCAAGGTGTGTCACTAAGTGATTTGATGTGTATTATACTATCTCACCTTGCATCCTATAAATGAGGTAAAATAAGCATTCAATTGCTGTCAGAATGATAATGTAGCATGGGACAAATGGTTTGACCATTCGAGGAGATTGTGCTGTAAAAGAAAAGAGAATAATGCTGAGGACGGACGATAATATATGTGTGTCGTATGAAAGAGCTGCATTGTGCATCTCATGAAATACGGCGTACTGACTCATTTGTGCAAAACTGACTGACAAGTCATTGAAGGTATGTGCAGTTAGCATAGCAATTATATTGGAAATGGTCTGCCAAATGAATGAAAACATTGGCAGTTAACAAATTAACAATATTAAAAACGAAATGCCAGTTGCATCAATCTTTGTAATATTGTGTTGTCCGCTAACTCTTACCTGAATATCAGGGATGAATCCCTATTTGTGGAGATCTAGCAGAAAGGGGCGAGGCCGCCGATCACGGCAGATTAAATAGCGTCTGCATACAACCACATTATTTGAACTGCAGGCGCTGCACTCTAGGGAGCAATAAATATGCAAAATTCAAAAATAAGACACCGACAAATTGCGGCACCGTACTTAACACCAAGGTCCCTTTGCGGGTCCCTACTTTAACGGCTGGTAAAACCTGCCGATAAGGTCGGGTCCCGCAAAGGGACCTCGTAATTAGGCGCTAATAGGTTAGCGGCGCCGCAGCCTTTTACGGCGCTGTTAACCCATTAGCATCTGGGTCGTAATGAGGCCATACTTGCACGGTATAGTGAAAATACACATATTTCAACATCTTTCCAATGAACTTTCCTGCTTGGGAATCACACATCCAAGGATAGGTTTTAAATGCAAATTTCAACTATATTTTTTTTAAATTTCATAGATAAAGTGCACAAGTATGTGCGTGTGTTAGTACAATACAAATTAAATATGTAAAAAAGGGACGCTTTCAAATCTCATGAAAGTAGACTTACAATTTGCAAGTTTATTTTGATTTAGAATGTGTGTCCAGCGCAATCGATGATTGTGTTTTAAAATAAGCTGTTTCCTAAATACTGTGGTTTATTTTGATGCTCTTCGTGGCGTGATTTTCCCCCTTTGCTGCACATTTAGAATAACTGTGAATAATTGAACGCTGGCATGATGGAAAGCTAAATTTCTCCTCTTCTCCCGCATCAGCAGTCTGAAAAATGTATTTGGCATATATCTCCTAAATATGTATTCATGCTTTGATTCTGTGAGTAACCATGGTTGCAGCATTTTGCAGTGCAGCAATTTATTATTCTTTCTAGGCATGTCACAGACAAAGACATTTTAATATTGTTTCAGGGAGTTAAAGAGGCATGAATCTTCTGTCTTATCTGTTCTCTGGGCCAGAAAATATATTCGCTGCAGTGACTAAGTTGCCTCTGCTGTTTGCATACACGCTGGGTGTCGTTTGCAGGACACTCTGTTGGCTTTGCAGGCTTGGCAGTCATTATTTATCCCTGTATTTGTTCTATTTGAATTAAAATGCTTCTGAAAATACACCAGTGTGCCTGTTCATCCACACACTGCCTCACTAACGTGTGTGCTTTCACATTATTCACTTTACCCTAAAATGCACACGGAAAGGACGGGGCAATGCATATAAATACGTATACAAATACAAAACGTACATATAAATAAATAAAGAGAGAGAAGAGAGAGAGAGAGAGAGAGAGAGAGACTTCCCTCAGCTAGCACATTGTACACTGCGCATGTGCTACTGGTAGGACCATTGGGATAGTGTGGCCTTTTCTCCCCTATCGTCTGCAAAACCCTGGGTGGATCTCTCTCACCTACAGCGCAGTCCTGAGTAGATAGGACTCATATGATAAACAGTGTCAGGGCTGCGTTGCTCAAAAAGTCCTTTCAATTACTTCTGTAACATGTTTCACTGTTAGCCGCAAAGTTTTTCTTATGCATAAATATGTAAAGCATTTAAAACAGTGCTGGGATATTTTTAACTGAAAGCCACCTCCGAGCTGCAATTATTATCTAAAGGTCTGTGGCTGCTTGCAGGACAATGTGAGTCAGAGGTAATTACTTTTAAACAAAGGCCATACTACCAGAAACAGCATATTAAAACATATCATGCAGTATTGACCACAAGAAGTCAGGTATTAGTTAATTAATCAGAATGTCAGCATTTTCATGTCAGTGGAGTGCTTGACTTGTATTCCGGGATTTGTAGATGGTCACATTTTTGTTTATCCATTCTTTCTCCCGTCTTTGTTATTGTGATAGATTGCCATTTGCAGCAGTGTGGCAGTCCTGTTTTCTTATATTTGTATTATGATAACATAACGTGGGCAATTTTCTGAAAGGGGAGTCTGCTAAACCGAGCCTCTTTCCATTAAGAGCTCCATGCAAAAGGCATAGTGCATACATGTGCGCAGGCTGAACCACTCTCCTGCCAACTGCAACACCTGCTCTTCAGTGGCACAGGGCATGTTCAAAGGTCACACATGGATCCATAGCAGCTGCTGTGACACAAAGTCACTGCAGCCACAGATGGAATTTTAACCTCTTCACCAAAATATTGTATTTGTTGCCTTATCAGTCTGGTGGCAAGGTAATCTCTAAGAATACACCATTCCTGGCTATGAAAAGGTTGCTGACAAGAGCATGAAATTGTTAAAGCAACACCAATATGAGAGCATAGCATGGTCTGCTCACTGAGCCCAGGCAAGCTAGGTGAGGGAAATGTGTCTTCATGGTAGCCTTGCTGTTTCCACTTCAGCAGCATGCTGCCTTCCTTCAATTCCCCAGAATGAAGGGTAGCACCTCCTTGCAGACAAAGAAGCTCTCACCAGGAGATCTCCTGGGTCCACTGTCTCAAAGGGGCACACACATACCAAAGGCTAGCCTCACACCAGGGTGCTGCATTACAGAGGGTTTTTGTAGTCATCAGACATAGGAAGGGGGTCGAGTTAGAGTAGCCAGAGATGGAATGGCAGACCTGAGAATGGGGTCCTTGATCTTGCTTTTCTGTTGGTCCCACTTCTTCCTTGTTTGATCTGTGGAATTTTAAGGAAACAAGAAGAATTCACTACAACTTCTACTTGAATTACAGTCCATCCCAAATACCTCCAACAGTGATGTGTGGATAAAAAGCATCCAAAGCAGAGGAGAGCTCTGTGCCATAACCATCCCCAGGGAAAAGTGTTGTGACTGAATTTTGACCAAGGTTTACCCATCTGTCGGCTGCACTGAAACCAGGCTCCTCCCTGGAGGTGAAGGATCCCCAGCCAAAATCCTGGAGTGGTCTGCAGAACATGTTTTACCCTGCCCTGGGACTTTCGGATTGGGATTCCCAGCAACAAGAAATCCCAACAGCATCCTGAATCCTGTTTCCACAGTGTAAAATTGTATTTGATCCATGTCCGATGCCTTTCGAGCCACAGGACCCACAGTGCTGCTTTTAGTACCCTAGACATCTACAAACTATTCACCTGCATATTTTAAGCAGCTCAACAGAGTCTCACACCAGAGGCACTCTTTGTCACTTTTGTTTGAGCACCACTTACCAGTGTGAGTGTCATTTTTCGAACATCACATCAAATTAACAGGACCACACCTTGACCCAGCCTGAACACCGATTTGAATCAACGTCTGAGTGCCATTGTGTCAAGCACTGATTCGACCGAGTGGCAGCATCGTCTCAAACTGAATCGACTGCTGATCCAAAATGGTTGGACCATTTGAACTGAATTGCATCGAATGCCAACCAGAACCGTGCAAAGCTCCATCTCAATGCTGACTTGCCACCTGGATCAACACAACTCACGATATCTCAAACCTGGTTTAATGCCAGGAAAGCACCAAAGACCCCAGTTTGATGCTTTCAAACCCCCCCCAAAGACTAAGGACAAGGTACTCCCAAGAGGGCCTGTCCACTAGTACACATTTCAATTGAATTGAATTGATATTTTATTTCTAATGCGCTCGTACACAAGTGTTTCAGAGTGCAACAAGGCAAGCGAGGGGAACAGGGGAGAAAAAACAAAGATCTTACTGGGCCCATGACATTGAGAACGTGCAAGTGCATGGAGAGTGGGAGGGGAAAAGTGCATGGAAGGGGGAGCAGTGGAAAGTGCGGATTAAAGGAGAAACGGATAAATAATAAATACATAAATAATAAAGGCAACAAACAATGGTAGTGCAGTCAGCAAGTGGCAAGTGCTGGGTTTATGGCAGCAGACAGGGTAGTTCTGATAAGTGCAGGAAGAAAAAGGTGGGGACTGTATGGGTACAGATACAGACCCCAGTGCAAGGGGTGGCCCAGAGGCAGTGCGGGAGAGTGGCAGTGTGAGCAGGTACCGGACAACAGAGGGTGGCCAGGTGCACAGTGCCAATAGAGAACAGATCAACAGGGGAGAGGCGGAGAGAAGGCAG
Organism: Ambystoma mexicanum; assembly: GCF_040938575.1. Taxonomy (NCBI): domain Eukaryota; kingdom Metazoa; phylum Chordata; class Amphibia; order Caudata; family Ambystomatidae; genus Ambystoma; species Ambystoma mexicanum. The sequence continues at coordinate 698,260,144 of NC_090936.1, forward strand.
AAGCAAAGAGGAAGGTCTTGAGGGGCTTCCGGAACCAGAGATGGTTCTCCTCACTTTTTATAGTGTAAAGGAAGATGTTCCATAGGGAGGCCCCTGCCGAAGACCGAGATCTACCCCCATCTTGTTTCTTTGAAAAACGACTGACCCTGAGGGAGTTAGAGGTAGAGGAGTGAAGAGCTCGAGAGGAGAGGTATTTGTGGAGGGAGAGCTGTAGGTATTTTGGACCCAGGCCCCAGAAAGCCTTGTGGACAATGCAGAGGGTGTTGAATTTAATCCTTGCATCCACTGGGAGCCAATGGAGAGATTTCAGAGCTGGAGAAATACAATCCCAAGGCTTTAGGCCAAGGACAGGTCTAGCAGTCCTGTTCTAGATTAGTTGCAGAGGGCGGAGAGTAGAGGCAGGTAGATTTAGAAAGAGCCTGTTACAATAGTCCAACCTAGAGAGAACCAGAGCTTGGGAGACAGTGGGATTCTGGGGGGAGAAGAGGAAAGGCAGAGTACCTCTGAGAAGGTGCAGTAGTATGTTTGACTTTTTAGAGACATCATAGATGTGGGCGGAGAAGGAAAGTGGTGAGTCAAATATGACCCCGAGTTTCTTAGCCTCGCAGGTGGGGTTAGGAGGAGGGCCAAAGGAGGCCGGCAAGAGATTGAGGGGAAAGGATTGTGTAGGTGTGCCGATGAGGAGGATCTCGGTCTTGCTGGCATTCAGACAAAGATCATTGGCGGCACACCAATCTTGAATGGCAGTTAGGCAATCAGAGATGAGAGAGGGAGAGGAGGTGGCCGAGGGCAGCCTGAAAATGAGTTGAGTGTTATGACTGTAGCACTGGAAATGTGAGTAGAAAATACAAATGCAGTGGGTGAGAGTTGCCAGGTATTGGTTGAAAAGCCAGGACGAGAGGATATACCCCAGGGGACACCACAGGTAGAGAGGGAGATATATGATACGAAGGACCCAAGTTGGACCTGGGAGGGCCGATCGGAGAGGAAAGAGATCAGCCAGGCCAGAGCCTGATCATTGATACCCAGGTTATCACGGAGACGGTTGAGCAGAAAGGTATGGTTGACTGTGTGGAAGGCAGAAGAGAGATTGAGTAAGATGAGGATAGATGGAATACTAGACTCAAGGTTGTAGAGCAGATCTTGAGGGTTGGTCAGCTCTTTGCAGTTTTAAAGAGTTTGGCTGAGTTGTTAGATGCTGCAGAGACACAGGCTTGAATGTGGACTCTCTTCTTGGTGAGGACAAAGAGTCAGTATTGCCTTTGGTGCAGGTGACAGGCCAGTTTGTCAGAGGATGAACAAGAAGCCCTCCATTTCCTTTCAGCCACCCTACACTTACATTTAAATGTAGCTAGGTCAGAGTCATACCAGGTATGAATGTGGACTCTCTTCTTGGTGAGGACAAAGAGTCAGTATTGCCTTTGGTGCAGGTGACAGGCCAGTTTGTCAGAGGATGAACAAGAAGCCCTCCATTTCCTTTCAGCCACCCTACACTTACATTTAAATGTAGCTAGGTCAGAGTCATACCAGGTATTGCACTTGGCTTTGAACTTCAAACGGATCCTCATGACAAGGGGTAAGAGTGTCAAGAGTATCAGAAATTGAAGGGTAGCACCGAGACAGAGCTGTGTTGGGATTTGAGACAGCCAGAGCTGGAGGGAGGGGGTGAGAAGGTGGCGGCAAAAGCTTCAACTGACACTCACTTCATGTGCTGGATGTCTGAGAAGGTAGGTGGCAGTGTTGGGGTAGGCTTGGTTTGGGGGAAGAGAGGGAGAGATGAGATGAGAGGAGGGAATGATCACTCCAGGAGAGAGGAGTGGACAGAGGGATGTAGAGGAGAAGGTCAGAGGAGATCAAGACATCAAGTGTGTGCCCTGCAGAGTGAATCGGGCCAGAGGGGAGGATGGATAGGGAGAGGGAGTCACAGAGGTCACAGAAGAGTACAGAGGAGGAACAAGGAGAGACTAAATGGATATTAAGGTCACTGAGGAGGAGGCATTGAGTGGTAGAGGCCAGGAGGGAGGAGGAGAGGTCCACCCACTCAGGGAGAAATTAGGTGATTTGACCAGGAGGCTGTTAGATGGTAGCCACAGTAAGAAAATGGGTAGGAGAGAGAAAGAGCCTACAGACAAGGCATTCAAAAGAGGAGTAGGTCTGGGTGGGAATGATAGAGGCAGGAATCCACTCAGGAAAGATCAGGGCTACCCCCCCAATGGACCGGGAGGATCTGGGTGCAGAGTGGATCTTGTACAGATCAGGGAGGAGAGTGTCAAAGCTTGTGACAGAGCTGGCCATGAACCATGTCTCAGGAAGACCAAGAACATCAAGGTCTAGTTTTTCAAGGAGGTGGCAGATGTCAGAGGAGTGTTTGACAGCAGAGCGAGAGTTGAGAGTGGCAATATGAAGAAGGTTGACATTTTATTTAGATTTACATAAAAAACATTGAACATTTTAATCAATTCTCTAAAACACCCATCCTACATATCATGCATTCAAACACTCATTCAGCTAATTGAATCCCTAGAACATATGAATATTTTAAGATGTTAAGAAACTTCCAATTCATTTCCATAGTGTTAATAATGATTCCCAACAAGATATCATTAATGATGGTTCATTCCAGACAAAATATTGACTATTGGTGCCCATAAGTATGGATCTTCTTTAAGAAAATGGGCTCCCCAAATGGTGAATAGTTTCGACTTGACAAATTGTGTGTGTCTTCATCAGGATTGGATGAACGTTTAACAGATTTCTAAAAACAAACAAACATACAATTAAGATATTGTTTAAAATATAAACTGCTGTCTCCCCTCATTCAGTTTAGCCCGCACAATACTATACAGCATACAATAGAGAGAAATCGAATTTATCTCTATAGCCTAAGAGTACTGTCTTTAGGTGACACCTTATGAACATAATTAAGGTCTAAACATTCACAAATGACCTGATACAGCAAATGTAGGTGAAACAGAAATGCACCAAATAAGCATAGTTTCAATTACCCATTTTAGCCCATATCTCATTTGGGGCTCGATGGTTCAAAACATATAGAACACATTACTATAGTTTCCCTATCATTAGCACTCTCCTGTAATGCCATCGTTCTCTCTCTGTTCTCACCCCATACCCCCCATGTCTCATGCTTCAGTTTAAAATTCACTAAGATTCATACCTGCAAACCCAATTTGGTTCGCCAAAAGGCTTGTGTTCCAGTATCCTCTGGTATGTGTCTAAGATGCTAGTTCTCCAGGAAGTGAAACTAATCTAAGAGAAAACAAGATCAAAGACCTCTATGTGAGAAATGGATGTGACCAACCGTCTCATGTAATACAGTACAAGAGTGCAGGAGATATACCTTTATTCCGAAAGCTTTTCTTCTTAGCACACTTGATCTCATTGATGTGAGTGAAAAGTAATCTCTGCCGTAATCTCCTTAGGCTGTACAGCACTGCCTCCTATGTGCTACCCTACGGGGCACAGCAATGATTGCAAAACACGGGGGAGAAAGAGTACTTGGCTCCTCCAGAATCAGGGTTTATATTCGCTCCTACAATGATTTAGAAATGAACAGAATAAGCGACTCCTCCTCGTATACGTGAATCTGACATTTAAATGTACGAACTCACAAAAACATTCCGCTTACCTTTCACAGAAAACGGGGGGAGAAAGAGAATGCACTATGCTCCTCCCAGATCGGGGCGTGTATTTGCTCCTTTATCAATCGCCGAATAAACAAGCCAAATGAGCTACCTGTTCTAACTTTAGAAAATCTCACAGTTAAGTACGTGATCACTCGAGGCCAGACAACTTACTTTTTATTCTACGTCCCGAAGTCGATGCCGATGGCGCGAGCATCTGAAAAAAAGGAGATCGAGTGATATGGACTGAAAATCCATCTTTTATTTCATTTCGACCATCTGTCCCAGCAACAAACAAAGGACTAAAGCTAGGCGGCAGGGCACCCTGCCAGAACGTAACGTTACTGCTCTTTGGAGCACAGAGATAAAAAACAGACTCCCAAGGCAAAGAGTAAAACCCACATGTTAATAAATGAAGGCGACCAGCCATGGGGAGGCCCCAAATGGCAAAATCAAATGTTCACAGGCAGCGGCAAATCTCCACCGACCCAAGCATAACTCATATGAACAAAAAATGCTGCTAAAAGTAGTAAGAACCTAGAGAATAAAAGAAAATAATACAAAATTCAAAAATTCAGAAATTAGAAAATACTAAATTCCAAAGAATTCAAAAGTTCAAGAATTCAAGACTTCAAAAATAGTATAGGGGCACAGAATACACAAAAAGAATCAATTCCACTCCTCCTGTTGATTCAGACCCCTATTTAAGCTGTCGGTGTGGTATATCCACCACTGTTCCTTCTGGGACAGGCGTGCCACAACATTGGCCATATTTGTAGCAAACACTTTTTCAACAGCCCACCATTTTAGGTCCTCTGGCATATGATTCAGTTCCGCAAAATGCGTGACTAACGGGGCATTCAGCTGTCCAGTTCTTATTTTGGATTTATGCTCACTTATACGTAATTTAACTGTTCTCGACGTCTTACCAATGTAATCCTTCCTACAAGTGTAACGCTCACCTGATTCCCACAGAGGCGCTGATCCCGGCTGGGCTGCTATCGTTTCTTCAATTGAGAAGCGTAGAGCTTGGACGACTCTCAGGACTGGGCTTCCTCTTATCGAATGTCTGACTTGCAGGGTAAGTTTTCTGCAGGTGGAAGAAAAAGGGTTAATCACCGTTTGATGGGATTCCTTCTCCCACCAATCGCCAGTTTCTCCCACAGCCTACCTTTCTACTTGTCTCGGCGAGCTCTCACCTTAGGCGTATAAATGCTGAGCTCTCCATCCTGCGTCTGGTGCAGGGGTGCGTGGATTCCAGTTACGTCACTGGATGAGTTCAGTGTTGAGGCTCAAGTCTTTTGCGGCCTTAGTTGTGGCACTGGTGCTGGGATGCCGAAGAGCGATGCCGCCGTTACTGCACGAGCGGATGCCTGTAATTATACTGTAGTCTTTAGGCTTTAAAAGATGGGCACCTCAATAATGTCCCTTTTCCTTTGTTTCATGCCTCGGGATGCTGTGGGCGTAGTTTTCCGTTGCCGCTGCACGTGCCGATGCACGTAAGTATAATGTTCGTTGGCCGCTTTTAATGGCACCTCAAATAATGTCTTTTTCCTGTTTTTCAGGTGCCGGGATGCTGAGGTTGATGCGGCCGCTACTGCGTGTGCAAAAACTGGTAAGTTAAGATGAATGTGACTGCCTTCACCCGAACCCCTTTTTAATGATGTCCTTAGCCTTTCAGGTGCAGAGAAGCTGCCGAAGAGAAGGCCGCGGTTAGCTCCGTTGCAATCACGGATGGATCAGGTAAGCGGGCGCGGCTGCGAGCGAGTTGTACTTTTCTAACCTTATGTTTATTCTTTGCAGGTTTTGCCGGTGACTGGATTCCGGGATCTGGTAAGTATTGTTCTGTGTCTTTCTTCATCCACATGTTGCTGCGCGGAAGCTGAAGATGACTCTGGACCTGGAATGCAGGAGCCGACTCGGTGAGCGTCCTGCTGCTGCTGCAGAATAACGCGAAGCACGTGTTTTCCATCGGGCGTGGTTTAAATAGCAGAGAAGTGCTTCCAGTGTGTGTTCTTCCACCGGTTCCACCCAGGTAAGAAAAGAGTTCCTGAATGGAGGGATTAGTTCCTCCCAGCCCTGATGGCTGGGGAGTTCAACCAGACTAGTTTGTTCTGGGTAATTATGCAGCATGGTCTGCCTCAGGTAAGTCCACCCAAGCATTATTATACTGTTTATCAATATGAGCCCGGCGCCTATGGTGCCGGGACTAAAACCCTTCATGAGCCTGGCGCCAAAGGTGCCAGGACACAGTCCAAAGGGCCCCTGTAGGGGTCTGCTGGGTCCGGAGTAGTGGAAGACGTGTCTGCTTCCGAGGGCGCTGGGCCAGTCCTGGCCTCTCGGGAGTAGCGCCCATGACAGCACCCCCCCTCAAGGCCCCTACCAAACTTGTCCTCCCCGGGGGTTTTGGTTTATCGGGAAAGGTTCGGTGAAATTTCTGGACTAGACGAGGAGCATGGACGTGGTCATAGGGTTCCCATGACCTTTCCTGAGGTCCGTAGCCTTTCCAGTCGATTAGGTAGAATAGCTTTGATCTGATGATTTTAGAGTCCAAAATGTCTTTTACTTCAAATTCGGGCTCCCCATTCACTTGAATGGGCTCTGGAGGATTGGTCAATCTGGTTCCAGGTTGCATGGGTTTCAAAAGAGATACGTGAAATACAGGATGTATTCTCACATGGGTTGGCAATTCTAATTTAACGGCCACTGGATTAATTATGGCCGTAATTGGATATGGTCCCAGTTATTTGGGGTTGAATGTGCGAGGCCCTTTAAGCGACAAAATGTTTGGTTGACAGCCAGACTTGATCCCCAACCTGGTATTGAGGGGCATTGCTTCGGTGTTGATCTGCTCCTTTTTTGTACCTCTCTTTAGCTTGTTGTAGATGTGCAGTCGCTTCCTTAAAAGCTTGTGTAATAACGGTGTGCAATTGATCCACGGCGGGTGTTCCAAGATCTTGAGGTGGATCAAGGTTGGAGGTTCGAGGATGAATCCCATACAAGATGTAGAAGGGACTCTTCCCGGTACACAAATGAACTGAATTGTTTTAAGCATATTCAGCTATCCAAAGAATGTCCTTCCATTTACTCTCCGACTGTTGTAGCATGCATCGTAAATGTTGCTCGAGAGTCTGGTTTGTTCTCTCGGTTTGCCCGTCGGTCTGGGGATGATGGCTGGTCGAAAGTCTTACATCGATTTGAGCTAATCGACAACAGCTATGCCAAAAGTGGGAAATAAACTGGCTCCCCCTATCTGAGATTAGTACTGACGGGAAGCCGTGTAGCCGGACGATGTTTTCAAGAAATACTTTGGCTAGGACTGATGCTGAAGGTAAGCCTTTTAGCGGAATGAAGTGGGCCATTTTAGAAAACAGGTCCACAATAACAAGAATGGTGTTGTACCCGGAACAGGAGGGTAAGTCTGTGATGAAGTCCATGGAAAGGGTATGCCAGGGAAACGGTGGGATGTCTAATGGTTGCAGAAGAGCAGCCGGCCTCTTCTTCTGACCCTTGTTTTGAGCGCACACACCGCAGGACATCACAAATTCCTTTATGTCTTTTCTCCACGAAGGCCACCTGAAGTGTCTCTTCACCTTTTCTGTGGTTTTGGCAATGCCAGGGTGACCCTCAATTAATGAATCATGATAGCAGGAGATTACCTGTCTTTGTAAATCGGCGTGTGGTAGGAACAATCGTCCTTGGAAATAAGGCAAGTCATTGCTTACGGTGAAATCTTTTCCTTTTTGTAACCAGTTCAGTAAGTCTGGTGAGGTTACAAGTTGTTTAGTTTTTTCTTCAATATCCTCAATGGATTGTGAAGAAATCAGACCCACGATCCTTTGTTCAGGAATTATTGGTACAGGTTCTGGATTGGCAACGTTATTTCCCATTCCAATTCGGGAAAGAGCATCCGCTTTGCCGTTCTTGTTGCCGGGGCGATAAGTGATCACAAAGTCAAATTCAGCAAAGAATAGAGCCCAGCGAAGCTGTCTGGAGGATTGAGCCTTGGCGGTTTTCAGATACTGCAGATTTCGATGATCGGTGATCACTGTGACGGTGTGTCTGGCCCCGAGAAGATAATGCCGCCATGCCTTAAAGGCTGATTTAATCGCTAGAAGCTCTTTGTCTGTGATGGTGTAGTTGATCTCAGGCGCCGAGAACTTCCGAGACCAGAATGCCCCAGGATGCAGTTGGTTAGTCTCCGGATCTCTTTGTGATAGGACTGCTCCCATTGCTAAGCTGGAGGCGTCGGTTTCAATGATGTAAGGGAGGTCCGGGCGTGGGTGTTTCAGTATTGGCGCCGAGGTGAATTTAGCCTTTAGCTCTTGGAAGGCTTGTTCTGCTTCTCCGGACCATTCAAAGCGTTTATTTTTTCTTAAGAGGGCGGTGATGGGTCGTACCACTCGTGAAAACTCTGGAATAAATCTATGGTAAAAATTGGCAAAGCCTAGCATGCTTTGAACGCCTTTCACGGAAGTAGGAGACGGCCATTTGAGGATAGCGTCTACTTTTCTCGAGTCCATGTGGACTCCTTTGGGTGTCAGAATAAATCCCAAAAATTCGACCTCAGTGACATGAAAAACACATTTTTCGAGCTTGGCAAAAAGTTTATGTTGGCGAAGTTTTTCAAGGACCGCCCTAACATGATTTCAATGGTCAGCTTCTGAAGATGAGTACACAAGAATGTCATCTATGTAGACGACAACGCAGACATCAATGAGCTCTCTGAGGACATCATTCATAAAATATTGGAAGGCGGCCGGTGCATTGCATAGTCCAAAGGGCATCACTTGGTATTCAAATAGCCCATACTTAGTGCGAAAGGCCGTCTTCCATTCATCTCCTTCCTTGACGGGTACCAAGTGATAAACTCCCCGGAGATCAAGCTTAGTATAAATACAGGCGTTTTTTACCTGGTCAAGGAGTTCCGGGATCAGAGGTAAGGGGTACCGGTTTTTTACTGTTATCTGGTTCAGAGCACGATAATCTATACAGGTTCTGAGGTCACCTTCTTTTTTTGGTACGAAGAACAGAGCCGAGGATGCAGGGGACTTCGACGGACGGATAAAGCCATTGGCCAGGTACTGGTCTAAATACTGTCGCAGATGAAGGTTCTCAGGCTCGGTAAGGGCGTAAATCCTACTGCAAGAGGGAGTTGCACCGGGTAGCAAATCTATCTGACAATCGTATGATCTGTGGGGTGGCAAGGTGTTAGCCTGTTCCTTTTGAAAAACATCTTGGAACTCTCGAAACTCTGGAGGTAATTGTGGACCGTCAGCCGTTACTGATGCTAGGCCAATGTTGGGTCGTGGATAACAAGTTGGTGTGCACTCTGGGAACTTTATCATCTTTGTTCGCCAATCAATCTGAGGATTGTGTTTCTCCAACCAAGGAATCCCTAGAATTACTTGGAATTGAGGAGCCTTGATCACGTCGAACACAATTACCTCCTGATGCCCGTCTTGGCCTAGTATCGTCACTTCAGTAGTGGTATGGGTCACTGGTCCAGAGGTGATTTCCGTCCCATCCACCGTGGTAATGACTTCTTTAACCACCTTTGGACAAAGAGGTAAGTTCATCCTGGAAGCCAATTCGTGTTCCACATAATTTCCAACTGCTCCGCTATCAATGTATGCCTTAATTGCATGCAAACGATCCGGTTGCTCTGGGTTTACGAGGACCATTGGCATTATGAAGTGCAAGGTCAAAGAACTGGTTTTTACGCTCGGCAAGCGGACCTCTACACTTGTCGGGCGAGGTAGTTTCCCGGCTCAGGCTTTTCAGAACTCTTATCAGAAGCTCCCACTGTCTTCTTAGGTGGTTTCACCGGGCAATCTCGAAGAAAATGTCCTGAATTTCCACAATAGAGACATAGTTGCATTTGTCGTCTCCTGTCGCGTTCTTTCTGGGTTAGGGGACCCTTTACAACCCCAATTTGCATAGGTTTGACGGCTTCAACTCCTTTGGTGTGACTTTGAGGCTTAGGGAACACTCGTGTTTCAAACCTGGATCGATCCGCCTTTCTGTTTTGTAGTCTGTGATCCAATTGGACCACCAAATCAATGTACTCTGAACAATCCTGAGGAGGATTCACTACCTGGGCAAGGACGTCTTTGAGTTCGCCACGCAAACCCTGGTGAAAAAGCGTGATTCTTTTGTCCTCAGGCCATCTGGTTTCCACGATTAGCCTATTGAATGATGCAATGTAGGCCAAAAGATCTTGATTGCCCTGTCGTAGGGAAAGGAGTTTGTTTTCCAGAGCCTGCCCCTGGGAATGCCTTGCAAAAAGTCTTTCCATATTTGCCTGGAAGGTCGGGAAATCACGAAGGATCGGGTCATCCTGTGTAACCAGAGCGATCGACCAATCAGCGGCACTGCCGCTAAGATACGAGAGCACAAAGGCTACCTTAGTCTGGTCAGTCGGAAAGGCTGCAGGTCTACAAAGAATGTGCAATCGGCATTGATTTATAAACACTGCAAACCTTTTAGGGTCACCAGAGAAGCGTTCAGGCGGTGCCAATGGCGCATTTCCGGGTAGGTTGATTTGAACAGGATTGGCTGAAGCCGCTGGGATATAGCTCCCTCCTGAATTAGGTAGCGGGGTTTGCCCCGCTTGTGTCTGTAATAACTGTCTGGCGAGATCATCAGTTCGTTCTTTTGATATTATCAATTCCCTCCTAAGGGCATTCGTTTCCTGGCGGGCAGCATGAACTTCAGCTCTTAATTCCCCTAATAACTGGGCCAGTTGGTCTGTGTCGGAAGTTTCCATAGCGCCTGGGTAGGAGGTTATTGGTTTCTTCGCGTTCTGTAACGCTCACCTGATTCCCACGGAGGCGCTGATCCCGGCTGGGCTGCTATCGTTTCTTCAATTGAGAAGCGTAGAGCTCGGACGACTCTCAGGACTGGGCTTCCTCTTATCGAATGTCTGACTTGCAGGGTAAGTTTTCTGCAGGTGGAAGAAAAAGGGTTAATCACCGTTTGATGGGATTCCTTCTCCCACCAATCGCCAGTTTCTCCCACAGCCTAGCTTTCTACTTGTCTCGGCGAGCTCTCACCTTAGGCGTATAAATGCTGAGCTCTCCATCCTGCGTCTGGTGCAGGGGTGCGTGGATTCCAGTTACGTCACTGGATGAGTTCAGTGTTGAGGCTCAAGTCTTTTGCGGCCTTAGTTGTGGCACTGGTGCTGGGATGCCGAAGAGCGATGCCGCCGTTACTGCACGAGCGGATGCCTGTAAGTATACTGTAGTCTTTAGGCTTTAAAAGATGGGCACCTCAATAATGTCCCTTTTCCTTTGTTTCAGGCCTCGGGATGCTGTGGGCGTAGTTTTCCGTTGCCGCTGCACGTGCCGATGCACGTAAGTATAATGTTCGTTGGCCGCTTTTAATGGCACCTCTAATAATGTCCTTTTTCTAGTTTTCAGGTGCCGGCATGCTGCGGGCTTTATATCCGTTGCCACTGCACGTGCCGATGCACGTAAGTATAATGTTCGTTGGCCGCTTTTAATGGCACCTCTAATAATGTCCTTTTTCTAGTTTTCAGGTGCCGGGATGCTGCGGGCTTTATATCCGTTGCCACTGCACGTGCCGATACACGTAAGTATAATGATCGTTGGCCGCTTTTAATGGCACCTCAAATAATGTCTTTTTCCTGTTTTTCAGGTGCCGGGATGCTGAGGTTGATGCGGCCACTACTGCGAGTGCAAAAACTGGTAAGTTAAGATGAATGTGACTGCCTTCACCCGAACCCCTTTTTAATTATGTCCTTTGCCTTTCAGGTGCGGAGAAGCTGCCGAAGAGAAGGCCACGGTTAGCTCCGTTGCAATCACGGATGGATCAGGTAAGCGGGCGCGGCTGCGAGCGAGTTGCACTTTTCTAACCTTATGTTTATTCTTTGCAGGTTTTGCCGGTGACTGGATTCCGGGATCTGGTAAGTATTGTTCTGTGTCTTTCTTCATCCACAGGTTGCTGCGCGGAAGCTGAAGATGACTCTGGACCTGGAATGCAGGAGCCGACTCGGTGAGCGTCCTGCTGCTGCTGCAGAATAACGCAAAGCACGTGTTTTCCTTTGGGCGTGGTTTAAATAGCAGAGAAGTGCTTCCAGTGTGTGTTCTTCCACCGGTTCCACCCAGGTAAGAAAAGAGTTCCTGAATAGAGGGAATAGTTCCTCCCAGCCCTGATGGCTGGGGAGTTCAACCAGACTGGTTTGTTCTGGGTAAATATGCAGCATGGTCTGCCTCAGGTAAGTCCACCCAAGCATTATTACACTGTTTATCAATATGAACCCGGCACCCATGGTCCAAAGGGCCCCAGTAGGGGTCTGCTGGGTCCGGAGTAGTGATATGTGGTATGATGCGTCAGCTTCCAATCCCTTTCATGAATATTAATTGTAGCAGTCGCGGAAGTGCTGGAGCAATTAGAACAATTACCGCACGGGTAATGCCCGACAATATGGGGCATACCCCAAGTGGCAGTGATAGTGGGTTGACTGTTTTGTACTTGATTTCTATCAGCCTTAGACACCCAATTTTTGATATTCCTGCCCCTTTTAAAAGCATAAATGGGTTTAGGTAATTCTGACAAATTTAGCTGGAGTAAGTGCCAATGGTTAGATATAATCTTCTTAATTGTATTATGTTGTGTGTTATACGTAAGGGAACAGTCTATTTGGTCCTCTCTCAACTTTCTTTCTTTGATGTCCTTTCTCAGAAGAACATCCCTGTGCTGATTTCTCGCACGTTTTTTGGAATCTTTACGCAATTTTCTGGGATAGCCTCTCTCAGCTAGCCTTTCCTCAATAACCAAGGCTTGCTTAGTAAAGTCTTCGACTTTAGTACAATTTCTCCGAGCCCTTAGGAACTGTCCATAAGGGATATTAGATTTCAAAGACTGGGCAAGAAAGCTATGATGATGCAGTATGGTGTTTCTATCTGACTCTTTTCTATAAAGGTCCGCCGCCAATACATTTGAGTCCACTTTAATCAACAAATCTAAAAATGGAATTTCCTTGTTGCTAGTCTGGATGGTAAATTTCAAATTCGGATTTAAATTGTTAATCCAATGAAAAAATGCATTGTAGTCCCCTCTGGAACTGTCCCCAATGATGAGTATTTCGTCGATATATCTCTTATATAGTTTAAGGGCAGGTTTAAAGGGATTCGAGTCTGCCATGATGTTAGACTCCTCAAAATCCCACATGTACAGGGTGGCATAATTAGGAGCAAAAGATGCCCCCATTGCCGTCCCCTAAGAACTGGACAGCTGAATGCACCGTTAGTCACGCATTTTGCGGAACTGAATCATAAGCCAAAGGACCTAAAATGGTGGCCTGTTGAAAAAGTGTTTGGTACAGATATGGCCAATGTTGTGGCACGCCTGTCCCAGAAGGAACAGTGGTGGATATACCACACTGACAGCTTAAATAGGGGTCTGAATCAACAGGAGGAGTGGAATTGATTTGTTTTGAATATTCTGTGCCCCTATACTATTTTTGAAGTCTTGAATTCTTGAACTTTTGAATTGTTTGGAATTTAGAATGTTCTAATTTCTGAATTTTTAAATGTTGTATTATTTTCTTTTATTCTCTAAGCCCTTACTACTTTTAGCAGCATTGTTAGGCCATATGAGTTATCCTCGGGTCGGTGGAGATTTGCCGCTGTCTGTGAACATTTGATTTTGCCATTTGGGGCCTCCCCATGGCTGGTCGCCATCATTTATTAACATGTTGGCTTTACTTTCTGCCTTGGGAGTCCGTTTTTTATCTCTGTACTCCAAAGAGCAGTAACGTTACGTTCTGGCAGGACACCCTGTCGCCTAGCTTTAGTCCTTTGTTTGTTGCTGGGACAGATGGTCAAAATGAAATAAAAGATGGACTTTCAGTCCATATCACTCGGTCTCCTTTTTTTCGGATGCTCGCACCATCGGCATCGACTTTGGGACATAGAATGAAAAGTACGTTGTCTGTCCTCGAGTGATCACGTACTTAACTGTGAGATTTTCTAAAGTTAGAACAGGTAGCTCATTTGGCTTGTTTATTCGTAGATCGATATAGGAGCAAATACACGCCCCGATCTGGGAGGAGCATAGTGCATTCTCTTTCTCCCCCCTTTTTCTGTGAAAGGTAAGCGGAATGTTTTTGTGCGTTCGTACATTTAAATGTCAGATTCACGTATACGAGTAGGAGTCACTTATTCTGTTCATTTCTAAATAGTTGTAGGAGCGAATATATGCCCTAATCGGGAGGAGCCAAGTACTCTTTCCCCCCCCGTGTTTTGCAGTCATTGCCACACCCCGTACGGTAGCACATAGGAGGCAGTGCTGTACAGCCTAAGGAGATTACGGCAGAGATTACTTTTCACTTACATCAATGAGATCAAGGGTGCTAAGAAGAAAAGCTTTCGGAACGAAGGTATATCTCCTGCACTCTTGTACTGTATTACATGAGACGGTTGGTCACATCCATTTCTCACATAGAGGTCTTTGATCTTGTTTTCTCTTAGATTAGTTTCACTTCCTGGAGAACTAGCATCTTAGATACACACCAGAGGCTACTGGAAAACAAGCCTTTTGGTGAACCAAATTGGGTTTGCAAGTATGAATCTTAGTGAATTTTAAACTTAAGCATGAGACATGGGGAGTTATGGGGTGAGAACAGAGAGAGAACGATGACACTACAGGAGAGTGCTAATGATAGGGAAACTATAGTAATGTGTTCTATATGTTTTGAACCATCGAGCCCCAAATGAGATATGGGCTAAGATGGGTAATTGAAACTATGCTTATTTGGTGCATTTTTGTTTCACCCACATTTGCTGTATTAGGTCATTTGCAAATGTTTAGACCTTAATTATGTTTATAAGGTGTCGCCTAAAGACAGTACTCTTAGGCTATAGAGATAAATTCGATTTCTTCTCTATTGTATGCTGTATAGTATTGTGCGGGCTAAACTGAATGAGGGGAGACAGCAGTTTATATTTAAAACATTATCTTAATTGTATGTTTGTTTGTTTTTAGAAATCTGTTAAATGTTCATCCAATCCTGATGAAGACACACACAATTTGTCAAGTCAAAATTATTCACCATTTGGGAAACCCGTTTTCTTAAAGAAGATCCATACTTATGGGCACCAATAGTCAATATTTTGCCTGGAATGAACCATCATTAATGATATTTTGTTGGGAATCATTAATAACACTATGGAAATTAATTGGAAGTTTCTTAACATCTTAAAATATTCATATGTTTTAGGGATTCAATTAGCTCAATGAGTGTTTGAATGCATGATATGTAGGATGTGTTTTTTAGAGAATTGATTAAAATGTTCAATGTTTTTCATGTAAATCTAAATAAAATGAAAATAATTATTTGATTCTTATAAACCTTCTGTCCTCCTTCTTTAGTGGCTCCCGCTACCCTGGCCCACACTTTTTGTCTTATAATATGCATTTACCTCAAGTTGCCAGTGATTGCCGAGGTTCCCACCTTGGGTTTGTTTAATATGAAGAAGGTTGCCAGCCTTAAAGACCTTCCGGGGAGTAGTACAGATCAGAGGTACACCCTGCAGAGGAGAAAGAACCCTGGAGGGGCACAGGAGGAGGAGAGAGAGGGCAAGGTAGCCAAGGGGGGGAGAGGAGGGGACAGCAGGAGATGAGAGGACATTGATGAGGTGAGGGAAGTGCCTATCAAAGAGGAGGATATTGACCTGAGGGCCTTGCACCATAACAGTGCCATTAAGGTATGCATTAATGATGACTTTAGAGGATTCAAAGGAAGCCATGAGAACTTCCCAGAAAGTGCCACCATTAATGGGAGAGGAGGAGATAGGACAGCGCGCAGAGATCATATGAAGAGTCCATAGATCTGGCAAAGGAACGATGTCGGTGAGGGTCTGTCTGGAGGAAGCATTGGAGTAGGTGTCGGTGATAGGAAGACCAGGGTTAGAGGATAAGATATCCTTTTTGAACTTCTTCCTGCCAGACTTAGTGAGAAGGGAAGGATAGTCAATGGAGAATCAGTTGGATAAAATAGGAGAAACAGAAAGCACCATGGGGTGGAAGCGAGGAGAGGATAGAGAAGCTATGGGGTCTAAGGCAGGTAGGTGTGGAACAAAATAGAGCAGTGAGGTCACTGGGCTGGCAAGTTACCGAGAAGAAACTGTATACAAGCAAAATACAGAGAATTTAGCCAATGGGCAGAAAGATTTAACTTTCACGCAAAAAGCAAAAACAGCAAGATTTGACTTTCTAGCAAAAAGCAAAAACAGCAGGATGTGACTTTCTAGCAACAAGCAAAAACAGCAAGCTTTGACTTTCCCGTAAAAAAAATTAAAAACAGCAAGCTTTGACTTTCTAGCAAAAAGAAAAAATAGCAATATCTGACTTTCACGCAAAAGCAAAACAAGCAAGCTTTGACTTTCTTGCAAAACAGCAAAAACTGCAAGATTTGACTTTCTAGCAAAAAGGAAAAACAACAAACTTTGACTTTCTAGCAAAAAGCAAAAACAGCAAGATATGACTTTTCAATCAGGGATTCAGATGTTAGCAAAGGGTTTTCAGAAGCACTGCGCATCAAAATGACAACATGGGAGAAACACGCAGAATGAACAGTGATAGTCAAAGGTGGTAGGAGTGAGTACAGAAGGAGGGAAATAAACCCATAATTCTGGAGGTGGCAATGCCAAGGCAGTCTGGACTCCTTAGAGGAGAGAGGTGGCAGTATCTTTGTGGTTAAGGAGCAGGGAGGACCCCAAATATTGTTCCTGAATTAGTCAGGGAGCAGACAGGGGCCTTAGCAGTGGGCCTTTGTTAAGCGCAGATAACCTCCTTGCCATAGTGTGTGTACATAATTGCACATCTGACATGGCAGGCATACATTTAGGACAGTTTTTATAATCTCTTACAAAAGACTCAGCCACAGGACTCACTGCACCTTTCACAATAGCACCATCTCTAAAAGTATATGTTTTTCATTAATTTTTTGAAGGATACCTCTGTAACAGCATTGTTATTGCAGCATTTAGTTCACCTATTTGTTAGGATTGCAGACAGCTTCCTTTGGGAAAATTATTTTCATACTTTGTGTGTGTTATTGCAAAATGCCTTTCACTGTTACTCTTTTTTCCCATTATAATGGAGGCATTGTAGATTAAAGATTCCCATTTTCGTTTTACTCTGAAAGAGAAAATATGGGTTCCCACTCTGGATGGAAATAGTATATATTTTGCCTTTTGTTGGATGGTGTATCTGCATCTGCATCTAGGATTTCAACAAGGGTATTTTTGTGTGATGTCCGTTCTGGGATATCTTCAGATCTAAGATCTTGTACATTCTGCAGCAGAAGTGGGCAGTCTGAATCTTGGCAGCACGTCTTCACTGCTTGTGATGGTACTTTTCAAATAAAAATTGTTCACCATATCAAATTGTGTACACAATATTGATTTTTTATCTGATTATTTCTGGCATAAGTTATTTGATAACACCAGGATACCACTAGCAATTGCTTTGATCAGAAATGTTAATGACATTTTAGTTCAAACAAATACAATTAGTGCAGAGGCTAATTTTTCTGTCAATAGAAAAACAATTATTAGGAATCAATCTTAAGGTTTTTCAAAAGCTTTTTGCTGTTTATACATATATATTACATGGCCTGCGGTAGCGGTCATGTAGTTATGGTTAGGTTGCTCATCTCATAGGAAGAGCACTTTTTGGGTGGCTTATATCTTCACTCCCCCTGGACAAATCCTCACCAACCTTTGCAGAAAAAGTAAATGGCCCACTCTGATTTTATTTTGCAAAGTTTGGTGAGGTTTGGTCCAGGAAGGGCAAAGTTATAGGGCGGGACCCAAAATTTCTTTTTTCCCCATAGAGTGAATGGGGAAAAATCTTTGCTCACACCTACAGCTCAAAACGCTGGATGGATTTTCACCAAATTTGCGGCTGGAACAGTGGCTTGGTCCCGAAAGCGTGCTTTTGTGGAAATCCATCCAGTAGTTTTTTTTTAAACAACCAAAAAGTAGGTCTAAAAAAATTAATGATATCTATGTCTGCTCTCCAGAGAGGACAGTGATTGGTAAATCAGCTTCCGTCATGTCCGCGGACAAGCAACTTGTTCGTTGATTGGCTGGAGTGAGGCGTAAGTTGAGTCACATTGTTTTTCGATGCGCCCACCATCTTGGATCCACAGACAGTGCGGCGGCAAACAGAGGAAAAATGCAATTCCAGGGAGTGTGTTGTGTGTAGGAGTGTTTGGGGAGGGTGGGGGAGTAAGATATGGGTCAAATGCTGTATTTGTTAAGGTGACAGGTGCCCCTGATGGGTTTGTAATGTCTGTGGTCACCGCGGCTGTCCGCTGACATACTAAATGTTGGGTGCACTACTAGCTATTTTACTTTGGTATGATGTTGGTTTTGATTTGTTAGTAGAACATTGATTGTAATTAATATCCCCTATAAGCAGCCCACATACCACAGTCAAAATGTTTGGTAGCATGGGTGTGTTATGCTGCGGTGGTTGTGGCCGTAGGCCTTCGGCCACGTGCCCAAGGCTCTAGGCCCTGGCCACAACCACTGCAGCATAACACACCCATAGAATCAAACACCCATCATATATCCACAACCCAAAAGTTTGTGTACTGTTTGATTTGTAGAGTTTGTATGTGAAGTTTTGGCTAGGCTATGCAGTTAAGATTGTAGAGTTTGTAACAAGGACTGCGGCATAAGATACTCATGGAAGTAAACATTTTGGATTGTGGTGTATGGTTAGATGTTTGGTTGAATGGGTGTGTTATGCAGCGGTGTTTGCGACTCCATTTATTATATACTTATTGGTTGACTTGTTTGTGGTTGTATACAGTTTTTTCATGACATGGGTAATTGGACCAGACATTCTTTTTCGATCTCTTTGGTAAAAGAAAAGATCTTATGTTGGTGTAGGTAGTTCATAATGAGTTTTTTCATTGCATAATATACATTTCTGTATTTTTTTTACCCTCATATTTAGTACTTTAGAATTCCTATAGTTCAAACCAGTGTACTGCACAATTTGCTCTGTGTTTGTTTTCTAAATCATTGGGTCTGTGGCAAAAAAAAAATCCATGCTGTATTAAATAAAAATCCTTCTATGTTGTGGTAAAATATATTTCTTTCATTGTTTTAGTGGTTATTTCTTGTTTCTTGCTAATCATCTATCTGTTGGCTTGTTGCAGATTTTTGGGGCAGTTAGATCCCTGTTGGTGTATTCTAACTTTTTATTTCTTGTTACATTTGAGTGATATTTATTTATCTGTTTGCTTGTTGCAGAATCTTGGGGCAGTTAGATACATGTTGGCGTATTCTAACTGTGCATCGTTTTGAAGTTGAAGTTTTGCTTATGTTCATACACAGATTACGTATTAAATTTTGGTTTTAAGAATATTAAGTAAGCGTTTACAAGATTTGCTTGTAATCTCTGCTTTAGAGTAATGGTACTATCATTACTTTCAAACCATCCACAATTCTTTTTAATATAGTGTAGTGACCTGCATCGGTTGTGGCTCCTGCGTGGTAGATTATACCTATTGTTGTGAAGGTTTTCTTACCAAGTGATACTTGACTATGTGGGAATCCAGTCAGCTTAAAGTTGTTTTTGGTACCATTTGCATTGTAATGTAAAAGCACTACTATTACGTATTTACTATGTGTCTGTATTTGTAAGGTGGAGCGATTATCTGAATTGCATGTAGTACATAATCTGCCAT
The DNA here is from genome assembly GCF_040938575.1 of Ambystoma mexicanum. Classification (NCBI taxonomy): domain Eukaryota; kingdom Metazoa; phylum Chordata; class Amphibia; order Caudata; family Ambystomatidae; genus Ambystoma; species Ambystoma mexicanum. Next base: position 698,279,518 of record NC_090936.1, read on the forward strand.
GGTTTGCATTTTGTACAAGTTGCTAAAATGGAATGGATTCACAGTTAGGTATGGATACATACACAAAGCATTCATTAGGGACTTGTTCCTGTGCCACATGGCTGCAGAGAGTGCATGTATGTTTCCACATGTATGAAACCTAGAAGATTTCATTTATAGGTATGTTCTTGTTTTCCAGTACTTGTAGTAAGTACATTACAAATTCTTTTGGATCTTCTTGTGAGTTTATAGTGAATTGGACCGTTCCAGCACAGTAGTCCAATTCCTATCTTATTCCATGAACACTGTAAGTGTTGTCAGGATTCTTGGTTGCATTTCTATGAAGGACTAACATTTGCAAACACAATTGGTCTGTACTGTGTAAGTAAATGTTGTCAATAATTGGTGGCAATTGGAATAGAATGTTTATTGCTACATTTGCGTAGCAATTTACACCAGTTGTATTTCAAAATTTGAATGGAATTGACAGTTCTGTGTTGAAGTCATTTGTTCAGAGTGTGTGTTGCTTCTTTGAAGAAGAAGTTGAGTTACTTTGAGCAGTAGATTCTTCTTTTGTTGTGTACTTGATGAAATATTAGCTTCTTTTACTTTCTTTGGAGGAATTGCAGTGAGATCCTGTATCGTTTCAGTTTGAAGTCGTTTCCTTTTACAACGTTTTGCTTTTTGTGGAACAGGATAGGTTTTTAGATGGGGGTGTAGAGTGAACACAGTCTATTGTACTCTAGAATGCAAGGAATATCAGCATTTACTTTACTTGCATCAAAGTTGATTAGAAATAGCCCATCAAGTGTATATAAGCATGATAGTGCTACATAGCTCATACCTTCTTTAAAGACTGTGCTACCAATATCTATCAAAGCTTAATATATGGTAAGACCTTGTGATTTGTGAATGGTAACGGTGTATGCGAAAATTGTTCTCTGCGTACATACATGTCTTTAAAATAAAGAAAGCGGGCTGTTGAGCGCTCTATCCTTTTAACTGAAAGTTCATCAAAGAGAATATTGACAAACTGAATGTTGTTGTCACGTGGGTATGTTTGAAAGCCAACAACTGTACCAAGTGCACCATTAACTAGTCCTTGCTCCACATAAAGGTTACGTTTAAGCATTATTCTACAGTTTAAAGATAATTTTTATATTTTCCGCAAACCAGCTGTGTTGGAGATAGAGCTTTCTAAGGTATTTAGTCCTGTTGTGGCTTGTTGAAACATGGGTAGTGTCATACAATGAACATCCAGTTTATCTGTGGAGCAAATTTTAATTATTGGTTTCATTTCTTTTTTCAACATTGTTTCATTGAATTTTGAACAGCTTGCAAGAGTTGGCATCAAGGACATACAATTGACTTTTTCTGTACTAATTGTTCCATGACATCAGTAGCACATGAGTTATGTCCATAGAGTGCATAGATGTGCCTGCTTTTTAATAGTGATTTTGCTTCTTGAGATAGTATACCAACTCTAATACTTTTTAAAATGTTGGCGTATGTGCGGTCTGCAGACTAGCGCATGTTTGTATTGTTAATTCTCTGTATTGAAAATGTTGCCAAAGGTTGACATTTCCTATGCTGCCAAGAGTTTTACGGCACAGTTTGTGCCCTAAGGTTTTAGAAATAGGTTCACCTTTCACTGGTGTCAATTGAAGAAGATCTCCGAAAACAGTAATGTTTTTTTCTCCGAAGAGCTCTTTGTAGTCTGTATTGAGGACCTTGTGTAATCTGAGGTGAATCAAAGCCAACATTAGGCTGGAGACCATACTCACCTCATCTATTAGTAGCATTTTCATTTGTTTCAAAATTCTGCGTAGTTCCATTGCAGCTTCTGTAGAAAGTTTGTAATAGTCTAATTTGTTTTGGTGTTCTACTGGAAGGAGTACTAATCGTTGTAAAGTGACACCGCCTATGTTGTAGGCAGCTAAACCTGTGGGGGCAGTTACAACAGCTGCCAGTTTGTTCTTCGTCAATTGTTGGAGGAACTTGCCGATGATTTTGATTAAGAATGTTTTGCCTGAACCAGCTTGAACACTCACGTATAGCAGTGTAGGTTTGTAGTCTTGGCAGGTAGTTTTTATTTTCATGTTGCACACCATGTTTAATTTGTTTTGTTACTTCTTGGAAAATGCTAAACTGTTCATCGTTCAGTTGTGATTTCAGTACAGCAAAGTCTTCTGTAGCTTGTTCATACTGACACATGGGGCCTCATTACGAGTCTGGCGGTAACCTGCCAGTTTTTCCGGCTCGGTTACCGCCGGACTCCTGTTACTATTCCGCCTCCGGAGGCGGAATTCGGTAAATCCCCATTCCAAATCCCCAGCCACATTCTCTATGAGTGAGAATTTTTATGCCTAAACTGTACAATTTCTGTGATAGTGTTTTGTCAGCTGATATGTCATCCCAGAGGTCCTGAAGCTCTGTTTTCTCTGCTTTGGTTAAATAGGCTGTGACATATCGTGCAACTGCAGTGAAATTGCCTGCACTGTACTGCACATCTATGTTTGCATGCCATAGGAGGCCAATGATTGCATTGTAATCATTGATGTATTTTGATTCTTCTGTTCTTTTTATGTAATATGTGTTCTTACGTGATTTACCTTTGACACTATGTCTGACTGAAGACATGAAGTTGTTTACTTGACCTGTTGTTGAAACTGGTCTAGGGAAACCAAAGCGCCATTTGGTGTAGTATTTCCCTTTGTTTTTATATTTGTGACAACATTTCCCACATTTGTGTCTTTGAAATTGTAAAATGTGTGCATCAAGGTCACTATGTGTTGTTTGTGAAGGGATTTCACAAGTGACATATTTTTGGATGAACTGCAAAACAGTGGTATCACTGTCCTGACCAAATTTATGAGCATCTTTAATCCATAATAGCATGTGGCTTTGTATGCGCGTCTGGCTTGGTATTCTTTTCTCCAAAAGAAGTGTTGAACTTCTCAGAGGGGAGGAACAGTCTTATTACAAATACAGCGTAGCATAGTAATGAAGCGACGATGGAAATATCTTGATACATTTACAGGATCTAGAGAGCAGAGTTTTCCTGGTGTTTTTATATCTATGTTTGTTTAGTTTTTGTTTGCCATGCGTAGGAAATCATGTAAATCTTCCCATGCTTATTCTGCACAACTTAATGTAACAAACCAAGTGGGTAGGCCAAGGTTTCTTATCATACAGCATACACCGCGATGTTGGAACCGAAGTAAAAAGAATAGGACGCTCAACAGCTCGATTCCTTCTCTTCAAAGACATGTATGTACGCAGAGAACAATTTTCTCGAACTCTTGCATACGCAGTCACCATTCATAAATCACAAGGTCTTACTCTAGACAAATCAATGATAGACATTGGTAACACAGTCTTTAAAGAAGGCATGAGCTACATAGCACTGTCACGCCTACGTACAATTGACGTTCTATTTCTAATAAACTTTGATGCAAGTAAAGAAAACGCTGATATTCCTTGCATTTTAGAATACAATAGACTTCGTTCACTATACACTCCCCATCTACAAACATAGCCTGTTCCACAAAAAGTAAAATGTTCTAAAAGAAAACTAAATCAAACAGAAATGCAACAGGATGTCACTGCAAATCCTCCAAAGAAACTAAAAGAAACTAAAACTTCATCAAGTACCACAAGCAAAAAAGAACCAATTAGGGAAAGTAAACCAAGTACTTCGTCAAAGAAGGAAGACAAACTAAAAAAAAAATCACTCATATACAGAACTACATGGTCCATTTAAACTTATAAATGAAATAGGTGTAAGTTGCTACGCACATGTAGCAATCAATATTCTATTTCAAATACCAGCAATTCTTTACAACATTTACTTACACTTTAGAGACCCATTGTGTATGCAAATGTTAGTACTTCATAGAAACGCAAAAAACAATCCTGACACCCCGTATACTGTTCATGGAATAAAACAAGAATTGGACTACTGTGCTGGAATGGTGAAATTCACTATAAACTCACAGGAAGATCCACAAGAATTTCTAATGTACTTAATATTAGTACTGGAAAACAAAAACATACCTATAAATGAAATCTTCCAGATTTCATACATGTGGAAACATACATGCACTCTCTGCAGCAATGTGACACAAGAACAAATCCCTAATGAGCGCTTTGTCTAAATATCAATACCTAATTGTGAATCCGTTCCATTTCAGCAACTTGTCCAAAATGCAAACCACGGTAGATTATGTTCTTCCTGTAATTCGGATAATCGCTCCACATTACTAATACAAACACATAGTAAATACGTAATACTAATGCTTCTACGTTACAATGCAGATGGTACGAAAAACAACTGCAAGCTGACTGGATTCACACATGGTCAAATATCACTTGGTAGGAAAACCTTCACAACAATAGGTAAAATCTACCATGCAGGAGCCACAACCAACTCAGGGCACTACACTGCATATATAAAAAAAAGATGTGGATGGTTTGAATGTAATGATAGTGCCGTTACTCTAAAGCAGAGATTACCAGCTAATCTTACAAACGCGTATTTAATGTTCTTAAAACCAAAATTTGATAACTGAACTGCACTTAAACCTTAAGTACACTTTTAGTAAAAAAATATAATCTGTCACAATATTTCAAAACCTATCTAACTGCCCAAAGATTCTACAACAACTAATCAGATAAATTAATAGCACTCAAATAGAGCAAAAAATAGACAGTTAGAATACGCCAATTGGTATCTAACTGTCCCAAAATTTACAAATATGCAAACAGATAAATCAGTACCACGAAATTATATCAAAACATAAACAGTTAGAATACGCCTACTGGTATCTAACTGGGCCAACATTTTACAATATCCAAACAAATACCTAATATCTTACTGCTCACAAAAACTGGAACAATCCAATGCTTAAAGCATTAGGCAGAAAGAACAAGTAAACACGGAAAACAAACAAATAAATAAACTGTAGCATAACATAAAAAGGTTTTTTTTTTAAAATCCAACATGGATTTTCTTTTCTCCCACAGACCCAATGATTTTAGCAACAAACACAGAAACTTTGCAAATTGCACAGTACTCTGGTTTGTAATCTACTAAATACGAGGGTCAATAAAAAGAAGAAAATGTTGATTGTACAATGTAATAAGTCATTATAAAATACTAATACTAACATGCTATTTTCTTTTATTGCAGAAATGAACAAGAAAAACATGGACTCCCGTTACTAAACCAAATAGTACGTATAACAAGATAAATACAACCATCGCAGCATATCACACCCATACAAGCTTATAACATTGTTCCTTATAAATTAGTTTTTGACGCAAAGTTAAAAGCCACTATGGGTGTAATATGCTGCGGTGGTTGTGGCCAGGGCATACACTCTTGGGTGCATGGCCAAATGGCCATGCACCCAACATTCTATACCCTGGCCACAGCCACAGCAGCATATCACACCCATAGATGCAAGCATTGCAACCATTTTTATGTCTGCGGACAGAGGGAAGGTCCTAGGACACATTCAACTTGCCAGAGGACAATACAAACAGCGTCCTCAGGACACCCCCTTTTCTTTATGTACGAACATTTCAGGACACCGCAATTGTTTTTAAAACATTTTCACCTTGCCAACGAACAATACAGACAACGTCTCCAGGACACCCCCTGCAAACATTCCAAGACCCCACAAGTGTTCTTAGAACACTTTCAAGTTGACACCGAATCCATTCTGTTTATTTACGAACATTCCAGAACAGCCGTGTTGTCCGCAGACAAATCGAACACAACAAAAGCGTCTAGCACATAAATAAAATACAACCTATCTCATACTCCCCCATCCTCCCCAAAGACTTCTACACACCAACACACTCTACTAAATACACATTTTGAACAAACTTTCACAGCACTGTCATGCAAGATGGCGGGCACGACAGAAAATCTGATGCGCATCATGCACCACGCCGCCCAATCAGCGAACACGTCGCATGTCCGCGGACATGATGCAAGCTGCTGGGCCAATCGGGGTGCTGTCCGCGGAGCGGACAGGGAAGTCCGTCAGCGAAGCGAACACAGATATCACCAATTTTTTTGCCTTACATTTTGGTAATTTTTTAAAAAAACTACTGGATGGATTTACACCAAATTTGCAAAAGCACGCTTTCGGGACCAGGCTGCCGCTCCTGCTGCAAATTTGGTGTAAATTCGTCCAGCGGTTCAGGCTGTAGCCGTGCGCAATTTTTTTTCCCATTCAGTCTATGGGAAAAAAAAAAAATTGGGACCCCCCTATAACTTTTCCCCCCCTGGACGAATCCTCTCCAAACTTTGCAAAAAAATTCAGGGGGGGCCATATACTTTTTTTTGCAAAGTTTGGTGAGGATTCGTCCAGGTGGAGCAAAGTTATAAGCCACCCAAAAAGTGCTCTTTCTATGGAAACACCAACTTACCCATAGAAATAGACCGTCAAGTGTACGTAAGCGTGATAATGCTGCTTAGCTCATGCCTTCTTTAAAGACTATATCTATCAATGCTTTGTCTAGGGTAAGACTTTGGGATTTATGAATAGTGACTGCATATGCAAGAGTTAGAGAACATTTTTCTCTACGTACATACATGTCTTTGAAGAGAAGGAATCGAGTTGTTGAGTGCCCCATCCTTTTTACTTCTGCAAGTTTGTCAAAGAGAATATTGACAAACTGAATGTTGTTGTCACGTGGGTATGTTTGAACGCCAACAACTGTACCCAGTGCCCCATTAACTAGTCCTTGCTCCACGTCAAGGTTACGTTTCAGCATTACTCCACAATTTAAGGATAATTTTAATACTTTTTCGAACCCAGCTGTGTTGGAGATTGAATTTTCTAAGGTATTTAGTCTTGTTGTGGCTTGCTGACACATGGGTAGTGTCATAACATGTACGTCTAGTTTGTCTGTGGAGCAAATTTCAATTATTGGTTGCATTTCTTTTTTTTTTCATTTTTTCATTGAATTCGGAACAGCTTGCAAGAGTTGGCATTAATGCCATACAATTGACATTTTTGTGCACTAATTGTTCCATAACATCAGTAGCACATGCGTTATCGCCATAAAGCGCATGGATGTGCCGGGTTTTCAATATTGCTTGTGCTTCTTGAGATAGTACACCAATTCTAATACTTTTTAAAACGTTGGCGTAAGTGAGGTTTGCAGATTGACGCATGTTTTCTGTTAATTTTCTGTATTAGAAATGTTGCCAAAGGTTGACATTTCCTATGCTGCCAACAGTTTTCCGGCAGAGTTTGTGTCCTAAGCTTTTAAAAATAGGTTCACCTTTCACTGGTGTCAATTGTAGAAGATCTCTGAAAATCTTAATGTGTTTTCCTGCAAAGAGTTCTTCGTAGTTTGTTTTAAGTATTTCTTACAATCTGAGGTGAATCAAACCCAACATTAGGTTGGAGACCATGCTCACTTCATCTACTAGTAGCATTTTCATTTGTTTTAATACTCTGCGTAGTTCCATTGCAGCTTCTGTAGAAACTTGTAATAGTCTAATTTGTTTTGGTGTTCTACTGGAAGGAGTAGTAATCGGTGTAAAGTGATACCGCCTATGTTGTAGGCAGCTAAACCTGTGGGGGTAGTTACAACAGCTGACAGTTTGTTGTTTGTCAATTGTTGAAGGAACTTGCTGATGATTTTGATTAAGAATGTTTTGCCTGACCCAACTTCACCACTAACATACAGCAGTATAGGTTTGCAATTTTGGCAGGTACATTCTTTATTTTCGTGTTGTACAACATGTGCAATTTCTTTTGTTACTTCTTCAACAATGGTATGCTGGTCTTTGTTAAGTTTTGATTGTAGTACAGTTAAGTCTTCTGTATCTTTTTCATAGTGACACATGGTGTTTTCCACTTCTGTCATAGCTAATTCTGCCTCATTTGGTATAAGTGGCTGTCCTAATGGTTCTTGGCTTCCTGTTACAGAAGGTTGACAACTGTCCGAAGTGTCCTTATCTAGTTGGGCCTGGAGTTCCTCTTCGTGTTGTTGTTCCTTGTGCAACATTGTTTTGTACTGCGTAAAGTTCTCATTGGTGATAGTGCTTTCATTTGCTTTGAAAGCGTCTTCATAGCAGCCATAGTTATCTAGTATGTCTTCTTCTTTTCTCCATGGTTCAAAAAGTTATAGCAGGGACATGTAATATAGTTCTTTCTGTTGAGGAGTTCTTAACGACAATTTGTCGTTTGTGAAGGGATTTCACAAGTGACATATTTTTGGATGAACTGCAAAACAGTGTCATCACTGTCCCGACCAAATTTAGGTGCACCTTTAATCCATAAAAGCAAGTGCATATGTGGTGCACCTCTGGCTTGGTATTCTTTTCTCCAAAATAAGTGTTGCACTTCTCTGAGGGGAAGAACAGTTTTATTACAATTAAAGTGTAGCATAGCAATGAAACGATGGTGGAAATATCTTGAAATATTAACATGATCTAGAGAGCAAAGTTCTCCAGGTGTTAGTATATCTATGTTGGTTTTCTTGTTGTAGGAAATGATGTAAATCTTCCCATGCATATTCTGAACAAATTAATATAACAAACCAAGTGGGTGGTCCAAGGTTTCTGATAATACAACGTACATCTCTGTGACGTCGGAACCAGTATTCTTTCATACCACGCATGTTTGGAAACAGATTAGTTATGCTTGATTGTAAAATGTCATATTTATCTTGCACATTTTGTATTAATTGCATAGCTGACATATTTTGAAAGTGGGTTCCAGATTTCAATATGTGTGCAACTCCTTAACATAGGGTTGCTATTTCATTTGCAAAGAGTAGGTAGAATATGCATTGCACATTTTGTCTAAATCTGGGATCTTCAGAATACATTCGTAATGAGCGGTATTCTGATGCTGTTATCTGAGTGGGTCTATCATTGTATCTTCCTCCTTTGACAGCAGGAAATAGTAGTGGAAAATCACGTGATTCTATACTTTTTCCCATATGCTCATTGGTGAACCTTTGGTTTGTCGTATTTGGTAAATTTCTAGTGTATCATCTATGCTTTCATTAGAGTGCAATGGATGAATTGTATAATGTTCCAAAAGAGTGGATACTACAGCAGGATCCAGAAGTTTAAATTGACCAGTTTCTGATGATTCCTGAATTATTTCAGTTGTTTCCCTTAAGCTTTCTTCAATATTTATTTCTTTGTAGTATTCATTATTGTCTTTCAGATATTGCAAGGCTTGTCTAACTTTCTGTAAGTCCACGAGTTGTTGTCACTTGTATTTTGTCTTTTGTTGGTACACCATTTACTAAGACAATTAAAGAATGCTCTATTGGACGTTGTACTCCTAGAGTGTGCACATTTTCTGTCAGATCTAATGGCAAATAAACTACTTTGCCACAAATGCCTTTCACCAATTCAGAGGGAGGTAATTTTTCTTTTTTCGGTTGAAGGCGTATTCTTGCTTGAAATGGGTGTACTGTTTGAATTATGATGCTCTCATAAAAATTGAGTTGTTGCAGGGGTTTTGGTAGTGGGAATAATTCCAAGTTATTTGTGATAGCACGTGAATGAGTTTGGTTCTTGTCAAGTTTTGTAGTGCAGGAACTGCAACATATTAAGGGTTCACTTATTTCATATTTGTTTTCTGCTTAAAGGTAGAGAGCTAATTCAAACCATTTCGAATCTTCATTGTCTTCTATTTTGTATGTTACGTTTATAGTTTTTGTGTTACTTTTGTAAAAGGTTCTGCGGCAACACACACACACATGGTATGGTAGTTCAGCGGATGTACTTTTACATTTTAGTATTTATTTTTTGTATGTGTGTAATAGAATGTTGCCATGTGCAGAATGGTGTCTAGTCTGTTCTAAAGCTATTGCATTTTGTAAGTGGCTTTCACTTCCAAAATATTTACTCTGGATACGGTCGATTTCTTCTTGTAGGTATTTGGGTGTAATGCAGAATAGTATTATTTAAATTCGCTAGTTCTAAAGCTGGACTTTTAGCATAGTACAGTTTATACACTAGATTTCTTACATTTGAGTGATGTGTTGATATCATTTTGATATCATGGAAGGTGCTTTTGCAAATAGGTCCTGAAATGCAGGCTAATGAATGTCCTTGTAGTCCTGTGTATTTGCGCACTGGACAGGTATCCATATTTGGCAGCACTTTCATTTTGATTTTGTCTTTACATTTCACATACTGATTGAAAAACTGGTGTAACGATTTGAAAGATTTGTTGGGAATGTTACACATTGACGTGCATGGCTATTTGTGTACTGGACTTTCTGGTTCAGTCAAATGGAGAGGTAATTCTGGGGATACATTTGTAAGCAGTGTTTCTTGTTCCATGATGGTATTATTGATTTTTTCATATCCTCGTCCACTGCTATGGATGGCAATTGTGTTTGTTTGATTTTGTTTGTAAGCTTCTTCATTAAAATATGGTTCTGTGGTCGTCGGGTGACTCCATTCACCTCCACAAATATTTAAGAAGTTATTTTGGTTGACTTTCCGTTTATTGAGAAGTTTCTTTTGTAATTTAGTACTTAGTTTTGTTAGTGGTTTCATCTTGTTTAAACTAAAATAAATAACTTCCTTTTGAGAAGGATTGCACTATGTACGAGAGCTTCTAGAATTCATTTTTTACAGTAGGTTTTAAGGGTTGTGGATGATTTCGCTGCTCTTCTTATTAGATTCTGAAGGACTCTGTGGCGGAACATTTTTGCTAAAATACTTTTTTTACTATGGTTTCTTGCTAGTATATGAGGATTTATAGGAGCAGTGTTAGCAGTTGTGGTAGCCAAATTCTTATTAAGCATTTTCTGTTTTGTGCCACATTTTGATAGAGGAGGCAAAGTTTTTGTAGTTGAAGCTTCTTTTGTTTTGATAAATGACTGCATTAGCTGTTTTGTTTCAACGTTTTGTCCAAACTCTGGTAGAGTTGAATGCTTACTTTGGACACTTTTATTTTCATTTGCTCTATTTCTGCGTTCCTTTCTACGGACTTACTTTTTGGTATGTATTCTTTGGGGTCTGTTGAAAAAAAAGAAGGTATGTGTTGTTCTGTTTTACAATGTATGTGTGCTGTGTGCATGCGTGTATGAGTTTGATGGGAAGATATTTGTGGTGGTGTGTGAATGTGCATTGGGCAGTTACAATGAGTTGGGACGGCTATTTTTGTGTTTGTATGTTACTGCACTGTGCTTCAGACGAGAGTAGAAAGTGAGCTAGTGGTGAGGAGAAGCATTAATAGTAAACGTAATGGTATAAAATTAAAACAGGTATTTGTTTTGTAGTAGTAACATTCTAAGGCTTGTGTATGTTATTTGTGTTCCAAAAAACGGGGATTTGTGTGCCATTCTGCCTGTTAATCTTTGTTTAATAAATAGGGATTTGTGGTCAGAATGATTCAGAAATCAATGTTGTTTTGGTGCGCAAATTACATGAATGACCCACACAGTTTCTTTGATGAACAGGAAGAATATAAAGGTAGTATTGTACTTACTTTTTTTGTGGAATGAGCAGGTTTCTTCGGATATGTTGTTTGTAGTGTAGATGCTGATGATTTTCAGGAGAGTGGTCTTCACTGCAATTGTAAAAGGAAGAAGTTAGTAATGTTGTGTGTTTATAGCAGTGATGTTAATGTACACGTTCATTTTTATGCTTTTGTGGAAGTATTCCCTTTTGATTTCTCAACTAAGTGTATGCGTGCATTTCATTTGACTATGTGCAGCAGTGTTATTTGCAGTATGTTAGTTCAACCTGCTTCGCAAATGAGTACAATTGTAAGTTCATGAAATTCCCTTTGTTTTTTTGCAGCTGTGTTGTAGATAGCAGAGTTTCGTGCGTAAATCGGGAGGGTTGGTACGTATGTATAGCTTATGCAGGAGATAGTAAGAAGTAGTGCAATTTTTCAATGAAAAATCAGGAGTCTCGCTTTTAAAGCAGGAGTGTTCGTATGTATGTTTTGGCTATGCAAATTTAGTGGCATTAATTTGTTTATATGGAATCATAAGAATGGTACATGTACTCTAAATAAAATATGCATACCTGTACTTTGTAATCATGCATGTGGGTATCCATGGAGCTGTAAGTAGAAATCCTCATGACTTGCACAGTAGTTTTTGTAGTAGGTGCTTTGCAATGATATGAGACTTGTATTCAGAGTGAGCAACAGTACATTTAAGTGCAGAACTCTGATGATGGAGTTAGATGTAGAGGTCTTGGATGTGATTGGTGGATGGTTATGTGTCTGCTTAGCTGTGCCCAATGAGGGAATGGATTTGCGAGTGGTGTGGAAAGGGTAGAAGGACTGGCTAAGAGTTATGTGCCGCGCGGACACTGCGCCTGTCCGCGGGTAGGGCGTGCCACATACAGGGTTTTACAGCAAATCCAGCATGGAAAGGGGACTGTAGGGATCAGCCAATCGGATGTTGACATTGTTGATTTGTGTAGAAAGAGAGTGTGTGTAGTGAAGATTGCAGAGGTGGAGACAGTCAGGGTGTTAGTGCTCAGAGATATTTTTGTCCATGGTTTACAGCACTATTCTCAATGTAGGCAGTTGGCAAACAATTATGATGTAAGAGGAGTGGAAGTGGTGTGGAGCCCTGCAACTGACTGCAATGTAGAGGAATTCTCCAAGTTTGCAGAGGTATGCGTAGGATGAACAGTCTCCATGTGGTAGTTTTGCACTATGGTGCTTTTCATTTGGGCTACGTGAGTTCACCTACCTTGTTGGGAGATTTGGAACAGTTGGTTCAAGCAATCATCAACATCTTTCCAACTGCGAAAGTCATTTTTTCTGGATTACTTCCTAGAGCAAAATGGGACAACAGTTCTGTTGTTTGTCCTGATGAAAGTATTGGTAGGCGTGCAATCAATCGCAGCATGTGTGCTTTCATGTTAACAGCTGGTATGTTTTCTATAGCCACGAGAACATTGTTTCCAATAATGCAGGTTATTTTGAAGCAGATGGTGTTTCTTTATCTTTTTTGGGAAATGCCATGTTATTTTGGAATGTAAGGCTTGCTTTGGAGCAGGTCATGTGATGATTGTAGGAGTAAATGAAGAAGAAAGAAAACCCAACAAATACAAAATAACAGGTGTCTATCAGGCATCTGCCAAAAAAAAAAGACAGCTCTTTTCAGAGCCCACCTTAAAGGGGAAATGGGGCACACTATTTACATGTACAGTGTTCACACTTAGATCCTGTACATGTCCGCGGACATGGCGGTAGTCTGCAGGCAGCGAGTATTACATACAGGGATTCTGGGGTGGAGAGGCATGCAAATGAGAATGAGCAAAGCTAGGGATTAGTCAGTAAAGTTTAGTGGGTGTGTTGTGAATGGAGAGATATAGTGAGAATGTCGTTTTCCTGAGTGATGAACAGACAGCTATGGCTGTGTGTGCTCGAAAACAGATTATCTGGATTTTGGAAGACTCATGGATACATTGGTTGAAGGTGCATGCAGAATGTAGCGGTATATCTGCAGATCTTGGATTACCTCATGTGGAAGTGCACTGGCATGGAGTGCGTGGAATGAAGCGGCTGGACTTGGAACCTCTCTGTGCTACTTTACAGACAGAGCGTCATTCTGATATAATTATCATTCATTGTGGAGGAAACAGTTCAGGGCATGTGTCTGGAATTTCTTTGCATTTTGCAATGAAGGAAGGACTTGAGAAGGTCATGGACATGTTTCCAAATTGCTAAATCATTTTTTCTCGTATTGCGACAAATGTGGCTCTGTTCTTCTTTATTTGGTCCACAAAAGGAGAAAGCGAGGTACAATGTCAATAATGCTGTTTGTGCCTTTCTAAGAGATGTTGGCATGTCCTCTTTCCACAATGAAAATATTATGTTTCGTAGCATATTCATTTTTCACAGAGATGGAGTACATCTTACATATGCTGGCAATCAGATTTTTCTTCGAAATGTACAAAATGCATTGCAACCTTTTTTGGAATTATAGTCACCTATTTTGCATTACATGTTGACGAATCCAAGTTTTTCAAACACACAAAACACCACCAAAAGGCTCTTTTCAGAGCCACCACTTATTCCCAGAGAGAAGTGCATTGGTTTTGCTACGGTTGCACCCTAAAGTTTTGTTTGTCCTAGGACTGTCCGCAGACTTTTTGAAAAATGCACGGGGCCTACACCGTTTACTTGATAGTTCCATTTTTAAACTGAGAAAGGTGTCTCTGAAAAGAGCCATTTATTTAAAATTTTTGTTGTTTTATCTTTTTTGCATTTTTCACACACGACACACTAGGTGAGGAGGGGAAAGGAGGATAAGGAAGGGACACCAACCACAGGGAGAGAAAGGGCGGGTGGAGAGAGAAAAATGTAGGTTGGGCCTTATTTAGGTAGGTAGCAGCTCTTCTGGTGCTCCGTGACAGTAGTCTCGAAAGCTCTTCGAAGACTCTCCCCCCTGCAGAGTACTGCATTGCAGTACATACACAATATTGTGTCCCTCGAAAGGTAAGGGTCAACGGCATTGCAAATGGCCTGTGAAGCAGCTGGAGGGATGCGCTCTCCCACAGGAGTGTCTCTTGTGGTGAGAGGATCGGAAAGGGAGGATGCTGCAGAGGAACACCACCTACTATGTTCTTTACATGGTACAACCTTGCGAATGTCCGCACCGTGGAACGAAGTTAGGTGTCGCTTCATGGTTTTCGTACAAAAGCTGTACGCACCAGGTCTCCCACGACTCAGCACCAATTTGCACTGTTTACAGGTGACCTGGTTCGCACGTGCTTTTGGTACATTACCATAAACGGTAAACAACCGCCACACCCACGACTCCCGGCGAGTGCTGTTAGTAGGGAGTTCCTCCACCTCATTCTCTTCATCATCTTCATCCTCACTCTCTACATCCTCACGCGTATTCTCCTCTGCAGGCCCTTGGGGAGGTGGTGGCAGTGGAGGGTTTGGAGGTGCTATGTAGCAACAGCAGCCATGGATACCATCAGGGTTGTGAGGTAATCTCCGGTAGAGCACTAAAGGCAGCAAAACTCAATCTGCAATCGGCAGAAGTACAATGAAGATGAGCTTGGGGGCGTGGCCTTTTATAGGAGCGGAGGGGTGCGCCTCATGACCATATCGATCACTCAAAACCGTTCAAAAAGTTCCAAACAATATGTGGAAAGCTAGGGCCATTGTATGGGACATGTGAAATGGTGAGTTCCAACATCTAGAGGATTGAAACAGGGGTGCATTTTAGCGTCCGCCCTGTTTAATTTCTTCATTAACGACGTACGTTGGATCTTTAGTAAAATAACAATTGATGCTCCCAAACTGAATGGTGTAAAAATTTGTGCCTTATGGTACGCAGATGATCTGGTTTTAGTGTCTAAAACTCCCAGTGGTTTACGCAACCTTTTGGCAGCACTATGCTCATATTTTAAAGAAAATGAACTAGTAGTAAATACTGGAAAAACACAAATTGTTACATACGTCCCGAAGGGGTTACGTAGACACCTGCTAGAATGGCAAATTGAGGGAACACCCATAAAGATAGTACCAAATTACGTGTATTTGGGCCTAATTTTTGATGGTTGTCCGACGTTAGACTCACATTTTACTAAAATTAAACATAAGTTAATCACGGCAATCTGTCAAACTAGAATAATTGTCTCTAAATATGGCAAATTTTCTATCAAAGCTGCCATTACATACTGGAATCAGAATGTTGTGGCAACTATCCTTTACGGTTTGGAGACATTAATTGTTCCCTCAGGCTTTCTTAATGCATTAGAAGCCAAGTTTTGGCGTGCAATTTTACATCTGCCACAATGTATTCCTGGAGCACTGATACGCTATGAAATGGGATTAACCTCTCTAACTGCCATATATAACTGGCGTCTATGTGCCCTATTTCGGAAATGTATATTAGCCCCATGTGATAACTCTACGTTATCTTCTATTTCTAGCTATTTGCTTAGCTCTGCTGAAAAATTTCCGAGGCATTGGTCTTCTAAGATATTGTCTATTATGGTGAACGCTGACGTATCACTTGAACTTCTGGTACTTCACCCAGAACAAGCCAAGAAAAAGGTATATATGATAGACTGGATTGATACAAGAACTCAATGTTTAACTTACAAAGACTTTGACCCTGCAATTTTTGGTCCCAAGCGTTATAAGGATATACCTGCGTATTTACGTTTGGCACCATCTGCTGCTATAAGAATGGCCATTCTGCGGATGCGGCTTAACATCTGGCCCACTCGGGAGGTCAAAACAAAAAGAAAGCAAATTCCCTCTGACCTGAACTGGTGTAGGTTTTGCAAAAATATAACCATCGTTGAAACTCTACAACATTTATTAATGAACTGTCCTGCACTATGTACCTTGAGAAAACTGCATTTTGTTAACCATTTTGCGTACTTTGCACAACTTGACCCAAGAAATAGATGGATCGCCATGGCAACCACTGAATGTATGAGTATAAGAATTGCAACCATCAATTTCTTAAATGCTCTAAACATGGAATGAAATTAAGAGTTCTTTACTTGTTGATATTTTAGCTTTTTTTTTTCTTAAATTATAATGAATATTTGTATTACCTGAATTTGATGTTTATGAATCTTTTCTATTTTTATAAATTGTAAATTGAAAAAGTTGATATAATTTCAACTATATTCAATTAAAAAATAAAAAAAAATAAAAAAAAAAATAAAAAAAAAGAAATGGTGAGTTTTTTATTGTAACATAATTTGGCTTGTCTGCATAAGTTCTTTTGAAATGTTGGGGAAGCGGACCAAGTGCGCAAATTAGGACACACGCTCAGCATGGGTGCAGTCACATGATGACATTGTGAACAAATGCACAAAGGAAATGGGTGTCTGCAGGACACCGCATGCACAGGAACGGTCGTGCGCAGTGTTCGGGTCCTGAAACTAATTAAAAGTGCGACACAAGTGAGATGGACAGTTACGGACAGGCGCAATGTTCGCAGGACTTACGGGTGTGGTGCACATGTGCGTAGATGTTCTGCTGACTATACAGCCAGGTATAGAGTCCTTAGGACACCTCCATTTTGTTTGCCTACGGACATGCCGGACACCGCGCCTGTTCTAAGGAGAGTTGCATCTTGGCTGCGGACGGTGCGGAGAGGTATAGTGTCCTTATGACATCCATATTTTATTAATTATAGACCGCAGACATTTTAACTCTTTAAAAGAAAAAAAATAGACGCAAACAATTCCATTAAAACTAACATAACATTTCTTTTTATTAAACACCTACACATCAATTAAGAGAGAGGTTGGAAGCAGACACTGAAACAAATATAGGGGAATTAGGGGTTTCCACAGGCTAGTTGTGAGGGGATGAAGGGACGGAAATTTTGTTAAAATGTTTATGTTGTTCTTGAAGATTTGGGGATAGTTCACTGGCAAATGGAGAAGGGGGGGACAGGTACAGGTTGTACAGTGGTATCTCATTTTTTCTTTGACATGGTCCTCCACAAATTGCTGTAAACTTTTGAAATTATCTTTGAGCATGTCCACTTTCTCATCTATGCATTTCAAGGTGTCTTGCACTGTGTCTTTTGGTTGAATTTCTTCGATTTTTGTATGGTCTGTTAATAATAAATATATATATTTGATAAATACACACAATGTACTCACTATTAATTTGCTTATGCAGAGAAGTGTGTACCATTATTATCGCTATCTTCCGACATTTCTTCATGCAGAAAATTCTCATCCAGCCACTGTGTGAAAACAACAGAAATACATTATTTGTTCTGCACCTCATACAAAAAAGTATACAAACATCTAAGAAAAATGAAGTTCACTTACTACTTTCTTGTACTTTGTATTTGTTGTGTTGTGTTCGTCTACTGCCGCTCCTAGCTGTGCAGTTTTTGTGAGGTCATTACGTTGATCTCGTCCGCGCTGTCTGCAGACATACGCTCAGTCAGTGGCCTTCAAATATCATTAGCGGGGGGTTCACTATGTTCTATGTTACATAAATAAAGTAAGGGAATCCTAGTAAATATCTCCTAAATTCAAATGATAAAAGTGTATATTCAGTAAAAAAACTTTGTTAAAGGGATGTTATGATTAAGTTGCGCTACTAAAAACCTGTGAAATTCAGTAAAAAAATTTTGTTAAAGGGACGTTATGGTTAAGTTGCGCTACTAAAACCTGTGAAATTCAGTAAAAAAACTTTGTTAAAAAAACTTAACATAAGGTCCCTTTAACAAAGTTTTTTCATTGATTTTCACAGGTTTTTATTAGCCCAACTTAACCATAACGTCGCTTTAACAAAGTTTTTCATTGAATTTCATAGGTTTTTATTAGTCAAACTTAACCATAACGTCTCTTTAACAACTTACTAATATCATACTTACCAAATATAACAATATTTGTGTTCAATTTTCAAAGTGTCACCTTAAATCTCTGCCATTTTCCCACCTTCTAGAATCATTTTTAACACTTCTATACACTTTTTGCAATTATTTCAACTAGTTATGCATCCGTAGACATCTACGAACATCTGACTTCATTGCGGACCTTCCTGACAGTGCCACATAACCATACTCTAGCGCGCTGCATAATGACGTGTCCGAGAACCCGTCCGCACTTCACGATAAAATCCGTCCTTCGCGGAGAGTTCAAAACTGCATTTTCTACTGATCTAGGAACTTGGAGTGGAAGTGGTGTGGAGCCCTGCAACTGACTGCAATGTAGAGGAATTCTCCAAGTTTGCAGAGGTATGCGTAGGATGAACAGTCTCCATGTGGTAGTTTTGCACTATGGTGCTTTTCATTTGGGCTACGTGAGTTCACCTACTTTGTTGGGAGATTTGGAACAGTTGGTTCAAGCAATCATCAACATCTTTCCAACTGCGAAAGTCATTTTTTCTGGATTACTTCCTAGAGCAAAATGGGACAACAGTTCTGTTTTTTGTCCTGATGAAAGTATTGGTAGGCGTGCAATCAATCGCAGCATGTGTGCTTTCATGTTAACAGCTGGTATGTTTTCTGTAGCCACGAGAACATTGTTTCCAATAATGCAGGTTATTTTGAAGCAGATGGTGTTTCTTTATCTTTTTTGGGAAATGCCATGTTATTTTGGAATGTAAGGCTTGCTTTGGAGCAGGTCATGTGATGATTGTAGGAGTAAATGAAGAAGAAAAAAAACCCAACAAATACAAAATAACAGGTGTCTGTCAGGCATCTGCCAAAAAAAAAAGACAGCTCTTTTCAGAGCCCACCTTAAAGGGGAAATGGGGCACACTATTTACATGTACAGTGTTCACACTTAGATCCTGTACATGTCCGCGGACATGGCGGTAGTCTGCAGGCAGCGAGTATTACATACAGGGATTCTGGGGTGGAGAGGCATGCAAATGAGAATGAGCAAAGCTAGGGATTAGTCAGTAAAGTTTAGTGGGTGTGTTGTGAATGGAGAGATATAGTGAGAATGTCGTTTTCCTGAGTGATGAACAGACAGCTATGGCTGTGTGTGCTCGAAAACAGATTATCTGGATTTTGGAAGACTCATGGATACATTGGTTGAAGGTGCATGCAGAATGTAGCGGTATATCTGCAGATCTTGGATTACCTCATGTGGAAGTGCACTGGCATGGAGTGCGTGGAATGAAGCGGCTGGACTTGGAACCTCTCTGTGCTACTTTACAGACAGAGCGTCATTCTGATATAATTATCATTCATTGTGGAGGAAACAGTTCAGGGCATGTGTCTGGAATTTCTTTGCATTTTGCAATGAAGGAAGGACTTGAGAAGGTCATGGACATGTTTCCAAATTGCTAAATAATTTTTTCTCGTATTGCGACAAATGTGGCTCTGTTCTTCTTTATTTGGTCCACAAAAGGAGAAAGCGAGGTACAATGTCAATAAGGCTGTTTGTGCCTTTCTAAGAGATGTTGGCATGTCCTCTTTCCACAATGAAAATATTATGTTTCGTAGCATATTCATTTTTCACAGAGATGGAGTACATCTTACATATGCTGGCAATCAGATTTTTCTTCGAAATGTACAAAATGCATTGCAACCTTTTTTGGAATTATAGTCACCTATTTTGCATTACATGTTGACGAATCCAAGTTTTTCAAACACACAAAACACCACCAAAAGGCTCTTTTCAGAGCCACCACTTATTCCCAGAGAGAAGTGCATTGGTTTTGCTACGGTTGCACCCTAAAGTTTTGTTTGTCCTAGGACTGTCCGCAGACTTTTTGAAAAATGCACGGGGCCTACACCGTTTACTTGATAGTTCCATTTTTAAACTGAGAAAGGTGTCTCTGAAAAGAGCCATTTATTTAAAATTTTTGTTGTTTTATCTTTTTTGCATTTTTCACACACGACACACTAGGTGAGGAGGGGAAAGGAGGATAAGGAAGGGACACCAACCACAGGGAGAGAAAGGGCGGGTGGAGAGAGAAAAATGTAGGTTGGGCCTTATTTAGGTAGGTAGCAGCTCTTCTGGTGCTCCGTGACAGTAGTCTCGAAAGCTCTTCGAAGACTCTCCCCCCTGCAGAGTACTGCATTGCAGTACATACACAATATTGTGTCCCTCGAAAGGTAAGGGTCAACGGCATTGCGAATGGCCTGTGAAGCAGCTGGAGGGATGCGCTCTCCCACAGGAGTGTCTCTTGTGGTGAGAGGATCGGAAAGGGAGGATGCTGCAGAGGAACACCACCTACTATGTTCTTTACATGGTACAACCTTGCGAATGTCCGCACCGTGGAACGAAGTTAGGTGTCGCTTCATGGTTTTCGTACAAAAGCTGTACGCACCAGGTCTCCCACGACTCAGCACCAATTTGCACTGTTTACAGGTGACCTGGTTCGCACGTGCTTTTGGTACATTACCATAAACGGTAAACAACCGCCACACCCACGACTCCCGGCGAGTGCTGTTAGTAGGGAGTTCCTCCACCTCATTCTCTTCATCATCTTCATCCTCACTCTCTACATCCTCACGCGTATTCTCCTCTGCAGGCCCTTGGGGAGGTGGTGGCAGTGGAGGGTTTGGAGGTGCTATGTAGCAACAGCAGCCATGGATACCATCAGGGTTGTGAGGTAATCTCCGGTAGAGCACTAAAGGCAGCAAAACTCAATCTGCAATCGGCAGAAGTACAATGAAGATGAGCTTGGGGGCGTGGCCTTTTATAGGAGCGGAGGGGTGCGCCTCATGACCATATCGATCACTCAAAACCGTTCAAAAAGTTCCAAACAATATGTGGAAAGCTAGGGCCATTGTATGGGACATGTGAAATGGTGAGTTTTTTATTGTAACATAATTTGGCTTGTCTGCATAAGTTCTTTTGAAATGTTGGGGAAGCGGACCAAGTGCGCAAATTAGGACACACGCTCAGCATGGGTGCAGTCACATGATGACATTGTGAACAAATGCACAAAGGAAATGGGTGTCTGCAGGACACCGCATGCACAGGAACGGTCGTGCGCAGTGTTCCGGTCCTGAAACTAATTAAAAGTGCGACACAAGTGAGATGGACAGTTACGGACAGGCGCAATGTTCGCAGGACTTACGGGTGTGGTGCACATGTGCGTAGATGTTCTGCTGACTATACAGCCAGGTATAGAGTCCTTAGGACACCTCCATTTTGTTTGCCTACGGACATGCCGGACACCGCGCCTGTTCTAAGGAGAGTTGCATCTTGGCTGCGGACGGTGCGGAGAGGTATAGTGTCCTTATGACATCCATATTTTATTAATTATAGACCGCAGACATTTTAACTCTTTAAAAGAAAAAAAATAGACGCAAACAATTCCATTAAAACTAACATAACATTTCTTTTTATTAAACACCTACACATCAATTAAGAGAGAGGTTGGAAGCAGACACTGAAACAAATATAGGGGAATTAGGGGTTTCCACAGGCTAGTTGTGAGGGGATGAAGGGACGGAAATTTTGTTAAAATGTTTATGTTGTTCTTGAAGATTTGGGGATAGTTCACTGGCAAATGGAGAAGGGGGGGACAGGTACAGGTTGTACAGTGGTATCTCATTTTTTCTTTGACATGGTCCTCCACAAATTGCTGTAAACTTTTGAAATTATCTTTGAGCATGTCCACTTTCTCATCTATGCATTTCAAGGTGTCTTGCACTGTGTCTTTTGGTTGAATTTCTTCGATTTTTGTATGGTCTGTTAATAATAAATATATATATTTGATAAATACACACAATGTACTCACTATTAATTTGCTTATGCAGAGAAGTGTGTACCATTATTATCGCTATCTTCCGACATTTCTTCATGCAGAAAATTCTCATCCAGCCACTGTGTGAAAACAACAGAAATACATTATTTGTTCTGCACCTCATACAAAAAAGTATTCAAACATCTAAGAAAAATGAAGTTCACTTACTACTTTCTTGTACTTTGTATTTGTTGTGTTGTGTTCGTCTACTGCCGCTCCTAGCTGTGCAGTTTTTGTGAGGTCATTACGTTGATCTCGTCCGCGCTGTCTGCAGACATACGCTCAGTCAGTGGCCTTCAAATATCATTAGCGGGGGGTTCACTATGTTCTATGTTACATAAATAAAGTAAGGGAATCCTAGTAAATATCTCCTAAATTCAAATGATAAAAGTGTATATTCAGTAAAAAAACTTTGTTAAAGGGATGTTATGATTAAGTTGCGCTACTAAAAACCTGTGAAATTCAGTAAAAAAATGTTGTTAAAGGGACGTTATGGTTAAGTTGCGCTACTAAAACCTGTGAAATTCAGTAAAAAAACTTTGTTAAAAAAACTTAACATAAGGTCCCTTTAACAAAGTTTTTTCATTGATTTTCATAGGTTTTTATTAGCCCAACTTAACCATAACGTCGCTTTAACAAAGTTTTTCATTGAATTTCATAGGTTTTTATTAGTCAAACTTAACCATAACGTCTCTTTAACAACTTACTAATATCATACTTACCAAATATAACAATATTTGTGTTCAATTTTCAAAGTGTCACCTTAAATCTCTGCCATTTTCCCACCTTCTAGAATCATTTTTAACACTTCTATACACTTTTTGCAATTATTTCAACTAGTTATGCATCCGTAGACATCTACGAACATCTGACTTCATTGCGGACCTTCCTGACAGTGCCACATAACCATACTCTAGCGCGCTGCATAATGACGTGTCCGAGAACCCGTCCGCACTTCACGATAAAATCCGTCCTTCGCGGAGAGTTCAAAACTGCATTTTCTACTGATCTAGGAACTTGGAGTGGAAGTGGTGTGGAGCCCTGCAACTGACTGCAATGTAGAGGAATTCTCCAAGTTTGCAGAGGTATGCGTAGGATGAACAGTCTCCATGTGGTAGTTTTGCACTATGGTGCTTTTCATTTGGGCTACGTGAGTTCACCTACTTTGTTGGGAGATTTGGAACAGTTGGTTCAAGCAATCATCAACATCTTTCCAACTGCGAAAGTCATTTTTTCTGGATTACTTCCTAGAGCAAAATGGGACAACAGTTCTGTTTTTTGTCCTGATGAAAGTATTGGTAGGCGTGCAATCAATCGCAGCATGTGTGCTTTCATGTTAACAGCTGGTATGTTTTCTGTAGCCACGAGAACATTGTTTCCAATAATGCAGGTTATTTTGAAGCAGATGGTGTTTCTTTATCTTTTTTGGGAAATGCCATGTTATTTTGGAATGTAAGGCTTGCTTTGGAGCAGGTCATGTGATGATTGTAGGAGTAAATGAAGAAGAAAAAAAACCCAACAAATACAAAATAACAGGTGTCTGTCAGGCATCTGCCAAAAAAAAAAGACAGCTCTTTTCAGAGCCCACCTTAAAGGGGAAATGGGGCACACTATTTACATGTACAGTGTTCACACTTAGATCCTGTACATGTCCGCGGACATGGCGGTAGTCTGCAGGCAGCGAGTATTACATACAGGGATTCTGGGGTGGAGAGGCATGCAAATGAGAATGAGCAAAGCTAGGGATTAGTCAGTAAAGTTTAGTGGGTGTGTTGTGAATGGAGAGATATAGTGAGAATGTCGTTTTCCTGAGTGATGAACAGACAGCTATGGCTGTGTGTGCTCGAAAACAGATTATTTGGATTTTGGAAGACTCATGGATACATTGGTTGAAGGTGCATGCAGAATGTAGCGGTATATCTGCAGATCTTGGATTACCTCATGTGGAAGTGCACTGGCATGGAGTGCGTGGAATGAAGCGGCTGGACTTGGAACCTCTCTGTGCTACTTTACAGACAGAGCGTCATTCTGATATAATTATCATTCATTGTGGAGGAAACAGTTCAGGGCATGTGTCTGGAATTTCTTTGCATTTTGCAATGAAGGAAGGACTTGAGAAGGTCATGGACATGTTTCCAAATTGCTAAATAATTTTTTCTCGTATTGCGACAAATGTGGCTCTGTTCTTCTTTATTTGGTCCACAAAAGGAGAAAGCGAGGTACAATGTCAATAAGGCTGTTTGTGCCTTTCTAAGAGATGTTGGCATGTCCTCTTTCCACAATGAAAATATTATGTTTCGTAGCATATTCATTTTTCACAGAGATGGAGTACATCTTACATATGCTGGCAATCAGATTTTTCTTCGAAATGTACAAAATGCATTGCAACCTTTTTTGGAATTATAGTCACCTATTTTGCATTACATGTTGACGAATCCAAGTTTTTCAAACACACAAAACACCACCAAAAGGCTCTTTTCAGAGCCACCACTTATTCCCAGAGAGAAGTGCATTGGTTTTGCTACGGTTGCACCCTAAAGTTTTGTTTGTCCTAGGACTGTCCGCAGACTTTTTGAAAAATGCACGGGGCCTACACCGTTTACTTGATAGTTCCATTTTTAAACTGAGAAAGGTGTCTCTGAAAAGAGCCATTTATTTAAAATTTTTGTTGTTTTATCTTTTTTGCATTTTTCACACACGACACACTAGGTGAGGAGGGGAAAGGAGGATAAGGAAGGGACACCAACCACAGGGAGAGAAAGGGCGGGTGGAGAGAGAAAAATGTAGGTTGGGCCTTATTTAGGTAGGTAGCAGCTCTTCTGGTGCTCCGTGACAGTAGTCTCGAAAGCTCTTCGAAGACTCTCCCCCCTGCAGAGTACTGCATTGCAGTACATACACAATATTGTGTCCCTCGAAAGGTAAGGGTCAACGGCATTGCGAATGGCCTGTGAAGCAGCTGGAGGGATGCGCTCTCCCACAGGAGTGTCTCTTGTGGTGAGAGGATCGGAAAGGGAGGATGCTGCAGAGGAACACCACCTACTATGTTCTTTACATGGTACAACCTTGCGAATGTCCGCACCGTGGAACGAAGTTAGGTGTCGCTTCATGGTTTTCGTACAAAAGCTGTACGCACCAGGTCTCCCACGACTCAGCACCAATTTGCACTGTTTACAGGTGACCTGGTTCGCACGTGCTTTTGGTACATTACCATAAACGGTAAACAACCGCCACACCCACGACTCCCGGCGAGTGCTGTTAGTAGGGAGTTCCTCCACCTCATTCTCTTCATCATCTTCATCCTCACTCTCTACATCCTCACGCGTATTCTCCTCTGCAGGCCCTTGGGGAGGTGGTGGCAGTGGAGGGTTTGGAGGTGCTATGTAGCAACAGCAGCCATGGATACCATCAGGGTTGTGAGGTAATCTCCGGTAGAGCACTAAAGGCAGCAAAACTCAATCTGCAATCGGCAGAAGTACAATGAAGATGAGCTTGGGGGCGTGGCCTTTTATAGGAGCGGAGGGGTGCGCCTCATGACCATATCGATCACTCAAAACCGTTCAAAAAGTTCCAAACAATATGTGGAAAGCTAGGGCCATTGTATGGGACATGTGAAATGGTGAGTTTTTTATTGTAACATAATTTGGCTTGTCTGCATAAGTTCTTTTGAAATGTTGGGGAAGCGGACCAAGTGCGCAAATTAGGACACACGCTCAGCATGGGTGCAGTCACATGATGACATTGTGAACAAATGCACAAAGGAAATGGGTGTCTGCAGGACACCGCATGCACAGGAACGGTCGTGCGCAGTGTTCGGGTCCTGAAACTAATTAAAAGTGCGACACAAGTGAGATGGACAGTTACGGACAGGCGCAATGTTCGCAGGACTTACGGGTGTGGTGCACATGTGCGTAGATGTTCTGCTGACTATACAGCCAGGTATAGAGTCCTTAGGACACCTCCATTTTGTTTGCCTACGGACATGCCGGACACCGCGCCTGTTCTAAGGAGAGTTGCATCTTGGCTGCGGACGGTGCGGACAGGTATAGTGTCCTTATGACATCCATATTTTATTAATTATAGACCGCAGACATTTTAACTCTTTAAAAGAAAAAAAATAGACGCAAACAATTCCATTAAAACTAACATAACATTTCTTTTTATTAAACACCTACACATCAATTAAGAGAGAGGTTGGAAGCAGACACTGAAACAAATATAGGGGAATTAGGGGTTTCCACAGGCTAGTTGTGAGGGGATGAAGGGACGGAAATTTTGTTAAAATGTTTATGTTGTTCTTGAAGATTTGGGGATAGTTCACTGGCAAATGGAGAAGGGGGGGACAGGTACAGGTAGTACAGTGGTATCTCATTTTTTCTTTGACATGGTCCTCCACAAATTGCTGTAAACTTTTGAAATTATCTTTGAGCATGTCCACTTTCTCATCTATGCATTTCAAGGTGTCTTGCACTGTGTCTTTTGGTTGAATTTCTTCGATTTTTGTATGGTCTGTTAATAATAAATATATATATTTGATAAATACACACAATGTACTCACTATTAATTCGCTTATGCAGAGAAGTGTGTACCATTATTATCGCTATCTTCCGACATTTCTTCATGCAGAAAATTCTCATCCAGCCACTGTGTGAAAACAACAGAAATACATTATTTGTTCTGCACCTCATACAAAAAAGTATACAAACATCTAAGAAAAATGAAGTTCACTTACTACTTTCTTGTACTTTGTATTTGTTGTGTTGTGTTTGTCTACTGACGCTCCTAGCTGTGCAGTTTTTGTGAGGTCATTACGTTGATCTCGTCCGCGCTGTCTGCAGACATACGCTCAGTCAGTGGCCTTCAAATATCATTAGCGGGGGGTTCACTATGTTCTATGTTACATAAATAAAGTAAGGGAATCCTAGTAAATATCTCCTAAATTCAAATGATAAAAGTGTATATTCAGTAAAAAAACTTTGTTAAAGGGATGTTATGATTAAGTTGCGCTACTAAAAACCTGTGAAATTCAGTAAAAAAATGTTGTTAAAGGGACGTTATGGTTAAGTTGCGCTACTAAAACCTGTGAAATTCAGTAAAAAAACTTTGTTAAAAAAACTTAACATAAGGTCCCTTTAACAAAGTTTTTTCATTGATTTTCATAGGTTTTTATTAGCCCAACTTAACCATAACGTCGCTTTAACAAAGTTTTTCATTGAATTTCATAGGTTTTTATTAGTCAAACTTAACCATAACGTCTCTTTAACAACTTACTAATATCATACTTACCAAATATAACAATATTTGTGTTCAATTTTCAAAGTGTCACCTTAAATCTCTGCCATTTTCCCACCTTCTAGAATCATTTTTAACACTTCTATACACTTTTTGCAATTATTTCAACTAGTTATGCATCCGTAGACATCTACGAACATTTGACTTCATTGCGGACCTTCCTGACAGTGCCACATAACCATACTCTAGCGCGCTGCATAATGACGTGTCCGAGAACCCGTCCGCACTTCACGATAAAATCCGTCCTTCGCGGAGAGTTCAAAACTGCATTTTCTACTGATCTAGGAACTTGGAACTTCAACATTTCCCTTGCACACCTCCTACACCTTTTCGTACTCATTATCCATTACCAATCTAGTACACAGCACATACTTGGAGGAATTTTATCAAAACTGCAATTTATCTTAAAAATGGCATTAGATATTGCCATCCCTCCTCCCCAAGAGCCACCACCAGCACCACCTGGAATACCTTCACAACAAAAAAATTGCAGTACTTTCAAAGACAATGAAGAGGACCAAGAAGATGAGGTAGAATAAGTGCCTACTTCTAGCACAAAGATTTAATCATGGTTGTGCCAGTTCTTTGCTACTATTGAGAGTGTACCAAAGGCTAAAGCTACCAAAGTGAAATGCACTGAGTACTCAGTCGTAGACTACCTATACAGTACTCCTATGGGACCACCTCCATGCGCCACCACACCAAATCCAATGACTACAATGCTCTCAAAAAGGTTATTCCTTTCTCAGCAAGTAGTAGGCTGTCTTCCTCCACCTCATCTTCATCAAAAAATACTGTAATCACACAGCCTAATGTCTGCGGGCATTTGTGCGTTATAAATAAATAAATAAATAAGGAGGGCTATGGACCATTATCGTCCATGGCAGCCCGTGAAAAGAGGGATAAAGCCATTAGCACCCCTGGTTCCCAAAACGGGAACCAATGGTGCTAAAACATAGATTTTTCTTCCTATAGCGTCCTGCTGTAAGAAGGAAAATCCTTTTCCAAGACAACCAACATGGAAAGAGAAGGCGGGGCTCCGTACACAGCCCCTCTTCCTTTGCTATGGCAGCATGCAAAATCCTATGAACATATTACCACAAACAGTTTTTTCCCTTTCAAACCCATCCTACCTCCGAATAACTTTACCACATAGCCGGTCCCAGGTAGACATAGCCACTTTAACACCATTTGTCGTCCCTAGCGGTAATGGCTAGTAGCCTGATTGTCTGCCTCATTACCTTATGCCATGACTCAGACAATCTGGCTACTGTCCACAGCCACAGGCTATATCTCAGTCACCAAACGAATTTGACTATTTTTTGTACCTACATTATTACACTTGTCCAAAAAAAAAAGGCACATTTGCAAAACCATGCTTTAATGTCCTTGCCAATGCTCCTCACGAGTTTGCTTGAAATCCGCCCATGTTTTATTTTTTAAAAAGTGTCAAAATGTATGTACATACAATAGTCATATAACTTAGCCCCCACTGACAAAATCCATTCAGTCTTTACACAAACATTGAAGGTTGGGTCTATAATCTTTCTCAAAACTTTTGTTCACATTCGTCAAATAGCAACAAAGTTATAAGCCATCTATAAATGTTGAGACCATCCCTCTAATTTCGCCCCGCTTGAGAAAATCCCACCAAACTTTAGAAAACCATTTATATCTAGATCCAAAATCGTTTTGCCAAATGTGGTGCAGATTCGTCAAATGACACCACATTTATATGCCTTTACAATATTTTGGAACCCCCCCTCTAATTTTGTCCCCTCTTGACAGAATCCCACAAAACATTGCAAAACCATTCAGGATTAGTTCTAGAATAAAATTGAAAAATTACATGCAGTTTCATTGAGTGGCGCAAAAGCTTTAAGCCATCTAAAAACTGCTTTTCCCCAACCCTCTAATACAGAAATAGGTACAGATGTCCTAACAGATGTCCTAGGACATCTGAAGTTGGCAAACACCACAGGACTTCCCCAGGACACCTGGAGTGTTTGCAGACTTTCGGGGGTGAAACAACCCATTATTTGCCTTCTTATGGCCATATCCAATCCAATCCTCATCCCCCCCACATACCCAGAGATTTTTTGTTGAGTTGCCAAGTGAAATGGTGCTTTTTTTATGTTTTCACTGCGCTGTTCGAGAACCCCAAAAAAGTCAGCAAATCCAAGATGGCGGGCGTTTCAGGAAAACCGACGCATTTCACGGTTTCTCACCACCCAATCAGCGGCCGCGTCCCGATGTCCGCAGACCACACAAAAGTCAGTGAATTTTCCTGGCCAATAAGAGGCCAGTCCATGGACAGTACAGCCAATCAGAGGCCAGTCCACAGACTGAACAGGGAAGTGAGTCCATGGACCAGACATAGATATCACTAATTGTTTGGACTTACATTTTGGGCATTTTTTTAAAATCCACTTGACAGACTTTCACCAAATATCGGGATCAAGACGCCGCTCCTGTCGCAAATTTGGTGAAAATCCGTCCAGCGGTTTGGGCTGTAGGCGTGAGCAAAGTTTTTTCTCATTATGTCTATGGGAAAAATAAATTTAGGGACCCGCCCATAACTTTGCCCCACCTTGACCAAACCTCACCAAACTTTGCAAAAAACTTCAGAGTGGGCCATATACTTTTTTTTTGCAAAGTTTGGTGAGGATTCATCCAGGGGTAGCAAAGTTATAAGCCACCCAGAAAGTGCTCTTCCTATGTGTTTAGCAACTTAACCATAACTACATGGCCGCTACCGCAGGCCATGTAATATATGCATATATGTATATTCAGTGAAAAAACATTGTTAAAGGGATGCTATGGTTAAGTTGCACTAATTTAAACCTATGAAATTCAGTGAAACAACTTTGTTAAAGGGATGTTATGGTTAAGTTGCACTGATAAAAACCTATGAAATTTGATGAAAAAACATTGCTAAATGGACGTTATGGTTACAAGTAAAATTGAAAAACCCTTGCAATTCACTAGTCATATTAAGCCAAGCACACATAACTCGCGGCACAACTGTGCACTGCTATGACTGACACCCAGCATATCAAAGATGACATCACAAATGTCATTGATGATCTTTTTTCACACCAATTTTTGCCCTGTTCCTTGTAATGTCCCAAACAGCACTACTCATACTCCAATTGTTCTAACATTCTCCAATTGTTCTAACAACCTTGTTAACATACTTTACTACACCACCCATAACACAAATTGATTATCTCTTTCTCCCAACAGCTCAAAAAAGAACACTCTTCACATCCTAAAAAGTAAGTACATTAATACAGCATGTATATATCTCTAATTGCAATAATGTACTTTCACTATAATATCAGCCTAGAGTATTCCTTTTGAGTCCACAAGATTTATTTCACTCTTACTCATTATATTGTAACATGCACACTCTTTCTTTTCCCATATAAATATTTTTCTGTATTTAATACACCACCCATTCATTACTGGCTAACAACACACCCATCTCTCATCAACTTCTATACCACAATTCTACTTCCTTACTATTTCATACACCTATCCACATGAGGTCGTAATTCCAACGCAACAAGTGTCACACTCATTCAATTCCAAATCTCTATCACACATTACCACATATACACACACTTCCTCCCCCATTTTCCATTACACCCAAACAACCCTCATACCTATACACTAAATCACGCCATTATAAAAACCATTAATGTCCTCAAAACATGATAATGTCCCTAATTATTCAATCAGACCACCACTCCCTTACTCACTAAACCAACCCTATCACACCTGTACAGACTCTTACTCTAAAAACCATCCCAACCACACCGATCTTCCCATTACACAATCACACATTACACTATTAATCTCTAGAATCACATCCATACACAATACATTCATATACATTTCACAACTTTTAAACCCAAACTTTCTTTTTTCCCAACAGACAGAACAGAAAGCCTACTAAAAACTAATTCTATAGAAAACAAAAGAAAAGAAAATAGAGCAGATAGGACTATAAGCAAGCCATATAGTCATCCACCTCTAAAGCAATTGCAGAATACATTAAAACAGAACAGCTAGTAACCTCACTCAACAAAAATAAACCAGCTACCATTAAAAAATTAAGCTCCCTTTTGCAAAAACTAAAAGTAAAAAAAGATGAAACAAACACAGATCTACTAATGAACCTAACACTATGGGCCTCTTTATGAGGCCGGCGGTAGCCGTGCCCTTATTAAAGGCACGGCTGCAGTCGGTCATGATTTTTTACCGGGCCCATGGAATGGGCAATTACCGGGTCATGCCGACCTTGGCGGACCTGGTAATTGCCCATTCCATGGGCCCGGTTAAAATGAATCCCCATTCCCATTTGTGCCCCATAGAGCTCAATGGGAATGGGGAAGGAGCTAACAATGGGCCCGTTAATAATGTGCCCATTGTTAGCTCCCTGGTCCCTCGCAGGACCTGGAAAGGACGTCTGGTTTTACCAGACGTCTTTTCCGGGTCCCGCGAGGGAACCTCGTAATAGGGGGGAGTGGGTTTAACGGCACCAGCACCATTACAGGTGCCATTAAACCCATTCCGCCCACCTCATAATGAGGCCCTATATCTAGCAATGTTAACATAGCCAGACCAAGTATGTGTCTTGTCGCAGAACATTTTATAAAAAAACAGTAGATATGACCTAAAAAATAGAGGACAATGAGAAATCCCAATGGTTCCGATTAGCTTTATATCTAACAAGAGAAAATAAATGCAAAATAACTGACCCTTCAATAGTTTGCCCATACTACAATACAAAGCATGCCAAAAACCAAATGTCATCATGTGCTATCACTAATAAAACTTGTATGAGAACATTATAATTCAAACAGTACACCCATTTCAAGCTTTAATACACCTTTAACCAAAAACAGACAAATTGCCTCCATCTTAGTAACTAAACGGCATTTATGCCATTAAAAGTACCATATTTGCCATTAGATCTTAATGAAAATGTAAAACCTCTAGGAGCACAACACCCATAGATCAATCTTTAATTGTACTAGTTAATGGTGTACCAACAAAAGACAAACAAAATTGGCAACAACTAGTTGACTTAATCAAAGTTAGACAAGCCCTACAATATCTCAAAGAAAACAATGAATGCTAAAACAAATATAAATATAGAGGAAAACCTAAGAGAAAACACCCTGAATATTTAAGATCCACCAACAACTGGCCAATTTGAACATGTAGATCCTGCTACTGCAGTCAACATTTTAGACCAGTGTACCATTCACCCACTACACTCATAGGACACCATAGGAGATGTGTTAGAAATATATCAAATGCTTCAAGCCAAAGGATCCCCAATGAGCATATGGTAGAAAAGTGTAGCACACCCTCTTTTCATCTACTCACTCCTACAAGAAAAGGAGGATTATATGATGAAAGATCCACACACATTACTACATCACAATATCGCTCTCTACAAATGTATTTTTAAGACCCCAGATTCAGACGAAATGTAGAATACATTTTCCATCTTCTGTTCGAAAGTGAACTAGCAACTCTATGTTATGGAGTTGCACACACATTAAAAACAGGCTCTAATTTTGTAAACATGTCTGCTACCCAAATGCTTCAAAAGATTAAAGACAAAGATTAAGTTTGTTTATCTTTAAGTTGTGCAGAATACGCATGGGATGACTTTCATGACTTCTTATGTATTGCAAACCAAAATAAAGAGGGGATAGATATAAAAACACCAGGAGAACTCTGTTCTCTTGACCCTGTCAATCTATCAAGGTACTTTCACCAATTAACGCACGCCTATCAACGCACGCCTAACAACCAGATGTCAGGGCCCCGCCCGTAGCACAAGCGTGCACCCTCCCATACCGCTCAGGCACAATTCCCTTGCATTGACCAGTATGCAATGCATCACAAACCTTGTAAATTTGCACCAAAAAACGATGAAACCGAAACACTATTACCTAATACGCGAAGCTCACCAAAATAAAGACCTCCAGCCCCATCCCACTGATCACTAAACTTGTGGCCATTGAGCCCACGCCCACAGCTCACCTCATCTTGACCAGAACATCACACGCCCGTGCTCCCATTGTAAACTACAATGCCATGAATGCCACAGTATCTGTGTCTGCCACTCCTGAAAATGGGTGCCCCTATGCTAATACTGTGATGCCACATTCTTCCACCCCTATTATGATCTGCAATGTCATGAATGCCACTGTATCTGTGTCTGCCACTCATGAAAATGGGTGCCCCAATGCTAATACTGTGATGCCACATTCTTCCACCCCTAATATGAACTGCAATGTCATAAATGCCACTGTATCTGTGTCTGCCACTCCCGAAAATGGGTGCCCCAAAGCTAATACTGTGATGCCACATTATTCTGCCCCCATTATAAACTGCAATGTCAATGTCCTGAATCCCACTGTACCTGTGCCGCCACCAGCATACATGGGACCACCAATGCCCCCATTGCCATGACCACTGATGCACCCACCACCCCACTCAACATCTCCATCCCACCTACATCACCTCACCCAGTCACCGCTGAACCACATCTCAAATGTGCCATGATCAATGCCCGGTCCATTAAAGTATATGCCCTGGACATACACAACCTTATCACCACTCACAATATAGACCTTCTCATGGTCACTGAATCATGGTTGCACAGAGCCTCAGGCCCTGCACTCTCTCTTGCCCTCCCATCAGGCTATTCTATTTCCAGGCAAGTTCGCCTATCCAAAGGTGGTGGTGTAGCACTTATTGCCAAAGACTGCCTAACTAAAATTGAGAAATCAATGAACAACAACAGTGACTGCCTTCAAAGTTAACTTAATCTCTCCCATCACTGTACCATTGCCATACACCTTGTCTACCATCCACCAGGGCCCCTAGGCAACTTCCAGGCTTCCCTCACTCACCTTCCAACAGATAACCTCAAGAAGTCATCCAAAGTCATCCTACTCGGTGACATTAACCTAGGCCTTAATGACACCAAGGACCAAGGACCAAGCAGCCAACTCGATTAACTCTTCCCTTGAGACCATAGGGTTCAGGAACTCTATTTCTGTTCCCAACCACACCCGAGGCAGAACCCTGGATTGGGTTGCACAGCATAACTGCCCACTCCTCATCACAGGCAATACCACTGTACCATGGTCTGACCACCACATTATCACATTCAGCATCCCCACCACCAACTCCTCCTCCCTCCTCCCCAGACCCTTCCACCAGCCCTAGCAAGAGGTTCACGCCAACTCACTAAGGAAAGGCTTCTATCCTTCCTTCAGGGCCCAGCCTTTAGAGCACCTTTCTCCACCGACCCAGATGCCCTCGCCCTATCTTATGATGCCGCTATGAAATCAGCCATCAACACCATACCCCCACTTAAACCGCGCAAAACCAAACCTACCAGCCACTCCAACTCCTAGTTCACTCCTGACCTCCTTACGCTCCGCACAGAAAAACAGTTTGCCCTTGTACTATGGCAAACCTCCCACTCTGACAAAGACAAATTTGACTTTAACGTCAGCTCCAAAGAGTACAAGAAGGCAATTAATCATGCCAAAGCTAAATCCTTTGAATTCAGGATCTCCAAAGCCAAATCTAATACAAAAGAAATCTTCCCCATCTTCAGAGAATTAGAGACCCCTATCCCTGCATCCCAGAACACACTAAGGATA
The DNA here is from genome assembly GCF_040938575.1 of Ambystoma mexicanum. Lineage (NCBI taxonomy): Eukaryota > Metazoa > Chordata > Amphibia > Caudata > Ambystomatidae > Ambystoma > Ambystoma mexicanum. Next base: position 698,314,679 of record NC_090936.1, read on the forward strand.
AAACATGGTGCAAAGAAATCCAAGCAGCTATGCTTAACAAGCTGAGCTTGCTCCAAACTAAAATCGAAGCCACTAAAGACTCACTCTCCAATTCTCCTACCCCCACTCCACTAATCCCCAGACTCTTCCCCGCTATTCTCATTCAAGTCCATGCAGGAGAAAGACATGATCAACATAATGAGATCCATAAAGCCATCTAACTGTAAGGGTGACTCCTGTCCTGCCCCAATCATCAAGGACTGTGCTGATACCCTCGCTCCATTCCTAACAGCCTTCGTCAATGCCAGCTTTGCCACGGGGAAAGTCCCTTCCTGCCTTAAGGAAGCTTAGGTCTGCCTCCTGTTAAATAAAAAAAGAAATGCTGGACCCCACCTCTCCAAACAACTACAGGCCCATCACCACTGTCCCATTCCGACTCTGGACAAAGCAGCCTACCTGCAGATGCAACACTTAATTGAGGAAAACAAGCTCCTAGGACTACGCCAACCTGGTTTTCGCTCTAGATGTTAGGCAGAATCATTTGCAGCACCCTATGGGAACACCACACACAATTAAAACTACAAGTATAAATTCACCTTTGGTACAAGCCCGTACTACACAGTAAAGTGGTAGCGATGGCTGAGCAGCCAGACTTATCTCAAGAGTAAAGTGAGCAATATCAAAAGTTACACAAAGGACAGCAATTACTCTGGTTCAAACAAACACTGACTCAACGTTTCTGAGTAAAAGAATATACGTTTATTTACACATTCTTTGTAAAACAGTTCATTAAATAAAGCAGCCGAAAAATCACACTCTTAATATACTACACAACACCCAATCAATTCTGGACAATTTAGGCTCAAAATGGCACTCCATCAATTAAAAAGGGAGGGAAAGACAAGGTTATTCCAAATTTAGCAGCACCAACAAGTAAGTAGGCAGGCCAATGTTAATGGTTCAGAGGCTTTGCAGAGGATCACGCAGTTCAGAGTAGTTTGCGGTTAAGTCTTTGCCAAGAGTTCGAAACGAAGTTGGTCGAAGGAAAGGTTACTTAAAAGAGTAGAGAAGGACAAGCCTTCGGATTGGTGAAAGATTTAAAACACTTTCACCGTGGTCGGATGAAACGAACAACCGGGTTTGAACAGTACCTTAGAAGAAGAAGAATGCTGTAGCTGAGGCAGAAGTTCCTGGCAGATCCTGCAGGCTCACGGTTCCTGAAGCACTGTCGGACTGACACGAAGGAGGAAGACTGGAGGGTCCTGCACTGCCCAGGGAAGAAACCAGCAGCAGAGCAAAGCAATGAATAAAAGGTGCAGTCCTTAAAACCTAAACAGGGTCTGGTCCTCCCGCTATCCAGTTCACTGCAGCTGTGCACAGCAAATTCGACAGTGGAGGGAGGCCTTGCTTGGTGTTTGGCGAACTGGTTGGTCCCACCAGCTCAAGGGAAGAAGATTCCTTGCAGGTCTTCTCTGTCATCGAAGCTTGGAGATTCAGACCCGCAGCAGGGCTTCACTGGGAGGTTCAGTCGTGGTAGTGGTCCTCGTCTTTCAGCTTCTCTTTGGTTCTCTCGATCCAGTGGCGACTCTGCCTTCCAAGTCCCAGAGACCTGCTTTTTATGCAATTTTCCCCCATTCACACAGCCTGGCTGTCAATCACACAGCAGGGTGGCTGTCCTGGCAGGACAGTCACCTATCCAATCAAACAAGAGTCTGACTTGGGTTTCCAAGGGAACTCTGTGCAGGGGTCCTAAAACTCCTCCCTCACATCCTGTCTACCCATACTCTCAGGCCCCTAAGGAGAGCTTCTTTGCAGAAGCCTGCCAAAGGACGGAAAACAAAGGAACCAAACCTGGTTTGGCGCGTAGAGTAAAACACGAGAAAGGCCTTTACAAAAAGAAATGGCGAATAAACCCAGCTGGAACCAAATAAAAGTAAATGGGTTTCTACCGGATTAAAGTTTGAGGCAACTAATTTAGCCTAAAACAGTACCAAGGCTATTTACATAGACTGCGGTAGGAACAATATGGTAGATACCACTGCCACCAGCCAAATCTTAAAGAAAGGGGAACGAAATATTGTTCCATGAGAGACAGACAACAAGGAATAACTATTAACCCTTTCCAGCACTCTATGTAAGATAGGTTGTACTGGGTCTGTGAATTTACAAAGACTAATAAAGTCAATGGCAACTTTACATGTTCTGGGAGACAGTAGTCAGTCCCAGAAAATGGAGTTTAAAGTGGGAAGTCTGAAAAAGACAACCCTGTGTCAGTGCCCTAAAGGTGCTGTGTGACACACAGTAAGAAGATGATGCCTATGGAGTAGGTGAGGCTCCATAGTCTATGAACACAACATTTAAAACACACAGCAAAACACATGTAAGAATGGGAAAAAAGGCTCACACTCTTACCAGGTGAAGAAAATAAATCCTAGAAATCCAGCAAAGCTGCTGAGGGACTCTGGAGAATTCTCCCTAACACTAGGCATGGAACTGAAACTGTTCTACTGGATCTAAAATAACAGATTTATGATGCTAGAGACCTAGGTAAACCAGCCCTACTCCTACTTCTAGACCTCTCTGCGGCGTTCAACCTCGTAGACCACAATGTTCTGTGCCACCACCTCTCCTCCATGGCTAAATTTTCCCCTGATGCCACGCCATGGATCACCTCCTTCCTGCAAGGCAGGACCATGCAAGTATTCTCTGACATGGCCACCACCTCACCCACCATCATCCTATGCGGAGTACCCCAAGGATCCTGCCTCTCCCCCATGCTTTACAACATCTTTACTCGCTCTCTTTTCCTCACCCTTGACACGCTGTGTATATCTTACACCAATTACTCAGAAGATACCCATTTCCTCCTCACCCTCACAGGTGACTATGACACAGACTCCTCCTCCCTCATCAACATCTACAACACCGTTCAACCATGGATGGCAGCCAACGGCACATGCCTCTACTCTGACAAGACTGAACTCCTACTAGTGGGATCCCCTGACACGCTAAAAAACCTCGACACTCAGTTTAGCCACTTCACCATTGACTCTATTAAAATCCTGGCATATGATGCCATCAAAATCCTTGGTGTCTATCTGGACTCCAACCTATCCATGAATAGACAAGTCAATTCAATTGCCTCTTAATCTGCGTACCATGCTAAGCTCATTAACGCAGGTAGACCATTACTAACCAAAGAGAACTGCACCAACATAGCCATAGCCATTGCTGGCTCAAGGTTAGACTATTGTAATGTACTTTTCTTAGGTACGTCCACATAAAATCTGGAAAAACTTCAAGTTATCCAGAACAATGCGCTCTGCCCAGTCCAAGGCATCCCCAAAAGGGAGCACATTACGGCTGCCAGAAAATCAGTCCACTGGCTACCAATAAAAGAAGGATAATATTGAAGACATTGGCACTGACCCATAAGTGCATCCACCTCTCCACACCTCACTGCCTATCGCAAAAGATCCACCTCTCTACCTCCACAAGTCCAACAAGAACGCCTTACGCTAACATGCTCTGTGTGCCCATGGTAAAGAGAGCAAGAGCATGTGGTGCCAGATTCCCCTACCTCGCTCCCTCACACTGCAATGCCCTACCCCCTTCCATTCGGGGCGAGGCATCCCTCATGGATTTCCGAAAATCCACGAAAGCGACTCTGATACACACCATAATCACCTGCTCAGCAGGATAAGTTCAAATGTACTTATACATCGATTATGTGCTTCAATGTATCAATGTATAAACGTATGTATACATGCATTTTCCAGCTGTATCTACCCTGTAACTAAGCTCCCCACAAGTTACAGCACCTCGATACCCATGGGATGCTATGCGCTGTAAAAATATAATAAACAAATAAATAAATACATAATTTGCTTCATTGCCATGCTGCACTTCATCTGCAATAAAATGACCCCTCCACTCAGAGACGTGGAACACTGCTTTTGGAGAATAGAATATCAATCTACAGGAGCACCTCACATCGACATGCTTTCGTGGATAAAAGGTGTCATCCCTTTAGAAACCACACACATGGTCTCATTACAGGTCTGGTGGTAGCCATGCCGATATAACCGGCAGGTTGCCACCGGACCTGTAATGAATTACTGGCACCTGACTTCCCAGTAACACCAGGGTATTCCAACCCCGGCTGCCGGGAAGTCAGGCACCAGTAATTTTGTAAGTCCCCATTCCCATTCATGGGAATGGGGACCACGGAAGCACTGGCACCCTTAACAACGGTGGCAGTGCTTCTGTGAAACTCTGCAGGCGGATGCCGTTCTGCCTCCCAGGTCTGACCCTGGTGGGCGGGATGGCACCTGCCTGCAGTGTCATATTGTGCTGGTCTGGAAAAAACGGTGCTGGTAGGATTACCGGCACCGTTGTTTCCAGACCGGCACACTTATAATGAGGCCCATAGTGACCTTACGTACACAAATGTTACTCTTCCAAAAACATAAGTGTGGCAAATACTGCCGACGTAGATATAAAAACAAAGACTCCAAGTACATCAATGATTACAAAGCAATCATTGCCCTTTTGTGGAATGCCAATATAGACATAAAATAGACTGCAGAAAATTCTACTGCACTCGCAACGTATGTCACAGCCTATCAAAGACAAGGCAACTTCTTTCAAGATGCCCTCTAACACCAACACCATATTAAGCTCATGTGAATCCTTCACATCATGACATATGTGTAATCCCAAATATTTAAACATGTGGGGAACCCATTTCAATCCTAAATCTGGCAGTTGTCCATATTGGCAATCAGCCACAGTTGTCAGCAGAAAAAGGCATGATTGACCTCGATTGACAGTTATGCCAAACAGCATAGTAAAGTTATCTAATACTTTGAACATATATGGCAGGTTTTCCTCCGGGTTTTGGATATAAAGAACATATCATTCTCATAGAGGGAAATTAAATGTCCTTAAACTCCATCCTTAAAAACACTACAAGCGTTTCCAGTTCTTATATGAACAACATGGGGCACAATGGGCACCCCTGTCCTCATTGTAGCCGGTGGTTTAGTGTATAGCAATCTTACCCAGCTGATAAATGTGGCCTCAATGCTAAAACATCTAAGGGCAACATACATCCATTCTCAATGAAATAAATCTAACACTTTAACAGCTTCTAGTGAGACAACCGCATACCGCTCATTCATGCCCCTAGTCAATGACGTGATGTAACTGTCAGAAATTGAGTGAAGTATTCCTGTGCTGCACAATCCATTCGTATCTTTGTGAATAAGGTAGATGTTCACCCTTTGCAACCTACCCACCAGTAGGCCTGTCAGGTTTTTAAGATCCTGATTCAGTATCAAAAGTTGCCTAGATGAGCCATGTCCCTCTAACAATGTTTTTTCATTGAATTTCATAGGTTTTTACCAGTGCACCCTTAATCTGCTACAAGTTCCTTATATTGTATTCACATCCTATGTAGCATCTGTAGAGTCCGCGGACAGTATGATTGTACAGGAGATAGCATCACAAAGCCCATAAGCACAGGGGAGAATAGAAAATGTTCTATCCATCAACCAACAAACAAATATACATAAAGCAACGTTACTCATATTTACTGCACCCAATTATACCTTTTTGTAGAAATGATTACTTGAAAATGTACACATTATTTTTTATTTATTACACACAATATAATGGCATTGCACCAAGCATACACCATAAGTGTATACCTCATATTCTCACTTCAATACAACGTTTCAAAGAGACTGACATACACCAAACACTTATTCTAAAACAATCTCTCACCGAACATTAAGTACACTGTATTTATTTCATTGTTATTAGAATTCATTATGTAAACATGTATTACAAACAAAACGCAAAATGTTTTCATTTTGACAGAAATGGCAACACAAACTTGAATGGTTGGAGGAGAACTTCCCAAAAGAATTAATGAGTGATGATAAAGTCTCTAATGGTATACAACACATGTTTAAATGAAAAACAAATAATGTAATTTGTATAGACCTCACTAAAATAATAATTTATTCTTTTCTTAAAAGGACATAGTTTTCATGAAGAAACCACGCCCCAGTTTAATTATACACAATCCCAAGAATCACAAAGAGAAGCCCTATCGCCAACTGTACAAAATCAAATCATGAACTTGTCTCCAAAATTGGATGAACTAAGTAACACTTTTAAATAACTTTTACAATATGTGATAAATCATGGCTGATGGTTTGTACGCACTCAAAATGGAGGTGCAACATGTCAGTTTTTGCATGACGCACTTTTAAATAGTCCGCGGACAGAGCGCCTGTTCTGTGGACACCCAAGCACATATGCACTGCAATTCCCACCCGATGGGTGTCCGTGGATGACCGTCATGGCCAGGCAGGTCCCCGGATGTAATCATGTGGCCGCACTTGTGTGGCTCGATGGCCTGTTTGCGGATGGTGTCTGCGCTACACAGTCAGTGTAAAAGTGTATTTTCAGCCAATCTAGGGTGTTTCAAGCAGAAGCTTGTAACATTCATTTTCATGTTCCTATAGACACAAAAAAGGTACATTTTTGCTGGAGCGCACAGCCAAAACTGCTGGACAGATTTGGGACTTGTTTGAAAAAACTTGGGCACGAAGCATTGACTTGTTGTCAGGGGTAATTCCATCCAGTACTTTTTAAAATATTTGACGGAGAACTTAGTGCCCCCTTCTCCAAAATAAATGCTATATATGCCTAGATACATTTAGTACCTAGGTGTTTAGGGTGTTCGTAAATAAAACTACTGTATATTTCTTTTTTCTCAATGCGAGAGACAGGCGTGGTATACCCCAGGTTATAGGAAAAATAAAACACATAAAAAAAGACATTTGCAGGCCGGAAACCATGTAAATACCGTCAGGTTAGAGGTGGTGGGGCAAGAGGAGACCAAGTGAAATTTGAGAGTTGGAGGAGGGCCAGGGATCGAGTTTGCAACACAAGGCTGAAATATTTTTCCCAAACCCTCAGGTATAACCTAGGGTATAACTGCGGCTACCCAACATTTTATTTTAAAAAAATGTCATTGGAGATATACAGTTTGGACAGGGTGGTGTTTTAAAGTAAAGGCACAACAAGTGGGCTGGATAAGGTGGGCATGTCTAAACCGAAGGCCATGGACACTGGCCATCGCCAAATGGCCAGTAGTTTGAAAGTGTATGTAAAATATAAAGTGGGCATAACTGAAGGCCTGTTTTTTTCTTTTTATATAAAAGCCATGGCTATTGGATTGCTAGTGTTCTAAATTTGCAGCAAAAGCAGAGCCGAGGACAATGCCCACTGACCATGGCCATCTAAAATATACAACAGCCATGACCGGAGGCTATGGCTTGTGGCGTCATTTTTTAAAAAAAATACAGTGGGCACGGCCGAAGGTCATGGCTAGTGGTCTGGTAGTGTTCTAAAATATACAGTGGAAATGGACCAAAGCCATAGCAACTGGCCATTGAAAGCCTGTGTCTAAAGGTCTGGTAGTGTTCTAATATATACTGTGGGTATACTGTGGGCAGGGCCAAAGGCCGAAGGCCATTGCCAGTGTTGTGGATAAAACTATGGTATAACAAATCCTTTGAAATTCAGGGAAACAAAAATGTTTAGCGGCAGGGACGTCAACGTGAGATCTTAATCCAACAAAACCCTTGAAATTCTGCCATTACTTAATCTTCCTCAACTGCTCCTGTGACCACGCAATCCACAGCAGTGGGGCAGCGGATTCCTCATTCTTCCTCGCAGGCCATATTTCATGGACAACAGTCCTCTGTTGGGGGAGCAACTTCAGAGTGCCTTCGAGGGTGCCGACAAGGCACATGAGAAGCACTGCCCTCTACCTTAGGTTTAAGATCAGGTCCAACATCTTCCTCTGTCCACCTGTCACCTGCATTTGGCGGTTGGTGCCCCTTCCCTTCCCCACACTACCTCATTAACTCTTCATGTCTCAAAGAATTCTTTTTAAAAAAACAAAAAACTGAAGAAAAACAAGGATCCACTTTTCACAGTAAAAGAATAGAACTTAAAAAACTACTGCTTAACATACTTAGATTCTAAAATATTCTCCAACATTTTCATTAGCATTATAGTCTATGCTAATGCAAATACTGGAGCTTATGGATAGTAGAGATTAAGAAAAGGTGACAGAAAAAATGTTCTGTCCCAAAAACATTTCTCTACCATTAAAAAAAATCAAACATTATGAATAACGTGCATACTCAAGGCATTTACACTTCCATACACATTACACAACCCAACACAATAACTTCCGATAATTTTCTACCTATTTAGTCGATAGATGGTAAAATAGCCCACTTACTACATTGTGTAAAAAAGGTTTTCTAAATTCATGTTACTGCTTTTTTTCCTTACTATAGTGTTGGCTCTAAATAGAGCCTTTTTTTTCTTTTAACTACTCTAAAATGTTTGACTACATACTCTACTTTCCTTTTGATTTCTTTCACCAAAAGCATCATGCATATTAGACATAGAAATCTAATTTCCAACATTAGTTATGTATACTCTATCTTTTCAAACAACGTTCATTCCATCATGTCGAATATTGCCATTGAGAAAAGATGTCATTCCTACATCTTGTAAAAATGCACATAAAGCTTTATTGACATTCCGCCTCGCTTTTTAAATTTGTGGACAAAACAAGTTTGATCTCTTCCACATTTGCCTTTGAACATCTTTGCAGTTTCCCATGAAAGAAACTTTCTTAAGACTTATGAAACTATTTTCAGCTACATTGATTGCACAATCGTGTTAACTGGTACTTGATGTAGGCAAATGCTATATGTTAGCACTGCGTGCAATCTGGTAGCAGTACCTGCAATATAGTGTGGCTTTAAATTAGGGGTGTACCGAATAGTAGATGTAAGTATTCAGTCAAATGCTGAATATTTTTACAATTATTCAGCCACAGCCAAATACGAAATTGAATAGTTGCATTTTAAGACACATGAAGGTATGTAAACAAGAGAGACACTTTGTAAATTAAAAATACACTTTGTACATCCATTCCGCATTGCATTTCATTTATTTGTTGTCTACAGAAGATGTTTTTGTAAACCATTAAAGATCAAATTATCAGAAATTTAATAGTTCAATAACAGCACAATTTAAAGCCAAACTATGTTGCATTTACTGCTACCAGATTGCATGCAGAGCTAACATAAAGAAGCTGCCTCCATCAAGTACCAGTTAACACAATTGTACTATTGCATTGCAACTACATTTTCCTTGTTAAAAGGTTTCAATCGTAGAGCACCTATTACACCTACACATTTGTTGCCTTTCAATAAAGTCCTCCTAAAAAGAGGCAATCAAAAATGCAACACTTTATCTTACATATTAAAGTCCACTGTTTTCCAACCTGTGCAATCAGATACCTTGAAGTGCCAACATTTCCCACCTACTGAAATAAAGTGTCAGTTAATGCCAGCATGGCAATGTTTACCAATAGCATGTTTCTTACTGTTACAGAAATGTAAACATGTTTGTACTACTCATAAACCTATAAATTGTGTGTCTTTTACTAACATGCTTTTAAAATAGGCATACCTAAAATGCATCCACTTTCCTTACATATAAAGCTCCTGTATTTTAGAGACAATGCTATCATATTTCATGTAGTGCCTATATATACTGCCAGCTTAAAAGTATAGTTACAAATATTGCAGAAATATTTGCATAACCGTTTTCCTTCTAAAAACAGAGAGCAATATCCTATGATACTGTAGCCCTACTACTAAACTACTTCAACATGTTCACATGTACCAACCACCTTTGTTTCACATTTGCAGAAAAAAATGCCAAAGACACCTACAGAACAAAGAAAACTCTTCAACTGCATGTATGTCACCTTAATGCTAGTAACATAATTAAGTCAGTACAAAACCCACATCTCTCTACTGTAACACCCACATAAGCCTTCTACAACTTTGAAATACACACCTTTTTTTCCAACAGATACAACAGAATGACTACTAAGAGTCAACTCTGCAGAAGACAACAAAAAAACTAGAGCAGATGAAAACTAAAAGAAGTCAAAAATGTGCCCGACTCTAAAATAATGTATAGAAAAAATGTAAACAGAAGAACTAGTACCCTCACCCAAGCAAACTAAAACAATTATCACTAAAAAAAGTAATCCATGTCCTTCCAAATAAAACTTAATGAAACTTAAAACATATGTAGTAAGGAAAGTATTCTTAAACATCAACCTCAAACCATAGCTACCAATGTTAATGAAGCCATAGTAAACCATAAAAAAGAAATACCAACATTTTTGTAAAAAATAATTCAGGTGCAGGGTTCTTACTAATCTCATAAAAAAATCTGAAAAGTCATGTTCAGTTCTTAAAACATACCAGAGTTTCATGAAGCTCTAATTGACAGCACATTTTAACTAAAGTTAAAGATGTTTATATTAGTGTTTATCATAGTAAAACCACTAACTAAATTAACCAAGAAACTACAAACACAACTTGCACACATGCGCAATGTCAACATAGATACCTTTTCAAACTTCTGTGCAATTTAATAGTTTCACTCCAGCAGCACAGAACCATTCTTCAATGAAGAAGCACATATACAAGAGCAAACAAACCCAATAGCCAAAGACAATGATGTATGAGGCGATGAAGTGCTAGCAGACACTATTATGGCAAAATAAACCTTAATAGAAAAATCTTCCCCAACAAAATTTCAAACAAATGCTCTTTTTTTTCAAACAATCCGTCCAGTGTAAAAGTGGACGTGTAGCTCAAAATGCAATGAGTGCCAACAGTCATTCAAATGTTTATGATAATTCCTCAATCAGTATGTTAATTAGAAAGACAAGAGTAGAATTAAAACTTTACAAGCCATAGACTTCGGCACAGTGCTCATCCACACTGGACTAAGAGAACATTCATCAGTCTGAAATTCAGGAGCATTCTTTAAAAGCACTTTTCATCATATCAAAATGTTAGCAACACACCATTCTGCAATGCACAACTTTGTGCTCAGATTGTGAAATGCAAAAAGTGCTGCTTTAGAACAATACCAATTAAATAACAATTTCCAAAATGGAATAGCTGAAGACCTCCTGCGACAAACAGAACACATGCAAAATAAATATTTTGGAACTGAAGCAGAGTTAGAAAATCCAGGTACTTTACAAAACAAAAAAAACTAAACAAAACATCAATCAACAACTTAGCAACAGTAACCTCCTTACAAACACGTACAAGAATAAAATAAAAACATTTCAAAACAATAGTGCTGAAATTCCAGACCACGTATGTCACAAAACTGTATAAAAAGAGTATTAAAATATCAGATATGGCTTACAAAATAGAATGTAATGAGGCATCACAATGGTTTCAAACAGCATTATACCCAACAGCAGACAATATATACAATACAACTAACCCCTTACTAGTTTGCACATACTGCAATACTAGGCTTGACCGTGACTAAATGACATCACAGGCTATTAATAATAACTTTAAAAACGTAAGCTGTATTAGAGCATAATAATTCAAACAGTACACCCATTCCAATATTACATTTCCAACCCAAAACTGACAAATGGCCCCCATTAGAATTATTGAAAGGCATGTGTGGCAAAGTAGTGAATTTACAATTAAACCTTAATGAATAGGTAGAACATCTAGGAGTAGGTAGACCACTAGAACAATCTTTGATTGTACTAGTGGATGGCGTGCCGACAAAAGACAAAACACATTTGCCAATAGTTAAATGACTTAAACAAAGTTAAACCAGCCCTCGACTATCTTAAAGAAAGCAATGAATACTATAGTGATATAAACATAGAGCAAAACATAAAAGAAAGCACCAACATATGTTTGTTCTCGCCTGACAGGTACTCCCATGAGGAAGATTGTGGTTGACTCTTCTTTGGTTCTCTTTCTTTAGGTAGGGGTTTTCAGCATTCCCCTTAATGATAAAATATCCACTTTTTAGGCTCTCTGCAATATTGTCTGTGAGGGGGGCTCTAATGTTGCCCCAGATGTGTATGTTCTCCTTCTTGGTGTTGCCAAGATCCTCTACTGCCCCCACCAGCCAGCATGTTCGCTCCAGTACCTTTTGGTTTCTTCTTCTGGGTCTCTGGCCAGTGTTGGGGGCGGTGTGCTTCTTGCTCAGGTCTCTGCGGGCTTACCCTTTGCTACAGTATCTCTACAGCTTGTAGGTCTCTTGTCTCGGTTTATGGCATCTCGGAAGCATTTGGCACTCTACAGTATGCCTACCCATTCCAGACTGCACGGTTCACCTCTTCTCTGGGGTTGGGTTACTACCTCACCGGTTCTATGCAGGGTCTTCTGACATTGGACCCCACAGAGATGTCTCTTCCTGCTTGACAGCATCCTGGTCAGCAGGCACATGAATTTCCTGAGCCAAACAGTTCCTCTACTCTCTGTTCCTCCTGAGCTGGATTTACAGCATGCTTTACAAGATATTGAGTCCTTCTTCTCTTTTTATGTTAGTTGTTGAACATGAATGTTTGACATGAATAATGAATAAATGGAATGTTCATTTGAGTTCCGCTGAGCACTATTCACTACTCTGTGCATCCTCCTCATCTCAGTCTTTCCCATACAAGCCTCCACTGGGTAGTCCCAGCTCTTCCTCAACTCAGTGGATGTCACACTGACTGCCCTACAAATATACATGGTTTGGTGGAATATAGTTTTGGGGTATATGTGGTAGGGGGTGGTGGCCAAGAGGTATTGTGCTGGAGTGGTCATACCACATTCTCCCGAGATGTTCTCCCTTGATGCTCAGAGGGGGAGTCCCTCCCCATGATATCCTCTGGCTGAGTCCCACACCCAGCGGGACTATCGGTTAATGCCTCACCACCCTGGCCTCATGGGGAGGGGCTCTCCCTTGAGGAGAAGTGATGAGATCTTGGGATTCATCACACACCCTTCCCCTGATGCTGCTTGATTCCCTTCAAAAAGGCTTGGTTGCTGGCCAGCTTGGATGATCTGTGTCCATTGCCACACGAGTTCTACATTTTTAAATGTTTCTACCTCCCAGGTGTCAAAAGGGGTATACTTAATTGGGTTCTGATTGATCTCTTTTATCAGATTGCCAAACATAGGAAAGTCAGTGCCTACAATTATCTCCTCGGGCAGCCTTGGCACCACTGCCGTATTGATGATGGTATGCTTACAACTGATGTTAAGAGTGACTGGAGTCCTGGGGTAAATGTCTTGGACCCCATGGACACACATAATTTTGATGGGTGTTCCCTGGTGTATTTGGTCGGCATATATAAGGTCGTCCCTCACCTCTGTTTGTCTATTCCATCCGAGAATCTATTAGGACTGAGACTCGAATAACATTAACCCTCATGTGTTTGTTCAAAAGGGAGTGGACAAACAGAGATAGTTACCAGCTTCTTCTAACTCTGTTTCTTCCAGATATATTAGCTCTTCCCAATCTTCTCCTCCCATCCAGCCTACCTCCATGCTTTCCTCCTTCTGGTTTTTGGGGCAGGTTTTGGCTATATGCCTTCTTATGCCACAGGAGAAACAAATGGGAGTTAGGACTATGGGTCTTTTCCTTTCTTTGATGTTAGTGAGGGGTTTTTCTCTAGGGTTATAGATCTCTTCTCATCCTGTCTCTCAGGTTCTTGGCCTACACATTTTATGGGTTTAACAATTTGTTCAAAAGGGAGTTTAGATTCGTATTGACCTGTGATTAAATATGTGGCCTTTTATTTTATCTTCATCTTTATGCATAGATCTTATTTGGTTTGATGCTTCTGCATATGTCTGTGTGGTCTCAATAGCACTATTAAGCATGGGTTTAGTGAGTTATAAGATGGCACAGTGTAAGAAGGGTGGTAATCCATTAACTAGTTGTTATAATGCCAGTGCCTCCATCACTTTGGCCAAGGTTTTCTTGCCTAGACATTGTCACTAGGTGTTTTGAATTCAAGCTCTTAACTCGAGTGGTGTGTCATTTGGGCCCAATGTAATCTCCCTACATTTTTGTCTATAAAATCTATCAGTTTATTTATTTTTTTATTTCTTTATTTATTCATATTTGTAGAGCGCACAGCAGCCTGACGGCATTGTGGCACTTGTTACAGTGAGTGAACTTAGCTTAGTTACATATAAAAACAGACATACTTATTATACATTTTGTATAGAACAGTTTACATAGCACATAGATAAGGTGGAAGCTGAGAAGGTGGGAGAGTAGAGAGAGATTAATTAAAACGCACCACTTTCAGGTTCTTTCGGAAGGTAGGGAGAGAGGTTTCTGCTCTGAGGGCAGAGGGGAGTGCATTCCAGAGCTTCGGGGCAAAGTATGGGAAGCCTATACCTCCTGCTTTGGCCCGTTGATGCGCGGGATGATGTAGCATGTTCTGGTAGGCCTGGTTGAGATAGATCTGGAGAGTGTATCTGAAAGGTAGGACGGTGTGGTGAGGTTAATGCATTTTTGTGTGGTTGAGGGAATTTTTAATGTGATCCAGTCTTTGACTGGGAGCAGTGAACAGTCTTTCTTCCATGTGAGATGTGGTCTCTTTTAGTAATGCTTAACGCTGCTCTTAGTGAGTTATTTTGGGTGATTTGGAGTTTGTTTATGTTGTTTATGGATGTGCCAGCTAGGAGTGTGTTGCAATAGTCAAGCTTGGCCTCTATGGTGGCTCTGGCTATTTATAGACAATTGTCCTTTGTTAGGAAGGGTTTTATGGTGTTAATGAGTTTGGTACTTAGGGCGGAGGCAGAGACAATGGCACTGACTTGCTTATTCATGGACAATGTAGCATCAATGTGGACCCCTAAAGTCTTGACAGAGGATTGGACTTGGATGATGCAGTTGTCAATGTTAAAGTTGGAGTAGAGACAGTCTAGCTTAGCTAGAGTGGACTTTTGGCCAAGAACAAGAATCTCAGTCTTTTCCCCTTTGAGGCATAGACCATTTGTGGCCATCCAGGCTTGGATGGTGGAGTTAATTTGCTGCAGGGCTGTAGCTTCTTGTTGGTAAGAACCTGTTAGCAGAAGGAGCACCTGGGTATCATCAGCATAGTTTGTGTATGCGATCCCAAGTGCATCAAGTGTATCAAAAAGGGGCTTAGTGAAGAGATTGTATAGCGTTGGGGCAGTACAAGATCACTGTGGGACTCCACAATGAATGATAGTGGGAGCTGCATTAGCTATGTTTGAGAAGACTTTCATTGTTATGCCTTCTAAAAAGGAGGCGATCCAGGAAGATGCTTGGTCGAAAAAATGCGCTGCCTGCATGGGGTGTGTGGTGATGGTTTTATGTTCCACTAGATCAAACGCAGCTGAGAGGTTTACGAGGAGGAGGAGGTTGGGCTTGCCATTGTCCAAGATTTGAGTGATTTGATTTTTTAAGTCTAGCAGGGCGGTTTTGGTTCTGTGCCCTTTGCGAAATCCAGACTGTCTTTTTCCTAGGATACAGTTGGATTCTAGGTAGAGTTGGATATGGCTATGAGCAGCCTTGTCTAATATTTTGAGAAGAAACAGGACTGTGGTTATGGCCCGGTAGTTATTGGGCTGGGAGGGATCTAATGTTGGCTTTTTTAAGAGTGGACGCACCAAGGCCTCTTTAAGGCTTTCAGGGACAATGCCTGATTTAAATGAGGAGTTGATGAAGGCAGTCAGGAGTGGAGGAAGGGGCTCGGCAGACTCTTTAATGATCGTGGGGGTAGCATACAACGCCCTTACATTGTGATGGTTTAAGGCGTTTGATGGTGTCTGTGACTTCTGATTCTGAGATGTCTTTAAATGCGAATCTAGGGAAGTTGATGGTTTTCCTCAACCAAAAGAGTAGACCCCAATTAAATTAATCGAAAGAAGTGGTCCCAAGGGGGTTGAAGGTATGTTAGGAGGCTTGTAATTCTACGTGTGGTAACATGTCTTGATGTCCTCATTCCAATGAAACTGCCGAGCTAACCTCTGAAAATTCAGGAAAGAAATTCCTAGATCGTCTCACTCTTGGTGAGGCTGTAGAATACTATGTGGGCAAATGGGTCTTTGCTGGCCAAGCAAAAATGTGTTTTAGACCCTCTTGATATCTTAGGTCTGCTTCTATCTGATTTACAAAGCATTCTGACAGGGCTTCTATGGGATTCATGTTTACTCTCAAGGTTACTGGATCAGATATATTGGGGATGCCCTCGTCTCTTTCAGACCCTCAAGAGGCCATACCGTGATCTCCCGAGATGTTCTCCCTGATCATAAAAGGGAGAATCTCTTCCCATGAGATCCTCCAACTGAGTACCACACCTTGGGGGACTATCCTGTAGCGGCCTCACCACCCTGGCCTCATGGGATGGGCTCCTCTTGGGGAGAAGTGACAACATTTTGAGATTCCTCATAAAAGGGAGGGCAATATAATGAAAGACCCACACAAATCAGTGAATCAGAATATCATTCTTTCCAAATGTATTCTGAAGACCCAATATTCCGGCAAAATGATGAATACATTTTCCATCTCTTCGTCATTGTGGATTTGCACAAATGCTAGAACAGGCTCTTATTTCTTAAAAATGTCAGCTACTCAATTGCTTCAAAAGATAAAAGACAACAATGAGGTTTTGCAGACAACTATCACAAATCATGAACTACCTCAGTGCCAATGGTGGAGACTTTAGTCCAAAATTCCACTGTAGATGAAGATGGACGCACTGATGTAGGAGCTTCCTGAACATAAGACGACTTTACAGAAGTCCTCTTTTCATTAGAAAGCAAATTTGAGCATTTCTCTCCAGTACTCGCACAACCAAATGACTCATTTGATTCCAACCTTGCTGGCAAAGTGTGCAGAGATTGTGAGCCATTAGTTTTTACCTCATCCTGCATCGCTCTCGATACAGAGTTCACCAAGTGACTCTCCAAGGGCCAAGTGGGCAGTAGGGACTGTGGCCTAAGTGTGTCAACCGGTATGCATTGATTGTGGACTAAGTCCACTGATAAAGCACCCGTCAACAAATTAGACTCTTTTATAATAGGCAAGGTTGCAGTGTGTCACATCCAGATATTAATTGCAAGTCAATAATTTCTTTCACAATTTCATAATTTGCTGAGAGAGACAGTGGAAAAAGGTCATTTCTTGAATTTTGAGAGAAAGACTCCCATGCCCTCGTCCTTGACTGATATTGCCAGTTAATTCAACCTTGCGTATCTGTCTTTTAAACATAAAGGATTGTTTGCGCTGGGATATGAAACTATGTGCATCATCTAGCAAGGTATGAGGAGGCATATCAGGCGGGGTGTATGAAGGGCATGTCAGAATTAGATTAGCGAACCTGTTTGTAAGTAGGGGAGGCGTTACAGTCAGCCAACAAAAAATGCATGTTTTTCACTGTAACATGCTTCTGCCAAGTGCTGATGTCAATTGTGTTATTCAGAGTTTTAGTGCAGGCCTCAGAATCTTCAGGTCCAAGGTCCCTTGTCCCCAGCCTGGTCTTTGGCTCTCTACTGGCACATGGGAAGAGTTGTATGTGGCTCTATATGACTCGTCAACAGGGTTAGTGCCAAAAATTGAAACACATTTTTGTGGGGCTCCGTGATTGGGGGGCGAAGGAACTCCCCAGGTTAAGGGTGGTCTCTCAAAATATCATTACACAGTGCAACCTGCCATCACATTAGAATTCTGAAAGGGCAGACTTAGCTCTTTTTCATTGAAAAACCAATAAATTGAGTACCCTAAAATTGGGAAATAATGACACCTATTGTTAACCACCAAAAGAGAATGTTGTTTGAAGTGTGCACTATATAAATCTAATATATTACTATTTCATATCGCACTATGAAGTGGGAGTGCATTCAAGTTGCTACTTTTACATTCACAACTTGATCACGTGACTTATTTTATTTATGTTTCTTCAGACACAGTTTCCACCTCTAAGTCTGAAATGTGCTGCAAATGTAATGGTGTCACTTGTAATCAGCAGCGAGCTGCTTCCCATTACCACTTGAGAATTCAGTTCACACCAATGAAGGAGCTTCCCAGTGCCTATCAGCAAGTACAACATCCCGCTAGTACCAGGCTTGACCCCTGGGAAGCCATTTTATCTATCTGTACCGAAGCTATCTAATCTTGCAGGGGTAGCGCTCTTCAATCGTTCCACTTTCATTCCCCAATGAAACAAGGACGATATGCTAATAAACCCGGCTTGAGACTAAAAATTGAAATAATCACTTATGAATTTCCCCACAGTTGACAGCTTTATTAATCTCAGTGGCTGCTGTCATTTGATAAAGAACAACATATCGTAAAACCTCTGCAAATTACCTAATTAGACATTCTGCAACGGCAGCTATGCCATTATAATGGGCAGTAATCAGGTTAAAAAACAATATAATTCCTCTTGGAAAGGAGAAGCTTTTGAAGAATGTCGCCCATTCACTGTGATAAACTCGAATGAAGCAGGAGAGCAGTGATTTATAATCAGTAGCTGGACCAGGTCTTGGAATAGTTCCAGTGGCATCATAAGAGCGGCCATGATAATACTACTAATCCATATGTTTCATAAAAATGAAATGACACCAGATTTAGATGCATGCCTTGTATGGCGAGTGGTTGATGCATCCTGTTGAAAAGGTGCTGCATGTTAATATTGTAAATCACATATTTTACGGGGACGAAACTCTCTGAGGGGTGAGTGTGTGCGTTTGTTACACACACTATAAAGAACATTTGTCCGATATAGTATTTTTTAAAAGGGGACACATAAAACAATATTCTTATGAGAACTAAAACCCTCTGAGGACTGGTCCTCATAATGTTTAAGCCTGTTTATTGGACAAATTAGTGAGTGCATTCAAAATCCAGCAGAGCAGACCCTTTTTACTTTGCTCGGATTTAGCAACTTTTTCTCCTACTGTCAAAGTTTGCATGGAGTTAGACTAGTACATATGAATTGCATAGATGTTATCAGCCGTTCCTGTGTTCACCTCAGGGAGCTAGAGGTGCAACAGACATTAGGGGGGACTTCCCCTAGTCCCTGTTGTACTCGCCCTAGATAGGTCAACTCCCGCACCCAGGTCAAACCTTTTCTCCTCCCTTCGTGGGGAGTAGTGGCACATGCCCGCACAATATACCTATCCTGAAAAAGTGTAAGGATTTTAAGTGAGGGAGCATTAAGGGCAGCTGGGCAGGGGCCACGACTTTTTGCTTTACAGCTTATCAAAGGAATCCATGTAATTGAATGTGCTGCAGATGAAAAGGTTTAGGAGCAGAGGTTGAATTAGGTCGGAAGTAAGGGCTAAAACGTTTGTCGACTTTTCAGCAAAATCCACCATCAATCTTTTACTTTTTGTAACCAAGACCACCGTTACTTTCCGATTCAAACCTGGGTCCTGCTGCCAACAATCTAGTCGCATATCTGGCTGAGTTATCGCACAGGTGTTCGTTTACTTGTGTTTATTTGAATGACCTACTAGGGGCATGACGCATATTCACAGGCCACTGCATAGCCCCAAATCACAGCGGTGAGCGTTTGTTTTCTGCAAGAACGCAGGATTAACGTGAAATTGCTGCAGGTAATGGGAGGTGGCTATAGACCTGGGTATGTCCCTTTAGAGGTGCGAATGATGGTTGATTGGAAGGGGAGGATGCATAAAGCTGATGCTGTGTGGGACAATGACTGAAAGTAATGGTGGTTGTTTACTATGCATTTCTTTACAGCTTCTTTTAGTGTTGATAGTAAAGTTGTGAAACACAGTGTTGGGGAGTTGACTGACAAAAGGCAAGAACCAGGTATCGGATTTGTATTTGGGGGTGAGGCGGGGTGAGGGTTTATAGCGGGCGTTGAGGAACGGAGAGCAAGGAGGAACTTAGTTCCACTATTTTTTTAACACTTCGAACACTATTTATGAGAATTATTGTAAGCGAGTGGGGTTGATTGGACGGAGCCTTTCATAGGTTCTGCTCTGGCATGCCCACATCTGGTAGAGCACTGTGGGCTCATTATGAGTACGATGATGGGGAAAAAATCAGCAGAAATGGAGAGTTAACTCAGTTACCACAACATTTATGCACCAAAATACTGCAAGTTAGGTGGTGAAGTGGATGATTCACCTCCAGCAAAAGTCTTCCAGGTTACCATCAAAAATCAACAAAATCGACGGAATTACCACAAGTCTTAATTCTGCAAAAATCCCCTATGGACTCCAGAAATGGGGATTAACGCCGCCTATCATTACTTGTAAACCGGCGGTAAATCCACCAGACCAAGTGGCAGTAACAGTCATTCTGTTTGGTGGTATTACAGTGGATTTACTGCAGGAATACCACCAAAATTATAATGAGACCCTATTTTTGATATACAACATTCCTTACTCCATTCAATATCCGTCAAACCTACCATTTGCTAGTGCACATTTGCTGTTGCACTATGTTCCTTTGACACATCTTTCGCTCTTACAATTGGTCGCTTTCTCACTCCAATACTTTTCCAGCCACACCCTCGTCCATTTTCCTTAAGGGGAGACAGATTTACCTAGTCTTTGTTCTAGGCAGGGTCAGCCACTCTGAGGGTTAACACCGGGAGAGTTTGGGGAGTTTGAACACTCTCAGTACACCATTGCCTCAGTTGGCAGGACACAGTAACATATTTTTTTAACTATGAATTTTGAAACATTTATAAGCGCGTACACAGCAAACTAAATCGTATCCTGGTGCAGATGGAACATATTCAATGAAAGGGAGCAGGGCAAGTCCATCGGGATCGTATTAGAACAAACATAGACTAAGCAGGGATTGAAAATCATTGGATTTACTTGTCTCAGATTTAGTGGGAGACTATTCCACGGTCTGGGTCTGGTCACTGAAAAGCACTGGTCTCCTCTTGATCTACACTTCATTCTAGGAATTACGAGGAGGGATTGATCCTCTGAGCTAAGGGTATGGGTGGGTTGGTACTGCTTCAGTTTGTTTATCAAATATACTGATGCCATCCCATGCAATCATCTAAAGACCAAGTAACCAGTCATGAATGTAATCTGATCTTTCACCATCAGCCAGTGTAATGATCAGCAGAGGCCAGATTTGTGAGTGTTCTTGGCTACATCAAAAACCAGTCTCACTCCCGCATTTTGTGATTTTTGAAGGTGATGAATTTGATTACTCAGTGCTCCTACCAAGAGTCTGTTACAGTAGTCAAGGTCTGAATTGACCAACAACCCCACCACCGCCGCCCGATCTACTCGGGGCACATAGAGTAATGCTTGGCGCAGAATGCGAATATTATAGAATACAGACTGAACCTTGGCTGAGAACTGGGTATTACATCCCAAGTCACTCTGCCAAATACAGCCCAGGTTCTTTACCTTAGTGGTGTATTTGAGGCTGGCTCCCAGAAACTGGGGTGGAGGGGGGCATCTTTCTCCATCAAGGAGATGCTTAGGGCCAAACATAACAGAAATACCAGTTTAACTGACTCATGCGTTCTAATACAAAACCTAATTTGTGTGTCCAAGCTTTAGCCGTATAGGCCCCTACAAAATTAAACAGCCTACTCGAGAAACTTAAGAACTACATGACTCTGAATCACTATTGTTCTACTGAAATAAATGGGTGAGTAGTGGTTTCAAAACTCCACCTCAGCCCCACACTACTAATTAAACATCAGTGATCTCAATTATGAAGGTGATACAGGCAACAGTTATGCATTTATAAACCATATATATGTGCTGTATTTTTGTTTATTGTGCCAAATTGTTAAAGGGACGTTATGGTTAAGTTGCACTAACCAAAAAACAAACTAAATGCAGTGAAACAACTTGGTTAAAGTGATGTTATGGTTACAAGTAAAACTGAAAAACCTCCAAAATTTGCCATTTATGGTAAGCTAAGCAACCATACCTCGCACCACAACTGTGCACTGCTAAGACTAACCCCAAGGACATCAATGATGACAACACACATGTCATTGATGGCATCACTGATGACATCACATGCAAAATTAATTTTGCTGAAAAGTCCTTACAAAGGGTAGTGTTTATAATGTTGGTAACACAATGTCAGGGGCGATTGGGAGACCTATCATGAACTATTAAATAATGTACTCATCTAAACAACATTGAATTGGAGTGTTGTTGTTAATACAGGAACCTAATCATACATAAACATAGGCAATGGCTGCTCCATAGAAGTGCACTATTTATAATCTTGTAATTATGGATAAAGAAATAATGAATGTTACCTTATCAGAGTTTTGAGTAATGTTAAACATGTAATAACTAGCTAACAATTCAAGACTTACTACACACTTGTGCTAGTAAAAACAATACATATGAAGACCCACAATGCATAACAATCAGAGGCACATACATGGAAACAACTAAATTAAGGAGGAAAGAAACAGCATCACCAGTAAATGGTAATAACATTAAAGTTTATCTTCATGTATACAAATGAATTGTGTGTTTGAAGCCTTCTTAATGCCCCATGTATGTGCACCATGAGCTCGAACCAAACTCTAAGGAAAGTACTTTAAGAACATACAACAAGGTTAATAAGACACAATAAGGGCAGAAGTATGAGTTCTGGAATCGAAAATCTGGGGAAAATGAATACATAGAACTTTCTCTTTCTTGTCATAGAAGCTTACCTCAGAGGGATAATGCCCTAACTTCAACCTGTTATCACTTATTCGTACATAAAAGCTGAGCTATAACAAACAGTTATACTTTCTTTAAGAAATGACATACATTTGTCATAATACGATTTTGATGGAGGTCTGTAACAATTAACCTGCATGATTGTTAAATAATTATTTCTTGTGAGCAATAACAATTGAAATTAGCGTGTAGTCAAATGGCACTCCATATAAGCCACAGCAGATAGCTGGCTAAGAACATCACTAAATCCCACAAATGATGACGTCTTCTGCACTTCTGTGCTGAGCTCTGAAGAGAAATGTAACCATCAATGTGGAGCAGATCAATTGCCCAGATTTACCATGAATTTTTGAGTGTCAACATTATCTAATTTGTTTCCAACAACAGCCATGCTCCCAGACATGCATGATAATGCAAAGCTGTCATATTCATCAATGCAAGTAGAAAATGGAAGGGCCTCGATTTCACAAATGTTCATTTTGACAGGATTCTCCAAATAGGCTTTCTTAGTACATGCTAGTAAATAAGTAGATCTCCATAGCCAATCTACTTTTTCTAGTAAACCTAGCATAGCAAAACACATTTTAAAGTGAATTTAATATTGATTTCTAATGACTAAATAAATTGTGGGTTGTTGAACTATCCTATGTATTGATATATCGCTTGAATAACAATAATAACTACAGCGGGACACAAGATATCTTTTCCCTATCTAGTGGTTGTTTTGTCAAGTTGGAATTTAATAAATGATTCCTTAATCTTTGGCAGCAGAAATTAGCTGCAACAAAACCACCTTATAGATGTTTAAAAGTACGGCCCACCCACTTATATCTTCTTGCCATTATAATTTCTTCTTATTTAATTGACTCTCCAGTAATGCTAGTACTACACAAGGAAGTAACCTTTTTAATTAAAAATGAAGGATCTTCATATTGGTTTTCCAAAAGATGGGGAACTTGGGTTAACACTGCCATATGTGGTAGATCTAATGTATCATTAGTTTGACCTTGCTAAAGGATTTAGTTACTAACTTAGGTATGCGTGTGAGCCTTTCATTACATTCTCTCTTCATTACTTATGTGCTTTGTTTGTTCAATATGATCTAATGTTGTAGGTTCCACACACAGTAGTTAAGGTATCATCAGCAGGCTTTAATTGCCCAATTCCGATTTGGCACCACCTTTAAGCCGAAATGAATGTATTGGAGTACTGCTAGAGAGAGGTGGCATAGTAGGAGAGACACAATCCGTATAGGTTTTGTTTGGTTATTTACCAACCTATCAACTACCAATGGCTATGCTAATCCCGATGGCCATTCCCATCCATTTCCTGAACCTCCCCACCCAAACCACAGCCTCCTGGGATCTCTTTGATCTAACTTTATCAGACATTACACTCTAAGTGCCTAGCATGTTTTATTTTTTTTTATTTTTAAAACAGCCTTTCTGAGAGTTCATGGTTTATTTGGTGCTGTAACCGCATTACGGGTGTAATAAAAATATCTTAACCAGGTCTGCCTTTAGCCATTTAATTTATTGGGAGTACGTGTCCTACACAGAAGTGCTTTTAAAAAACAAGCATTAGCGAGGTAAACAGTTTTGGCTTGTGTATAGGTATTAGATAGGCATTTTCCAGGCATTGCTATCATATGCCCTGGTATGTGCACCATTTTCAAACTGCTACCATTAATGTCCATTTAGTACAATTGCTTGGCAAATAACTTTCCATATCTCCACAAAAGCCAAAACCGTTGGCATTGACAATGGTTGCTTTTATAGGAGGGTAGAAATAGAAACATTTGAAACCCCAGTCACCCAGAGTTTTAGAAAGATGTATTTTTCTTACTGAAACCAATACTTTGTATCTGCAACTGAACATTGGATACATGAGGCTCTTTATTCATTGTTTGTTGTGTTATATAGTTATTTTTGATTATATTTTAGTCTCACGTTTTTCTCAATACTATCCAATCTTTCTACTATTCCACGTATTTGCTCGGATTCAGAAAATATTACATCTTGTGATTTCAAAGTCGCCATATCACTGGGTAAACCCTCTCTCATTGACTCTGCAAAATAAAGTTTAAATAGATAATATTTTGCTTTAACCAAAAAAATTGAATTAATGCTTCTTTGTTCTCGACAAACTTAATGGTCCTGGTAACCTTAGGCAGCTACTTCACAGCTCTAGATATGCAAATAGTCTTCTTTGTGGTTTTTATTACCTCTCTTTAGTTCGTTCTTTAGGTCAAAACCTATTGAGTTGGAAGCTGTGATACCTTTCGTGCATACAGTACCCAGCGCGTGATTCACTGCGAAGTAGGAAACCTAATATTTACTTTTCTGAATTATATCAGAATTTGCCACATTAGATGACATTAAGGGTTGGGACTGGGTAGCTCAGTCATTACAGCCACAACAGTGGGAGGACTTATCCTGGGTGATGCCGCAATTAGTTGGTTAGCACCAAATGCTGATTTAATTTTGTTCTCCACTCCTGAAATCTTTGCGTCAGTCTCATCACCGCTTTCTTTAATGTCCCAAATGAAACAAGTTTCTTGATGGCCTTGCCACCCATAGGGAACTTTTGTGCTTTTCTTTTTGACATTGTCAAAAAAAGGAAAGAAAAATAAATAAATGGATGATTAAAGTCAGGCTCATTCACAGGTACCAGAAGCAGGAAACAAAAAGTTAAAAGGATTCAAATGTAGCATGGGGCCTCTGCAAGTATCTTACATCGAACACCAAAAATGTATAGTACTGTTCCATTGGCCATCCAAATGACATAATCCGTATCCCCCTCCCTGTCACAGCATGTCACCTGAGTTTCAATAGTCAATAGTCCATATGGAAAGTGTGAAAATATACAGAGATACACCATCCAGACATACATTTCGATTTACCCCAATTTGTTCCAATTAATTTCAAATAGGCTTCCAGTAACTAGGTACTCACAGTTTCCAAAGAAGTCAATGAAGTTGGTATCTTAGAAGGTATGATAGCAGAGAAGGTAATTTGACATCAAACAATTCACAGAGTTTGCAGGCACCCAGCAAAGCCTCAAGCACACTGACGCAGATTTCGTCCCCTGCCTTCTTGGGTCTACCGTGCAGCAATAGGGATTATGGAAGAGTGCTTTGGAAGATGCCAATCAGTATGATCAAAAAGTCAAAAAGCAAAGTAAAGTTCAGATAAGTAAACTAACTCAATCCCAGTCACTATGATAGGCTTAGGATGGGATCCTTACCAGGCCTCCACTGACCAAAGCCAGGAAAGAGTAGTTTAGAGACCAGCCTTTACGCCCATGTAGCCCTATGGAGTAGAGAAGGAGAAAGTGAAAGGCTTGTTAACTTAGCCCACTGACTCCGATTTCTCAAGAGAACACTGCTGAGGTTCTGGTATCAGTTGAGGACAGTCTTCTGTGCTTGGTCCGGTAAAAGGAATGCCCAGAGGATGCAGCTGTGCAGGTCACTTTTGGTTGCAGGATTTTGTTTCAGTCAGTCTTAGTGCTTAGTAATTGGTTCTAGACACCGCCCAGCTGAACACCCAAATGAAGAAAAGGAGACATCGTATGTGATACAAGCGACCTGAGGACACCTCTAGGATGCGAAGAAGACACAGTTCAATGGGAGTCACCACAGTCAGGGAATAACAAAGAAGAAGGTCCTGCATGGCTTTCTTTGATGCAAGAAGGCTGTAAATGCAGGAGAAGATGCCTTATTATACAGATTGGAGATCCTACAAGTTCCAAGGATGCACTCAGCACAGTGACGGCTGCAGCAAGCTGGCCAGGTAGAGAGCAGGTTAGACCACCAGTTGGTCCAGGGAGCTTCCAAAGGCTCAGAAAACACATATACTCGAGCATAAGTTGAGACTGGTTGTTCCCCCAGGTCCAGGGGTCAAAGCATAGATGATGGTCTTCTTGAGATCAAGCAGAGGAGTAGGGCGTCACTGAGTTTTCACTGGAGTTGATGCTGGTCAGCTGCAGAAGTCGTCCTCGGGTCTTTAACTGAATGATTTTCTTCATAGACGAGTTGGCTACAATGATGACCTGTCAAATGGTTAAAGGATCCCTCCTTTTATCCCAGATTTGGGCTGGGGGCTCACCAACGCCGACCAATGGCAAGGATATGCACCATTAAAACTGGCAGTGGCTATCCAATCATGGATATCCACTTGCTACAACATCTGTCCTGCAGCAGAAAGTCTGACCCCAGGATGTGTACTGGGACAAGACAGTCCCAGCCCCCACATCCAGGGTCACTCCCAACCCACCATTAGCTTCCTTATATGGAAAGGGATTTCCATTTATGGCATTTCCTGACCTGAAGAAGACCAAAGAACAATATTTCCAAAGGACAAGTGAAGACCTCATGGTACGACCATCTTAGGGTGTTAGCCAACTTTAGTATCCCTTTGCAATAAATAAAAATGTGCATGAGTAGAAAGTACAAAACAAGGTAGAAAAAAAAGACAGTCACCAGCTCTTCCTACGCACATTGTTAAAGCACCCAAAAAGTCATTATTGAAAAAAGGGTATAAGGATACACAGTATCCTAACCACATTTCACTTTAGCATGATGTGTCAATTGTAACAATACAAGAAATTTACTAAGAAAGATATGGGGGGTCATTACGAGTGCCGCAGTAAGGGGTTAATGTGCCGGTAAGGATGCCAGTGCCGTTAACCCCTTACCACCACATTACGAGGTCCCTTAGCAGGTCCCAAAAAGGCCGGCTGGTAAAACCAGCCGTCCTTAGCGGGAGCCGCTAAGGGACCAGGGAGCTAATAACGGGCTAGTTATTAACGGGCCCGTTATTAGCTCCCTCCCTATTTCCATTGAGCCCTATGGGGGCTCAAATGTGAATAGGGATGGGTATTTTGAATGGGGATTTACCGGGTCCTGGAAGTCCCCATTCAAGGAACCCAGACACAACTTTGGAGGCAGCCATGGCGCTAATAGCACCATGGCTACCTCCAAACTCATAATGACCCCCTATATAGTCTCTTAGTACTGATAGTCCTATGGACTAATCAGTTTCCCCATAAGAAGGACAAAAAAGACAAGTGAAGTAAAGCAACAAGCTTTAGTTGCCTCCAAAAAGTAACCTCAGGAGAACAAACAAAGCAAAAAAAGGGTGTGCCATAGAAGGCTTTTGGAGGAAAGCAGCAACATAAAAAGCTTTCCTAAAAATTATGAACCCTTCACCTTCTCACATTTGCATTCACAGGGTCCGCCACAAAGCACCTTGAAGTCAAACAACAGGTAGAGGCTCCTCCTGCAGATTGACTTCCCCTACCTTTGAGTGCCCTTACCACAGCAATGGGTGCTATTATTCCTTGCTGTCCTCACAATGCATTTCCAGGGACTGTCTACAAGCACCTTCAGGGCAGAACATACATTGGGGCCCCTGCTGGAGATTGCCTTCACCTGCCTTTGCGAGTGCATTGTGCAGAGATGGTGATTATAAGCCCTCAGCATCCTCACATTCACTTTTCATATACCGCCTCCAAGCACCTCCAGAGCAAACAACTCGCAGTGTCTCTTGCCACAGACTGCCTGTTTTACTGCCTTTGCCACAACATGAGTGGTAAACTTCCTCTGCCCCTTTGAAGTAGGATGGGCCGAAGGAAGGCTTTACTCCTCCAGAGGGACGTCAGCCAGGAAGGAATTATCCTAACAACAATAGTAATGCTGTACCAAAATAATGGAAATGCCCAATCAAGGTTATATAAGAATAGAAGCCTTTAATTAACTAAAAATACAAACACACCAATAAAAACACTTACAACTCGCAATGTAAGGAAATGCACAGAATATGCTGACTTTGGCTAAAAGGTTGACTACTGGGTAGGCATACAGAGGTCTGCAGGCAATTGTATTTTCAGCAATTTTTACTTTCAAGGATATGTCTTAATCAGGTAAAGCATGTATCTTAAATGTCACTTGGGCCCTTTAAACTAGGCCACAGGGACAGGCCTACTACAAATACCTTTCAGGCTTGTTCTGGTGTTTCAACATGGTTGAGCTGGGCTTCTAGGTGCCTACTAGCAGTGTGAGTTGGTGTTGAGACAATTTGAGTATGAGGCTTCCCAATTCGTTGAGTAAGCATCGAGAAGGCAAGATTCATAAGCTTCCCAAGGGTCGGTTGCTTGTCAAGATGGTTTGAGAAGGATGCTTCCTAATGGATAGATTCAGCATCAAGGTGCTTCAAGATGGATGCTTCCCAAAAGGACAAGTTTGAATTGCCCAACCATATGCAGAAATATACTGCAGGTGAATTGAGTTATGTGGTTTGTATTAGAAAATATTTTTTGTAATAGCAAAAATGTACCTGTACTATTGTTTTTTATTGGAATATTGTTGTGGGGTTGTATTGTCCAATGAATTTTGTGAATATTTATTATTCCAATAATTAAACTAGGATTCATTCATTCTTAATCAATTAATACCACAGAGATAATGTTTCTGCATATGAGTGGTTTATCCTGTATATTCTGTCGGTTAAGGGTAACCTGCTATTCAGTTATTCTCTCAAGTTTGCATTGCAACAGTTTGTGTTGGACTCATCCGAATCAGAGGAGTCCACTCGACAATGGATTGAAGTGGTTTCAAATGTGTAGAAGGTCAAAGACAGCTCATTGGTCCTTGAAGGTTTATTAATTAATTAATCAAAAGTGGCAGAATTAGCTCGAAACGTAGCGTGGAAAAGAGCCAAATGCTCTTCCTTTGCTTCTCCATTGCTGTAGGAGCGCAAAAATGGTCTCAAAATATCAGGTAAATCCTTCTTCTGCAGTTCCCGGCTTGGAAGGTTGCCAGAGTGCACTTGCAGGAGCTGCCACCTCCAGTAGGCAGAGTCCTAGGTACCAGTATCCAGACAGCAAGCAGGCCTTGCCCAACAGCACAAACAGCAGGTCACTCAAAATGACCTCCTGCTGTGGCTGGGGGAAAGGTCTTGTTCAGTCTAGGAAACCTTTATCTTCAACTCAATCTGGGCTGAATGTTGCAGCATACTCCTTCTTCTTCTGAAGACCAAAGATGATTTACCTAAAATGGTGTGTCTCACCACTTTACATGCCCATTTGTACACATTGAATTGGTTCATTTAAAGCCTTGTGTAAGGCACCTAGTTCAGCTGTTGTAACAAGAGTGTTGCCTTCTGCTGTCATCTCCCAGAGTGCCTTGTATGCAGGAAGTGGGTATGAAGTGTGTATGACCTAAGAAAATCCATGATGGTGTAACTCCTCTCTTGATTGTAACTTCTCTCATTGGTTATCCTAAACTTCCCATTCCCCTCTCTGCTTACATCAAAGAGACTGCAGAAATGACCTACCTATGGTGATTTCCTCATTGTACTGAAAGGCTTTACTTTGAAGCAATGGTCTCATCCTTACTCCCTCATGGTACATCCTGACCTCCTGGGAAGGTATCTTGGTTTCCCTAGAGAGAATGAGATCACAGCCACAGACAGTGGTACAAAAATCTCTGACAGCTGTATGAATCACGATAAACCAGTCTGACAACAGATGACTTTTGGTAATTCGAACTGTGTGTCCTTAGAGGCCACTATGGCTGCCACCTGGACTTTGGAGATGTACAGTTAGAAATAGTTTGGATCATGGAAGCCAGCTGTTAAGGATAGCCCATTGCTAGAATTAATTTGGATTCCAGTAGGCTGTTTGTGAGGAAAGTGCATTTAAATCTTTGCCGCCATGTATCCAAAATGCATGGCAGTTGCTAGGATGCTAGTAGACAGGATTTAGCAAAGAGAAAACATGTGCACTATGAGCATTTCGGAAAGTAAGGTCTTATTAGCACAGCACACATTTGGAGTTAGAATTACCAGCATCATTTTGTATTACAAAAATAAAAAAAAAACTGCTGAATTGCCATGTATGTGCAGATGTCATGATGTCCTATTACATTTCAACACATATTTACACAGTTCGGTAGATATTAATCTGTGTTTTATGCATCAAAGCATTATCACGTACAAAAGCTAAGTATCAAGTATCATCAACAGTTATGCAAGAACATTGTTGCAGCTTTGATTAATGGCATTACGTTCATATAGCACATCAACTGCTGGTGAGAGGAATCTTTTCTTTTACTAAGGTTCAAAATTCCATGAAACCATTGGTGCATTTACTGAGTGCTTGAATGCCACAACGTGGTTGCTGCTCCTGTTTATCCATTGACATGGTGTGCAGATCAAAGGGGTGTGACCATTCACTATACATCACAAGAATTTGGTGTAGACAATGCCTGGTATGGGTATTGCCTGTGTCTATGCTATTAAAGTAGACCAAAAGAAAAAAGGACTCAGGAGTAGTATTGGAAATGGACAAAGCAAGATACCATTTATTACTGGTTTGCAAACCACATAAACAGCACCCTATGAGCCTGCCACTCAAACAAAACCAACCACCTCCAATTCACCTTTATATCTCCCCATGCACTGGCCCCTCATAATAAACATCACTTTCGTTTGACGTGTCCTGCCCCCAAGACATAACAATGACCCTTCTTGTTTGTTCCCGTAATCCATCTTCTGTTTTCATCCCATCTCCCATCACCAGTCGCTCTGGTCTGACGATATCCAGCGTCATCCTCTTGAGGCGAGGGATTTGGAGTCACTGCCTCTTATGGACTACCGGGCAAACGAATCAGGTCCCATTGCCCAAACCCGTCTAGGCTGGCATAATCACAAAATGGTGACTGGATGACCTTCATCCAGTCACCCCAAGGGCTCCTGAAAGTGATGTCTCAGCAGTCCTACAGTGCACGTCCATTTGGAGAGACATTGGAGTAAGCAATGTCTTAAGCCAAAAAATGGGGATTACCCTATGCATTTTCCTCTAGGATTTAAATAAAATTAATGAGCACTAATAGTGAAATGCACATCAGACTCTGTTGGAGCTACTAATTCTACAATTCAATCCTTACCTCGAACAACCATCTCCCAACCAAACTATATAGAGCTCCCTAAAATTCTCTGCACCCTCTGTTACCAGCCAACACCATCTGACCCTCACTTAATTTACTCAAGCATTGCAACAGCGGAGGCTGTAAAGGCTGTAACTCTCAATTTGAACCAAGTCTAAAGCTCAGATCAGGGGTCATCCTTGGGCAGAGATCAGGTATGCATTTGATTTCCGATGCTTAATGGCGCATCACCCACTCACAGGCAGTATTCTTCTGGCTAGCGCCCAAAGACCTTTTATTGGCCCATGTGCTGCAAGCGAACACTTTTTATCTCTGCAGTACCAACCACTGTACTTCAAGGTTCTCCATTACCATAGGCATTCAGGTATCTCAGAGTCATTCTTCAAGAAACCTAGCCAGCTATTGTGTCACACATATTCTATGATCTGATATCAATTGGGTGTTCTGATAATCTTGCACCTCTTCACACACCATATCCCACTCCAAGTTCATTCCTGCTTTCGAGCAGGATGTACATAAGTCTCTGCAGGGCCCCTTTGGTATCTTGACTCAAGGTGCCTATCGCATGAATCTGGCCGATCAGTGCCTCACTACCTGTGAGCTCTGCCCCAGATATGAGCCATGGACCGTCCACCCCCTCACCACCATCTAGCTGTTTACCTTTATATAGAACCCAGGTATTAGCACCATTCCACATTTTATGTAATATTTCCCTTTTTTATCGTCCTTCAGATAACTCCTCTTGCTGTTGAGCCAATCGAATTCCAGACCTCTTGGTGAAGTTATGGTAATGGGCAGTCACCTGGAAAGCAGACAAAGGAACAGTAAACAAAACCATGGCTATTGTTTCATTTGATACTATATATCTGTATCCAGCTCTATTCAGATTTGACACAGTGGGCCTCATTCCGAGTAGGGCGGTAAGGGTTAACGGTCACTGGTAATGAGACCGGTGCCTTTAAACCCTTACTGCCCTACTACGAGTTCCCTTTGCAGGTCTTTCCATAATGCCTGCTTTTAGCAGGCGTTAAGGACGGGACCCGCAAAGGGACTCTGGGGTCAATAACGGAACTGTAATTTATGGTACAGTTATTGCTGCCTTCCCCCTTCCCATTGAGCCTTGTGGGGGCTCAAATGGGAATGGGAAATGGCCCTGGTGAATGGGGAATTACCGGTCCCTCCGACCTCGGAATGGACCGGTAATTACTCCATTCACCAGGCCGGAGTTTGGACGAGTTCGGAGGCAGCCATTCCGCAAATAGCGGTGTGGTTACCTCCGAACTCGGAATGAGGCCCAGTGTTATACCAGAATTTCACAGTGCCCTGGCACCACTACTATGTCCATAGCAACGGGAAAATGTACCAAATCTGGAACTACACTTCCATTACCACCAGGTTCTCTTTGTGCAGCCAATACCATGGTTCCTGTCACTTGTTTATACCAACAGATGATTTTAGAAATCATTTTTTTTCTCCTCCCAGTAAAAACAAGAATTGCCAATGCCAATAGTTTTGATGTTTACTACTGTTCTTCTCATTTTGCATTTAAAGGCAAAGGGGTGCAAGGAGGAGAGTGCAAATAGAGTGCACGTTCAAATGGATTTCTATGCTTGCTAAAAAAAACAACGATAGCTTAAAGCGATCCTGGTAGATAGCTCATGGGTTAAGTGCTCACCTTTGACATGAGGTTAAGCCTGTATGTCACAAGTTTGATTCCCTAACCCTGCCAGTGTCATCTCATCCTTTCATCCTTCTGAGAATGATGAAATAAGAACCTTCAAATTGGCATTAGGCAATATATTAAAACCTTATATAGTGGAGATTATTTGTGAGACGCTACTACTTTCGAATGAGTTTAAAAGGACAAGATCTGGCATCTATTAACTCATGACAGACTGTGCAACTAGGGATGCCAGAGGCAGGCTAGCCTTTGGAGAAATCTGGTTTCTGATTACAGTTTGGTGCCTTCAAAAACCAGGTACGATGGGGCTGAGTCAGTCACATGGCAGTCAGAGTGAGTGACTGCCCCAGTCATAGAGCCTATTTGGAGACTGCCAGACAATCTCTAGATATTACTTACCAATTAGTCTGACATAATTAGAAATGCATTTTAATTCATCCCTTTGGTTGCATGGGCAATGTCTAAAATGTCCTACCCATCCGTTGGATGAAATACATAATTTTATTTAGGTGTTCTGTAAGGCGTGGCGGTAGGGAATGGGAATGACAAGAGTGTAATAAGACAGTGAAGTGAAAAAAGAATAGCCCTGTTATCAGGAAAGCACTGCACTGCAATGCAGATTCCAAATAAGGTGTACATTGTTACACACATGGGCGCAGCTGCCACGCTTCCTCACCTGGGATCACCCAGTGAAATCTGGAGCCCACAGCCATCAGGCACTACATGTGTGCCACCCCTGAGCCCTATGGCCATTCCTTACCCCCTATAATCAGGAGCCCACCGCTGTCATGCACTATGTGTGCCACCCGCAGACCTTGCTTCCTCCCCTGGCTTCACCGGCTGGAATCTGGAACCCCCGGCTGCAGGCACTATGTGTGTGCCCGCTATAAATGCACGGTTCTCCCATAGTGTTTGGTACTAGTTATACAAGTGTCCTAATTTGGACAGCTGAGAGAACCTGACCAAAGGAAGGTAGTACACCCAAGATCATATGGCGTGGCCATACGAAGAAAGCTGGTATTAATACCCTGGTTCTGTAAGTCACAGAAAGCTTTGGCACTGGACCACAACTCTCTGTTTTTGAGGGAGGAGTGCTCTTCAACCACACCCGTGCAGTTCACACATACATATTAGTAACAAGGCATTATATATACACTAGGCTGCATGCTAAATGGTGAAAATGCCCAGCTACTCATCTATCAGCCTGCTCCATTTTTTGTACCCCCGGCTGTTTGTCTAACCTGTGAGTTGCCAGACAGAGCACAGCAACCCTGTTAGTACCTCTCATAAAACTTGGCACTCCCTGCAAACATTCTCATTTTACATGCACGGGTAACACAACTGGTTTTATAAACAGGGGAATAGTCTCACTCACAACAGGGGGCAATTGCTGATTGCCCTCTCCCTCAAAGGGTACAGTCTAATAACATGCAGGGGACACAGTAAGGGGCATAGTCTTACTCTCTGCAGGGGGAAATGATGCCCTCACGTGCCCTACAGGGTCGCTGTCCTCACTGAAGGCACACCCTGAGGGGGGAGAGTCTTTTCGGAAGTCTCACTCTCTGCGGGGTGGAACCAAGGGGGTAATAAGACAGCGAAGTGGAAAAAGAATAGCCCTGTTATCAGGAAAGCACTGCACTGCATTGCAGATTCCAAATAAGGTGTACATTGTTACACACATGGGCCCAGCTGCCACGCTTCCTCACCTGGGATCATCCAGTGAAATCTGGAGCCCACAGCCATCAGGCACTACATGTTTGCCACCCCTGAGCCCTATGGCCATTCCTTACCCCCTATAATCTGGAGCCCACTGCTGTCATGCACTATGTGTGCCACCCGCGGACCTTGCTTCCTCCCCTGGCTTCACCGGCTGGAATCTGGAACCCCCGGCTGCAGGCACTATGTGTGTGCCCCCTATAAATGCACGGTTCTCCCATAGTGTTTGGTACTAGTTATACAAGTGTCCTAATTTGGACAGCTGAGAGAACCTGACCAAAGGAAGGTAGTACACCCAAGATCATTTGTTGTGGCTATACGGGGAAAGCTAGTATTAATACCCTGCTTCTGTAGGTCACAGAAAGCTTTGGCACTGGACCACAACTCTCTGTTTTTGAGGGAGGAGTGCTCTTCAACCACACCCGTGCAGGTCACACATACATATTAGTAACAAGTCATTTTATATATACACTAGGCTGCATGCTAAATGGTGACAATGCCCAGCTACTCATCTATCAGCCTGCTCCATCTGTTGTACCCCCGGCTGTTTGTCTAACCTGTGAGTTGCCAGACAGAGGATAGCAACCCTGTTAGTACCTCTCATAAAACTTGGTACTCCCTGCAAAAATTCTCATTTTACATGCATGGGTAACAGGACTAGTTTTATAAACAAGGGACTAGTCTCACTCGCCACAGGGTGCAATGGCTGACTGCCCTCTCCTTCAAAGAGTACAGTCTAATAATATGCAGGGGACACAGTAAGGGGCATAGTCTTACTCCCCGCAGTGGGCAATGATGCCCTCACGTGGCCTACAGGGTCGTTGTCCTCACTGAAGACACTCCCTGAGGGGGCAGAGTCTTTTCGGAAGTCTCACTCTCTGCGGGGTGGAACAGTTTCATTTCCCTACAGGGTACACAGGTACAAACAATGCAGATCGGAATGACACTCTCGCAAAAGGGTATATAGCCTGGTCGACTACATGCTGGAGGAAAAAGCTCACTCCCTGCAGGGACATAGGCCACTCTCTCCTGACATCCCCATCTGGCTCCCTGGATGGCACGAGTAAGACAACCTCCACAGTCACAGTACTTGTTCAAGTCCATCTATGAAAGGGACAGATGCTTTTTTGCAGTCTCACTCCCTGTCTGGGGTGCATTTAAAGGCCCCAAACAGAAGTCCCTTTCACATGAACAGAGGGATTTTAAACACTGGAAAATAAATCTTGTCCTTTGTTATTCTTTTTCTTGTAAAATTGAAGAGCCATGTGGAAAGGAGGCCTACCTTTCATTACCAAAGGAAAAGCATCATTTTAATGTACAAACAAAGGAGGAACCAAAGATCCCTTTCACATGTAAAAAAGGATATTGAAAGTGACACAAAAAACAGCTTATAAAAGCAGGTTAAATGTGAAAATGTACCACTGCTAGCTGAAAAATGTCAGCCCAAGAGAAGCCCTTTTTCTGGCTATGGGCAAACTTCACACAAAATCTTCTACTGCCAGTCTGGATGTCAAATCTCCCAGCTAATTACCAACTGCAATAAAGTGTCCTGGTAAAGGTGTCAAAATTAAGTGTTCTCCAGACCTGCTGGTTCTGAACGAAGGTTAAATTTCCCGTGGCTGGAGCATGACAAATATGTTTAGAGGCTGACCCAGTGAAAACAAATGGCTGGAGGGCAGGAGATTGGTTATTTGTCCCGCATGAATATTCAAAATTAATTTAAGAGGACTGTTTGAATTTAGGCCTTTTTCTCTGCAACCATAAGCATACTTATTTCATTTATGTACCACTGTTATGTGATTTCCAGGCAATTGTAGTGATTTAAAATTGCTCCACTTGCGATTCAGGGAACTGTTATGGGCAGTTAAACTAGGTTTCTGGCTGATTGGAACATTTTGTGTTGGTGAATGGGTGGAGAATAAAATGTGGCTGCGTAATAAATTTCATATTCATAACTGTTATGGTTTTTATGGAAACAGCAGAAAGGTGCCTCATGGCCATGCTACATGGTACGCACTTGGTTGTATGCTCAACCTCATTTTTTGTGATTTATTTATGCTGAGAGAAGTTGATTGTGTTATGCCACTGGTAAAGTGGTGTTTGACAATTTTGTGCTAATTTGAATTACTTTTATTTAAATAAATACCAATATATTTCCCATTCACTGGTCTGGTTCTTGGCTCATTGTTAACTCAGAGTGAGGGATCCAGGGGGCATGATATGCATCTGAATTAGGGCTGAAGAAAATAATCAGTTCAATAGTTTATTGCATGACATCTTGAGAGGGGAGGGAAGGAGCTCCCTGTGTTGAGGGTGGTTTCCCAATAAACCGTTACACCTGCAAGGGTCCCAGACTGTCTCAATCATTTAGTATTGGAGAGTGAAAGCATGGGGCACAGTAATCTGTTCCGGGCATCGCCATATATCTCGACCATATGTGTTTTGAGGAGACCCTCAGAAACAGACAGGCAGGGGCAAATAGACGTCAGCAGAGAAAGAGACAACAGACACACTGGTGAGCAGCAACACACTCTTACAATTGCTCCCTCGATGTGGGGGGCTCCTGCGGTCCCAGTGAGGACCCAGGGCTCTGTACTGTGTCATGTGTACAGCATTTCCAGACATGGTTTAGGGGGATAACAGCGGGCTCAACTGTGCTCCACACATGCACCCGAGCAGTAATAAGGGCTGTTATTGTATTGTCCCCTGCAGTTCCATCTCACATAACTCTGCTCCCCAAAGAGTGTTCTCCGGTTCTCTTTGGTTGTACATTCCAATAGTGCTGATCCTCAAGAGTCTTGGTGGGGTGTTCCAGCAGTTGGACTCTTAGTCATTGGCACCTCAGTAATGGCACCTTCTCCAGCAGTCATGCCGCCCACAGAGGTGTTCCACTGTGGAATCCTTTTCTCTCCCAGACTAAACATTTCCATCACCCTAATAAACACGCTCGTGGCCGGGACTGGAAAACGCATAAAGCAAAATGGCGTAATTAGAGAAACAAACACAAACTGCACAGCCAATCAGGTGCTCCTTTCATTAAAAACACTGGACCAATCACCCAAAAGTCACTAGATGTACATTTTCAGTGACATTTTAAACCAAAACATACTATTACATTACCTTATTTATTTTTTATAAAAAATATTGTAAAAAGTGTAACATAAAATATATTTAAAAGCATCATTCAAGTCAAATAACTTGTAAATAAAATTAACAGATGGTAGCCACGATTTTGGAAGTGAAAACAGCTGACAAATTCACCACCCAATAGATATTTTGCCAAAGAGTGCAAAAAGATGTGTGTTTGGACGGAAAACAGGTGGGAATGGGAAAACAATCTCATAGATTTCACTTAGCAATGGGTGTTAAATGGGTGGGAAACATAGCCAAACTACATAAATCCATCCTCATATGTCACCTTCGTTGAAAAGCATTACATACCTATATTCAGAGCCACTATTTCAAGCTCTTATTCTATTCTATTATGCGTATAAAGCGCCAAATGCCCTCAGGCATCCAGGCGCTATAACAGGCAAACACGAGACAAACTAAATACAAAAATGCAGACCAGGGAATAGTTATAGGCACAGAGTCTGGTCTTAAGAAGCTTCCTAAAGGTCATATGGTTTTCTTCCATCCTCAAAGAATCCGGGAGCTCATTCCAAGCCTGTGCGACCTTCACCGGGAAGGAGAAACTATTCGCAGAGACTTTTTTGAAGCAGGCGATCGTCAAAGTACAGTACTCTGCAGAGATTAATGTTCTGATGGGCTTGTAGATCTCCAACTTCTCTTTTAGATACTGTGGTGTGTACACCAAAATAAATGTATGTCCCAGTGTCAGTAGCTTAAAAATAATTCTGACTGCCACTTGGAGCCAGTTAAGTTTTCCATGGGCCTCTGTCACAGGGTCTCTGCGCGACATATTATAGACTATACAAACTGCTTCATTCTGCAGTTTCTGCAGTCTATAAATGCATTCCTTACTAGCTCCCCCTAGTAAAGCATGGCAGTAATCAATTTGCGGTAACAAAATAGCACGTGGCAACTTGGGATGATTTTCCCTCGTAATCAGAGTACAGACCAATCTCAGGGCCCTCAGGTAGTAATTGGAATTTTTAACAATGTAATCCACATTGGCATCAGCATTGAGCGTGGCCTCCATGACAGTACCAGGGGTTTTCACCTTCCAAACCACCGGGACAAGGCCTATATCAATGTGGAAGCTTGAAAATTCCTGTCCCAGGTTCTCTGTGGATTGTTTAGACCCATACATCATTAGCTCAGTTTTACTGGCATTGAGGCATAGCCAGTTACTGGATTTTTAATGACTAATTATATTTTGTTAAGCTTCTCGTGATCAACCACAAAGTTTCCACTAAGTTCCATTGTACACTGGTAGTCATCCACGTAATTTCCAAAGAAGACTACAAACTCTCTCGTTCCAAACATTGTGGCTGGATATAGAGGTTAAAAAGCTAAGGGGATAAACAAGCCCCCTGGGCGAAAATACATGTTATAAATTTGGCGTCCAATGAGACATCTCCCCATGGACCCTCGACCTACGCACCTGCAAACATGACCTTGTACATATCATAGCTTCCCTAGAGAAACTTCCAATCTTGGCCAGTCTGTCCAACAGCTTTTCATGATCCAGTATATCGAAGGCTGCTGATAAATCATGCAAAATCAGCAGCCTCAATCCACTACTCTCCAAAGCGTTAACATCTCAGTCTGCAAATCGAACAAGGCACTTTCCGTACCATGTGCACGCCGGAAGAGAGCCTCCCCTGTCTACGTAAGACTGAATCTGAATAGTAGCACCCTTATCAACCAATTTAAGAAGAAAGAGAGTAATTGTTATCAGCCTCAAATTGGGGACATCCTTGGGATCCGGTCTCTGGTTCTTCAGGAGGGGACTAACTACATCATCCTTAATACTTCCATGAATATAACAATGAGTAAAGGACGCATTACTTAACCTTTGAAGAAAAGGAGCAAATATACCACTATGCTCCAGGATGACCTTAGATTGTAAAAGGTCACCAGGACAACGCGTGGGATGCATAGTCTTCAGAAAGTGCCTAACCTCAAGATCACCCACATTTGACAGACAAAACTGAATAGGCCGGTGAACCATTTCCTGCTCCTTCAATCCTAAGAGAGGAGACTCGGCTGATAATTCCTGTCACATATTTCCCATTACATCAATAAGTGTGGGAATATTTAATGTAATCAATTCTATACGTATTTTGGCTTGAGCAGATAGTATTTTGTCTGCAAATGCCCTTTGGGCCCTCGAACAATCCTCCTTATTTGGGCTAATATTTTGGTTCAAAGCCTTGGGCTTCTCCCATGTTTTAAACAATTTAAAGAGTTCCTTGATGTCATTGCCAGCCCTATTTATTTGCTCATTGTAAAAAATGTTTTTAACCTCTAAGATCTTATTTTTATATTCCTTCTCCCTATGTTTCCATTCCTCTTTATTTGTTAGAGTCGCATCTTTAAGCCAGTAATGTTCGACTTGCCTTTTCTTTTTTTTTAGTTGAACCAACTCGGGGGTTAACCATTTCTGATGGTTGAGAAAGTCCCTAACACTTCAAAGTTTATTAGGGGCAACCCTGTACAACAATACTGTTGCATGTGTGCTGTACCTTTCCACCAGCACATTGGGAGAATCCAAATCAGTGGTCTGAGTCATCAGATTACTCATACATCCAACCAGGTCATCTGGTTTAATAGCACGATAGTTCCTCCCGCAAACCTTACGCGGAAGCTCATGTTTCCGACCGAGAGGCTTAGGGAGCTGTATTTGACCTGACACGAAGGAATGATCTGACCATACACATGGAGTAGTGGTCACTTTAGTCAGTGATATATTTTCTCAAGCCAACCAGTCTGATATATTCTCGCTTGTATTTGTAGGGCGTGCATTGAGAACAGATATATTATCATTATTCAATCGCTTTCTAATTCCAGTACTTTCTCATCTCTTGGGTCTCCTCTCCATAGGTTTAAATCACCTAAGATGATTATGGCACTGTTCATTTTTTGCATAGATGACCATAAATGTATGATGTTTTCATTGAACAGTGGCATTTTGACTGGGGGCCAATAGAGCAAAATAAAGTTTATACTGTTATTACAGTTAGGAGTGATCTTGGTATGCAATAACTCACATCGTTCACAATCTCCCTTTACTTCAGACATCCCCAGTGCTTCTTTGCAAATGATGGTAACCCTTCGCCTCAGGCCTGTGTTACAATTTTTCCCAAAGAATACATACCCCGCTGGAGTTACTTGATCTATAACTGGGCCATGTGCGTCCGCTAAATCAGGTCTCTGTAATACACATTATGTCCAAATTGTTATCCATAATATACCTCCCCACGCACCCCTCGGAATACGCGTACATTGCTCGCGCCAGGACTACCGCATGTAAAACTCCCTGCGCCCCTTGGAATACGCGTACCCCGCTCGTGCCAGGCCAAATGCGTGTAAAACTCCCTGTGCACCCCTCGGAATATGCATACCCCACTCACGCCAGCCCAATCGATTGTAAAACTCCCTGCACACCCCTCGGAATACATGCACCCCGCTTGCACCAGCACAATTGCATGTAAAACTCCCCGTGCACCCCTCGGAATATGCATACCCCGCTCGGGCCAGGCCACTTGTGTGTAAAACTCCCCACGCACCCCTCGGAATACGGGTACCCCGCTCACGCTAGGCAAATTGTGTGTAAAAAGTCCCCCCTGTGGTGTGGACTGGCTGCGGTTATTTCAACAGTGGCATTTTGGCTGGAGGCCTATAGAGCAAAATTAAGTTTATGCTGTTATTACAGTTATTACAGTTAGTAATGACTCACATCCTTCACAATCTCCCTTTACTTCATACATCCCCAGTGCTTCTTTGTAAATGATGGTAACCCTTCGCCTAAGGCCTGTGGCCTAAGGCCTGTGTTACAATTTTTCCCAAAGAATACATAGCCCGCCGGAGTTACTTGATCTATAACCGGGCCATGTGCCTCCGTAAACCAGGTCTCC
Source organism: Ambystoma mexicanum (assembly GCF_040938575.1). Lineage (NCBI taxonomy): Eukaryota > Metazoa > Chordata > Amphibia > Caudata > Ambystomatidae > Ambystoma > Ambystoma mexicanum. The sequence continues at coordinate 698,356,673 of NC_090936.1, forward strand.
CTAATACACATTATGTCCACATTGTTATCCATAATATAATCATGGATATCAATAGAATGTTTACTCAAAGACCCTGTATTAAGGAGGACTAAATTAAGAGAGCTTGCCATACCATGAGCTGGTCCTTTACATAGAGCAGCTGACCCTGTTAACTTGAATAAGCACAGCTCTTTGTTATCCATGACAGAAATGTCCCTTTCACTTTCCCGAGAACACACAGAGTCCATGGATAGGGAATCGGGAAAACATTTCCCAAAAGAATTATATGGGTCCAACCCTACCTTAAAAAAGGCAAAAAAGGAGGACTCAGGAGCATTCTGGTCAAAATAGGATGTACCAAGAGTAACCTTACCTCAATACCACTTAGTTACAGAGTGTTTCTTCAGAGCAGGCACACCGGCCGTGGAAGGAGAAACCAAAACGCTCTGGGATACATCTCCCAATGTGGACCAGCATAGACCAGCTGGTCCTTGACGCGACGGCACTTACCAAAACTAAAAGCGTTTCAGAAACTACAAGACCACTGGGACTTGTAGTTTTGTTAGAATGCAAGAGTAATATTTAAACTGGACAAGACAGTCAAAGAGCACCTAATGAGCCCTCAAATAAAGCGTAGAACATGCGTGCTACCGTAAAAGGCTATATTCTTGCTAAGAGCCCTGATAGAATGTTAAAAACTATTGTAAAAATTGAGGGTAAAATAAATAAAGTATATCCTATTCAACCAGCTAGTGGCTAAGATAGAGGGCGTAATTCATGGAATGAAGCGCAGAAGTGGCGCAAGCGGCTTGCACCAGCCACGTGAAACAAAACCCAGTTTGACACAGAGCGTATTCATGGATTTAAACATCCATAACCAGCCGTGTTGCAGAGTGGTGCAGTGACACTGCAGCAGTGCCAGTTATGCCACCAACCCCGCCCCGTGTGGCAAAAACATCTGCCCAAATCCCCTACATGGCACAAAGGCCAGTGGAGCAGCATACAGCCCCCCAACAACGGAATTGCACTAAAAACACCACTCAGCCCTCACGTGACAACCCAATCGCGTGTAAAACTCCTTGTGCACCCCTCAGAATACGATGACCAGGCTCGCACCAGCCCAATTGCATGTAAAACTCCCTGTGCACCCCTCGGAATACGCGTACCCCGCTTGTGCCAGGCCAATCGCGTGTAAAACTCCATGTGCACCTCTCGGAATACACGCACCCGACTCGCGCCAGGCCAGTCGCATTTAAAACTCCCCACGCACCCCTCAAAATATGCGTACTGTGGTGTTACGTGCCCAGTTAGTTCCGGGCCACGTGACACACCAGAAATAAAGGTACCACCGGAACTGGCGTTAGAACGCCAGTCCAGGTTTATGCATCCAACCCTGTGGTCGTGTCTTCTCTGTGCCCGCGACCCTGCCGCGCTGCGCGGTGCTTGTGCCCCATCCAGGCCCCATCCTAACGGTCGGGCTGCTTGTGTTGCAGCCGCCAGACATCACACTGGCGACAAGGCCGTAGGAAGAACCTGCGTGACCCAACACGCACCTGCCAGCCCTGAACCGGCTGCAGCTACGGAGCGGAGCTGCTCCGCGGAAAATCAGGTCAGACCAGCCAACAACGCATCTGCGTGCCGCACGCGGATTATCAACCTCATCAACCATCACCAGAGCAGAACGCTCCACGAGGCCGCGTGTCGGCCACACCATCAACGTGAGCCGCGTATCATACGCGCTCCACCAGCATTACAGCGACTACGCGAGCCACGTGTCATACCTGTGTTTTCAATCACCCGCGTATCAGCTGCAGCAATAGCGGGAAGCCTGCCCAACGTTCCAATTCACTGTGCGTGTACACGCATATCATCAAGACTTTTACAAACCATCCCCAAACACTACTACAGCATGGAGGAAGGGAGATGCATGCCTTATGCTCACTGAACACTATCATTGGAAAAGGGGAAGTAACTTTGGGTGCATATACTCGTGTTTTTCTGAGAAGTTTTGGAAACCTTCACATCGCACATCACGCAAAATTGACCAGTGCCAACGCAAGAAGCTAACTGCACCGGTGAGTGGGCACCAACAACCACCCTCACTAAAGTGCCCGTCCAGTTGCAACACTCCCCTACAACATGTCCAGCTCAGAATCCAGCCCCGCGAGGGCCAGCACGAGTTTTTCCACGAGGAAAAGCCTCACCACGGACCACCCAGACCCAGCGCTGACCGCGTTAATGCCGCCATTTGACCCATTCACCACGGGAGCAGCCATCAGATGGGAAATCTGGCTACAACAGTTCGAAATGCACCTCGATGCCACATACATCACTATAGCAAAGAAGAAGCAAACTTTTCTTCTGCTCAACATTGGGGCTGCCACCCTACGCCTATTCAACGCCACCCCAGACCGTGGAGACCACAACAACTACGACGCAGCCAAAGCCGTACTCACGAATATGTTTAGGCCAGATCTTAACCCTGACTATGAACATTTTCACGTTTGCATGGCCAGGCAGCGTGAAAAAGAAACTGTAGACAAATTTCATGCTCGCCTTCGCGAGATGGCAGTCGGCTGTGAGTTCCCCGACGAGGAGTTTGCAATCCGCCTCCAAATAATCAATGGCATATCCTCGGAAAAGCTGAGGAGGGCTATACTCTCGGAGAGGAACATGTGCCTGTCCCGCATTCTGGAAATGGCGCGCCTCCGTGAGCAGACAGAAGATCAAGTCGCAGTGATCGAGGCAGCAATCCAAAGACTGCCGCATGACAACCCCAAACCAACAGAGGACATCGCGGCCATATCCAAACCGCAGAACACTCGCACGAAACATAACCAGAAAACACATATGCCGCAAGAAGGAAACAAAGCCTGCAAATGGTGCGGCAGCCCATGGCACAAAGGAGAATCCTGCCCGGCATGGGGGTCCACGTGCAGAAAATGCAACCGTCTCAATCATTATGCTGCAGTCTGCCTAAACCCGCCAAACCGAAATCACAAGGAGACTCCCTCCCGACCGGCACAAGAGCGCCGGAAGAAGTTTGCACCAAGAGAGTCTTCATACCAACACAACCGGAGAGGAAAAGCCAGAGCCGTTGACAATTCGCAAAGATCCCCGGACACGAGCGATAGCGACGACAGCGACGACAGTGCGTCCCGTGAGAGAAAAGAGAGACAGAAGAAAAGGAACAACAGGATACACCGCATACACCTCATATCCGCTGATGAACCACACCGATCATGACAATGGAAGAGGCCGTCGTGCTTAGTCCTTTCCAACGGGGAGCCACTGAAAGTAGTCATTGACACTGGGGCAACAGTGAACGTAATGCCAGCAACAGCATTCAGCAAACTTCACCCGAAGCCCACACTCCACAAGAAGAAGGTCTGACTGTATGCATACGGGTGCAAGAAACCACTACCCGTGAAAGGATCCTTCAAATCTGACTTCGCACACAAAAACACTAATTGCCGAGCGCGCATCTATGTCGTAGATGCCGGCTGTGAGACACTACTCAGCTGCCGGACAGCAGAAAAACTTAAGCTGATCCATTTCGCATTCGACCTTCAACACAACGAACTCGATGACTTTTTACAACAACACAAGAAACTATTCCAAGGCATAGGATGCCTAAAAGATCGAACCATCAAGCTGCATATAGACCCCACCATAGAGCCAAAGGCCGTACGACACCGACGGATACCATTTCACCTGAGAGAAGCAGTGGAGAAGGAACTGGCCAAACTCGAAGAGGCTGGAATAATTGAAAGAATGTCGGGACCGACCCCATGGGTATCACCCATGGTAGTGGCCCAGAAACCCAAGCAACCTAACGCAGTAAGAATCTGTATAGACATGAGGCTCCCTAATGCAGCGATTGGAAGAGAACGCCACATAACCCCAACGATAGATGAGCTCATTGTACACCTCACAGGAGCCACTATATTCAGTAAACTTGACCTCAGATCTGGATATCACCAGCTCAGATTAGCCAGAGAATCCAGGTACATCACCACATTCTCCTCCCACCTCGGACTAATGAGCTACAAGCGGCTTAACTTTGGAACATCGTCAGTCGCAGAGGTATTCCAACACGAAATCCGCAGGGTCATCACGGGCCTAGACGGCACCACAAACATCAGCGACAACATTCTTGTGTACGCATCAAACAAAAGGGAGCACCACAAACGCTTAGCAGCAGTCTTAGACAGATTAGAAGCAGCAGGTCTCACATTAAATGCAGAAAAGTGCGAGTTTGCGAAGGAGGAACTGTGTTTCTTCGGATACATCTTCAGCGCAAAAGGGGTATCCCCTGACCCGTCCAAAGTCAACGACATAAAGAACACCAAAGCACCCGAGTCGGTCACGGAGGTGAGAAGTTTTATGGGAATGACGACATACTGTGCGCATTTCATTTCAGACCTTGCCAACATTGCAAGCCCACTCCGAGAGCTGACCAAGAAGGACCAAAAATGGGAGTGGACAGCGACCCACCAACAGGCATTCCAGCAAATTAAGAACACACTGTCCGCATCAACAACCATGGCATTTTTCAACGTAGAAAGGCACACTGAACTCCTCGTTGATGCCAGCCCAGTCGGCCTATGGGCGGTACTGACCCAAACAGACAACAAAGGAAATGTGTTCCCCATTGCATTCGCCAGCCGAGCACTCAACCAAACCCGAACAGAACTATGCGCACATAGAGAAAGAAGCCCTAGCTATACTATGGGGATGCCGTCATTTCAAGGTATACCTGCTAGGTAAGCAAGCGTAGGTCTTCTCGGATCACAAGCCCCTGATCCCGATATTCCGAGGATCTGCTCCTCACCCACCAGCACGCATTGAGAAATGGATGCTGCAGCTGCAGCCCTATAACATAGAAATGGACTATCGCCCAGGGACAGATAACCCAGCTGATTACTTGTCCCGTCACCCGAGGCCTGCCACGGAAGGAGAGCAACGCCATGCAAAGGAAACCAATGAACATGTATGTCACGTGATTGCATGCACCCGGCCAAGAGCTTTAACACTGCAAGAAGTAGCGTGTGAGACAGAAGCAGAGTCCATCCTACAACACACCACTGCTGCCATCCAGTCAGGAAACTGGAAGAACTACCTCATGTCCATAGCCCAACGCACCACCTCAGCTCAGGCAAAACTCTGAGCACTATTTGGAATCCGACATGAACTCTCTGTCGCCCCCGAGGGAGTACCCCTAAAAGGCCACCGCATTGTGCTACTGGCGTCGCTAGAGGAGAGAGCCCTCCGATTGGCCCACAGCGGACACCAGGGCATCGTCAAAACAACGGCATACCTCAAGTCCAGAATGTGGATGCCCAACATAAAACAAAGAGTAGTTGAACTGGTGGAATCCTGCGCAGCCTGCCAAGCCTCCAGGAGACCCGAAAACCGAGAGCCTATCAGCTGCGCTCCAAGAAGTAACAAGAGGTGGGACGCAGTTAGCATGGATCATTGTACAATCGCCGGCGAAGGGTACTTGCTCGTGGTGATTGACGAGTTCAGCAGGTATCCGGAAGTAGAACACGTGGCGTCCACTAACACCGAGATCACAATCCTCACACTAGAAAAAATCTTCGCGACCCATGGAATCCCGAGGAAGGTGAAGAGCGACAATGGCCCATCATTCACCAGCCAAGAACTGCGCGAATTCTTTAAGGACATCAACGTGAAGCACCAGAAAATCACCCCAAGATGGCCCCAAGCGAATGGCGACGCAGAAAGATTCATGGGGTCGCTCAATAAGGTCATTCGAATCGCAAAAGTGAAAGGACACCCATGGCTGAAGGCTGTATATCGATTCCTAAGAATGCACAGGCAAACCCCACACTCATCCACCGGCATCAGCCCCGCGGCCCTCATGTTCGGAGTACCCATACAGGCAGAACTTCCCATACACCCTCAGTGGGTAGCTCCCGAACCGGACATCCCAGCCATAGATGCCATGCGAACGAGGCAGAACGAACAAGAAAGCATCGCCAGGCGAGCCTGTCACAGAGAGCTAACACCGGGCGATACAGTTATTGTCAAAAACAGAGCAACGCCCAAAAAGATGTCCCTCAACTTTGAGCTCCAACCATGGACAGTCAGCACAACGAACCACAACATGGTCACTGCTACCCGAGGGAGTGAAACTGTGACAAGAAACGTGTCACACTTCCGAAGAGTACTACCCGAACTATGGGAAGAGCACTCAGGGTCCCCGAGAAGGGAAACGATGGTGCAACACACGCCCCGAGACCAGGCGTCACCCAGAGCCCCTGCCACGCCAGGAGTCCCCGAAATACCACACCAGCATGACCACCAGACTGAACTTGTGAGCCCACGAGTGGATGCGCCGGGGAGAGGCAGCACCCGATACCTGTTGAGAGAAAAGCGCAGACCGTCATCCCGTCTCCAAGGATACGTAGTGGACGGAGTGTACCTACAGAAAACCCGCTGAGGTGAACTCCAATGAAACAAGGCATCTGAATGTGTTAATGTCCAGTTATTATTGTTGATGTTAGATAATAGTGCAAACACCTCCAAGTTGGGGAGGAATGTGGTGTCACGTGCCCAGGTAGTTCCAGACCACGTGACACACCGGAAATAAAGGTACCACCGGAACTGGCGTTAGAACGCCAGTCCGGGTTTATGCATCCAACCCTGTGGTCGTGTCTTCTCTGTGCCCGTGACCCTGCCGCTCTGCGCGCTGCTTGTGGCCCATCCAGACCCCATCCTAACAGTCGGGCTGCTTGTGTTGCAGCCACCCGACATCACACGTACCTTGCTTGCGCTGGCCCAATCGCGCGTAAAACTCCCTGCGCACCCCTCGGAATACGTGTACCCTGCTCGCGCCAGCACAATCGCATGTAAATGGGGAGGATGGATGGGCTGTCTTTGGGGCATGTCCAGGAGTGATGGGCTGCCTGCAGGGCATGGTCAGGGGTGATGGGCTGCCTGCGGGGCGTGGGGAGGGTGGATGGTCTGCCTGTGGGGCATGGGGAGGGTGGATGGGCTGCCTGGGGGGCTTGGGGAGGGTGGATGGGCTGTCTGCGGGGCATGACCAGGGGTGATGGGCTGCCTGCGGGGCATGGTCAGTGGTGATGGCCTCCTGCGGGGCAGGGGGAGGGTAGATAGGCTATCTGCAGGGCATGTCCAGGGGTGATGGGCTGTCTACAGGGCATGGTCAGGGTGGATGGGCTGCCTGTGCGGAATGGGGAGGGTGGATGGACTTTCTGTGGGGCATGTCCAGGCATGATGGGCTGCCTGCGGGGCATGTCCAGGGGTGATAGGCTGCCTCGGGGCATGGTCAGGGGTGATGGTCTGCCTGCGGGGAATGGGGAGGGTGGATGGGCTGCCTGCGGGGCATGGTCAGGGGTGATGGGCTGCCTGCGGGGCATAGGGAGGGTGGATGGTCTGCCTGCGGGGCATGGGGAGGGTGGATGGGCTGCCTGCGGGGCATGATCAGGGGTGAGGGGCTGCCTGCAGTGTATGGGGAGGGTGGATGGTCTGCCTGCAGGGCATGGGGAGGGTGGATGGGCTCTCTGTGGGGCATTGTCAGGGTGGATGGGCTGTCTGTGGGGCATGTCTAGGGTCGTAGGGGGCTCCCCTGTGGTGTGGGCTGCCTGCACTGGGTGCATGTGGCTCCTCACCACACACGTGTGCCAATATGGTGGTACCCGAGTGCGCTTTCCACGCGATTCCGCTTGTGCGAGAAGGCTACGCATATTCTGGGGGTGCGCAAGGAGTTTTACAAGAGATTGGGCTGGCGTGAGCGGGGTACACATATTCCGAGGGGTGCGCAAGGAGTTTCACACACGATTGGGCTGGCGCAAGCGGGGTACATGTATTCCGAGGGGTGCACAGGGAGTTTTACACACAATTGGCCTGGCGCGAGCAGGGTACATGGATTCCGGGGAACGCGAGTGTGCTTTACCCACCAATTGGTAGTGCGGGCCCTCCCAGGTGTTCCTCCCCCCCTCCGCATGCCCCACAGGCAGCCCATACCACAGGGCACCACCCTACATCCCTGGGCATGCCCCGCAGCCAGCCCATCACTCCTGCCATGCCTCGTAGGCAGCCCATCACCGCTGTACATGCCCCGCAGACAGCCTACACCACAGGGGTGACCCCTGCAACCCCTAACCATGCCCCGCAAGCAGCCCACATGGCACTATGCACTTGTGCACTCCAACACATATCCCCCCCACCAGTGCGGGCACCTGTCAGCTGGCCCCGACACATGTCCCCCCCACCAGTAATGGGCACCTGCCAGCAGGCCCCGACACATGTCCCCACCCCACCCCACCCCCATTGACGGCAAACTGCCTGCAGGCCCTGAAACATGTCCCCCCCACCAGTGACAGGCACCTGCCAGCAGGCCCCAACACATGTCCTCCCACCCCACCACCATTGACGGCAACCTATCAGCAGGCCTTGACACATGTCCACCCAAACACCATCTCATAACAATACAGACCCATGGCCTAATGCCAAACCAAATTCCATCCCCCCCGACACCCCAGTTCAAACACGCACCCATCCACTATATCCGCTCCCTAGTAAATTACCCATGCCATGAGAGTCTGAAAAGAACCATCATGCCAATGAGTGGCAACACATGACTGAGCCAATGCTCATAGAGAAATGCATGAAACCAATGAGAGAAGATCACACAAATAATATAGATCCAAAAAATATATTAAATGTAACATGCAAACACAAAACCAAAAGCACACATGAAAATGGAAATTATTCAGGGACAGTATGAAAAAAAAATCAAATCCAAGAAAAAAGTGATATCCATGAAAAGCCAAATGAAAAGTGGTCCATCGCCAATGTCCAAGAAACGAAATCCAAAGGTCAAAATAAAAGAAAAACACATTATTCCATGGGTCCAAAAAAAGAAAGAAAGTATGTACATGTCTGCAACTATTGACAAAGGAAGTCACAAGGGTCCATGATCCCCAGAAGAAAGAAAACCTGTCACGGATTCCCACGTCCGCAGGGAGAGGAAGGCCAGGTGTTGTTCGCGCATCCCCTCCTTAAAAACGGGTCTGGACGAAGGTATCCCTGCTGGTGCCGGATGATGCAGTCACAGGATCGGGGACAGTATTACACACAGGCACCTCAGTGGGAGACTGTGCTGCCTCCTGTCCCTTCCCCTGCACTGCACCACCAGCACCAGTGGAATCCCCCCTTCCAGGCCCTATGCGTGGGGCTGTCACGGCCTCCTCCTCAACCAAACCCCCCACCAACCTGGAGGACTCTGTGCCATCTTCCCCCATAGTCCCCTGTGGAGGCTCAGCTGCCCCTACTGCTGCCGAGGAGTCCAGCTCCAACTACTGCCTCTTGGACCTTCCCTCGGCAGCTGCGGCCATGGACGCGGCACCAGACTCCTCACTCCCGAAAGACATGAATACCTGGGAGGGGAACTGGGCCTTGTGTCTCCGGCTGGCGGTGGCATCCCTGCTGCTGTGCTCCACAGCACCGTCTACGCTCTCTTCATCAGTCGACGCTGCAGATAGAACACAGGTATCAGGGCACTCTACAATGCTCTGATACACACATAACAGTTGCACATGAGTGGCAGTGTCAAACTTCACAGATGGCATCGCACTCCCCAACACACATATCATTTAAACCCACACATATGCACAATAATCTGGTACCGTGAAACAGGCATCAGCATCCATACACACATAACTGTATGAACAACCAAAGGTTGGCATGACATTACGAGCAACAATGGGAGTGCCGATCACATGCACACACGCCACCAGACAGACATGCATCTTTACATGTCCACCACCTGTCACAGTGCAATCATTGGAAACTAAGTCACATCTGCCAATCAGTTACCCACATGTCTGGGACACATGCATCCATGGTGTCTCACAGTCACACACATTCCAAACACACACACATGTACACTGTGCACGTGCATGAAGGTGGGACCAGTGCCCATGTGTCACACCCCATGTGCCCATGTGTCACACCCCAACCATGGCATAGTACATACACAGAAATGCAAACATGTGTGCATCTCCACATGCAGTTGGGCATCATGCATTGACACACATACACAATTGATGTGCATCACACATGACTGGACTCACATGCAGCATGGGCATGTCCCTGCACACACACATCCAGACATGGGCCATGTCAGACATATGTCCAAGCTGCACATTACTGCCACACCTCAACATGCACTGTGTGGAATGGGATAGCCCAGACACTCACCGCTCGACTCCAGATGGGTCTGACTCTCCAGGACCCAGTGGTGAAGCACTGGGCTGATGCGTTCCAGGACCCTCATCTCGTCGATGGTAAGTTGGTCCTGGTGCCCCCTGCATTCGCTGCATGCAAAAGGCGCCGGGCCTTCATGAGGGTCCTGGACCTGAAGTCCTCCCAATCTTCCGTGTGTTGTCGCATGGCCAGCTTGATGCAGAGTGAATCTGCACATGAAAAACAGCGTGTTTGTGTGAAAATCGAGGCGAGACCCTTAGCGTGTAAGCGCGTAAGTGACGTAATGCGTGTGGGCATTTGCCTCTGCACATGTTGATGGTCCATGCGGGTCTGCAGCACGCTGTACCTGCTTTCAGTGGAGACCGACGCGTGTGTTTTTCCTACTGTGGGGTTCACACGCGATTACTTCACAGCGGTTACAGTGCCTACGCATATTTCTTTTCCACGCAAGGCAGATGGTGAGTCGTGCACGCTATTGCAAGCTATTCTTCCCACTGCGGGTGCTCCTGTTTGTTGCATACCCCATTTATTCAGGTCATAGTACCCAGCGTGTTAATCGCGTACGCTTTTTTGTGTTCCTGTATGCCACAGCGTACTGCGTGAGGTTTTTTTACACGCACATGGGCTACCGGGGTTGCGTATACCTTTTTCTTGTATTGCTGGGGTGCCTGAGTGTTGCATGACCGTCATTTATCCCCGGGGTCCACAGGCAGCCTTGCAGGAGCACAGGGGTGCATCTACCATCACATACTCTGCCCCCTTTACCCCAATTGACCAGGTCAATTGTACAGTGCACCTCCCATTGGCATTAGTACATCTGTGCCATGGTTTGGAGGCCACCAAAGGTTAGGGGAGCTCAGCTGGGCATCCTGCCAGTGTTGGGAGTGGTCGGGCATGTGGCCGGGGTGACCAGGTAGTACTTGGAGTCCAGGGTGGCCAGGGTGGCCGGAGAGCGGGAAGTGGCAGGGGTGTACCACAGGGACAGGATGTTCAGCCACGTGGTGGTGCAGCCATGCCACCAGCCCGTGCAGCTCCAGGTGATGCTGCTGTTGCATCCGACCCTGGCACCCTTGCTTCCCGACAGTCAGTAACATGTGCTGATATGGGCCCACCGGTAGTGGTAGCTGCAGGTGCTGGTGTGGCATCCACCACACAGCTCACCACCCACCAGGGTTACTCGTAATATGGCGGTACATTATGGACGGTGCCAGTGAAGTACCGTCACCGTCTATGGCATACCGCCATACTCATGATGACTCAGTTTGTATGTGTTTACATTTCTCACGTTGCTCTTAATGATGATAGTGTCATGTGTTGAGCATTTGGTTAGCTGTTTTACTGTTGCATGCCATGGCATGGCATGGAGGACAGGGGTCATGGGAGTTGGGAGAGTTTGAGTGACATACCAGTGATTTTTATGGCCTGTTTTGCAGGGGGTGGTGGGATATGCACCTTGCATGTGTTCCTATTGGTCACACTGGATTGGTTATGTTTAAGTGGCTAGGGATGCACACAATGTAGTACTTCTGTGGAAACATTCTCAGGGTGGTAAGGTTGTGACAGTTGACTGTCTCTTTGTCATCATCGATTGTCACCCTGAATGTGCCAGGCCTGTGTGCACTCTGCATGGGTGGGAGTTTAGGTGAAACATGTGGATTTATGCTGTGTCTGGGCTACCTCACCATGTGTCCTTTCCCCTCCCATGAGCAGCGCCTGTGCATGTGTTTGGGGATGTGGAGGCACCACCATGTCCACCGGTACTCCCCGCAGTGTTGCACCATTGTGCAGGACACATCATGCCACAATGATCCTGCACACTACTGGGGGTGCATATAGTAGCTGCTCGCCTGAGCGGTCAAGGGAACAGAAGCGTGACTTGAGCGCTCCTAATGTGCGCTCCCCTATGGCCCTGGTTGCAATATGGGCTGCGCTGTAACTTACCTGGGTGGCGTGGTGGTGTGGCGGGGTTCTGTATTTGCGACATCATGTGGGTGCTCAGAGGGTAGGCACTGGGGAGGTGAGGATGGTGGTCATTATTTGGGTCTGTGTATTTGTCTGTGTTTGACATGCATGCATGTGCACAGACATTTGTACACACCAATGAGCCATGTGTCGCCATGCTTCCCAGCTTCCAGGTCCTGGCTCAGGGCGGACATTCTGTCTATGAAACTGTCATGGGTAGATCCAGGATAGTTTGCATAGATAGAGGTGATGATTCCATGGGCATCGCATGCAACCTGTACGTTCATGGAATGCCAGTGCTTGCGGTTGCGGTAGATGTTCTCAGTGGCCCTAGGTGGACGTAGGGCCACATGGGTGCAATTTATGCCACCGAGCACCTTGGGGAAGTGTACCACCCTGTAAAAGTCCAGGACCACGTCCTGCCTTTCTGCGGGTCTTCTGGGCATGTACATGTGCCTGTGGATTGAGGGGCACGCAGTCATGATTGCCAACATATGGTGTAGGCAGCGTGACTGTGTGGGCTGTGAGACACCCCAACTATAGACGGTGTCAGCTGAAATTACCTAGTAGCCAAAAAATGCACGATATTGAGCACCTTTTCCAAGGGGCTCAGTGATTGGGAGCACAGGCTGGGCGATGTGAGGTCATTCTAGCACTCCCTGACCAGGTCTAGGATGATATGAGGCGGAAACCTATACCTGCCATAGACCTCGTCATCAGGCATCCCAAAAAGGCTGGTCCTGGGCAAAATAATGCAGGGCCTGGCTATTCTCCTCCACCTGCCTTCCTGTGGCAGACGTGTTTACTCCTGTTAATGTCTTTCGGTGTGCGTGGGTTTCCCCTATTCGATTCCATGAATATGTGTTGTTCGCGCACGTGTGGACGTTCCATGTATTTCCCAGCAGTACTTACCCAGATATGCCCTCATTTTCACACGTTGTTCCCCATTCCATGTGTTATGCCCCCTTTTTGGTGTGTGCGCTACACGCTGTGCACTTTCGCTGTGCGCGTCACGGACAGCGTTCGGGATGTAGCAGTGACATGTGTGCCACACACGGTTTCGGTGCAGCTCCAGGAAAAACACGTGCACAGACTTCCATGAGTTGCTTGTGTGCGATTCGGACGGGTGCGCTGGATTTTTCTAGCTTGAGCCACCGATTTCGGGGCACAATTATGCCATGAATTGGCCTCAGAATTTCTAAAATGTACACGAAACACACAACTAGTAAAATGCAATCACTGGCTAAATGAAATAAGGTGCAAGTGGTAAACTGCAGGGTTTTATACCAGCGTAGACCGGCTGGCCCCTGACGCTCTGGCACTGAAGAGCCTGACCGAAACTAATGTTAAAGGACTTATTTTAATGACAATAGTTTTGGATTTATAGGTAGTGCTTTCAGCGACACCTAATACCCAAAACTACCAACAGAAGCAACAGTAATATATTAGTTCAGAAACATGTGAAGGCTCTGGACACAATACAATTGTTTTTTCAGTTACAGTAATAGATAAGTTATTGTTTGCACTCTTTTCTCTAAGGTTAGTGTGGGGGTTTGCTGTAGGATCTTCCACTTCTGAACTTTCAAATATTCTCCCTCACACATCCAATTCGGTAGAGCCTCACAAGAAAATGGTACTACCCTTACTGAACATTCGGCTGGCCGTGGTCTAAATCCTGTTAGGCAGAATTCTCCAGAATGGTTGATTTCCCTTACCTACTGAGTCCCTCATCGGCTTTGCTGGATTTCTAGGATTTATGTTTTCATCCGGTAAGAGTGTGTGCCTTTTTTTCCCACTCTTACATGTGTTTTGCTGTGTGTTTTACATTTTTTGTGTTCATAGACGGTCGAGCCTCACCTACTCCGTAGGCATCATCTTTTTACTGTGTTTCACACGGCACCTTTAGTGCAGTGACACAGAGTTTTCTTTTTCAGACTTCCCACTTTTAACTCCATTTTCTGGGACTGACTACTGTCTCCCAGACCATGTAAAGTTGCCATTGACTTTATTAGTCTTTTTAAATTCACAGACCCAGTACAAACTATCTTCCATAGAGTACTGGAACAAGTTAATAGTTATCCTTTTTTGTCTTTTTCTCATGGAACATTATTTTGTTCCCCTCTCTTTAAGATTTGGCTCATGACAGTGGTATCTACCGTATTTTCCTACTGTGGTCTATGAAAATAGCCTGGGTACTGTTTTAGGCTAAGTTAGTAGCCTCAAACTTTATTCCGCTGGACCTCATTTAATTTAATTTGGTTCTGGCTGGGTTTATTCACCATTTCTTTTCGTAAAGGTCTGTCTTGTGTTTTACTCTGCATGCCAAACCAGGTTTGGTTCCTTTGTTTGCCATCCTTTGTCGGGCTTCTTCCCAGAAGCCCTCCTTAGGCACCTGAGATTCTAGGTAGACAGGATGTGAGGGAGGGGTTTTAGGACCCCTGCACAGGGTCTCCTTGGAGACCCAAGGGGCACTAATGTTTGATTGGATAGGTGACTGTCCTGCCAGGACAGCCACCCTGCAGTGTGATGACAGCCAGGCTGTGTGAATGGGGGAAAACCGCCTCAAAAGCAGGTCTCCGAGACTTGGAAGGCAGAGTCGCCACTGGATTGAGAGAACTGAAGAGAAGCTGAAGGAAGAGGACTGCTGCAACTACTGAACCTCTCAGTAAAGCCCTGCTGTGGGTCCGAACCTCATAAAATTTGACGACAGAGAAGGTCTGCAAGGAATCTTCTTCCCTTGAGCTGGTAGGACCAACCAGTTCTCCAAACACCAAGCAAGACCTCCCTCCCCTGTTCGAATTTGCTGTGCATCTCTGCAGTGAACCGGATAGCCAGGAGGGCCGGACGTTTTTTGGGTTTTAAGGAGCGCACCTTTTATTTATTGCTTTGCTCTGCTGATGGTTTCTTCCCTGGGCAGTGCAGGACCCTCCAGCCTTCCTCCTTCATGTCAATCCGACAGTCGCTTCAGGAAGCATGAGCCTGCAGGATCTGCCAGGAGCCTCTGCCTCAGCTACAGCATTCTTCTTCTTCTAAAGGTACTGTTCAAACCTGGTTGTTCGTTTCATCCGACCGTGGTGAAAGTATTTTAAATCTTTCGCCAATCCGAGGGCTTGTCCTTCTCTACTCTTTTAAGGAACTTTTCTTCGACCAACTTCGTTTCGAACTCTTGGCAAAGACCTAACCGCAAACTACTCTGAACTGTGTGATCCTCTGCAAAGACTCTGAACCATTAACATTGGCCCAGGCCTATTGATTTGAATCCTTGTAGTATGCCCTTTCTAGATTGCCCTGCCTACTTACTTGTTGGTGCTGCTTGATTTTCAATAACATTGTCTTTCCCTCCATTTTTAAATTGCTGGGGTGTCATTTTGTTCACACTTCACTTTGAGCTTAAAGGCATGGTCTAGTAAAAATGTTTATTGTCCCTACGGGTCGGCCATATTTTTTTAAGCCTAAGTGGCTCGATTTTAGAAAACTTGCCTATGGACCTTACCCGAGTTTTCGTCCATTGAAGGCACGCGAAAACAAGCACCAGGGAGCCACCATTTTCTGATAATCCTATCTTTTCCCCGATCGCCCTGGCTGACCTGCTTTTGCGGCACTAAATCAATTCCCCCGCCCCTGAGCCTGTCATCAGCAGACTTGTACCGCCCATTTCCCAACGCCAAAGCATGTCTCGTGTCAGCATTCTTATGCACGAACTTCGAGCAACTGTTCGTCCTCGTAATCCGAGTAACGAGTAAGTATACTCTGCTTGTCATGCCACTCCTATTTCATGGTCTTCTACTATATCCAAAATTACATCTACATATCATTGTAACGCATGTAAGTCATTGAATAGTGTGCATTGTCTAGATAGCATTTGTCCGTGTAAAATGCCATTAGTTACAAGAATTGTCATTGACAATTTAAAAACAGTTTCTTTCATTCCTTTTCACAGATGGTACAGGCTGGTGGCCTATCGTTCCTTTACATGGTGGCTTCACGGGAGGCTTGGACACCGCGTTCGAAGAGTGATACCCGCCTGTGCCGTTCATGCCATTAGAGAAACGTTCCCGAGTGACAGCGGTCAGTACAGGGGATTTTCTCTCGCTGTGCTGCAACCTGACCTGTATAATCTTTAAAGTCTTGTATTTTTGTGTCATGAAAATAAGATACAAAATAAAACACCACATATATTTTAACAACGGTTGTCTCGATTTTTTAAATGAATCAAGTGTGTCTCCATTCAAGGATGGACATCAGACATCTGTGCTCCGAATGGGTGAAGGTCTGGTTGCTGTGAAGCAGGGTGGTCACTATCTATCTAAGCTAAAATAACATATTCTCGATAATGCATGCGCTAAAACACACTTGTTCAAAGTCTTTCAGTAGGTTATGTCTCTATAAAAGACACACATATATCTATACTAACATTTACCATTGGATTATACAGTCTTGACCACAATAATACACCGGTTGAAGTGTGGGTCTGTGCTCACAAGAATCTCTGGTATGTGGCATTTGTTAATGATAAGCAACGATATACTGATGCGCGCTGGCATGGGGGGCTGTGACGGGCGCGAACGGCCAAGGTGCCAAACTACATGTACACTTCAAAAGGTGTCCCACGCCAAAGGGCCATCGGTCACATGGCCTCCTCAGACCCCGTGTCTCCAGGCAGGCCTCCCCTGAGGCAGGCCGCCCCCCTGGAATCCACATAAGTGTGTCTCCATTCAGCAGTCTTCCTGTGCCTTATCTGCATGCCCCAGGCCCATCCATCCCACCCCCCTCTATCAAAGGCGGTTCACACCCGGGGATGAGCGCTGGCATGGGGGGCTGTCAGGGGCGCGAAAGGCCAAGGTGCCAAACTGCATGTACACTTCAAAAGGTGTCCCACGCCAAGGGGTCATCGGTCACATGGCCTCCTCAGACCCCGTGTCTCCAGGCAGGCCTCCCCTTCAAGCAGGCCGCCCCCCTAATACCACGACATACATATGTCATTCATTCACAAACACACCCCAGTTTCTAATACTTTAAAAACCACTTGATATGTCTCATGAGAACATCTTTGTGCTTTGCAAGTCAACTCTTGAACGTGCTACCTGGGAACCACTGAGATCTATCCTAATCTGCTCGTCGTCGTGCTATCCGTGAACTTCTGTGACAGCTTCGAGCATACCCATCAGTGCGCTATCTGTGGCCATCCAACTATTCTCCCGCAACATACCGCTCTGCTTGCTTAATCCAACTGTTTGTTGGTCAAGGTAAGGCCATGTATCCTGGTCATATTTCGCAGATTTTTTAATTTCTATCTATTTTCGAGTAGAGTACACAATAGTGCTATATTCATTGGTCTCATTGGTATTGACTTGAGTTTCCATTGCTATGCTATCAATAGATCTATTTATTTTCATCTGTGACTATTGTGATTGAATTGCATCCTTCGGGGGTCCAGTCAATAATGTTAGCATGTTTCCTTCTCGTGCAAGACAGAACATCCAAGGGACGAGTCACATGTTCAGATTTCAGTCACATCAATTATACATTTCTGCAACTTATGCAAATACTAAGCAGCACTTAATGAACTGGTATAGTTCCTGCGACCAAAACAAACCTTGCATTGATCATTGTATGATTCATTTACTTTTGTTTCAAATCTTTACTCTTGAAGATTGTATAATAATGTCGATATTTACTTTTCAGATTTATCAACAATGCCTGCCTGTTCGATTAGCGGTTGCCCTTCGAAGACCCATGCGAAATCTGAAGGAACTACAATGCATGTATTCCCGAAAACTGTTGATCGAATAAGAGAACGGGTCAGACATCGCGGATATCCACTGGATGAGCTGGAAAGTAGAGTCCAAATAGTCTTAGAGGACAAGAGGGGTGATCGATACCGCATCTGCAGCCGGCACTTTTCCTTGGACATGTACACAACTTCTTGGGTAACAAAGAAGAATAAACGGCGAACGACACGGAAATTGCGCGAAAACGCTATTCCCACTCTATTCGTCCACATTCCGCCACCGTTGAGTCAAGTGTCCGGATTTAGCTTTCGGCCTTGCGGTAGTGTGTAGCCGAATGGATTAATAGATATTGTAGGTGTTCTATCCCTTGTAATAATTTCGATATTGATATGAGTGTATAGTTTTTTGAATATTGACATTTATCAATATATTCTTTTTCGATGTCATAACCCACAAACGCAATGTATATATATATGGGGACAGGGAACTGTGCTGTATTGAGCATTTTTCAAGTATTCTGTCGGCTTACATGGCTATTTTTAATATTAGCATTTCATAATCAATCATTAATTGACCTTTACAACTTCTCGACTATCCCTTGAATCTGAAGCAAGAACATTCTACATCCTTGATGTGGTCGCAGTTATCAACCACTTCTAGCGCGTATCAGGTAATCTTACTAGGCTAATCCGCTACATACTTGTTTTATGCATGTCAAGTAATAGTTTTATTCTATCGTGTAATTATTTTACCGAATGTTTGGTTACGGCTTTCCAATTGATATACACCTTAGTTATCGTCCACTGGTGTTTGTTTTCAGTTATAATTAGTGTTATCCATACTAATGCAAGTACTGTCTTTCAGGGAGATGCTGAAGCGTCTGCCACATCTACAACATTTCTAGATGTTTTTGAACATCAGGAGGTATGGATACTGAAAGCTCCATCGAGCGTCATCATCAGAGCTGGAATTCTTGTCGTTTGATTGTTCTACACAATGTTTCATTCATGGTTAGCCGTTGATATGTACCTGTGCTGTCGACCCCAGGTGTGTGTTATGTTTTCACAATTGTAATCCTCACTAATGCAAGTACTATGTTTCAGGCAGTTGATGGAGCGTCAACCCCTGCACTTGATGCAGAGCCTGACATTCAAGTATACGAATCGGTGCAACAGCTTTCGGAAGTGCGCACTACATTTGCAACATCCATAGATATTCTTCAGCAGCACGAGGTATGGATAATGACAGCTCCATCATGCGTGATAATATAACGTGATTCCATTTGCTATACTTTCTTCCTTATTAATGCAAGTGCTGTGTTTCAGGGAGACGACGATGCTTCCACCACAATCACAACATCTCATTTAGATGATGCAGATGTAAAGGAATCGTTGAAATAAGTCGATGAAATGTGATCATATTTGGTTTTCCTTGATTCTTTTGGACAATGCATCATTTGCAGTTATCTCTTTATATGTACCTGTGCGTTCGACCCCAAGTGTGTGTTATGTTTCCAATATTGAAAACCATACTAATCCAAGTACTGTGTTTCAGGGAGATGCGGATGCCTCCTCTCCAATACAACCATTCATGGCAGTCCATGCAGAGCCAGAGGTATGGATACTGACAGTTCCATCGAAATAGATCATCACTGGTCGAATACTTGTCGTTTGATTGTTGCACACAATGTTTAAATCGTATTTGCCTATTGAGATGTACCTGTGTGTTCGTCCTCACGTGTGTTTTATGCTAACAATATTTTGATTCATAGTAATGGGAGACGATGGAGCCTCATTCCGTGCTGTCTATGCGGATACAGAAAATATAGTCGTTGCAGCGCAGGAGAAAGGGAGGACATGCGGAAACGAATCGGAGCTACCGCGTGCAGATGTTGAAGGTCCAGTCAAAAAAGTTGCAAAGAAACAAAAACAAAAAAGGTTAGTTACAAACAGTTCATAACTTTAAAAAAATGTTGGTGCTGGGGACTATTTTATGTTTTTTTCCAGTCAATTCTACTACACTCCATCTTGTGTTTAAACTGAACATCCCTTTTCCAATCTCTCCTCCAGTTACCCATGGGTTTCAGAACTATACACACACAGACAGTGAAGCGAATGAGAGATGTGGCTTGCCAGACCGTGTACACTATGGAGGAACTATTAATTGAGGCGAGGCATGTTCAGGCTCGAGATGCTCAAGTCCAATGGCCAGAACAAGAATGTTTTTGGAGACTACAGCAAAGTTGCATTGGACCATAGCTACAGTGCGACCGCACCACCACAAGAAGATGTTATTGAATGTATTGAAGATAGCTCTGAAGTAGTTGCAGATCAATTTACACAATCTACACCCGCCAAAAATTTGCCACCAAAAAACTTGTCGACATTGTTGTGTTCTCCCATCAATGTCGAAGTAATAGATGTTGAAATGACAGAGAATGAACCAGCCGCAGCATCCATAGACGCATCAGAACTTGATATCAGCGATATTACTTACCAATGTGTTGAAATCTCCCAAACGTCAAAGGCCGAAACAACGTTGACGCAGGATGACAGTCTAATGAAAGAGAGCAAATACATTGTATTCGACAGTTGTTTGATGGAAATTATAAGTATGCTGAATTGCATTCCATTAGAGGGAAAGTATGTGGGAAGCCATTGATTAATGTGACTTGTCAAATAAAAGGCAGTAACGTCAAAATAAATGCCGCCTGTAGATCAAATCATAGGTTCTCATGGTCTGCACAACCGATGCTGGGGAAACTGCCAGCAGGCAATCTACTGTGTGCAGCTGCATCACTTTTTAGTGGCTCCAGTTTTAGAAAGTTAGAGGCTTTCTTTCAGTTTGTGGGACTCCATTTCATTTCTAAAGCACTGTACTACACATACCAACGTGATTATCTGTTTCCGGCCATTAGTGATGCTTGGAAAATTGAACAATTGTCTCTAGCAAGTACATTCGAAGGCAAACGATTCAGGCTAGCCGGCGATGGACAGTGCGACAGCCCTGGATTTTCTGCCAAGTACTGCACCCACCACTTTCAGCACATGGATAGTAAGAAAATTGTGAGTTCGGTGGTCGTGCAGGTAACACAATGTACATCCTCAGTGGCCATGGAGAAACTAGGTCTTATAAAATCAGTGGAATATCTACAATCGAGGGGAATGCACATCGACCTCATAGCCACGGATAGACATGTTTCAATTGCCAAGACAATGAGAGAGCAGTTCCCACATCTTAAACATCAATTTGACGTATGGCATCTTGCTAAATCAATCAATAAGATAATCTCAGCTGCAGGGAAAAAAAAAGGTTTCGAAAGTATTTTGCTATGGTCACATTCTATCACCAACCTTCTTTGGTGGAGCTCAAAAACTTGTGAGGGGTCAGTGGAAATACTACTTGAAAAATGGCGGTCACTGATGCACCACTGTACCAACGTTCACCGCTGGACAGCAAATGAACATTTCCACCAATGTGAACATGGCCCTTTGTCCCCAGAGGAGGCACGGAAGAAGAAGTGGTTGATTCCATCTTCACCGACACACAAAGCCATTGAGAAGATTGTTTTCAACAAAACTCTATCAAGAGATTTGAGAGGACTGACAGAATTCTGTCACACAGGAGATTTGGAGGTGTTCCACAATATGTGCCTAAAGTACAGGCCAAAGCGCTTGCATTTTAGCTTTCGGGGCATGAAACATCGCACTCTACTAGCGGTCTTGGCCCATAACAGCAATGTCGGACGTGAACAATCTAGGACTAGGGGTAAAATAAGAATGCCTTGCTACACTAAGGTGTTTTCAAAACGAAGTAAGCAATGGGTGATCAAACCAGTCTATGGTGAAATGCAGTTCGACTTTGTGAAAGGCCTTATTGTTGCTGTGTTAGAGAAGCACAGATATGGAATTTTGGACGTTTCTGTGCAGAGCAGTGATCCATTGCCCCCAAACATTGCGACTGTGCCATGCCCACCCGAAGCACAGCTGATTGTGAAGTACAAATCCCAGTTTAAATATTTGCCATACGATTGTCTTTTTGTAAATAAATGTTATTGTACAGTGTACCTGTAAACCTAACCCCTACATCCACCATCATGGGTGGCGAACAAGCTGGGTGTCATCTTTGAATTCTCTCTATTCACCTCACATATGTGTATGTATATATTTTTCTCATGTCTCATCTCATGTAAATGTAAATGCTGCGCACTGTTAACGGAGGGGAGGCTTGCATATTGCAAATAATAAAACAAACAAACAAACAATAAATCTCACTTTTAACTCAACTCCTGTGGTACTTTATACTTTCCCTGACCTTCTGCCAAAAATTAAATGTCTCAATTCAGGCTGCAAAGCTCGCAGACAACGGGGACAAAATTGGGGCACTTAGAAAGCGCCAGCCAAGCGGGCCGTGGCATTTGGGAGAGAAGCCAGTTCGCATTTGCACATTGAGGCGCACTACATAAACGGATTCTAAACTTCAAGTTCTCACAGATGCCTATACTACGTGATGTTGCAAATAAAGAATGCGAAGGACAGCTCCCAGATGAGGCCCACAAGTCGCACTGGAAGTATAAGGGTCTATTGTTTTTTGACCTTGAGACAGGGACCATGCCAAAAGAACTACATTTAAAGGGAGTGCGCAATAACGTAAGAGACGATAAGGCAGATAATTCAGAAACTAGACCGAGTTTCATTTTATGTCAGTATACGAAAAATCGTTGTCAAGAGCACGGTCCGTTTTACAGACTGCATTACGAAGAGACACAATGGAAGTTCAAATATAATGTAAGTAAATCTTTACACGCTTTTATACCGGAATGAAGATTTCATGAATGGATGCATGAATAAATGAATGAAGAGCTAGGTAAAGCAAGTAAAACTGCTCGTAGTGGACACATGGGCATGCAGGTCCACTGGTCTCACCGATCTTGGTCCTTGGCCCAGCCACTTTTCCCTGCACTGCCTACCTGCACTACGGGACTGTCTCTGTATCCTTCAGCCCCTTCTCCCGGCATTTACCTTGCACTTGCCACCAGCTGGCCCTATTATTTAATTTGTATTCAACTAACCACGTACAGCCTTTCCCCATGCGCGATCAGAAAGACACCTGGTCTAGTAGGATCGTTATCTGTCTGCCCTTGTTCCCCACCTGCCTCGTCACGCCTAGAAACACTTGAATATAGGCGCGTTACAAATGCCATATCATATATCATATCATTCCTCACGCATGTAGACTAACTGTCGTTTATCATTGTGTGTTGGCCTCGATTTATCTCGTTACTTTTCGCATTGATTTTAGAGCCGAACATACTCCATTGAACTATCCTTGCAAGCGAATAGTTTCTGATCGGCCGTAATAAATAAAATGAGTAATATTAATGAAGTTCGGCTAGCGAGACTAATTATCATTTTTTTGTTTTCATAACAGGTATTTGATCCCTTTCTGCCACTGCCACCTGTTTGAGACACCGGTGGATGGATTCTTCAGCAGACACCTGCAGCTTCGTGTCAACAACTGGAGCACGATCACCATATTATGGGACGATCGCCAAGGGCCCACATGCCCTTACGCTGTACTAGTGGCTAGAAGCAACATATCAACCTTTATGCTGGACTAGTGCCTAGTTGATGGAACAGCCTTGCGGTTCACCGTGCTTCCAAAGTGATTCTTTTTACGAAAATGAAAACCCTGTGTACCATAAAGGAACAGCGCGTGACTCAAGATGAAACGGAGCAGTTATTGCGGATACAGATAAAAGAAAATAAAAGGCTTCCGGAGTTCATATGTCAATTGCTGAATATTCTCTAAACATTTAATGTCAAATAAATGTACTTTACCAAAAGTACCGTGTTGCTGTTTCATTTTAAAGTACAGTTTCATATTCCGAATTGTGGCGCGCTGTGTTGTGAGTTGATCTGTGTTGGTTTCCGGGTTCTGTGTGGAGTCGTGCAGAAGATGACTGGGCGCGTTTGCTTACGCAGTACAGTAACGTCACGGGGAGAGGCGGGAATATGAATGTTTTGATAATGTCAGGCTCAGGGGCTGGGGAATTGATTTAGTGCCGCAAAAGCAGGTCAGCCAGGGCGATCGGGGAAAAGATAGGGTTATCAGAAAATGGCGGCTCCCTGGTGCTTGTTTTCGCGTGCGTTCAATGGACGAAAACTCGGGTAAGGTCCATAGGAAAGTTTTCTAAAATCGAGCGACTTAGGCTTAAAAAAACATGGCCAACCCGTAGGGACAATACAAATTTTTACTAGACCATGCCTTTAACTTGCCCAGAATTCATTGGGCCTCATTACGACCCAGGCGGTAAGGGGTTTACGGCAGCGTAAACAGCGCCGACCCTTACCGCCTGATTCCGAGGTCCCTTAGCGCCATGGAGGATTTAACACCTGCTTTTAGCAGGTGTTAAAATCCATGGCGCTAAGGGACCTTGTTGTTAATTACGCCACCGTAATTTACGGTGGCGTAATTAACGCCTTCCCCACTCCCATTATGCCCTATGGGGCAAAAATGGGAATGGGGAAGGGTAAATGGGGATTGGGGTCTTACCGGCCCGCCAACCTCGGAATGGGGCGGTAAGTCGGCCAACCACCATGGCGTAAACATAGTTTACGCCATGGTGGTAAAGGTACGCCCCAGGCGGTAACTTACCGCCTGGGTCGTAATGAGGCCCATTGGGTGGTGTGTAGTGTATTAAGATTGTGATGTTCTGCTTCTTTACTTAGTGAACTGCTTTTACAAATGATTTTGTAAATAAATGTATATTTTTTACTCAGAAACCATGATTCAGTGTTTGTTTGAACCATAGCAATTGCTGTCCTTTGTGTAACTTCTGATACTTTACTCTTGAGAAAAGTCTGGCTGCTCAGCCATCGCTACCACTTTACTGTGTAGTACAGGCTTGTACCAAAAGGGAATTTGTACTGTCACTTGTATTCTTAATTGTGTGTGATGTTCCCAAAGGGTACTGCATTTGATTCTGCCTAACAAATCCCAATCAAAGCTCTACCTCACATTGCCAAGCACCATTTAGATCACAGGTTCCCCCATGCCAATGTACTATCAATCATTTCCTATTCCACAATCAGGCCTAGACATTAGCTGATGTCACTGTGATGCTGGAAATTCATCAGAGGGACAGGGCCTCCGTATCCTTGTCCTTTACTGCTTTTTATCGTGTGTTCTGTCGTGTTTGCCGCGCAGGAGTTCATGTGGGACTCCTGGTGGTGCAGCTCTCTTTCTTTTGGTTTGGTGAACGGACCCGTGGGATACCCTTAGGGCACCCATGGGTGGGGGTACAACACTGTGCCCCTAGTGGATGTTTTGGGCACCTGTGGGTGACCCACAGAGCAGGGTATTGGCTTGTGGCAGCTCCATGCTGAATTTGACAGGTGAGGAGAGTACCCTCCATTTTGGGATATCCCGGCCCTGCCATTGGGATCAGTTGATCCCTGATGGAAAACAAGATGGCCCCGGTGGCCCCTTGCTTTCTATTACCCATTACCTTCTTTTCCCAAAGTCCTGGGAAGCCCTGACTATGTCCCTTCCCCCTGACTGGCTGTTGGATGGAAGTGCCATATATGGTGTTGTTGTGAAGGCCCGGTCAGACTAGCTGGAGCCTTCCCGGTGATGTATGTTGTGGGTACCTCCTGTGGGTGGGACCTGGGTGAATAGAATGGGTGACGAATATGCATTCAGTGTTGTGGGTGTCTAGTATCTGGCGGTTGACACAATGACTGAGACAACCCTGCCTGAAACCGGTATGAATGCAGCTTGGAGTGTTGAATGGCTCGGTACTTGTCCCAATACACATAACTTGTTGTGAGTGTCTGGAGAGAAGTGAATGGCCTGAATACCTTGTGTGCCTGATTGGCTGCCTGCCTGCATGAATGCCCGTAGTCGTGATTGGATGCTTGAGTGTGACCCAGCGGAATGAATGGGAGATCAACAGTATATCTGGGGACCTCTCACTGCTAGGAATTGTGTTCAGAAGCTGAAGTCCACTACCACGAGTAACTGGATTAATTGACGCTTGACCTTGAAGCCCTGCTGGACGAGAAGAATTGCTGTTGCTCTCCTTCAAAATCTGAAAGCTGCTGTGCCTCCAAGGACTGACCCAGAGAGGACCTGGTAAGGCGCCCTCTTCCCGAGCTACGAGGGACCATCGTGCAGATCTTTGCCAACGCACCCTGGTAGACAGACCTACGACAGGCTGCCGACCCGATACGGGGACTGCTGCGGAACTCCAAGGAGAAGCACTCGGACTATTGTCCGCTACTGTCGACGACCGCCGTCGCCGACCGTAGCCGCCGTGCTCCCGTTTGCCTAAGAACTTCCATTGATCATCGGACGCTCTCGTCTGCATCGTCACCCGCTTGTCTCCCGCTGGAGAAAGCCTGACCATCGATGCGCCGAGGAGCATCCACCGGTGGGTTTCCCGCCACCTAAAGACTGCAGAGACGCCGACGACTCGACGCCCTTGCTGGGCCACCTTTCTTCATCATCTCTTTGCGGTCCAGAAGTATTGTCACCGAGGTGCCCCGCATGTCTCTTCCTTGCAGGACACCAACGCTCTGTTGTCGACGAGCACCGCTAGGAACGAAGCTGCCACTTCCCTGCCATAGTTCACCCTGTTCACCGTCGGACGTTCAACGACCCGTGACTCCTGACGTAAAGGGAGGGCACTCAAGAAGGGCCGTCGATTCCCCGACACCGAACGGCAAGTTCCCCGACACCCCTCGATGACCCGTGACTCCTGCCTTAAAGGGAAGGCACTCAAGAAGGATCGGTTGGTGCATCGTCGGAGAACTCTATTCCACCAGGTACATTGGGGGGGTAAAACCTTAACAGGAAGAAGTAAGACTATTGAACATTTGGACTGGTCTTGTGCTATATATCTTTATTTACAGGTTGCCCAGGTGGGGGGATCTCCACACAGAACTGTGCCTATTGGTAGGGGTCAGTATTCTGCCTATTGTTTTAACCATCTTACGTTCCTGCCTATCTCTATTGCTGGTTTCCTCGTTATTGATCTGTGTGACATTTTAACCGTACAGTTGATGCACTTTAATGAGATTTGATGACATTAGTGGTACCACTCTAGATGTGTATATATTTATCATTATTGACTTCCGAGTACAAAGTGCGTTATTGTGATCGTGTACATACCTTTGAATATTAATTATATAAAGACTGTGTTTTCAGTAATACAGTGTGTGGACATTCCTTTGTGGAGGTTCGGGGACTACACTGTACTTAAGAACCAGCCTGCATCACCTCCTGAGAAGCTAGGCCTTGATTGCTCGTCCATTGCTACCCTATAGAGAATCTTGGCTGGGGTCTTCTGTGCCTCCCCTCTACCATATAGAGAGCGGAAATACAGACACCCCCCACCGGTCTTTACAATCACAACGTTAGTCATGTTTTTCATAGCTAATATAATTTTTAAAACAGAGCCATGTTCTCCTACAACTACATTAGTGCAAGCTCACACAGATAGACAAGTCAGCAAAACAATAGTAACTACACTGCGGGAACTACCACCCGTTTGCAGTGACTCTCATGCACCCATGTTGGGTTCCCATGAACCTTTACAGCTTTGCATGAGGTGAATAAGACCCAGAAGGGCCCCTTACATCTGGGGGCTAGAGCTGTCTTTCTTTGGTGAAGCTTTATCAGCACACCATCCCCGGGATTTACAGAATGACCTGGAGAGTCTGGTTCCATGGTAGAGTAGCTTGAACCTGATTGTGAATGAGACAACTGAAGACATTTATGACTTGACATATTCCAACAATCTATCACTTGATAAGTTCAAATTATCTGGCACATTGTTCACTGGTAGTGCTACAAGCAATCCCATAGGTCTTTCATGAAGAATTTCATAAGGACTCAAACCGGTTATCTTAGGTGTGTGTACTTCTAATACTAAATAGAAATAGTGTGAGGGCTTCCAGCCACTTCAACCATGTCTCCTGACACAGTTTTGCCAATTCATTCTTCAAGACCCTGTTTCATCTCTGCTGACTGGAGATGGTGAGGGCAATGCAAATCATGCTGAATCTTCAAGGGGGACAGCAGTGTTTTGATGATATTATTGACAAAATGCGTTCCCTGATCACTGGTAATGCATAAAGGGATTCCGAACCGAGATACAAATTCCTGAATCAGTATTTTTGCAACAGTCACTGCATCTGCCTTTTTACAGGGGTAGGCTTCCACCCACCATGAAAACACATCAACTATCACTAGCAGGTATTTCAACTGATTTTACTTTGGCAGTTGCAGAAAATCAATTTGTAAACCCACAAATGGGCCATAGTGGGGAGTATGTGCCCTTGTCTGGTCGGCACACTTTTCCTCACATTATTATGTAGACATAGTTCATATCTGACAGTATTCCTTAGCCATATTTGTGAACTCTGGTGTGAACCATGAACATCCTACTAGCATTGTTATTCCATCCCTACCAACATGTTCCTGCCCATGGTACCTACTAATTAGATGTGACACTAGTTTTTTTGGATCTACTAACCGACCCTGCTCATCTTGCCCCAAAGAGTCCTCATGCAACGGGAAACCCTTTCGGATTGAATTATCCTTTTCCTTAGACAACACATTCTCATGCATGTGTGCAATGTCTTTTAATGCTTTATACAGAGACACCACCTGCACGGTTTAAACTGGTAAAACATATACATCATTGTCCTCTAATGTGACAGCCAATGCAGGGTAGCAAGCAGATGTCAGGAATGGATGTTCACTCCACTCCAAGGGTCGCAGCTCCTTCGCAGGACTGCTGAAGAACTTCAGTAAGACAGGGCTCCTTCAGGACAGCAGCAGAAGTTGGTAGCCAAGCCTTCTTCCGACGGGTCTCTGGTTTCTCCGCAGGGTCTTGCAGCTGGATAGGATTCTTGGCTCCTTCAGGTTTCTCCATGAATTTCTGAAGAACGGGTGCAGGAGTCCTCTTCTTATCCTAAAAGCCAGGTAAGAGCCGAAACTCCCACTAGTCAATAGCAGAACTAGCCCACACACACACACCACAGCAGTGTTCCAATCAGGACTACTGGCGGGAACATTCATGCATACCATTCACACACGCTGAAGCCAGTGTGTGGATTGGGACCAGACAGTCCCAGTCCACATCCTGCCAGCAAACACACACAGCCCTCCAGTAGCCCGCCAAAAGCTTCTGCTTTCCCGGGCACTAGAAGTCCATATTATGATTTTCCTGGCCTGACAGGTCCGGAAGAAGGCTAAAGAACAAGATGACAAAAGGACAAGCGATACATCTGTGGCACAGCCATGTTTGACCAGGAGCCATAGTTAGTAGCCAAACGCAGTAAACACAGTGAGGCTAAAACAAAAAAAAGTCCCCAAAAGTCGGAAAAAGTCACTGCTGCCATCATCTTATACTTTAAGAACAACTAGAGTAACCAAAAATCGTCTGAGTGGGCAAATCAATAATGTACCCCATTGTACTGCAGTGTAAGCTGCATTGTACAATGATAAAAACTTACCACAAGTGATACAAAAGTAACCAAAAGTAGTAACACAGTAACACTGTTTCCCAGTACTGACAGCCTGAAGGACATGTCAGTATTCCATGTCAGTATCCCCATGACATATGAGCAAAAGTCAGTGTAATGAAGCTTAAAGCTTCCCTGCGCTGCAAAACGTACAGGTCAGATTAAAAAATAAAAGCAAGAAGTTTGGGGGTTCCATAAAGATTGAAGGAAAGGTGCAGTAAAGATAAATCATTCCTAACACACGGCACATATTTAATTTCCTTGATTGGTTTGGGGTAAATCAATCCAGTAACTATTTGATAGAGAAAAGGTTTGGTTTATCAGGGGAAGACTGAGGGATCCCCACAAGATTGCAGCAGGAATGCCGCAAAACACACTTAGTAAAACATGGGTGTAAAAAAAACAATGAATAATAAGGGGTAATGGAAGAGGGTTAGAGAGGGAAATACCAATTGAGTGGAGTGAGGGGACCTGGTAAATGAATGGGTACGCATGTGGAGTGCCTGTGAGGACTTTAGAATTCTGAGCAGTTTTTCCAGTTATTGTGGGAATCGACAAACCACTATTCTACTGTAGGGATTTGTGTTCTTGGAAATGATTTCTGTGTAATTATTGGAGTAGTAAGGATTTACAATATAAAAGGATTAACATTTGCAGTGCCTACATCTGCTGGGCAGGGGGCAATGGGTGTTTGGTAACAAAGCAATGGTTTGACATGGCCACTGGCCTTGGCTGGTGGACCCAAAAGAAAGAGTAATATGCACAGAGGCCATGACCAAAGGCCACAGCTAGTGAGACCTCAACGAACTATGCAACTTGTTTAGATTTAGTCCACTGGCCATGGCTTAAGGCCATGTTTTATGGGCCCAAAAGAAAACTATTGGTAGTACATGTGCAGTGGACCATGGCTGCTGGCCTCTGAGTAAACTAAAGTATAGCAAAACTCTAGAAATTCAGTAAAAGAATAATTTGTTACGTATGATGATTCATAAGATCTCGTCACTTCATTGTGAGGCTAAGAATGTGGGGGTCACTAACCATTAGTCCCCCCAGGGTTTGGGCACCTTAGAATCACGTTATAGATGGAGATGCAATGGGTCTTAGCTTGATTGAATAATGTGTGACAATTGTGGTCCTTAGTTGTGATTCTGTGATTCTGTGCTTTTTGCATTAACTATTTTATGATATACACTGAGATGCATATGATTATTTTATTGATTTAATTTATGGTGTGATTTAGACTAGGGTTGAGTGCCTATACACTATATTGCTTCAGTGACTGGAGCATTGTGATTTGGCTTTAGAGGAATTGTGCCTTTCCTTAAAGAAAGTAAGATGGATGGACAGGGCTTTTGGTATTGAAATGAGAATTAAGCCCCAAAATGAGAGTATGCATGTTAATTGAATTAGTTACAGAAAAGTTATGTGTTACCTACCAAACAGAAGTGT
Organism: Ambystoma mexicanum; assembly: GCF_040938575.1. Classification (NCBI taxonomy): domain Eukaryota; kingdom Metazoa; phylum Chordata; class Amphibia; order Caudata; family Ambystomatidae; genus Ambystoma; species Ambystoma mexicanum. The sequence continues at coordinate 698,387,586 of NC_090936.1, forward strand.
TCGAATCTTATGTTGAACAATCAAGATATAATGAGGGACAATGAAGATGGCAAATGTGTTTGAACAATGCCTTGATTTAGCAAGATGAAATGAGGGTTTATAAATGTAAATAAAATACTTATTTTATACAGCGGTAGCCTTTCTTGACTCAAAGATATATTAGTAAAGTGAAAAGCTTGTAAACAGCACTGAAAGCTGCTTTGCAATCTCTCTCAACCTACTAATGTTGTCTGCACATAATGTTACTTTGAGGTCTTTCTCTGCCTGCCTGCAGAATTCACATATCACTAAGAATGCATTGCCTAGATCTCACTTAAAAAAAATATAATTTTTGTGTAATTCATTTTTGGTGAATATACCAGTCTACAAAATGCACAGATATCTAACGTTGCATATGCAAATTCACAGAAACCTAAGACTGCTTTGGCATTCTAAATCACCCAGAAAACCATGTGCACCTAAAGACGTCTTTAGTATATTCCCCACCTACAGAATTCACCTTAAAAATGCATGTGCGCCTAGTGCGCAGTGGTGTACTCCCCACCTAAAAACCTTTAGGGTGGCAAAAACTGTTTTGGGGCACCTCCTCTGACAAAAATATTCATGGGTGCATAAGTCTGTTTTGCCTACTCCCTCAGCAAGAATAATCACACCTGCCTAATCATTCCCTGTATACAGAATTCTCATCTGACTAAGCCTGCTTTAGTGTTACCCCAACCTAAAAAATTCGATGTGCTTTGGCTTACTTGCCCACCTACAAATTCCACACATGCCTAACCCTACATAGGCAAGTTCTTGTATGCCTTACCCTTGTATGACCTGCACCCCTACATACCAGATCCTTAACAGTTAAGGCTGGTTTGTCATACTTCTCCTATTACACAATTTACATGTGCCTAGGACTATGTTGGTGTACTCCTCTGCATACACATTACAATTGTGTTCAACACTGCTTTGGCATACACACACACATTCAAATGTCATGTATGCCTATGACTTCTGAGGCATATTCTGAACCTCCAAAGGCCACATGGGTCTAAAAATGCTTTAGCATACAATTTGCTAGAAACATTCATCTGTGCTTAAATATGCTTTGGGATACTGCCCTATCTACACATGTAGTGTGCGCCTAAGAAAACTTTCACATACTGACGTGGTTTCAAGGTCCCAGATGAACTTTTAACTTTGTCCCCAAGTGCCAGTCAGGTTGAATTCAAACCATAAACTCCCTAGCCAGCAATTGGGGCCTAAGGTCGAACATGAAGCGGCAACGCTGGGCACTTGGCAGCTGAAAAGGAAATAACTGGTGACAGAACCAGCACAACAGTTCTGATAGCCCTTTAATACCTCCACTGTATACCCCACACTGAACAGAGGATAGCACAGGTGCAATGCACTGGTCTTGGAAGCAAGACCATGCAGAGCAACAGAGGTTCAAATCCCAGATCCGCGCTTGGAAACCAGACTCAGGTATGGTATTAGGTGCGTTATAAAAAACAATTAAATAATTAAATAAATAACGGGGCAGCAAATAGTAGCAGCCGATCCAGAACCAGAGGGCAGAAGGAAAAACAACCTATCCCGAAGGAAAGTATTAAATCCAAGGCTGTTGATGGGTTCCACCAGAGACTGAACCAAAGTCATAGGGCCTCATTACGAGTTTGTAGGTAGCCATGTGCTATTAGCGCCATGGCTGCCTCCAAAGTTGTGCCCTGGTCCGGGGTCTGTGAATGAGTAATTACTGTGTCATTCCAACCTTGGAGGACCCGGTAATTCCTCATTCAGAAAACCATTCCCCATTCCCATTCGAGCCCCCATATAATGGGAATGGGGATGGAGCTAATAACGGACCCCCAGACATTCTGTGCGGGTCCCACAAAGGAACCTCGTAATAGGGCGGAATGGGTTTACCGGCACTGGCACCATTACTGGTGCCAGTAAACCCATTCTGCCAACCTCGTAATGAGGCCCATAGTTAGTAATCCTTAAATTAAAAAAACGAAGAGCCAGTTCCAAGAGCAAATCCATGAAAACAAGCCTAAATCCAAAGTCACAAAAATCCAAGTGTACCAAAACCACATGGAGCATCCAGAGAAAATCCAAAAAGGAAAGCCAAGGTTGAAAATGCCAAGAGAAACAATCCAGGTAAGCAGAAATGCAGAACTTTCAAAACAACACTAACAAGAAAGCTGAGAAGCCCTGCAGTATGGACCCTTAAATACTGTGCGTGGCAGTTTCCTGATTAGAGCCATCACGTGACTTGCCAGTGTCATGTGATTGCCCAGGTGCTTTGCCAGAATTGGCGCGTCCACCTCTGCATTGCGGTATCTCCCGTTCGCCATGGAAATCTCCTCCTGTGATGTGGCACCTGGTGTGGTGAGCACAGGAAGTACTGTTGTGGCAACTGGCATAGCAGCATGCTGGCAGAGCCCTGAGGAGAGGAACGGGACGTCGCCACAATTACAGTGGCAGTGCAGGTAATTTCATGACACATAATACCTGTCAACAAAATTCACTTCTGGTTTAGTATATTGCTCGTCCTAAAAAATCATGTTTGTCATTTTATGTACTCCTCAGCCTACAAAATTCATGTTCATAATCTGTTTTTGTATCCACTTCTGACAAGACCTTTAATGTGTGCTCAAGAATGCATTGGCATATATCCCCCTGCAAATTCCAAAGCTTCTTTTGCATAAGCACCCACATACATAATGCACATGTGTCTAAATTGCTGTAGTGTACTCCCTACCTACAATATTCCCATGTGCCCAAAGCTGCTTTGGGGTAACTCTCTGCCTACAAGCATCATGTGTGTCTAAGACTGCTTTGTTGAACCCCGCCCCCCAGCATCAGCATTCATACGTTCCTAATACTAGTTTGACATACTTCTCTGTCGACAAATGTTGCATGTGACTAAGACTAATTTGGTGCTGCCTCTTCCTACAAAATGCATGTGTGTCTTGATCTTCTTTGGCATAGCCTCTGACGATAAAACCTAGATGTGTCTATCCCTGCTCATGCAAGTTATATGTCGAACACGATTATGGTGTACTCCACTGCCTACTAAATTCACTTGTGCCTAAGACTGCTTTGTAATACTACTTCTCCTACAAAATGTGTGTGGGCCTAATGCTGTTGTTTTGTACTCCTCTGCATACAAATTTTAGTTGTGCCTAAGATTCATTTGGCCTCCACCAGTGGTCTTGAAACTGAGGGGTTGATCCCCCTAGGCTGATCGAAAGGATGCCCAGAGAGGATTGAGACTCTTTAAGAAGGGATTACAGTGACACCTTTTAACAGAAAATATACGATGATATAGCTTTGGGGGGAGGCGGTCAAAGAAACAATATTTTTAATCAAGGGGGTTCAGTTTTAAAAAGTTTGAATACCACTGGTCTAAACCTATGCATACACAATGCACATGTGCCTATGACTTACTTAATGTACTCTCCGTCCTACAAAATGCATTTGTTTCTAAAAGTGAATTGGCAAACTTGTTGCCAGAAAGATTCATGTGTGCCCTTGAACGATTTTTTCGAAACTCCCCTGCCTACCCAATTCATAACGCTCCTTTGGCTTACTCATCTGACTGCCAAATTCATGTGTGTCTAAATCCTTTTTGAGGTATTACTATAGTAAAAGATCCACTTGTGCCTAAGACTGCCTTAATGTACCCCTCTCCCTACAACATTAATGTGTGCTACTTCCAAGTCTACAAAATGCAGTATGCACAAGACTGCATTAGTGTATTACTCCACATACAAAGTGGATTTGCACCCAAGGCGTTGTTGGCATACTTTATCATCTAAAAATGGACTTGCCCCCTAGACCTCTTTGGTGTAGTCCCCAGAAAAAAAACATTTATGTATGACTAATACTGCTTTCACATACTGCACTCTCTACAACATTCATGTGTGACTAAAAATGTGTTGATGTTGCTTCGCCTTACACAATTAATGTGTGCCTAAATCTGCTTTGGGATATCCCCTGCTGACAAATTCTATTTGTATAATAATAATTTGCATTTATATAGCACTATGAACCCTCAGGCATGTGAGCACTGCTTGTTATTACCCACAGTGTGCGGTGCTCATTTATCAACCTCAGAAAGACGAAAGTTGGAGCTTGGCCCTGCATTGACAGGCTCTGCACAGATGTCAAAGTGAGCACTCTACTCGCTGTGCTATAGGAACGGTATCACACTGCTTAAGCAAGTACCTGTGTATCTAACAATGCTTTCACATACTGTCCTACTTACTAAATTCACTTGTGCCTAAGACTACTAAAGAAATGTGCATGATTCTTAAACTGATTTGGTGCGGCCCTCAGCCTACAAATATAATGTGTCTATATTGTGTGCTTAAGACTGCTTGGCATACAACCCCTTAGATATATTTGGTATACTGACTTGTGGGGTTTAAACAAAGACCAAACAAATATAACGGAAAGGCCCACTGGTAAATTACATGCCAGTCTTCAAAAACCTCCACTCTGTAGATGGGCCTGTGTGTATTTCTGCAACTAACACAAGGAAGAGTTGTGCAATACATGGAAATGCCAGGTGAATGACCAAGAACTGGAAATCAAAAGGCCAACTTTCTTTTCATTATAAACTGAAAGGTCGAACTGAAAACACAGTCTTTAAGTCAAATTTACAAGAGAAAATCAAAGGCCACTTCTACATGAAAAGCAGGTTTTTCAAATACTGAAACTAAAATGGCCTTGCATGTTTGTTTTGCAGTTCTTAAACCTGACATAAAGACAGATGGTTCTTGTGAAAAAAAATAGATCAGGGAAAAGACTTGGTGTATGCTGACGAGATGCAATGTATCAAAATGAATAATATGCTTCACATGCAAAATACCTGTATATACATATGAGCATGTTTAGTTGAAAAACCCGGGTTGTTGCCATTTTTGGACTTTTCCAGTGCAGAAACTGACATATAAAAAAGTGAGTAATTGATAGTAGGGGTACCTCTTTGCCTCACTCCCATCAGGGAACCCTCAGGGCCTATCTCACAGGGGGGCTGTACTTGGGGGGAGGCGAGAAATGTATATGTCCAATCCTGGTTGCGAGATCATAAATTAGCACCTCCTAACATTAATGTTCCATGGGAGGGGCTTAGAGAGTAAACAGGTATTGCACTATGGGCAAGACAGCTGTCTAAAAGAATCACCAAAGGAGATCTGCTGAAACATCATCTCAGTGGAAATATTGGAAGAGGGCTGGAGAGTCCCATTGCTGGTGAGACCGGAAAACAGAGACTGTGATGCACACCTGGAGCCATAGAGGGATGATTGGTGTGGGATCCCATTGGTTGAAGTGCTGGCCAGAATCCTGTATTTTCTCAAAAGCAAAGCACAGCTCAGTCTCCATGAGTGCCAAGCTCAGATATTTCCAAAAGTAAGTAGATTGTCCAACAACATTTCAGTGTGGAGATCTCTTTAATTAACATATTCCCTTTCATTTGTGGGTTCCCCTCCATTTGTGTGTGATGTGAAATGTGTAGACATTCAGCATATTTGACTGTATATTAATTAAAAGAACTCCCAAATATATTGACACACGGGTGGAGCTTAGAAGAATACAAAGTTTACTCCATCTCTCTTAGTGGGAATAATGCTATAGCAATAGGGGTATACTTGCCACCAAAAACCAAATCCATACCTCTCCACATTCCCCAACACGGGTCTTTAAGTGCAGGGGGTTCTGAACACACATATTTATAACTATCCGAATTCCCCAACACGGGCCTTTAAGTAAGGGGGGTCTGAAAAACGAAATTAATAACCATCTCCATTTTACTGTCCAACTTTCCCAACACAGGCCCTTAAGTGAAGGGGAGTCTGAAAACTGACATTAATAACTGTCCAGAAAATGCATGTGCATGTACAACTGCTTTAGCATATAACATATTTACAAAATTCATGTGTGCCTAAGACTGATTTAGCATACTCTGTGCCTACAACACTCATGTGTGCCTAACGCTGCTTTGGGTTATGCCTGTGTCTAAGGCTGTTTTGCTGTACTCTTTTGTCTACACAATACCCAAGATTGCTTTGACATGCATCTACACCTGCAAATTGAATGTGTGTAATCACTGCTTTGATGTACTCCTCCACGTACAAAATTCTTGTTTGTTTAAGATTTCTAGTGTAGTCCCCTTTCCTTCCAAATTTGGTATCTGCAGAAATGATTGAAAACAAAAATGCCAATGAGAAATTAACAAAATGTTGTGCTCGAAAGCGGGTTTTTTGGTTATTTTTATTAAAAATAGATGGGGTTTGGGGTAGGGTAGGGGGGAGAAGCAGGGTGCGGGGGGTCTCCCCTGCAATATTTAAAACAAGTAAATTTGATCAAAATGTTTTTATCTTTTCTCAGTGGGTCATTTTTTCCGTTCATTTCATGGTAATCCACAACATTTATGTTTGTTTAAATTTGCGTTGGCATATTTACTGCCTAAAAAATGATAAGGTGCCTAATATTTCTCTAACATACTTCTCTGTATATACATTTTATTGATGCTTTGTGTACTCCTTAAACTACAAATTTCACATATGCCCAAGATTATTTTAGAGTAATCACCCATCTAAAGGATTAATGTGTGCCTAAGCAATCAAATGTCTTAGACTGCTTTGGTGTAATTCTCTGCCTGCAACATTCACATGTGCCTAAAACTGCCTTTATTTACTAGCCTAAAACTGCTTTTATTTACTACCCTGCCTATTAAAATCTTTTCTGCATCACACTGCTTTTGTGTACTTCTCAACCTACACAATTCTCTTGGACCTGAGACTGATTTTCCATAGTCCTCAGCATACAAAACGTGCATGAAACTAGGAATCAGAGGTGTCTCAACTTATCCCCTGCTTATCCCCTGCTTACAACATGCACGTGTGACATGACTGCATAGGTGAAATCCCAAACCTGAAACTTTAATGTGTGCATAAGTGTGTTTTGGCACAAACCACCAACTAAAACATGCATGTGTGCTTAAGACTGCTTTGGCATAGCCCCAGCCTGCAAATATCATGTGTAAGTATGACTGATTTACCATACTCCTTTGCATACACAACTAATGTGTGCATACCACTGCTTTGATGTAGGCCACCACCTACAAAAGAAAATCACACATGCCTGATAAAACTATACCATAAATCTCCACCTGCAAAATCCTCAGGTGCCTAAAACGCCCTTGCCATGCTTTCCCACCTGCAAAAGCCACTTGTGCCTAAGCCTGCTTTTGCACACTCATGGACTTAGAGTTCATGTGTGCCTAATACTGCTTTGGCATACATTTTTACATTTTTGTATTGGTTATATCACTTTAAACCTTTAAGGTTACTCCATATAGTACTTACAAGTACTCTTTCATCCGAAGCGACAAAGTAAAAGGCGATCCATCATTATTTCTAATATTAGCTCTTAGTCCTTTACTACTAAATCCACCAACTCTAAGGCTGCAATTGATACTCCAGTTTTTTCATCCATCATTAAACCCTCCCACCATTGTTCATCAGTCATTGATTCGTGGAGATCAGCGAATTTGTTCAAATAAAATTGCTCTACTTTGGCAAGTCCCGGGCAGTTGAGTATTAAATGCTTCATTGGGCCTCATTACACGGTAGGCGGTAAGGGTTTACCGGTACCGGTATTTTACCTGTACCGGTAAATCCTTAACGCCTTACTACGAGGTCCCTTTGCGGGTTGGGGAATTTAACGCCTGCTTTTTGCAGGCATTAAAAACCAACCCGCAAAGGGACCGGTGGAGCTAATTACGGTAATGCAATTTGCGGTACCATAATTAGCGCCTTCCCCATTCCCAGAGAGCCCTATGGGGCAAAAATGGGAATGGGGAAGGGCAATGGTGGAAGGGGGAATTACCGCCCCGCCAACCTTGGAATGGGGCAGTAATTCCCCTTTCCTCCAAGGCGGTACCGGTAAATTACCGGCATGAACCATGGCGCTAAAAGCGCCATGGTTTACCGCCTACCGTGTAATGAGGTCCATTGTCTCTATTTTCTCCTGGTTTTTACAGAAGGGACAGGTTGCCTCTTGGGGTTTAATCTGTTTTCTTAATAACAATACCTCTTTTGCAGGTCGTATATTAATTCTGCATCTCATCAGCAGGTCCCAGAAGTAGGACGAAGGAAATCTTTTTAGGCGTACACCCCCACATATAAAATGCATGTAGCCCAAGTCTACCTTGGCATAGTCCCCAGGCTATAAAATGCATATGTGCATTATACTGCTTGGTGTATGGCCCCACCTACAAAAGTAATTTGTGCCTAAGGCTGCCTTGTCATATTGCTACTCCTACACATTTTGTATGTGATTAAAATTCCTTCAGCAGACTCTCTGCCCTCAAAATTCATATGAGTCAAAGCCTGTTGTGCAGTCCTTTCATGATTCAAAATGCATGTTTTATTTTTTTAATGATATGTTTGATTTTTACAAATTTTTCATTATTTGTATTACATTATTTAGGATTCCCTCTAAAAAAATCAGCAGAATAAAAACTTAACATTTGTGTTTTTGCAACTCATACAGATTGCAGTTATTGTAAAATATCTGTCCAAAATGTGATAACTGTAAAAATCTAATTGTTTCATGACCTTTTAATAAGAGAGCCCAGAGCTCCTTTGTATTCATCTGCTTCTGAAATATTCTAAAGAAGTCTTTAAATAAATTTCATTTTTCTAATAGGGCGGGGCAGACCATGATTACATGAAAGAGTGTCTCACAAGTAGTCTCCTTGTTGCAGAATCGACAGTCAGAATTCTTCATGTCCAATAGTATCATCTTGGTTAGATAATCACGAGTCGGTAGAGTATTCAGACGAAAACGTAAAAACAGATCTCGTTTCCTTTGATCCGGAAAGCATGCTAAATAGTCCGGGAGTTCATGGAGAGCTCTGGTTTCTATTTCACATTTCAGGAAATGTTTGTATTGGATTTGGTTGGCAGTTGTTTTATTTCAATCATTTCTCTGGATTTTGCATTTCGCATATTGCGGTATATTTAACAGTATATCTTCAGAAATGTCTTCCTCTTGCATCAATTTCTTAATCTCTTTAGTCCAATATTGGTGAGCTGTCACATGTAGGGCATTCTTCTTTTTTTTTTAGTATTTCCAGTGCCGGAATCACATCTTGACAAATTGTTTTCCTATAAAGATCCATTTGTTTCCAGATAATTATGGATTGTAAGGATTGAAGGGCAAATTCAAACCGAATCCTTGGCATTGGAAAAGATTTAGGCAATGCTAAGGTTTTTCTCCAAAATTTTGCCTCGTAATGACGCCATTTCATTGATTATTGACTAATCAGAGTCTTGCTAGCATATGCAAGTATAGGGACCACTTTTTGCTTGAATACGGCGACAGTTGATTTTGCTGAGTATGTACCAAACTTCTGATGGCAAAAGTGGCCTTGGCACGCGAGAGATCTTGCTTTTATCTCAATATGATATTTCCATTCCTGTTCCACTGGTGAGGGATTTATCATAGCAATGAGGTATTTGAATGATTTTACCACTTCGATCGCTTTGCCTTCCCATGATACTGTTGGATTTTGTCGGATCTGACTTTTCTGGGTCGATAATTTCATTAGCTTGGTTTTAGTGGTATTAATTTGATGATCATTGTCTTTCATGAATTTTTCGACTTTGTTTAGTGTCTTCTGTAAGCCTGTCACAGTCTTATCCATGACTATAATATCATCGGCATATATCAAGGACTGCATCGGTTTGTCGTTTATCTGTGGAGGGTTTACGGATGTATCTTGGATTGATTCCACAAAGTCAGAGGTATACAAGTTATATAAACAGGCGGCTAGGGAGCTATTGTATTGGCATGAACCTTTAGCAACGGAATCCACATGGCCTAACTCTGCTCTGGCATGTTCCTTGCCTACAATATTCACACATTCCTAAGACTGTTTTGGCATACACCTCATCCTTCAACATTCATGTGTACCTAAGACTGCTGTGGTGTAATCCCCTTCTTACAAAATCCATGTGTATCTAAGATTATTTTTGCCATACTGCCTCACCTACTAAGTTCATGTGTGTATAAAACTGATTTGGTTTAGTTCCCAACCTTCAAATGCCACATGTTCCTAAGAATGCTTTCTTTTACTCCGTTGCCTGGAATATTCACATGTGCCTTACACAGCTTTGATGGACTTCTCCACCTCCACAATTCGCCTGTGCCTGTGTCGTAAAGCAAGCTATAAAAACTGGTCTGCACAGGGTGGTGGCAAGAGTGGTGGGAGACCTTGCATTCAGCAGATGTCATCTCTGCCCTCTTTGCAGGTGCATCGGGTGTGGCAGGGTGACATCTGTGGGAGGAGGCCACAAGAAGCACATAGGGAGCACAACACGCATCCCAGTCAACTTTATACTACAACAGATACATCCCCAGCAGCCTGGATGCAGCATGAAAGAATTGGCAGGCACACCAGGCCTGCAAACTCGTGGGCCAACACCCAGGGCAACGCCCACACCAACGCGCATGTGCGAGAACACTACCGTGCATGAGCAAACCTTCAATCTTCATTCGCGCTCGTCTTCCTACCTGAGCAGACGCACTAAGGAAGAGCTCCGGCAAACAAACTCTGCGCGGGCTTGTCCTCGCCTGAAGCTACTCTTTCGGCCCGCGAAAACAAAAGATAAGTGCATGTTGTATTAGGGAACGTAGCAAATCCTCAGATAAGCATGATACCAGGCTGGGAGGCACCCCGGTTCCCGTAGTGACAAGCAACTTTTCCAAAATGCATGATACTAGGCTGGGAGGGACGCCGGTTCCCGCAGTGACTCTTGAGTGTACTTCTGGGGAAAAGCCAACGCATGGGGATTAACGCCCACTGAGACATTATGAGCTGGGATACTAACTGCATGTGAACCGGCACCCGGTCTTGTAACAAACTAATTAAGCATTCTAAAACGAAAGCTGTGGAGACGCTAATAAGCGACAGAGCGTGCACTAATTGTTTTCCCTTTTGTTAGGCATTACGCCACCCAGAGGCCAGCGATCACAGGGGCTTTGAACTAAGGAACCGTGCCGCTCAAGCACACCAATAAAACAGAGCTAAGTGCTGCTAATTTTGCATTTGATTTATGTTCTGAACTAACTGATGTACGCATTTGATAGATGTGCATATGTTTTAGTTAAAAGCATCATTTGTGCCATGTTTTAAAAATATGAAGTGCTGAGAGGTGAATCAGCCTTATAATCTCGGCGCAGTTACTGCTGGGGCACAACCCAGTGAAGAAGCATACTGAGTGTTTGGTCTCAACAGTAGCCTTGGCGCATTCCTGTGTGTAATGTGAAATGTCAATGGGGTGTTGTGGTAAGTGTGAGGGGATATCAGCACTGAAAAGCACAACAGCCTAAAACAATAAGGCTCTAGGTGGAGACAATAGCCAAGGAGCATACCTTCCCTTGTTTTTCTTCTTCCTACCCAATTACCCTACCCTAACCCTCTGCCCGGTTTCCCTAAACCTTTTTTTTTAATTATCCTGTCTTCTTTTAGGAGCCTGCGGGTTACAACATTTTTTTTTTTTTATCATCCTGTCTTCATTTGGTTCCCATTCATCAAAGGATAAAAAAGTGACTCACTCTTTGAGACACTATTCCACATACATAACAATTATAATATGTAACATCTAAATCAGGACATATACTTATATACATACAACTTGTAAAAATGTATCACAGCATAGATTGATAAAAGTGCCACTCAGAACACATGTTTTTCCTTTTTAATAACTCAAAGTTCTGACAACTTTCAGTATTAGTGTTTTTTTTAAGGTTTTCTCTTAACCTCTCTCCTATCAGGGGAACTAATGGGCAGTGGATGAGGCTGCTAGATAGTCATGTCTCATTGTTATGTATGTGGAATAGTGTCTCAAAGAGTGAGTCACTTTTTTATCCTTTGATGAATGGGAACCAAATGAAGACAGGATAATGTAAAAAAAGAATGTTGTAACCTGCAGGCTCCTATGATTCACATAACTGTTGCCCTTTGTATGTAAAAGAGGCATGGGTGTTTTAGTGAAAAAAGTTGTTTTGTGTACCCCCAATGTGCCGGGTCTTTCCTGACATGGTTTCTAGAGACTGAATGACAGTTGTTTGTTTGCACGAACAGCAGGAACAGGAGACAGTTTGTGTTCCCCCTGTCCCTCCATAGTCATGTTAACCCAATTGCAACACAATCCCCTTATGAAAAACAAAGTTTGGTTCACCTGTTGCATAAACTCCTCTGCAATTATGCCACATTAGGAAAATACAGCATGGAGAAATCGAAGAACTTTTTTTCAGTTTTTTATGCCAGCCCCCCTCGTGAAGGAAGTTGTTTCGAATGAACATACACAACTATACATTCATGAATTCATTCTGGTTTCTGATTAAACTGATAGATATCTCTGAATGACCACGGTCAGCTTGCCGATGTTCAGTTTGACCGCAGGCATCTGGTGCGTGATTAATTTGTTCATCATAGTATGAGTTGGGTGCATCATGAAATGCATCATATGAGCAAGTTGACGGAATGAGAAAAACTTTGATGCAATTGTTGTGATCCACTTTGCACATCATTAACATGGATAATATTGTCACTTAGCTAAATGTGGTTTTGCAAACACATGCAATTGTATGCATGGGGCATTTGACTCAAAACATGTTTTCTCCTGAAACCATGACAGTATGTATAGGCGTTCGTGTTTATGAAAATGCACCCGCAACCCCTCTCACCATGAGCGTATTGCTAAAACCCCTAACCGGGGATGAGGGGGGTTCAGAATATGCACACCTCAAGAAATGGTGCCACCTACACAACAAGAGATGGGGTGTTCCTAAGTTTTTGTTAGATCTCTCCTCTCACCCAATTGGAACATTGCAAACTCATAGCTGGCGTGGCTTTGCAGTTTCAAGAGTGCCTCCACCTATTGATTATTTAGGCAATAGTGCCCAGACGCATTTTATGTTAGACTACCTTCCACCAGATAAAGCCCACATATAGCGGATAATAAGGTAAGGCCTGAATGGTGTAATTTTATTTTGTTTTAATTAATTTCTAGGAGACATCCAGTAATAAAAGCTCACGAGAACTGGCCAGAAATAAATAAATATACATACACACACAATGTATGCATGCTACAACCAGAGTAATATTCCGCTTGATATAAACCTTAAGTACCAGGCCTGTTTAAAGCTAAAGCAAAATCAACCCCAAACTAGACAAAAAGAAACAGAATGCAGGTTACCCTTATAGATATACATTTATAAAGAAAGAACACTTTCACATTGACCACAGTAGAGATCAACATGGCTAGGCAGCACCTTATGCACAAGTTATTTGTCAGGGGGGAATGGGCACAGCAATATGAGGCAGTCTGGCTAGAGGAAATGATGCAACAGGTCACCACTATGGACATGGATACGTGGCAGAACGGTGGCCTATTACATCAAGCTTTGAGCGAGTTGTACATGACTCCGAAAATTAAAGAGGAACAGATTAAAATTGTCAGAATCACAGCCTACATGTAGCTCCATATGGGAGTGATGCAGGCAAAACATGAAGAAAACAGAACCCTTGTGCAAAATCAGTGCAGGCTCTTAAACCAAATCCAAACTGAATTAAAATTAGCGGTAGAAAAATTGCAAAAGAGTCTGAAGTAGGATTGGAAAATTACATTAAACAGCTGAAAGAGGTCTTGGCTCTACAACAACATAATAATTCAGACCAAGAGGCCAAGAGGCCCAATTAGATGCATTGAAAGAGGAGTGTCAGGAAAAGGCTGACTCTCTAGAAGAGAGTCAACAGAAACTAAATCAACTCAATCAAAATTACATTAAACAGCTGAAAGAGGTCTTGGCTCTACAACAACATAATAATTCAGACCAAGAGGCCAAGAGGCCCAATTAGATGCATTGAAAGAGGAGTGTCAGGAAAAGGCTGACTCTCTAGAAGAGAGTCAACAGATACTAAATCAACCACTAAAATATAATAAAGTTTACTCAGAACAAATCATCATGTTACAAAAGCAGATTGAGAAAGTGGAAGAGCAAAGTAATACATTAATTATTAAAGAATTCCATGCTCAAGCAGAATTTGATCAAGAACGCCAGAAATTAAATGCTATCAAGCAACAAAGGGATGACCTGGCTAAACAGAGGGACACCCTAAATCAGGAGAAAGATGCCATATTTCAGGAAGTGTACAACCTAAAAACAGAACTACAGAAAAGAGAGTTAGGACTCCAGGAACTAAATGAACTAAAAGTAGAATATGAAAAGTTATTGGAGCATGCCAGGTGGGTAGAAGGTGCTCTGGAAGAGAACACCCAAACCAAAAATGTGCAAACTCAGGAGGTGAATCTCCTGCAACAAAAATGGTCTCAGTGTTCCCAAACCATACAAGCAGCACAAAAAGACAATGAGGCCCTCTGTGAGGAGAACAATAGACTCCAAAAGCAGGTGGCAGCTCAAGAGCAAGTAATAGAAGCCAGTCAAGCCTTGATAGCCAAGCAAAAGGCTCAGACCTTTGCCTACTATCAAGAGGTAGGGGATGAGAAGGAGGAACTAGAGAGGTTGGAGAAAGAGTATGCCAGGCTAAATCCGAACTTGAGGGACGCTGAACAAGTAGAGAGGGACAGGGCAACCCCTGATCACAGTGTGATGCCCTCTGTACTAAGGGCCTCAAACCTACACACCAATGTGTATGCCCAGGGCACTGCTGAATTCATGTCCGCCTGTTCACAAGAGTTGGGTGTCATGGGGCAGCCAGACTCAAATAGGCCCAGCATGATGTAGCTGACAGGTCAGCGCCTCTCAGAAATTGATGGGCGGGAGTCTCTGTATAGATTCAAAAATATCATGGCTGATATCTCTGACCAGGAAGCCTCCCATGAGGAGAAAGTCAGGGAATTAGACCTACAGAAGCCCTATCTCCAAAGGGACCATTTGGTTCAAATTGCAGAAAGAAACAGTATGAAATGAGGCCCCAAAAGAGCATTCTGAAGACCTCCACCCAATTAGGGCAGTGGGGGGTATCCTTCACCAACCCTGGAAGCAGGGAGGAGTCAGAATACTACTGTCCTGAGCGCCACAGGGTAGAAGAAACTAGGCCCCATCATTCTGCGAGCCCCTCACAAGAATCAGGGGGAACCTAGAAGATCATGAGTAGTGGCTTGGAGTCTGAGGGCGAGTGGACTCAGGTAACGTGGCAAAAGAAGGCAAATAAACAGAGCAGAGTTATGGTGAAAGACTCCATTAGGCAGATCAAGGCCATTAGGAATTTCATAACACTGTACCACAAAAACGCAACATTTTCTGTCTGGGAGCATCTGGAGCTTTATGAACAAATGATGGACACTTTCAACCTTAAAGATAGCCAGAACTACATAGATTATGCCAAATGGATGTTCTCTCCGGAGTACTCCAGCATTTTTGCTGGACTGGAAGACCAAAACCATTCAAGAAGGTCCACCTACAAGGCGGCCATCTTGGAACACTTTTCCACCCACAGAAACCCACAGGAGGCTCGCAAAGCGGCCTACAATTTGCAATGCAGAGAAGATCAGGCCCCACGAGAATTTGTGAAGGAGCTAAAACGCGCCTTTGAACAAACTACCAGGATGGTGCGCATGGATAGTAGAGTGTTTATAACTATCTACTTGTATGCTCTACCAAAACACATCATGACCCAGCTAGTGAGGGATTTTCATGATAAAAGGACCCTGGACTGGGTAATAGAGCAGGCTACCCAGATCTATGATGTCCAAAAACCTGCAGAAAATAAAAAAAATACAGATAAAAAACACCAAATCAACCAACACCCCTGCTGCTGCTAAGGTGATGGAGGTAAAGGTTGCCCCCATTTTGAACCTAGAAATGGGGGGGTCTAAAAATTTACCTCCCCAAAACCAGCAAAATCAGAGGCAAAGAAGGCCTTCTAATAATCTGCAACAGGTGGCAGTCAGGGAAGTAACCCCACCAATGAGACACCTAACTCTCTTGATTGCATAAGTCCCAGATACAGGGGGAAGCAATCTATCTTGGGGTATGTATGAACTCCCCAGCCCAAGGGGGGGGGGGTCCAACCAGGTAAGTACTCCCCCGGAAACTTCCATCCTAACTTCCCTCCAGAGGGTACTACTCCCTCGAATCCTGGGTTAAGTTTCTTTTCCTGGTATCTGTTAGGAAAGATTTCATATTTGAATGTAATTTTCCCTCCATGTGTCAACCCCCAAACTTTTTGCTGCTGGTTTACACCCTGATATGACCTTTTCCAGAGAAGCGCAGCCCTCAGCGGCTATCCTCTGGGCTTTCGCTCACTTCTTATGGGAAAACTGACATGCCCTTAAGACAGTCAGTACTGGGAGACTTCATTTCCCTTAGTCCTTTCCTCATGTTGCAGCTTTTGTGCAACATGTAACAAGAGTGCAATGTAACTTACTTTACAGCACTCTTGGGTCTCTAGTCATTCCAAAGGCCCTAGAAACTCTCGCTGGACTTATTATGAACTGTGCAGATGTGTCACGGACAGGACTGGTGGCAGCTATCGTTTATCTTATGTTTTGCACCCTTTTTTGCCAGGTTATCCGCGCTTACCGTGTTTGGCACAAATAGGTGGCCTGGCTCCAAAATGGCCATGCCATGAGGTTCTTTGTCCTGTCCTTTGGCCATCTTGCCCCTTCACCTTCCCCAGGTCGAGCCGACCCGGGTCAGTCCTTATTTGGTCATGCACTTTCCCGCGAAACCTAAAGCTTTCATGGGCTTCTGCATGCCTTGTATGTGTGCCTCCAGGATGTGGGCTGGAATGTCTGTTCCCAATACACATCCTGGGTGCCAGAGAGTCTGGAGTGTCCTGAATGCCTGGGACCACCGTGGTCCGTGATTGGTCCACGTATGGAGTGAGTGTTTGTGAGCAGATCTCCCATTGGGTCCTCACCGTTTTGGCGTGAAGGGAACTTTGGATAAGAGGAGGCCGAAAACACCACTACCATGTCGATCTCCTGAGTTCACACGAACAGAGGCTAAGGAGCCAAGTATCCTGCAACAAGTAGCCGAGTCGAGGAACTGCTGGTGACCCACTGGAAGGTTTGGCACCCTGAGCCTGCTGTCGTCCTGTGAGACCTCCTCTGCATCTGATCGTCCTAGAAGGTCTGCGAAGGCGCTTCGACCCATTGGAATAGTGGGACCAACTATTCTCGGCACCTTCATCAACCCCTGCAAGTGTCACTGGGCCAACCAATGGGCTGACCAGCTTACGCAGGACGTTTGCTCTGTCATTGTCGTGGTTTTGAGGAAGCCCTCGAAACTTGGTATACTGCTTGCTCTCTGTCCATGGCACCCTCACACCGAATTTCGTACACTTGGCATTCCCAGGTCATTCCCAGGTCTGAAGTGGGATGAGTGCGCCCGGACCGGAGTAAACGCGGTTACTGTGTTGCCCTGCTATGGCAACGACCTGTGCAAGTTCGCTGCACTTGTGACCCCCTTGACCCTGAAGCCTGCTACCGCGGAAACTACACGGTGTCAAGACGTCCTGATTGTCGCATTCGAACCTGCCAGCGAAGTGGACTGAACTGGCGAAGTCTGGGTCTGCCTGCGTCGGGGACCGGTGAGTAGTCCATACCCCAACCGGTGGCCCCTAGCGCAGAAGTCCATTTCTTTTCTACCGCTGTTGTGAAATAGAGACTCTATCCCACACTCTCAACCTGCCTCTGCCCGCAAGTGGAAGTCCTGCTTGAACAGTGGGGACTTGTTCTTCATCAACCGCATCCACCTTCCTGTGCTGCTAGTGACCCTTGAAGAGACCCTATTTTGTCCAGTGGCACAAGAGTGTGCATGTACTATTGAGCATAAGGCTCCTCTCTTCGTAGGGCTTGGACTGCCTCTTAGTTAGGTGTATTCTTGATGTGGAACTGGGTCTAAAGATTACTTGCACTGCCTCTTTTCCTCCCCATCTAGATGGTCTACATATTTCGTGCTTCTTAATCTGTTAGACCCCTATGGTCTTGTATATATATCGTGTTGATTGTGATGTGTTGGTTTACTTCAGTATTATTGTGACTCTTTGCTATGGTCTATGTTACAAAGGCCTTGTAATAAATGTGTCTATATTTTTTATATAACACCTGTCTGGAGTATTTTGTAAGTGTCCTTGCTTTGTGTGCTCATGTAGGTCTTTCAGTCACCCTTACCCCTCTTGAGACATAGGGCCTCATTACACGGTAGGCGGTGGACCAAGGTGCTATTAGCACCTTGGTCCATGCCGGTAAATTACCGGCACTGCCTTGGAGGAAAGGGGAATTACCGCCCTATTCCAAGGTTGGCGGGGCGGTAATTCCCCTCCATTGCCCTTCCCCATTCCCATTTTTGCCCCATAGGGCATAATGGGAATGGGGAAGGTGCTAATTACGGTACCGCAAATTGCGGTACCATAATTAGCACCCTGGTCCCTTTGCGGGTCCCTACTTTAACGGCTGGTCTACTCCAGCCGTTAATGTTGGGTCCCGCAAAGGGACCTCGTAGTAAGGCGGTAAGGGTTAACGGTCACCGGTACCATTACCGGTGACCGTTAACCCTTACTGCCTTCCGTGTAATGAGGCCCTTAGTCTTGACCGCCTGCGATAGCTACCCTGATTGGTCTTGCTTGTCCAGAGGTTACCCTGTTCCAAAAAACTAGGTTGGCCTTCTGAACCTCTGCCCCTCCAGGTCAGAGTTCAGAAATCCATCTTAACAGTATCCATAAAACCCCAGCTTGCAGGACAACCCTCTTTTTTTCCCCACTTTCAGGAGCCCAGACTACCCATTCCGGGAGAGGGGAGGCCAAGGGTGGAGGGTTACTAAAATCCACAATAACCAGGGTACTCCAGGAGAAGGGATAGTTATCCTTCCCGTGAACCAAATAGGTATGAACAGAGATCCTCGTACCAGCCGGAACGGGTGTCCCAACTGGAATGCCAGGTCCAGAACCTAACACAGGATCTGAGTCGCATGTTGAGGCTCAACAGAACCCTCTGATGAACATGGTGGCTCAGAACCCCTCAAACCAAGGGTCTGGCACTCCAGAACAATGACGGGGAGAGAACACTGATAACTCACCGGTTCCAGAGGAGGAGGCACAGGGGAAGGGGGGTGTAAATCCCTAGATGAAGCTTCCTTCCCCACCCGTTAAAAGCCATTGGACACCCCAGAACCGGAACTAATATCTTCTGCCCCTGAAAATCTGCAACCCAGGAAACAGAGGGTGGGTAGGAGAAATAAAGTCATCAAGAAAGCCAATTTTGTGGAAGAAGTTAGTGTCCTCCCGTTTGAAGGGGGAGAATTCTTAGAGGATTCTGGGGAAACAAATCTTCTCCTTCAGGGACAGGGGAATTTCTCCCAAAGAAAAATGGGTCCCAAGAGATCTGAATGAAGACTGGGTGTGTGTGGGGACTGATTCAGAGTCACCCATCCCTGAACCCCAGAATTGTCATCCTGAGGAAAAAATAGTAATGGAGCGATCCCCCGCACTAATTGGTTCTAGTGACGGCCACCAGGTAAGAGGGGGCAGCACTAAGGGAAAAAGAGGATTCAGAAAACCCATCTATGTCAGGATGTCAAATTACAGATTCCCAGAAAATTGCCCAAAACTCCACTGTGTCGGAGTCCAAAATAAAGAAATTGATCACCCAACTTGCCCAAAATGCCCATTTCCTTTGCCCACTTCAGGATAAGGAGGGGAGAGTCTATGCCCCCATTTGAGTGCAGGGAAAATGTACATTTTTACCACTGGTGGACACTGTATTCCAAGCCACTCTTCTGTCAAAAAGGGCCTTTGAGCAGCTAAATTCATGAAGGGGGAAGGGACACCAGATCACTCTCACCCTCTTCCTGGACAACTCTAGAACTTCGACGGGAATGAAATTCCTGTCGAGGGGACTGCAGATCTGGAAATAAAAATTGGGTGACATAAGGTGAAACACCCTATCATAGTCGTGACTCCAGAAGGAACCCCCTGTCTATTAGGGAATTACTTCCTTCGCAAGCTGTCTCCCCTAATAGACTCTGTGAACAAGGTCTCCTGGACTCAGAAAACCAGTCAATAAAATTAAAACAAAGTGTTAAACATGTTAGTTTAAATGGTATATGCCACATGGTTGAACAAAAGTCTGATCATGTTGAGTTTAATATCCAAAGCAATCTAATACCTGACGTTACAGTAATTGCTGTAGGACAACAAACTGGTGATGGGAACTCCTCTCTATTCCTGAAAATCAACTTTCGTTTCCAGCTTCAAGTGGCATTCCACACTGGAAGGAAATACTTTGAAATTATAAACCAATTCACAATCTGAAAATCCAAACTCTATAGTCAAAAGTGATGAAAAACCAGCTCAAAGTTTAGGTGACATTCAGAAAATTAGGGAACAGCTGTTCCTCTCTATTCAGTTAAATGAGGGGAAGGAGTCTGTTCTCGCCCGAGTGTGAGTGAACAACGGAGAGAGCTTCATCAGAAAACCCATGTTCAGAAAGCTCCCAAAAAATACAACCATTCCCACATTTAAATTGATCGCTAAGTGGGAAATGGGCCTGGAAACTCCCAATTCCAAACATCTGCTGCCTAGCTGGTGTATGCTCAAAATTTCTATAGGTTACAAAAGCATAGAACATAAATGTTGTATCGTGCGAGATGTCCCTGCTGCATTCGATTTAGGCACTGACATTCTCAATCGGTTTGCAATTAATTTGGACCTTATAAATTACAAGGCCTGGTCCTGACTAGGGGGCAATCCAATGGGCGTTGATGATTATGAGAAAGCATTTTGGTCAGTCCACTTGCTGCCGTATGCCGTTGAAGTTCAAATTGGAGAGGACGGACCCAACAATTCCTACTTGAATTAAAAATTAAAAGAGGAGAGCAACTGAAAATTTCTGACGCCTCTGTACATCTCAATGCCCATCTTCAACCGCAGGGGTTGGGGTTAAACCCAACACCATTAGTCAATGTAGAACACAACACCATTCCAATATTGATGGATAACAGCGACCCTAGGAGTATCACTCTAGGCACAGGCACCATTATTGGAATGACGGTTGATCACCAACATTTTTCCATGGATCTAGGAAATTAACTGATAGGACCAATCTCCTATGACTGCAGTGACAATGACAGGGACAATGACATACCACCAGACTGAATCTTCACCCGGCTAGGGAGGAATTTCCTGGTGTACTCTTCCAGCCCTTACGGGCAGGAAGAGGTGACCTTTGACATCAGGCAGGATGAGGTGATATTCTAGGTCCACAATAACTACCTCTCCTACCTGAAACCCTCTGTCCAGGTCAATACTCTAACCAGAGACCTCTCCACACAATTGGAGGAGGCCGCTGAGATAGCAAAACCTGAAGTCTTTCCAAGCTTCAGGCAAATGGTTGAAGAGCAGGTCAACCTCACTGATGCCTGTGAGGCTGAGGAGCAAAAGGAAAAGTTGAAACAGGTGTTCTTACATTTTCAAGATCTCTTTGCTGTGGACTCGTACAACTATGGTCGCACCGTGATCCATACTAGAACAATTCCCACAGACCCTGGAAGGACTCCTGTGTTTCTAAAGTAATATTGCTTGCCTCTCGCATCCATGGAGTGCAGTACGGAAATAATTAAAAATCTAGAGTCCGTGGGATAATTCGTCCAGTCCACAGCACCTTTTAATAATTAGGTGCTGGGGATTTTAAAACCAAATGGCCAATGGAGACTTTGCGCAGACCTTAGAGAGCTGATCAAACGGGTCCACATGTCCCGATGGCCTCTTTCCTAGATTGACCAGGGGCTGGCCCAGATCCAGGGGTCAAAGGTATACACTGCTATTGACCTGACAAATGGATACTGGACGGTGCCCGTCAGTAGGGAGGACCGCTACAAGCTGGCCTTTAACTTCATGGGGAATCAGTACAAGTTGACCCAGACGCCCTTCGAATACATACACTCCGGCAACAAATTCAACATCTTCTTACATAAGGCCATGCCTGACTTGGTTGAAAGGGGTAACCTGGCCTATGTGGATGACGTCTTGATAAAAAGCTCAAATGTGGAGGAACATATTGTGGAAATCAGTTATGTTCTGACCCAGTTGAGGGTTGCCGGAGCGAAACTTTCCTTCCAGAAGGCACAGTGGTGCAGGACCTGTGTCAACTTCTTGGGACATGAAATAACTCCTGAGGGTCTCTGTCCCCAGGAGAAGAAAGTGGAAGCACTCCTAAAACTAAAAGACCCCACAACTCTGCGTGAGCTGAAAAGCCTCCTTGGACTGACTAATTACAGTAGGAAGTTAATTGAGGATTACGTAGAGGTCACAAGACCCCTGATCTATCTGTTGAAGGGGGGGTTCAAGTGGGAGTGGGGTCCAGAACAAGCCGAGTCAGTAAAACAACTCAAAGAGGTCACTCACAAGCGCCATGTCTAGCTTACCCTGTCAAAAACAAGGAACTCCTCTTGGAGACAGTGTTCTCGAATACATGCTTGACTGCAGTATTATATCAAAAGTATGACAAGGTAAATAAAGTCATCTCCTATGCAAGCAACACTTTATCCTCTGTGGACGAAAAATTCAATGATTGTGAGAAGGCACTCCTGGCAATGGTGTAGGCATTGAAGAATTACCACCCGTTCATCCAGGGGGAACACATCATAGTGGAGACTCCACACCATCCTTTGCAATACCTCCAAAGCAACAGAATCTGGGCTGGAAATGTGAGTAATTCCAGAATGACTTCCTGGATTCTGTCAATGCCAGGCTATCCTGTGGAGGCCAGATATGGCCAAAAAAAGAAGAGTCCCCTCGCTCAAGGTCTGGCTGACTTGCATGATTTTGTCAGAGAAAACTGTCTCAAGGACAAAAGTCTTAAAACCCAGGACAACATGGAGGCGTACCTGTATTTCCCATAAAAAGTCTATGAAGAAGACAAGTGCCAGGGGATGCCCACAGTTTATGTGGACAGGTGCTCCTACCATGTTGCCAACAACAGGGAAAAGGAACTGGTGGCCGGAGTTGGGAATGCCTGGGTGAATGAGGCCCGGAACCCTCCGCTGGGTACAAAATCGGTCCTGGCAGTAGTCAGTTGGCGGAGTTGATGGCAGTTCATCAGGCCATCCTCACTGCCATCCAACACCAACTCCACAAACTAGTCATAATCCCGATTCAGATTATGTCAGGAACGGGATCGTGGAGCACATGGTAAAGTGGTGCCTAATGTACCTGACTCCTTGCTGCTCCTTTCTATCCAGTCAAAGTTCAATTAATAGGGGTTTGAGGGAGCATTGTAGGGGGAAATCTTAACTCGGGTGCTATCTACCCGAACAGTACAATTGCTCCCATTCATTTGTGCCTTGGATATGTTATAGTAGAAGGTGAACCAAGTGTATTTCATCATTTTACTATGTAACTATCACCCATTGTTGATTGCTGCCCAATATTAAAATTGTGTGATTTTCTTTGAATTTCAAATAAATAAATATTGTATTTCAACCCACCGGCCTAGGTCATGGTCCATTGTGACCCAGGGTATTTGTAAAAGGGGGTGTGAGACGGGTTGGGTGCCAGCTCAAACCGAATTCTATGAAATAAAGAAAAAATCATTTTAATTGTGCGCTACATCCTAGGCTAAGGGCAAGAGTCCTGGTCTGGTGTTTGATGCCCGATTGGAATCCTTAACAGCAGATAGGAGAATCTGCGGACATCCTAAGTCGATCTCTCTTCTCTTGCTGCTTAACTGAAAATATATCTACCTCTGTGTCAGTCCTCTCACATTCACGAAACCGAAAGCCCCAGCCTTCCTACAAGTACGTAGTCTTCATAGCCATAGGTGAAACCCTCTGGCCGGCACCAAGTCAGTAACAGTTTGTTCCAGATTGTCCCCGAGGGGAGATCATGCTGCCGTCTACAGTCAGGTTGACCTTACTGCAGTTAATCACCTGCTAATCAATAAGCAGTAATCATGATGACTTATCAGAAACTAAAGAGCTGTGAGTGTAACCCATGTTGTCCCAGGCAGCCCTGTCTTTTAATATCCTAGCCTGTAAAACAGAAAGAAAACATGAATGTGGTGAAAAGATGGTGTGGGGGCTACACACTGATACCAGGAACAGGAACATGGAAGGATCATGTCTAAAAATACAATAAAAGGCCAGATGTATTTGTGTCCATGTATTTTGTCCGATGCAGTAGCTTCGCCTGTTGTCACAGCTAGAGGGAGCTGTTGCCCTAGGATACACAGTAGTCCTACTGTGTTAATGTAAACCTGCACTTTGACCAGTGCACATGGTCTTCTACACGAGTAGAACTATAAAAGAAACACTGGCAACTAATGAACAGCTGTTTCTCAAATGTCGTTTA
The DNA here is from genome assembly GCF_040938575.1 of Ambystoma mexicanum. Taxonomy (NCBI): domain Eukaryota; kingdom Metazoa; phylum Chordata; class Amphibia; order Caudata; family Ambystomatidae; genus Ambystoma; species Ambystoma mexicanum. The sequence goes on from NC_090936.1 coordinate 698,411,971, forward strand.
CAAGACAGAATTTAAGATACAACGTTGTGTTTCTTTTATAAAGCTGATCATCTATGTTAGGGGATGACAATACAAACACGATAGAGACAGCAGCAAGGTACCATGTACTGCATTAATTGAATAAATAATGACCAACAAATATATTGTACCAATTTTATCTTATAGTAGTTTTGATAGTCAGTGCTTTTGAACAAAATTAAAAAAAACTCTGCATTTCAATCGGAGAAACATTCTACAAAATGTTGTTTATTTATTTTGTGCAACGGGACTCTGCATGGTGAAATTGAAGCTGCATTTGTAGCCAGATTACAAAAACATTGCCTCTGTGAAAGATTTCTCTATTGCAAACCGCATATGCTTTGAATGTATTTTTACAACAGGGAACGTTTGCATTTTCTATTAGCACTAGGGCAAACATTGTTCTGTTAACATGCATTAAATGAAAACATTGCATGTGTATCTGTGCAAGATTGTTATAATCGGCCGCAGAAAAGCACGCACACGCGCACACACACACGCATACACACACACATACAGACTTGCACAGAGCACCCGCACCCAAACACAACGCAGGCCCCGAGACATGTGTGAAAGTATGTCATAAAAGTCAGGTAGGTTAGAGAAAAAGTGCAAGTTAAAGCTTCCTGTTTCGCCTCCTCAAGATACGGTTGATGAAAAAAGTATGTAAATATATGCATCGATTGTTTAGGCATGCACTTCATATTCAGTTCATCTGTATTCCAAAGCAGCAATTTAACCAATCCATGAATCCATCTCATGTGTACGTTGCAAAGAAAAGGGCTCCTGTGTTCATAGCCAGTCATTATTTCAGTTACTTGCAACATTTTTTAGAGGTTTTCAAGAGGTGTTCTCATGTTATTCTTACATACATTCACTTGACAAGGAGCGCGCACTTAAATGTGCACACATTCTGCTTTGAACGACTCTTGGGAACGAACGTGCCCGTTAATTAAGCTGATAAAGAACGCATTGTGCTGCCTCGTCTTAATATGTTCCCAGACAACGTGCCTTTAATTGCGCTCATGAATCTAAACTTTCTGCGGCATTGGCTAACTTTAACAACAATGTATTTTTTTCATACATTCACTCTTTACTGATTAATTAAATCTGCTTACACTGAAATAATATTAACTAGGGTAGTAAGGATAGCTCAGGGACACCGCGTTTGTCTTGAAATTAAGACAAGAGTTCGATTCGAATCACGGCCTCGCTGATATAAGCGCGTTATAAAAGAACAATTCGATTGAGATGCTCCTGTTTTGGAATGGCATTCCAAAAACCGCTGCCTGCATGACACGGGTGTATAATTTAATGTTGCATTAGCTCCAGTCCCCAGCCAGAAAGTGCGAACATTAACCTTCATTAGCTCGGTAAGCGAGGATGTGCGAATGACCAATACTCTTGGCACTTAGATGCTGCGGCCCCAGCATTCCTTGCGGATGCTTGGATACGGGAAGCTCTTGTTTACTCAATACCACCTGAGAACAGACCCAACAGCTGTGACCCCTTTTCATTTACTTTTATTAACATGATTGGATGACTAGATCCCAGGCCACAGAAGTCCTTAAAATGCATCACTAATTGAATCACCCTGGAGAAACCGTGTGAGGTGCGTATTTTTATTGGCTATACCATTACTACTGTCGTGTGCGGCAATAGTTCAGTCCTACGGACATAGAAACTGCACCCAATTGAACTGTTCTGTTATTTTTCAGGTGGCAATTCGTTTCTTTTTTTTTTTTTTTTTAAATCATCAATGCACTTTTCACTTACTTAAATTTGTACTTTAGTTTTGTCCTAATTTTATAGGCCAACATGCGTTCCTTACTGACATTGAACATCCGTGGGTGGCTACTGTGTGGCACTATAGCATATGTTAATAATATTTGCTACTTTAGTTTTGGAATATATATATATATATATATATATATATATATATATATATATTTATATATATATTCAGTGAAAAAAACTTTGTTAAAGGGACGTTATGGTTAAGTTGCGCTACTAAAAACCTATGAAATTCAGTGAAAAAACTTTGTTAAAGGGACGTTATGGTTCCAAGTAAAACCGAAAAACCCTTGAAATTCGCCAGTTATGGTAAGCTAAGCAACCATAACTCGCGTCACCACCGTGCTCTGCTAAGACTAACACCCAGGACATCAAAGATGACATCACAAATGTCATTGAAGCACCCCTATAAAAGACCACGCCCAAGAGCTTATTCCCATTGTGTTTCTGGCTATTCTTCAGAACACAGTGATTTTTGCTGCCACCTGCAGACTACACCATCATCGACATGGCATCCTTGGCTGCTGAACTGCCACTTGGTGCTGCACCTGCTTCAGCACCACCACTACCCCCTCCACCACCACCACCTCCCCAAGGGCCTGAAGAGGGGAACAGGAGTGAGGATGCGGAGGAGGAAGAAGAGGATGATGAGAATGAGGTAGAGGAAATCCCTACTACCTGCACTAGGCGTGAGTCTTGGGTGTGGCGGTTATTTACCATTCATGGGAATGGTCCTAAGGCTCGTGCGAACCATGTTACCTGCAATGAGTGCAAAATCATACTCAGTCGCGGGAAGCACGGTAACTACAGCTTTGGGACCACTACTATGAAGCGACACCTGAGGTCATTTCACTCTGGGGCTATTCGCAGGGTTGTACCTTGCGAAGAACGTAGCAGGTTGATTTCCTCTACTTCATTCTCTGTTTCTGATCCTGTCACCACAAGGACCACCTCTGTGGGACAGCGTCTTTCTCAAGCTGCCTCACAGGCCATACAGAAGGCTGATGAGCCTTACCTTTCGAGGGTCACAGTTGTATGTATGTACTGTGACACAGTACTCTGCAGGGGGGAGTGACTTCAGAGTGCTTTTGAGACTATCGTCTCAGAGCACGAGAAGACCTGCTCACTACCCAAATAAAACCCACTCTACATCTTCCTCTCTCAGCTCGCCCTTTCTTATCCCTGTGGTTGGTGTCCCCCCTTTACCCTCCTTTACCCTCCTCTCCTACTGTGTCGTGTCTGAAAAACCAAAAAAAATACAAAATTACAAAAATAAAAAAAAATAAGGCTCTTTTCAGAGCCGCCTTTCCCAGTTAAAAAATAGAAGTGAAAATAAATGAAGCAGGGCTCTTTGTATTTTTTAGAAGTCCGCGAACAGTTCGCGAACATTAAAAAAATTGGGTTACTACTCCATCACAAACATTGTAATTTTCTCTGGAAAGAAGTGGTGGCTCTGAAAAGAGCCTTTGGGTGGTGTTTGTAAGTCAAAAATTGTAAATGCTTAACATCTACTTCAAAATCGTTGTTGTAATTCCAAAAAAGGTCGTAATGCATTTTGTACATTTCTCAGAAAAATCTGATTGCCAGCATAAGTAAGATGGACTCCATCTCTGCGAAAAATGTATGTACTACAAAACATAATATTTTCATTGTGAAAAGAAGACATGCCAAAATCTCTTAGAAAGCCACAAACAGCCTTATTAACATTGCACCTTGCTTTTTCCATTTGTGGACCAAATGAAGAAGAACAAAGCCACATTTGTCTCTGCGCAATCCGTGAAAATATCACTTGCGAATTAGGAAACATGTCCATAACCTTCCTCAGTCCTTCTTTCATAGCAAATTGCAAAAAAATTCCAGTCACGTGCCCTAAACTGTTCCCTCCCAATGAATTACAATTATGTCTGGATGTTGCTCTGTCTCCAAAGTAGCACAGAGAGGTAGCAAATCCAACCATTTCATTCCACGTACTCCATGCCAGTGTACTTCCACATGTGGGAATCCAAGATCTACAGCTACTCCACAGCTTTCTGCATGCACCTTCAACCAATGTATCCACGAATCTCCTAAAATCCAAACAATCTGTTTTCTGAAACACACAGCCATAGCTATCTTTTTTTCTCTCAGCAAAAAGAGTATCTCAAAAAATCTCTCCTGGCACAACACACCCACCAAACTTTCCTGACCAATCCCTTTCAGTGCTTATTCTCATTTGCATGACTTCTGAACCCAAAAATCCCCGGATGTAACTCCCGATGTCCTGGAACTACCGCCATGTCCGCGGACATATCGTAACATGAACAGCCCTTCTACCATTTCCACTACACTCTCTCTGCCATTCCCTCATTGGATGTACCTCAAAAATCACATGACCATGCACCAATCACATTCAAGACCTCTACATCTAACTGCATCATCATAGATCAGCACTGCAAATGTACTCTGAATCTCTCTGAGTACAAGTGTCATATCATTGGCAAGCAGCATCTACCAGAAATACTGTACAAGTCTTCAAGATTTCTACTTGCAGCTCCACGCATATCCATATGCATGAACACAAACTTCAGGTATGCATATTTTCTGTATAGTACATGACATAGCTCTCAACCATTTTTGTTTTACAGGCGGGTGAAATCACCCGATTTTGTTTTTAGCGGGTGAGACGCCCATTGGAATGAATGGGCGTGCAGGAGGCTTGGCGGGTGAGTCTGCCCTTTACAAGGCGTGTGACACCCGCCAAAAGCGTGTGACTTGAGAGCTATGGTAGATGAACACATTTTCAAACAGACTTTTACCTTGTAAAATCTGTTAAATGAATTTACTGTACTTTTTTCAATTTCCTAAAATCAACTACCACTTATACACCTTTATACTTTTTACTTTCTTTAAACACACACACTCAAATCATGTTAAACTAACATTTTTTAAATGAAATATATAGACTACATATATTCAAACAAAATTGCATGCAAACACAATCTATGTTTAAACCTTTATAAAAATACTTATACAATTTCATATTTTTTGTTTTTATTTATTTATTTACTTAATTACTTTAAATTAGACATGACATTGAGGCGCTATTACCTAGAACAGTTTACTTATAGAAATAGTGGTATTCACTAATATATTATAAATTTCACAAGACATAGTAAAGATATTTTATTTTTGCTACAGTTAGTCATTCAATACAATTTGTTCATTAAGAACATATCATATACACTGAACTGATGCAATGTATCTTATGTAAATAAATTAGTTTAATAGTTTTACAGAAGGCACTGAGGATTTCAATTAAAAAAATCAATATCTAAATTAAAAACAGTGGTATATACAAACAAAGTTACTAATTTGAAGCTTTCACAGTTGCAGTGAAGACCAGTTTCCTGAAAAGAAGCAGCCGAATTCGAAGAAGAAAGAAAAACTAAGAAGTTACCTGTTAATTTAAAAAGAAAAGTAAGTAAAATATCACCATATTATTTATATTATTAATCAAATATACTATAACATTAATACCAGCTATTTTGGTTTTTTAAAATAGAGATTTTGTACCATTTTGTCCAAAAATGTCCATGTCGTAAACAGCGATTTACAACCAGAATGGCCCACAAATTTCTATTTTTGGACACACAAATTAGCCAACTGAACCACTACAATTTTCATATTATAGAACAAACAACTGTTTTAATTGTATACATTACATTTACTATTTGTACTTTTCCACACCACTAGCTTACTTTTTTTTTGTCATCTGAACCCCAGTTTAGTGACACATAAATTCAAGAATACCTACCCCTACTAGTTTTAGTTCCCAATGCACAATCACACACCATTACATACATCTTTATCATCTTACTCAAACACTCATGCACACAGCACACATACATTCCAGAACACCCCAACCCATATCTTCTTTATTTTTTTCAACAGACCCTAAAGAATGCCTACCAAAAGACAACTCCGTAGAAAGCAACGCAAAATTAGAGCAAATGAAAATAAAGGTGTCCAACATAAGCATCCATCTCTAGCAGAATTTGTAAAAAAAGTTGAATCAAAACAGCTAATACAATCATTTAGTGAAACACAAAAAGTTTCAAGTACAACAACTTCGCTTCCTCTATCAAAATGTAAAACAAACCAAAAAACAATTAACAGAAAATCACCTATCAGTACAGATAAAACTACTTCTTCAAATTTTAATATAGTGTAAATTAAGCATACCAAGAAAAGTATTTTAGCCGAAATATACCATCACAAAGTCCTTCAAAATCTTATAAAAATAGGAGAGAAATCAGGTTCAAAGCTTAAAACCTATCGTAGGAAATTAATCTTAGAAGCATTGATGGACAGTGCAATTCTTCTCAAAAGAAATTTATTTATTTTACTGTTAAACAAAATGAAACCACTAACAAAACTAATAACTAAATTACAAAAAAGACTTCTCAATAAGCGAAATGTCAACAGAAAGAACTTCTTAAGTATCTGCGGAGGTGAATGGAATCACACTACGAGCACAGAACCATATTTTAATGAAGAAGCGTACAAACAAAAGCAAACGAATACAATTGCCATAAATAGCAGTGGTCGAGGTTATGAAAAAGTGAATAATACCATAATGCAACAAGAAGTACTCCATACAAAAAATGCCCTGAAAACTTAGAATTACCCCTCCATTCAACTGAATCAGAACGTCTAGTGTACAAATGGCCATGCACGTCAATGTGTAACATTCCCAAACAATGTTTCAAATCTTTACACCAATTCCTCAATAAATATGTAAAAAGCAAAGACAAAATCAAAATTAAATTACTGCAAAATATAGATACCTGTCCAGTGCGCAAGTACACAGGACTACAAGGACATTCATTGGCCTGCATTACAGGACCTACTTGTAAAACCACTTTCCATGATATCAAAAGGATATCAACACATCATTCAACTATAAGAAATCTAGTCTATAAACTGTACTATGCTAAAAGTCCTGCTTTAGCACTAGCAAAGTTAAATAACATCCTTCTACATGGTACAGCAAAAGACCTACTTGAAGAAATTCACTATATCCAGAAAAAATATTTTGGAAGTGAAAGCCATTTACAGAATGAAATAGCTTTAAACCAATTAAGCAACAATTCTATACATGGTAACCTTTTGCTAAACACATACAAAAAAGAAATACTAAAATTTAAAAGTACATCAGCTGAAGTACCAAACCATGTATGTGTATGTTGCCGTAGAATTTTTTATAAAAATAACACAAAAACTGTGGACCTATCATACAAAATAGAAGACAATGAAGATTCTAAATGGTTTGAATTAGCTCTCTACCTTCTAGCAGAAAACAAATATGAAATAACTGAGCCCTTAATACTTTGCATTTATTGCACTACAAAACTTGACAACAACCAAACTCCTTCACGTTCTATCACAAATAATTTGGAATTATACCCAGTACCAAAACCTCTACAACAACTTAATTTATATGAGAGCATCATAATTCAAACAGTACACCCATTTCAAGCAATAATACGCCTTCAACCAAAAACAGCAAAATTACCTCCCTCTGAATTGGTAAAAGGCATTCGTGGAAAAGTAGTTTATTTACCATTAAATCTAAAAGAAAATGTGCATACTCTAGGAGTGCAACGCCCAATGCACCAATCTTTAATTATATTAGTAAATGGAGTACCTACAAAAGACAAAAAAATATGGCAACAGCTGGTAGATTTATATAAAGTTAGACAAGCCTTCGAATATCTTAAAGAGAATAATGAATATTACAAAGAAATTAATATTGAAGAAAACTTGAAAGATACAACTGAAATAATTCAAGAAACACAAGAAGCTGGTCAATTTGAGCTACTAGATCCTGCTACACTATCAAATACTTTAGACCAGTATACAATTCATCCTTTGCACTGTAATGACACCGTACAAGATGTACTGGAAACTTACCAAATGCGTCAAACAAAAGGATCGCCAATCAGTATATGGGAAAAAAGTATAGAAGCACGTGCTTTTCCAACTGGCAAAGGAGGAAGATATGATGATAGACCTATTCAAATATCAGCTTCAGAATACCGCTCATTACGGATGTATTCTGAAGATCCCAGATTTAGACAAAATGTGGAATACATATTCCACCTACTCTTTGAAAGTGAACTAGCAACTTTATGTTACGGAGTTGCACACATATTAAAATCAGGATCACACTTTCAAAATATGACAGCTACACAATTATTAGAGAAAGTGCAACAAAAGGATGAGGTTTTACAATCAAATATTACAAATCTATTAGCAAATATGCGTGGTACTAAAGAGTACTGGTTTCGACGTCATGGAGATGTACGTTGTATGATCAGAAACCTTGGCCCACCCACTTGGTTTGTTACATTAAGTTGTGCAGAATATGCATGGGAAGATTTACATGATTTCCTACGCATATCAAATAAAAACAAAACAAACATAGATATTCTAACACCTGGAGAACTTTGTTCTTTGGATCCTGTTAATGTTTCAAGATATTTTCACCATCGCTTCATTGCTATGCTACATTTTATTTGTAATAAAACTGTTCCTCCCCTTGGAGAAGTGCAACACTTCTTTTGGAGAAAAGAATACCAAGCCAGAGGAGCACCACATATCCACATGCTTTTATGGATTAAAGATGCTCCTAAATTTGGTCAAGACAGTGATGCCACTGTTTTACAGTTTATTGAAAAATATGTCACTTGTCAAATTCCATCAGAAGCCACAAATAGTGATCTTTGTGCACAAATTTTACAATTTTAAAGACACAAATGTGGAAAATATTGTCGTCGCAAATACAAAAACAAAGGCAAACACTACACCAAATGCCGATTTGGTTTCCCTAGACCAGTTACAAATACAGGTCAAGTAAACAACCTCATGTCTTCAGTTAGACATACTGTTAAAGGAAAGTCACCTAAAAATACATATTACATAAAAAGAAAAGAAGAAGAAAAATATATCAATGATTATAATGCAATCATGCCCACTTATGGAATGCAAACATAGATGTGCAGTACATTGCAGACAATTCTATTGCAGTTGCACGATATGTCACAGCATACTTAACTAAAGCAGAAAAGACAGAGCTCCAAGACCTCTGGAATGACCTGTCATCAGATAAAACAGTATCTCAGAAATTATACAGCTTGGGCATAAAAATGCTCACCCATAGAGAATGTGGATCTTATGAAGCAGCTGATCGTTTAACTGGTACTTCATTGTATGGTAAATCTGAAAATATAGTATGGCTAAGTCTTGGTCCAGCTAAATCTAGAAAAAGAGTTCTAAAATCATATGAAGATATAGAAACAATAGCCAAACATGATCCCAACAGCCAAGACATTTTAAAAAACAATTTATTGGACACATACTACCCAAACAGAAGTAATACTTTGGAAAACATGTGTCTATACCAAATAGCCCAAAACTACACATACAAAAATAATATGAAACCCGATGAAAAAAAAGGTAAATATAGAGTGACAGATTGTGAAGGCAGCTTAGTTAAACTCACTAAACCAAATTTAATTAATCATATCAAATTGTCATTGAAGACTCCTCAACATAAAGAAGTATATTACATGTCCCTGCTACAACTCTGCAAACCATGGAGAAAAGAAGAACAATTACTAGATAACTATGACTCATATGAGGATGCTTTCAAAGCAAATAAAAGCACTATAACTGATGTAAACTTTACACAGTACAAAACAATGTTGCACAATGAACAGCAACATGAAGAAGAACTCCAAGCTCAACTAGATAAGGATACTCCTCACAGTAGTCAACCTTCTGTAACAGGAAGCCAAGAACCAGTGGGAGAACCACTAATAACAAATGAGGCAGAATTAGCTACGATAGAAGTAGAAAACACCATGTGTCAGTATGAAGATAAGGAAGACTTACCTATACTACAATCAAAACTAAACAATGAGCAAAGTAGCATTTTTCAAGAAGTAACAAAACAAATTGCACATGGTGTAAAACATGAAAATAAAGAATGTTCCTGCCATAATTATAAACCTATACTACTGTACGTCAGTGGTGAAGCTGGTTCTGGCAAAACATTCCTAATCAAAATCATTAGTAAGTTCCTTCAACAATTGACAAACAACAAACTGTCAGCTGTTGTCACTGCCCCCACAGGTTTGGCTGCCTACAACATAGGTGGTGTTACATTACACCGATTACTACTATTACCAGTAGAACACCAGAACAAATTAGACTATTACAAACTTTCTGCAGAAGCTGCAATGGAATTACGCAGAGTATTGAAACAAATGAAAATGCTACTAATAGATGAAGTGAGCATGGTCTCGAACCTGATGTTAGCTTTGATTCACCTCAGATTACAATAAGTACTCAAAACAGACTATGAAGAGCTCTTTGCAGGAAAACACATTATTGTTTTTGGAGATCTGCTTCAATTAACACGAGTAAAAGGTGAACCTATTTTTAAAACATTAGGGCACAAACTCTGCCGTAAAACTGTTGGCAGCATTGGAAATGTCAACCTTTGGCAACATTTCCAATACAGAGAATTAACAGAAAACATGCGCCAATCTGCAGATCTAACTTATGCCAACATTTTAAAAAGTTTGAGAGTTGGTATACTTTCTAAAGAAGCAGAAGCAACATTGAAAACCCGGCACATTAATGCACTTTATGGCGATAATGCATGTGCTACAGATGTTATGGAACAATTAGCCCACAGAAATGTCAATTGTATGGCCTTAATGCCAACTCTTGCAAGCTGTTTCAAATTCAATGAAATCATGCTAAGTAAAGAAATGCAACCAATAATGGAAATTAGCGCCACAGACAAACTAGATGTACATGGTATGACACTACCCATGTGTGACCAAGCCACAACAAGACTAAATAATTTAGAAAAATCAATCTCAAACACAGCAGGCTTAGAAAAGATGTTAAAATTATCCTTAAATTGCAGAGTAATGCTTAAACGTAACCTTGACGTGGACCAAGGACTAGTTAATGGAGCACTGGGTACAGTTGTTGGCTTTCAAACATACCCACGTGACAACAAAATTCAGTTTGTCAATATACTCTTTGACAAACTTTCAGAAGTAAAACGGATAGGACGCTCAACAGCTAGATTCCATCTCTTCAAAGATATGTATGTACGCAGAGAACAATTTTCTCTAACTCTTGCATACGCAGTCACAATTCATAAATCACAAGGTCTTACCCTAGACAAAGCAATGATAGATATTGGTAACACAGTCTTTAAAGTAGGCATGAGCTACGTAGCACTATCACGCTTATGTACACTTGACGGTCTATTTCTAATCAACTTTGATGCAAGTAAAGTAAACGCTGATATTCCTTGCATTTTAGAATATAATAGACTTCGCTCACTATACACTCCCCATCTAAACACATATTCTGTTCCACAAAAACTAAAACGTTGTAAAAGAAAACTAAATCAAACTGAAATGCAACAGGACGTCGCTGGAAATCCTCCAAAGAGAGTAAAAGAAACTAATACTTCATCAAGCACCACAAACAAAAAAGAATCAATTAGAGAAAGTAAACCAGGTACTTCTTTAAAGAAGGAAGACAAACTCCAAAAAAAGCAGTTAGATACAGAACTACCTGGACCATTTAAATTCTCAAATATAGTTGGTGTAAGTTGCTATGCAAATGTAGCAATGAATATTCTATTTCAATTACCACCAATTGTTGACAACATTTACTCACACAGTACAAACCCATTGTGTTTGCAAATGTTAGTACTTCACAGAAATGCAGCAAACAATCCTGACAACACATAGTGTTTTTGGAATAAGACGACAATTGGACTACTGTGCTGGAATGGTGAAATTCACTATAAACTCACAGGAAGATCCACAAGAATTTCTAATGTACTTACTACAAGTACTGGAAAACAAAAACATACCTATAAATGAAATCTTTCAGATTTCATACATGTGGAAACATACATGCACTCTCTGCAACAATGTGACACAAGAAGAAATCCCCAATGAACGCTTCATATATATATCAATACCAAATTGTGAATCCATTCCATTTCAGCAACTTGTACAAAATGCAAACCATGGTAGATTATGCTCTACCTGCAATTCAGATAATCGCTCCACGTTAGTAATACAAACACATAGTAAATAAGTAATACTAATGCTTCTACGTTACAATGCAGATGGTACCAAAAACAACTGCAAGCTGACTGGATTCACACATGGTCAAATATCACTTGGTAAGAAAACCTTCACAACAGGGCACTACACTGCATACATAAAAAAGAAATGTGGATGGTTTGAATGTAATGATAGTACCATTACTCTAAAGCAGAGATTACCAGCAAATCTTACAAACGCTTATTTGATGTTCTTAAAACCAAAATGTGATAAATAAACTGTATTTAAACCTTTAAGTAAATTTGTGTTACAAAAATATAAACTGTTAGAATACTCCAAAAGCTATCTAACTGCTCAAAGATTCTACAACAACTAATCAGATAAATGAATACCACTAAATTAGACCAAAAAATACACAGTTAGAATACGCCAATTGGTATCTAACTGTCCCAAAATTATAAATGTGTGTTAAAATAATATAAACTGTTAGAATACTCCAAAAGCTATCTAACAGCTCAAAGATTCTACAACAACTAATCAAATAAATGAATACCACTAAATTAGGCCAAAATATACACAGTTAGAATACGCCAATTGGTATCTAACTGTCCCAAAATTTAACAATATCCAAATAGGTAAATGAAAACCACTACAATATATTAAAAAAATTGACAGTTAGAATACGCCAATTGGTATCTAACTGCTCCAAAATTTTATAATATCAAAACAAATGAAGAATCTGTTACTGTTACAAAAAAAATACAACAAAGCAAAGTATAAAGCATTAGTCAGAAACAACAAGTGAACACTGAAAACAAACAAACAAATAAACTGTAGCATAACAGAAAAAGGGTTTTTTTTAAATCCAACATGGATTTTTTTTTCTCCCACAGACCCAATGATTTTAGCAACAAATACAGAAACTGAGCAAATTGCACAGTACTCTGATTTGTACTCTACTAAATATGAGGGTCGAAAAAAATAAAAGTATATTGCTTGTACAATGTAATAAGTCACTACAAAATACTAATACTAACATGCTATTTTCTTTTATCACAGAAATGAAGAAGAAAAACATGGACTCCCATTACTAGACCAAACAGTAAGTATACAATAATAAGGTCAACCATAGCAGCACATCACATCCATAGTATCTAATACCTTTGTTCCTTATACATTTGTTTTTCACCCAAAGTTATAAACAAATATGAATGTGATATGCTGCGGTGGTTGTTGCCAGGGCATAGAGTCTTGGGTGCATGGCCAAATGGCCATGCACCTAAGACTCTATGCCCTGGCAACAACCACCGCAGCATATCACATCCATAGAGTCAAACATTTCAACTATGATCTATGGGAAACTTTTAAAGTCCGGACAACAATGTGAGTGTTCTTTGAACACTTTGAACTTGCCAGAGAACAATACGGACACCGTTTTCAGGACACCCCCTACGAACATTTCAGAACAACGCGATAGTTCTTAGAACACTTTCAACTTAACAACGAACAATACGGACAGCGTCCTAAGGACACCCCCTACGAACATTCCAGGACACCGGGAGTGTTCTCAAAAACGTCTTCAGAACACCCCCATCTTGTTTATTTGCGAACAATTCAGGACACCGCGAGTGTTCTTAGGACACATTCAACTTGACAGAGAACAATACGGACAGCGTCCTCAGGACACCCCCTACGAACATTCCATGACACCGGGAGTGTTCTCAGAAACGTCTTCAGAACACCACCATCTTGTTTATTTGCGAACATTTCAGGACACCGCGAGTGTTCTTAGGACACATTCAACTTGACAAAGAACAATACGGACAGCGTCCTCAGGACACCCCCTACGAACACTCCACGGACACCGGGAGTGTTCTTAGAAGCGTCTTCAGAACACCACCATCTTGTTTATTTGCGAACATTTCAGGACACCGCGAGTGTTCTTAGGACACATTCAACTTGACAAAGAACAATACGGACAGCGTCCTCAGGACACCCCCTACGAACACTCCCCGGACACCGCGAGTGTTCTTAGAAGTGTCTTCAGAACACCCCCATTTTGTTTATTTGCGAACATTTCAGGACACCGCGAGTGTTCTTAGGACAGACTCAACTTGACAGAGAACAATACGGACAGCGTCCTCAGGACACCCCCTACGAACACTCCCCGGACACCGCAAGTGTTCTTAGAAGCGTCTTCAGAACACCCCCATTTTGTTTATTTGCAAACATTTCAGGACACCGCGCGTGTTCTTAGAACACATTCAACTTGACAGAGAACAATACGGACAGCGTCCTCAGGACACCACCTACGAACACTCCCCGGACACCGCGAGTGTTCTTAGAACAGTTTCACTTTGCTTGCGAACAAAACGGACACATTTTGACTCCTTAGAACACCCCCTAGTCAGTTTATTTAGAAAATTTCAGAACACCCGTGATGTCCGAAGAAACAAATCGAACACAAAAAGAACGTCTAACACATAAAAAACACAACTTTCATCATATCTCACACACTCCCACCCTCCCCAAACACTCCTACACACCAACACACTCTACAAAATACACATTTTGAACAAAGTTTCACCGCGCTGTCCGGGGACGTCCGCGAATCCAATAGGGCGGGCGCTACCGAAAAATCTGACGCGCTTCACGCTCCACGCCGTCCAATCAGCGAACACTTTGCATGTCCGCGAACATCACGCAAGACGATTGGCCAATCAGGACACTTTCCGCGGAGCGAACAGGGAAGTGTATCCACAAACCGAACACAGATATCACTAATTTTTTTTTACCTACTTTTTGGTCATTTCAAAAAAAACTACTGGACGAATTTTCACCAAATTTGCAAAAGCACGCTTTCGGGACCAAGCCGCTGCTCCTGGTCCACATTTGGTGGAAATCCGTCCAGCGGTTTGGGCTGTAGACGCAAGCAAACATTTTTTCCCATTCACTCTATGGAGAGTGAGTATAATGTATACAAATATGAGCATATAAGAGGGAAGGTAGAGTAATAAAAATAAAACTATGACAAAGTGCTGATAACCATAATTATTATCTTCATGCACAGAAAGGATTGCTCTCTTTCAAGCCTGTATCTTCCGCTATGTACATGTTTCATATATGATGTGACAGGATCCCAAGTCTACAAATATAGTACCTTTTCAATTTTTACTCCCTGACTGTTACCGTAGAAAACTATGTGGCTTCGATATGTCAGTAAAGGATAAAAAGGGAGAGCCAGCCATGTGATGTCATCAGTTATGTCATCAATGACATTTGTGATCTCATCTTTGATGTCCTGGGTGTTAGTGTTAGCAGTGCACGGTGGCGCAAGTTATGGTTGCTTATGTTACCATAACTGGCGAATTTCAAGGGTTTTTCGGTTTTACTTGGAACCATAACGTCCCTTTAACAAAGTTTTTTCACTGAATTTCATAGGTTTGTAGTAGCACAACTTAACCATAATATCCCTGACATGTAACATAGAACATACTAACCCCCTCGTAGTGATTTTCATGTCCGCGGACTACCGCCATGTCCGCGGACACATCGAAAATCTGAGCGTGGTGAATGTAAATTTAAATAGTGTGCCCCATTTCCCCTTTGAAGTTGGCTCTGAAAAGAGTCGTTTTTTTTTTTTTACAAATGCTTGACAGACACCTGTTATTTTATATTTTTTTTCTTGTTTTTTTTTCTTACTTTACTCCTAAAATCTTCACATAACCTTCTCCAAAGCAACCCTTACATTCCAAAATAAAAAGGCATTTCCGGTAAAAGATAAACAAATGCCATCTTCTTTAAAATTAACAGCATTACTGGCATCAATATTCTCATTGTTACAGAAGAACATACCAGCTCTAAGCATGAATGCACACATGCCTCGGTTGATGACACACCTAGCAATGTTTTGCTGAGGACAAAAAACTGAACTATTGTCCCATATTGCCCTAGGTAGTAATCCAGAAAAAATTACTTTCGCATTTGGAAGGATCTTCACTACGGCTTGAACCAAGCGTTCCAAATCAGCCAACAAAGTAGGGGCACTGACGTTGCCCAAATGGAAAGCACCATAGTGCAAAACTACCACATGGGGACTGTTCATCGTGGCCATATCCGCACAAACTTGTACAATTCCCTGTACATTGCAATCAGGCACAGTGCTCCACAGCACCTCCACTCCTTTGACATCAAAGTTCTTTGCAACATGCCTGCATTCAGCGTACTGCTGTAAACCATGCACAAACATATCTCCGAGCAACAACACCCTGACTTTCTCCACTTCTGCCATCTTCACCACACACAGTCTCTTTCAACACAAATCCACAACCTCGACATCTGATTGGCTGATCTATATAGTCTTCTTTCCATGTTGGATTTCCTGGAAAAACCCGGATTTACTACGCCCTGTCCACGAACAGCCGCGGAAACCGCGGACGGCGTCCACTTTACTCTCTGTACCATTCCCTCATTGCATACAGCTAAGCAATCACACAATACGAATAACGTCCTCAAAACACCCCGATTTTGTGAATTTTCGAACATTTCAGGACAATTATCATTTCATTATTCTACATATTAACATTACAAATATTATACTTTTATCTTGTACTCTGCACACAATGCTATCTTTCTCCATTAGCAGCTCAGTATACTACATAGAATCCCATAATACAATGCTATTTATTGATATAAATGCATCGTTCAAAGCACTAATAACGGTATGATATTTATTGCAATATCCTTGACACTTTTTCGGAACATTATAATGAAAATCCCTAGTACAGAAATTCCATGAAAAGTACATACACATGTGATGTCATCAGTGATTTCATCAATGACATTTGCAATGTCATCTTTGATGTCCTGGGTGTTAGTCTTAGCAGTGCATGGTGTTGGCGCAAGTTATTTTTCATAGCTTACCATAACTTGCTATTTTCAGGGGTCTTTCGGCTGTACTTAGAACCATAACGTCCTTTAAACAAACTTTTTTTAATATCACGCAAACAATATACAAACATGGCGTGCAAAAACCAACTTCTACAGATGTCTTTACACAGAATGTTGCAAAGTAAGAATTTATGCTCGTTCACAGTGAAGGTCAGCTGCTTCCATTTTTTTCTCGGGCCCCGGAGAGGCTCACGAAGCAGACTATAAGGTTGTATTGTGTTTTGACCTTGACAGACAGAGATTGTGATGAAAGACTTCTCTTGAAGGAGTGTTGCTAAAATGTAAGAGAAGATAAAGATGAAATTTCTGAAACGAAACCACTTTTACATATTATATCACTATGCGAAAGATCGTTGGCACACGCAGAGTCGTATTTTGGGACTGCACCACTCGTAGACAATGGAAATTGCAATTGTACTGTAAGTAACCCTTTACATTACTTTATACCAAATATAATTACAATAGCGTAGCATTAAAGACCGCTGAAGTTGAACTTGTTCGTTGAAAGTGGCATAATGTTTTCTACCGCGCACTATCACCGCCAAATTGATCCCCTGTCGTTTAGAGGGCTCTGAAAAAGGCAGACGACACAGAGTGGGTTAATATAAATAATTTAACTGGTCTATAGGCGGTCAAGCGCTCTACTCGCTGTGCCACTTCACTGTAGCCTGTCAAGTGGCACAGCGAGTACAGCGCTCGCTTTGACATCCGTGCACAGCTTGCTAACGTAAGTTCGAATCCCGGCAAGGCCAAACCCAGCCTTTCATCCTTCCGTGGTCGATAAATGAGCACCACACACCGTGGTTAATAATAAGCACCGCTTAGATACCTCACAGTTCTTAGCGCTATATGAATGGGAAAATATTATTATTTTATTATTAACATACTCTGTTGCACTATCTTCGATAGCAAATAGTTTCACGCCCTAATAAATAAAATGATGATTTTTAATGAAGATCGGCTGGTGAGACTAATTTATGTTTTTTAAAACAGGTACGTGGCCCCGTTTTGTCTATGTCACGATTTACAGACTCCAGCGGATTGGGGTCTTCAACTGCCAGGTGCAAGTCCAAATATGCAACTTCATGACCCTCACCATTTTATGGGACAATCGCCAAGGACCAATATGCCCTTACGCAGTACTAGCGGCTACAAACAACATACCAACCAATACGGTGGTCTAATGGCTCCTTGTTGGAGCAACTTTCCAATTATCAGAGAGACCATTTACTGCTTTTATCATAAACCAACAGCCTATCTACCGCAAAGGAACAACGCGTGGCTCCAAATAAACTTTTGCTGATCGACAGCAGAGACAATAGCAAATCGCTGAATATTCACTAAACATTTCATGTGAAATAAATGTACTTTACCAAATGTACAATCCTGCTGTTTACTTTTAAACCACAGTTTCATATTCCGAATTGTGGCGCACTGAGTTGTAACCTGATCTAACACTCTCTGTACCGCAAAGGAACATCGCGTGTCTCAACATGAACTTTTGCGGATCGACAACAAAGACAAATGCAAATTGCTGAATATTCTCTAAACATTTGATGTCAAATAAATGTACTTTACAACATTTACAATCTTGCTCTTTGCTTTTAAATCACAGTTTCATATTCTGAATTGTGGCGCGCTGTGTTGTGACATAATGTGTGTTGTCTTCCGGGTTCTGTGTAAAGTCGCGTAGAACTGGAGACGACTGGGCGCGTTTCATTACGCACCCTGTAACGTCACGGAGAAAGGCGGGGAATATGAATGCTTTGATAATATCAGGCTTAGTGGCGGGAGATATGATTTAGTGTTGCAAAAGCAAGTCAGCCAGGTCAATAGCGCCAGTCATAGGATTATCACATAATGTCGACGCACACCAGCCGGATTTATCGACAAAAAGTCGGTTGACGCCCCCAGGAAATTGTACTGGTAGCGAACAAAAGGAGTGCTCTTAAAACACTTTCACCCTGACAACGAACAATACAAACAACGTTCTCAGAACACCCCCATTTTGTGTAATTGCAACCATTTCGGGACACTGTGAGTGTTCTTAGAACACATTCAACTAGACAGATTACAATACGGACAGCGTCCTGAGGACACCCCCAGTTTGTGTATTTACGAACAATTAAGTACACCGCGAGTGTTCATAGCTCATTTTTACCTTCCTTGCGAACAAAAATGACACATACTCCATCCTCTAAACACCCCACCATTTAGTTTATTTACAAAATGTCAGAACAGCCGTGTTCTCCACGGACAAATCGAACGCAACAAAAAGGTCTAGCACATAAAAAAACAAAGCATTGAACCTATCTCATACTCCCTCTCATTTTGCTCTAGGGACGTTGTCGGGATAAATTACCTGAGACGATCACCTACTCAAGTGCCTGGTGGAATTTCTTCCACATAGGTAAGCTGTTTCCCTCCATGGTATTTTACACATGGTACAGCCAAACAATTCAGTTGGATTTACATTACCCTCACTCGAGCTCTCTCCTAAACAGTTATCCTTTTCCCTGTTTACAGCACTCTACGATTCCCCCACATACAGACTTCATCCTGATGAATGCTGTGGTAGACACGAGGCTCATCTAGCCCACACAGATGACAGAAGCACCCCGGTGTAGACGCACCTTTTTATTCACAGTGCAGCGTAACTGCTATTGGAAAGAACATTGTTTTGTTTTGTTGTGTATTGTTTGAAATATGTTCAGTTACACCTACCAGAATGCTGTTTACTAGATCATGGCAAAAAGAGATTCACCTCTTGATTTGATGCACTAGCACTTGACTTCAATACTGGTTATGCTTGTGTAATTACATTCTGTATGTTTGTGTGAGGAAAAATTTGGTGAAAAATCCAATTCATGCATTTTTATTCTACCAGATATAAAATTCTAAAATAAGGTACCAAGAAACTGAGTGTCTGTATCCAATTGTTTTGACCACAGGGTGTGAAGGAGAGTGCAAAGGTGATCCCCCCCTTTTGACCTATTCAATTGTATCCTTGTCTATAATTAATAATTGTGCACAAATACATTTAATAACATCAACAGAAACATATTTAAAATTGTAGAAGTCTATAGTGACCCAATGGGCTAAAATCAATTAACCAACAAGGTTAAGATGGTTACAACAAATCCATGGCATGGCTTATATGTAAATGAATATGTAAGAATTAGACCTACATCATTATGGACTGGTGCACTTAAAGGACAATAACGCTAAGAGAGACAGACTTGGGGAGTTGAGGGATACACATGGCACCCTATTGACTTAGCTGGTCCAGGTGCAATTAAAAGGCCATTTTCAACTAATTGTTTATTAATGGAGAACATTTGAAAGACGATCGTACCTAACTGAATGAATTCATTGATAATTTACAAGATTCTATAAATATAATCGCTTGTGAGTAAAGATATATACATTTACATAATAGCATTTATAAACCCAATGACAATGGAAGAAAGACTTGCACGTACAGACGCCATGTGCATCATGATGTCATCCATTAGCTTTCTGTCTATATAAAGGGATCCAAAATGGCGAACGCGGGAGACCCGACCAGGATAATGCTCTGTTTCTGGAGAATTGTAATTTAATCTGTTAAGTTGTATATCAATACTCAGATAGAAGGAATAGAAGATAACACATCTTTGTACTTTTACCTTGCCCAGAGCAATACCATGGTGACTAATTGGCTACATTTTGACTACATTTAGATGCTGATAACAATCATCCACAAATTTGAGGTTATCTGGGGAGAAGAACTTAAAACAATTGAAAAACCTTTATCTTACTTTGAATTAAGGGTGAGGCCAACTTAATTTTCATCACAGTGAACTGTCTTAATATCATCATACACAACCGTATTGACTGGTTGATTGTATATATTTAGGAACTCTCGAGTCCATTTATAAGACAATATATGAGAAACACAGCCGTGGTGAGTCCTAATTAAGGAATACCTTATAATACTAATGCACCAGGGCTTAGCTATCACCAATGACATGTGGGACATAATGGTCAACATTAAACTATATATGAATGTGAACGCGAACCACAATGCATGCAATTTGGTAAGATGCATGAAGGGGAGAATTTCTTTTTAAAAATCAATCTATTACTACTTCATAACATAGATATGGGTGTGGGTGACACTAATTTACAATTGATCAATTTAGAGGATTAAGTTTAAGAATGGAATAAAGAAACTCTGTAAAGCACATAGCAATTCACTGGTTAAGGTATTGGAATACAGAGTTGGAAATTAACAAGTAAAATGTACTTGATGGAACAGCGTGGCTTGACAATTGATAATACAATAACAATATTAGTTGACTAAAAATGTTCTATATATTTTCTCTTTTTATTATTTTATTTTATCACTTTACCTTGTTTCCGTTCTTCAACTTCTTCTAAACCAATGTGAATTATCCAAACTGGAATGGTAATGACAATGTTTGAATAATAGTTTTCCTTGATATTATTTTAATGAATGTTGGAATATTACCAATTACTAATATGAACAGAATTATGCTATCAGATTGTATAGAGTAATGCCTTGATACCTACCAATGATCGAAAAACATGTCAGCAAGATCAAACAGCCAAGCAACTAATACATCCTAATTGTAGATTAATCTTCTTTGTTAATAGTTATTGAATAATTCCTTATAGAATCACTTGTAAGGACAAGCGCAAAACCTGGAAAGTGTATCTAATTGATAATACATAGATAATTATCTAGTGTGTAACACAATATTGATTATTTTGATGTTGTTAAATATCTGTCTAGTCCTTAAGCTTACCAATGATTCCAATTTGTTTGTGTTTATTTTCTTTGTAATTCTTGTTTTCAAATTAAAAATGCCTTTTTCTTTTCAGTATTGTAATGTATTTGCACTGAACATTTTTTCCTCTGAAAACAAGCATGAGCAAATTGCTTACATGACTAGTCATGATTATTGTATATAATTCAATACTCCAGAGGATATTACATTTAAGTATATTGTAAAACATACCTCTGACTCTGTTGAGAGTCACGATAGGTTGGGAATTTAGATATACTGCTTAATGTTGCTTAGGCTCCTGAAGACATAGTCACATGGTACATGTTGATGTTAATTATAATAAAGTTGTTCCCGCTTACAGGGGGTACATCGATCCCCTGCGACCCCCGTAAATCGTTCAAAAGTGGCAACCTGCTCCATGTTGCCACACTAAACTCCTGCTCAGCTGTCAAGCACTCCTCGGACATCTGCCACCACCTTGAACTCCTGGACCTTGATGTTCTTGCTCTGACTGAGACATGGTTTAAGGAAAGCTCTGTCACGAGTTTTGACACATTTCTCCCTGAAGGCTAAAAGATCCTCTCTGTGCCCAGGCCCACCAGGTTAGGAGGTGGAGTAGCCTTGATCTTTCCTGAGTGGATCGCTGTTTCCATTATACCCATCCTTTGAAAGCCTGGTATGCAGGCTCTCTCCATCCCATGTGTCCTCTCGTACTCTGGCCACCTTCTATCAACTACCAGGCCAGTCCACCCTCTTCCTCTCAGAATGGGCTGACCTGGCTTCTTCTCTCCTCTCCTCCTCTTCCCAACTCCTCCTGCTGGTGGATCGTAACATCCACCTTGACTCCTCGGACTCCTTAGGACTGTTCTGCAATGTGTGTGACTCCTTTGCTCTTTCCATTCTACCCTCTGGTCCAACGCACATTGCTGGCCACACCTTGGATGCTCTCATCTCTACAGACATCCCACTATCTATTCCTCTCACTACCTTGATTGATCACTCTCTTCTCACTTGAAGCTCTCTTCTCCTTTAGCATTGGCACACCCAGGAGGATAGCTGAGCGGCAGCGTGCTCGACTTGGAAAGAAGACGACACGGAGCAACACAGGTTCGATCCCTGGGTCCGCGCTTAGAAACCTCTGGGTATTAAGCGTGTTCTAAATAACCTATCATATCATATCACCCTATACCACCTCCTGCCTTCAAGGTCATCCGACCCATGAAAATAGTGTCAGAGACTGTCTTTGCCTCCACCTACTCTCCTCCTTCTACTACTGCAGCTGACTCCCACCCTGATACATCACTCTCTAATTTCCACTGTACCATCTCCAACACTCTTGATATTCTTGCCCCTGTCATGAGGGTCTGAAGGCCTTCCAAAAAGTACAATTCTTGGTACAACTCCGATCTGGCTGCCCTAAACACAAGTACAGAGCAGTGGAAATGGGGATATTCAGGTGCACCCTCTGACAAACGGGCCTGCCACCTTCTTTAAAGGCAATATAGACTCTGCATCGCCTCCAAGTAAAGAGTCTACATTCAAGCCTGCATCTCCGCAGCATCTAACACGGCCAAACTTCTTAAAGTCTTCAAAGAGTTGGCCAACATTCCCGCAGCCGCATCCTCTTCTGTTCCCACCCAGGCCCTTTGCTCAGCCCTGGCCACACATTTCACCACCAAAGCATAGGACATTATGTACTCACTCTCTTCCACTCCCCATCATGAACCAACATCTCCTGGAACACTTTCAGCCACCCATGCTCTCCCCCCTCTTCTCTCCTCCCTCTCCACTGTCACACCTGATGAGGTCTCGATGCTAGTTCGGTCTATGAAAGTCTCTTCCAAACAGGTGGACCCCTGCCCCTCCAAAACCATCAAGGACACTATTGACACTCTTACTCTAGCCATGGCCGACCTCTGCAACCTCTCTTTTTCCACTAGAGTTTTCTCCTCTCCTATCAAGCACTCTCTTGTGCACCCTCTGCTCAAAAACCCTTCTGCCAACCCGTCTATTCCAGCAAACTATCGCCCAATCTTCATAACCCTTTTTCTGGGAAAACTCCTGGAGAAGCTGGCTATTACCCAATTTATCCTCCACACCGAATCTGTTGGTTGTCTTCATGACCACCATGACAATCATTCTTGCTTTAGTGCATCCAGAGGCATGGAGACTGCTCTTCTGAACACCTGTGAAGAACTGCTCTCAAATCTTGACTCTAACTCCCCCTCTGTCCTCTTTCTTGTTGTCATCTCATCTGCTTTCAATACGGTAAACCACAACATTTTGAGCACCTGTCTCTCTGATACCCTGAGCATCACAGATCATCCCCTGGCATGGCTCGCCTCCTTTCTCTGTGTCCGGTTCTCCCAGGTCTCTCCTGTATCACTCTCTCTACGTGCGGTGTTTCCCAGGGATCTAACTTGTCCCTCTGGTTCTTCAATATCTAAATGGGCCCCT
This sequence comes from Ambystoma mexicanum, assembly GCF_040938575.1. NCBI lineage: Eukaryota > Metazoa > Chordata > Amphibia > Caudata > Ambystomatidae > Ambystoma > Ambystoma mexicanum. Next base: position 698,436,131 of record NC_090936.1, read on the forward strand.
TGGCCCACAGGATCTCTACCATTTCCTCTAACCTCCAGTGTTAAGCGGATGACACACAGCTCTCTTTCAGGCTACCCTCAGTATCCCCCTCCTCCTCGCTCATCCCCGATTGTCTATCCACAATTAAGTCCTGGTGTGCTGCCAACAATCTCTGCCTGAAGGCCAATGAGACAGAGATTGTCCTCAATGGGACCCCTGCTCCTGCTTTTCCACTTTTACACTGGCCGGCCTCCCTTGGCCCTGCGCCCTCACCTACCAATGGGGCAAAACATCTTGGAGTCATCTTTCACTCCACTCTCTCGTTCTCTTTGCACACCTCAGACATCTCCAAAAAGTCCCACTACCAACTGCACCTCCTTAACGGTATTCTACCTTTTCTCACTTCCCCCCAGAGGCCCGGTCCTCTCTAGGCTGGACTATTGCAACAGCCTCTCTTTCAACCTTCCTACTTCTACACTCAATCATCTACAACTCATCCAGAAAAGAACCATGAGACTTATCCTTGGACTCAAGCCCAGGAACCACATCTCTCCAGCACTGAAATCACTCCATGGCTCCCTGTGGCTGCAAGGATCAAGTTCAACACCCTCTGCATAGTACACAAGGCTTTCTGGGGCCAGGGTCTGCACTAACTACAACAATCTCTTCCTAAATACTCTCCCTCGAGAGTCCTCACCTCATCCTCCTCCAACTCTCTGCCAGTTAGCCGCTTTCACAAAAAGAGATTTGGGGATAGATCTTTATCCCCTGCAGGTGCCTCGCTCTGTAACAGCCTCCCTGCCTCTCTACGTCTTGAGCCAGAGAACCTTATGCTCCGGAAACTTCTCAAGACCTTCCTCTTCTCTTTCTCCTGCTCTCTCCCTCAACCCTGCTAACCTCTGTTCTTTGTTTCCCCACCCTCCTTTCTCCTTCTCCTACCTAACTCTGCTCAGTTTTGCTGACTAGTTGCCCGGTTTTCCTCCAGAGCCTAACAGGTCCCAGCCCCCTCACCAGTCTTTGCACTTGCCTCCGAGCCTCTGCACTATGTTCAGCACTACTGCACTTTCTGCTTACACTCTATGAGCAAGGCAACCTCTCTGCACTTAACTCAGGGCCCTGTTGGACTGGTAATGTCCACCCCCTTCCCACCTTTTCCTGTCCCCCTCCCCCACTAGCTGGTTGAAACTCTAACACTACATGCACTTGCACTATGAGAAATGCCGTCAGGCCTAGTATGCTAGTTTTTCTATTTAGATCATACAGAAACTTCAATGCCTAGGAATGCCTACTGTATTGCCTTGTTCCCATTCCGCCTTGAAGACATTTGAAGCACTCCACCTGTCTATAAGCGCTGTATAAATAAACAATTTCAATTACAAATGTCAGGATGAAAGAAGTAAAAATGTACTATTCTTCCAAAAGTAAATGTCCTTGTAAGGAGAGAATCTTAGTGTGATCCTGCAGCTGGAATCCCATAGGGAAAGCTGCCTATGTTCATGGCTAGATTTTGTCCAGCAACCATGATAGTTTACAATGCCTTCTCTTGAACATAGAAAAGGGACTCTACTGTAACAGACAAAATAGGTCCAATGTTACTCGTTTTGTACATTTGCTCATTGTCATTTGACACACATTACAACATTGAAACATGTAATGATTCAGTACGTAATACATAATATAGTAAATCGTGTTAAGTTGAAAATTGGTTTCACATTGATCATTTACTTAGCAGAGATCAACTAATATATGGGATAAAGTCTCCCCTACATTATGTTACAAGGATATTGAAAGTCAACTAGGAGTTCCTTTATAAGTTTATTAAACTCTGAGCTGACTTGCAATATCGTTTTTACTTATGATAGGGGATATTTTATTTCTTATAATAGATGGTCATAGACTGTCACCCCTTTTCATACCTGGCCACTTGTTTTTTCCAGTTGTTTTTACATATAATCAATGTAGAATCTGTTTGGATGAAAACAAAAATAAAATGCAGGATTTAATGTGATGCAGAAAAATAGTTTAAGCAGTTTAATGAAAACCATCTTCAAACGTTCTTGTGTGCTTTAAAAGAAACAAAAACATGCATATTTTTTAAATCCAAGTGTTAAACTCCAGCTGCGCAAAAAATACACATATTACTATAAGCAGTTCCTTATCAGTTAACGGCGGTAACATGCCACAGAAAGTAATTTTACAAACAAGGAATTTGAAAAGCTAGACACAGCCGTAATTAAGGGATGCAGTGGCAGATGAAGGTTTGCTTTTTGCTGCTTCAAGCAGCAGGCATTTTAACATCAGCACTGACGTTAAATAACTGATTACAGAGCAGTGGTGATATCAATTTCATATTACAGGCCAGTAGTGATGTCACAACTAGTCTCTAATAAGAAAAATATTTACAGGTTTTTATAATGGTATTGCAGGCTGTCATATATTATATGTCTATTCATGTCAGCCTTCCCGATTTCGAAAGTACATTTTTTTTTCACAATTTTAATGTATGACTTCCTAGTTACATATTTCTATTGGTTCTTCATATAGGATCACAGTGTGTCATGTTTGAACAATACCATCACCACTATGGCTATGCCTTGCTGGTTATAAGTTCAGCATGATGCGTGTGTGGTCTCACTAAGGTCCAAAATCTTGTAATATGTTATTTGGTTAAATAACTGTATCTGAGCCACATGCAATGCACCACAAATCTGATCCTTGATAAAGAATGTTTGTTGGAAAATTGCAATACTTACGATGTAAATAACGTTTTTGAATATCCTTCTTTGAATGGTTTATCGATGTATGTACATGATTAATGATCATATTTATCAAATCTGTTAGATGATCTACCTCTTCAGAATTCAATATAATCAGTGTCCCTATGTTTCTGGCAAACTAATCCGGCCCTCCATCATTTCCACATGTGTTAAAATACACACTAATAATTAAATGATAGTTATTATAAATATGTTTGGTCATACACAACATTAGGAGAAATCAACTCAGAGAATAACTGGTGTCTGATTGAACCTACACCTAAAATGTGTTCTTAGTTGCTAGTTTTAACTTTAATTATTAAGTGCATTACATTCTTTGTCTGTGCTGGGTCAATCATCAACTGCTCTTAAATTAAAGATACATTTTGTTTTGCCTCCACCTGTTTTATCTTTTCTTCTGATCATCACCTCTGATTGGAATCTTGATCTGTTGGAATTCAAATATTAAAATGTGTTCAATGTTGGCTCCTTGATGCTCTTGTTGGCTGTGCCAGGGGAAGTGGTGATGTGCATTTCTTGTTTTTATTACATAGATGTGTTCTGTGATCCTGGTTCTCAAATTCCTATTTTGTGGTGCCCATGTAAAGCTTTTACATATAGCAACAATGAAAGAAAGCACAAATACAAGGAGGCTGGATGCCTGGAGGCTTGTGGCGTGCACAATCCAAGAATAATTAAAAACACATATCAAATCCAATTGGAAAAGCCACCTATCAACATCACCATAGTCTCTTAGCAATAAGCAGCCAAAATGGGTAAAACTCCCTCAAAAAGATGTAGTGTCAATTGGAATTGACCATGGGGTAAAACACATCCAATTATAAATGAAATAGCTCCATCGGTGATGAGCTGATTGTCATAGGTAGAACTGCTTCACTATGTAGCTCAGTCCAAAATAGTAGTTTTGTTAAAAAGCAAAGTCTTTCTAAGACTCAGAAGCCCAACAATGCAATTCCATAGGCTTGCATTGAAGAGACTAGTCCAACCTTCTCCTTGGGTCTTGGGTCCTCCAGCCTCTGGTCCTGCCCCCAGGCTTCTGTCCAGCTCTAAGAACAGCTCTCCTTCTTTGTGTACCTGCACCAAAAGTCAGCTTTTTACAGCATCAGAGTGTTGTATACATGAGCAGTCATCTCCCCTTAGCAAGTTGCTGAATAATTTCTTACCAAGTCCTTAGCAAGTTGCTTCATAGTAGGATGCTAAATTATCTCTAACCCCCATTAGGTTTGTAGGCCATTGTAGTCTTTAATGTGCAATCGTTTACGGGAACATTTAGAACTATTAACCAAATCAAACAGAACAATTAGAACACTTCCCAGACCATTGGTATACAGCCCAGAATTAATGTACCCATGTGTTCCAAAACAATAGATAAGTCTGGTGCAAAATCCAAACATTCAAACTGAATGAGAAACTCAGATCATAATTCTTAATACATGCTCACTGCCTGAATACATTTCAATGAATGTCACTGTGTACTTGCCTAAAGGCTACACAGCTTGACATATCGCTCAATCATCATGTCCTAAGCCTGGCCAAAACTATAATTACATAACATAATAGTCTGCTTTCAATTGAGAAGACACATTTTGCAAACAGCATTATTACTCTGGAAAGTTAGCCGTCAGAAACAATTTAAAAGATATGATTTTTAGAGATGTAATTATTGACCCTGCATTCATGAACTTCTTACCAGTGTGGCCTTCCAACTAAACTTAAACAGATAGGACCATGAACACCATGGGGTTGAAATTATTTTTGGATTATTTGTGTTTAATTTACAAACAGGCCTTTGCCTCAAGTAAACACAGATGGGTCCATCACATCTGATTAAAGTGATGAAAAGGTATATGTGTATTCCTGGTTGCAAGAAAGCTGAGCTCTGCATAAACATACAGTTTAGGTGAACCAAAGTTCACAACTTAGGTTCCAGTATATAAATGGTACGTGAGATATATTTTGTTTCATTTGAAAAATTGACTATTTACTTCTCTTTATTAATAACATTCAAATAGTAAAATGTTCTGTTCTTAATTCATAAATATATCATGCATCGCAAATGGGGCTTATGGAGACATTGGCACCTCCATTGATGGTTCCGCCACCTTTCCACCTCTTTACATCTAACAGTCTAGTCTATTTCCCAAGATGGCCGCTGCCACTACAAGCCGGCTCCCAATCTGCCGGTCTGTGTTTTGCAACCCAATCTACTCAGGTTAGATGATTACAGTCCACGTTGCTCTCTTTTGCCTTTCGAATTTACTATGTTCATTCATGCCTCTCGCTCGGTGCTCTGTCTCCACAGAGACCCCACTTTCCTTTCTCTTTGTTCTGCTTTGACTGTGCTATTCCTTCCTGCTTGTGCATTCACACAATGCGCTCTGTCTCCACACCATGTTCTTTTGGACTCTCCCACTCCTCGGGAGACCCGCTTCACTGTTTGTGTTGTCCTCTTGTGCTATATCCCTATTGTGCATTTAAGGTCATACATTCTCTCGAGTCCATTCAGTGGTATGCACCTTTTGGGAAAACTGTATGAGGGCAATATCTTTTTGCTAGCTGTACTCCCTTGATTCTTATCAGGGTTAAGAACCCACAGTCTTGCTCAGAGGATGACTTACCTTCAGTCTAGCAAACCTGCTATCATCATGTCAGTCTGAAAATTCTACTCCATCCTGAATTCTTCCACATCTATCCTGCAGCTACAACAAAACCCCCATTTTTTTTTCTGCTGTAAGGCTTTTTCCCTGGTAGGCGTTGGCTCCTAGTTTAGGTTTCACAATCCAACATAAGCATCCCAGTACACTCTACACCTAGGAAACGTATTCTCTTGCATACCGTCTTTGCTACTATTTTAGTTCTCGTGTTCAAATATTCTTGCCTCTTGGCAATGCTTGATAAATGAACTCTTACCAATGTTAGCTTGCTTGACTCTTAGTAATGCTGGTTTATTTGATTCCTGACAATGCTTCTTTCCATTCACTATTCCTTATGTTCAATTCGGATAGTCAAAACCAAACGTCTCTTGATTTCCATTCTTTTTTTCCTTATTTTCAATTCAGAAATACAAAACCAAATGTCTTTGGCTTCAAAACCATCCATCCGGTGTATCCGGTGCCCCCTTTTCACCCAGGTGGATTCACCAGCTTTCTTATGGTCCGATTTCCTCTTTCAGCAGTTTTCCAGAGGCTTGTGTCTGTTTGCGGTCTGTTTGTGCTGGTTCCTTCTGGCGTTCAGCACCCTACACAGCTTCCTTGCCTACCAGCTGCTTACTTCAGGGCTCTGGCCAGCTGCAGTCAGCAGTCCTTCACCGGTGAGCATTTGGGAGGTTCCCCAACACTCCTGGTACCTTTGCTCTGTACCACACTGTTTTCACTGCTCTGCCTCAGACGGCCAACGAGCCCCACTCGCTCGTTGAATCAGATCGCACTCCATAATCCTCCCAGAATCTCAAGAAGGTACCTGCTCACCACCACATCTTCTGCCCCTTCATGCTTGCTATGCTTCTCTTGATACCTCTCAACTGAGCCTGTTTTAAAGTTTCCATCCCCATGGCAATGTGACCAACAACTAGACCGTTTATGTTTCTTTGTCCAGTATTTCCTATATTTCAATGGTGGCTTCCTCATCTCAGTACCAAAGTGGTTGGGAGTAGGTTGTCTAGGAAAATATGGAAGTGGTTAATAACACCCTACAAAGACCTGGGGATTATTAGGTTCATTGGAAAAGAAAAATGGAGGATACCATGTCTCACCCAACGGTACCTCGTACACACTCCCCAAGTCTCCTCCACCCAGGTAATCCTCCCTCACATATCCAACCCCAGGGTCAGGATCTGAAAGCAACAGCCTTTCTCTGGGCACCTGGGGGAGGATATATTGGGGAATGAAGTGAGGATGCCCTCAGGTTACTGGCACCTTTTATTCCCATCAAAAAATGTCTATCCAACTTGTCAAAATAAGGGTATAACGGGAGGTCCCAGTCTCCGCCCAGCATCGCCATATGTCTACCCATCTCTGCCAACATCCCATGTGAGAACAAAAGGACAGCTTGCCACTCCATGGTAGGGCCATACATAGAACACAACACCAATGTGTCACCACGATATGTAGCTTGACCGCAACAAATCTCCCCTCACTATCTGACCAGGTCTTATAAATTCTGAATTGAAGGAGCCCATGAAATGTTCCGCTTCTGTTTTTTAGGTGATCTTTCTGTCCAAAGGCAACATTTTGTGTGTTCAGATAATGTAGGATATTTTTCTCTGCTTGATGTAGTTGTTGAGTCCATTCACATGAACAATGTTCAATCTTCTGTGGTGCACTATCCCCAAAGATCTACTACTACATACGGTACGTCAAACCACTTCACCCCCTCTGTCAAATCATGCAAGGAGTTAGCATTGGCCAGCTGCGTCCAAAAAAAACACTCTCCTAAAAACAACATATGAAACAACTCAACAGTAAAACTCTTGGTGGGTCTGCCTTAACTCCCACCAGCCACCAACCTATCCAGCATGAGAATTAGCCCGACTTAGGCAGTGTTGAAAGTGAGCCAAAATGTAACTTCTCCTCCCCCACAGCCATCATACTTTAAAAAGAGACCCATGTAGCCCACCTCCTGGCCCCTCCATCCATGCTGCCTCCCTCAGCCCCCACTGCAAAGCCCATGAAAGTCCTCAAGACCTCCCAACACACATGATATTAGCACCCCAACAACCCCCAGCGACGCTCTGTCTCTTTACATGATATTAGAAGGAGCATGACCCTCGTTATTGTCCCATCAACTGTCTGCATATCGCGTGTGCAGGTTGACTCGTGATCTGGACTTTCCTCTTGGCCTTTCCCCACCACTTTCCTCAGACTGGCCTGCCTTGTCATTAATCAGCTTCATGCTACACGTCTGATGCCTGTCCAGGGCATTCATTCTTCTCTATTCCCCTCTGATTTCTTGCAGACCCTCCTCCCTCTTCTATGCACTACCTCATCTAACTTGTGTGATTTATCCATGGAGAATGACTCACACTGTTGTAAAAAGTCCCACAGTGCCTCAATATCTGTGAATTCTTTGTTTTTAATAATCCTTTATAATGAGCATAGTTGCAGGGTCCAGCCAACCATACTGTACCTCATGTTTTCTGAGCTGGGGTCTCAGGGCAAGGAACCTCCATCTCACTTCCATCGTATCCTTGGAATAATCTGGTGCCATGTATTTTTTGGGGCCATCCCACATAATTGGGTTCCACTTCTTCGCCACTTTCAGGATCTGTCGTCAGGAAACATGAAATGAGGGGCTGGGCACCTTCGAGGTAGCCGGGTCATGTCTTCTGACTCTGTGTGCTCTATGTATCTTCAGCAGTCTTGTGAAGTCCAGGTGTAGTGGCACACTAATCCAACCTTCCAAGAAGGGGACCAGGTCACACAGCTCCACCTTCTTGGGAAAACCAAAGAAATGGATATAGCGTCATCTGCTACAGTCCTCAAGATCAGTCTTTGCAGCCCTTAAATCATCCAGCTGTGACTGAAGAGAGAACACTCTATAAGCCACTTCTTATACACACCCAACCATCTCCCTACCAGCCTTTCATAAAAATTTCCCATCTCAGCCTTCACCCTCAACACCTCTGCATGTGTGCCTCTCAGCCTAGTGTCAATGCCCAAAATGGTCTAGCTGATTTTGAAATATTGATGCAATAATAGATCCATCTTTACCACCTCTGTCAATCTCTTCTGTTCCTCCACCTACTACTATGTTAAAAATTATTGCAGTTCTGCTGCTTCTGACACTCATCCGTATCAGTCACAGAGTCTGGGTTTTGCCCTGCCGTGTAGTTACTGTCTCTTGTAGCTGTAGACCAGTGGAATGGCCTTCGTAATTTGGTAGAAATTGCTTTTATGTCTCTTAGATCATGCCACTGGCTGCCTCACCTTGAGAAGAGTGCATTTTCAATTGTGCACATAGGTCTGCGTTGTCTTCATCTTCCATGCAGCTTGGCCAGAGCCTGTGTTCACTGATGCGCAGCCTGTTGGTCCCCTGTCCTGCTGGAGTTATTATGTAAGGCTGGTCTTAAAGAAAACTCTCCAAGATAGCCACGTTCTTTCTCAAATGCAAGACCTCTGTGAAGCCGACTAGATGTAATTGGCCTCTGTTGCCATGCTTATAGTCATTATGATCATTCTCATCCGGCAGCCTTTCACATGGCGGCCAAGCAGAGCCACCCCCGGCCCATCCAGATCCGCCATAAGATTGTTGTTCATTCTGATGGGATGCCACACCTTGCCTCCTGCACGACGTGCCGTCAGATCTTCTGTGTCTCCTCTAGCTGCACAGGTCTCATGCTCTCCTCTGCTGTGCTTTCATTGTGGCTCTGCTGCTCTTCATATGAAGCCCGTGTCTCAGCATCCAAAGCAAGCCGAGCGCTTTAGGGAGTCCTACTCTCCCCTGCCATTTGTCTGTTGCGGCAAGGGTCTCTGGCCCACAGTGGGAAGTCGGGACCAGCTTAGATGATCAACAAGCCCACAGCTTCGGGTAAGTCTCTACTGAAATGGGGATCTATACCCCTGTTTATGATCATTCAGGGGACTCTGGAGGGGGGAAATCAGGGATGGGAAAGGGCTGTTCGGGGACCCCAGGTCAAGTGGCCGTCTTGTAGGCTGCTTGCCACGCCCGGGTAGTATTTATTTAGTAAAAAAACAGAGAGTATGATTGAGAGTACAGGTGAATTGACCTGGTAAGACTCTTCTTGTTTGCACAGCGCTTTTTGAATGTATACCATTGCATAAGGAGATCCAACATGGTCTGGGGAGGATATCTCAGTGGCAACATTCTCGCCTTGGAAGCAAGACGAGGCGGAGCAACACAGGTTTGATTCCCGGGTCCGTGCTTAAAAACCTCTGGGTATTACATGCGTTATAAATAACTTAACATATCATATCATATCGTAACATGTATGTGCACATTCTAGCAGTCCCCTGCATGTAACATGCCCCGCTATGAATCTCATGAATTAATCAATTGTTTTTTTTTCAATCTCATGTACCCACTATTGCCACTTTACAACCTGGAGGCTCAGAGTCGCAGGAAACATTCACATCTGTTTCTGCCAAATGATTAATAGCAGTTGGGCATTCATTCAACTCTACAGTTATAGTGTGTGCCTCTAACTCTCCCATAGCACACTGAAAAAAAAAGGAGCAGGTGTCCCCATAGACAACATTTTCTTAAGAGCGTCTTAAATTGGTGGATATATAACAGCCTGTTTCTTACCCATGACTGTCTCAATGTACACAAAGTCAATCACCTTAAACAGAAAATTCAATGGGGGTAAGAACAAATAGTTGACTTGTTTGCAATTTAGTATAGTGTAATTAATATATGTGGACAGTGCCTTACTTCTCTCAACTCTGTTAGCATTTGTGGGGCAGACATATGGTTAATGAATTTCACACTTCGTCCCTTAAAGAATGAGACACCACTCTTTCTACCCTACTTCAACAGTCTAATCCAAAAGATATGTTAAAAGAAAGCAGTACACGTACTGCTAACATGCCCACCAATTGCCCACAACTGCAGTCTCCTTATTGCCACAGTTTTACAGAGAGGTGGGTTGGTATGTAAGTGCGACCAACTGTTTACCAACAGCAAAGAACAAAATCATCCTCCAAAGTTAATCATTTTTCTTAAAACTGATATTTCCAATTATTCTGATCGAAATCATCCACTTGTTGTATTTCTTTCTCTGTCACATGTATCTTTTGTTGTGATAGCTATATAATCTTGACTTGGAGCCACCACTAATGTCTCTTTCCCTCTGCCATTGCCCTCATTTGCCTCAGGTACGGTATCACAATGGCTCTACAGGTCCCATTGATTCTATTGTACCAATATGTTCTTTCCCGTATTCTAATACTTTATCTCCACGCTTGGATGCAGCTATCTGTGGAGGAACCAGAAGCCACTGTCTCTCCCCTCTATGGTCGTTCCTGTAAGTCCTTGGTATCTTGTTAATTTTCCCAGTGATGCATGGCTTTTCTTACTCCACTAATATTGATTTGGGTTCTGCTTCTATTGGTGCTTGTGTTTATGCTGCAATTTCCATCTTGCTCTCTACCGAAACACGTCCTGCTGAGTCCATTCTTTGCCATCCTTCCTATTGTTGCATTTACCAATGGCCCTGCTTTCTTAAAATGTCTGTTATGTATGTTGCTTCTCTTCTTCATGCAGCATACGCTTGCTGATATGAACCTATTCTGCTGGGCTCCATTGTCACCATTACGCTAAGTCTCTCCAGTCTTCTTTTTACTGCTGCTTAAACATTTAGGTGAACTCCCTCTTCCACCGCTCTAGTACTTTTCTACCACAAATTATTGATCAGGAGTCACAGAAGAATGAATATCCACCATATGTACAATCAGCCATGTTTGCACCTTCTTCCAGTGGTATGTTCGAGAGGGTTATCTTAATTAACCAGCCTGCCTCTGTTCCATCAATGGGCTTACATTCATCAGTTTAAACAAGGTTATGGAATCCCCTCTACTGAGAATGAACGTGGATCAAATACCCTGTTGTATGGAATGTCTCCCACTCAGCAGGGTCTGCAACCACGTTTTAGCTCACTGCACCCTCCACAGAGGAGAAATATCCCTTTTCATATCAGTCTGGCCCCACCTACCAAGGCTGTCCAGAGCCAAAATACTAGCATTCCTCCTCTGAACAAAAATACCATCAGCAACCCCAGACAAGTGGTTGGGCCCCCTCTGTGTGGTGAAGCTGGGCCCCTCTATTTCTTAATAGACTTAATAGGTACCACCTGTCGTGGACATTAGGTAACAATATGGATGTTCTCCATTGCCAAGTGTTTCTACCTGGACAGTAAGGATGCAGGCTGCAGTACCAAGAAAGCTGCCTACATCCCTGCTGAGTTCATTCTTTGCCATCCTGCCTATTGTTGCATTTACCAATGGCCCGGTTTTATTAAAATGTCTGTTATGTATGTCCTTTCTCTTCTTCATGCAGCATCCGCTTGCTGATTTGTGTTTGGATCCCTTTTCATTTATCCGTGAATAATTCAGCAGCCGTTGGAGACACACCACGCAAAGTATTTATAATCAGCTTTTCCAATACTATTAGCAAGAATGTTCTCCAATTAGAAGCCAATGCTACGAATGTCAGAACTATTAGCAACAAAACAGAAACTGATTTCCAATCTCCGCATGTACAGGCTTTTTGTAATTATGTGATCAAATCCCTACCTTATATAAAAAAGAATAGTTGTCATATTTTATTAATACGTTATTTCCCTATAGGAAAGCAGTTTTGCAAAGTGTGCTTTTTGGAATTTAACAATTATGTGAATATGTGTCAATAAAATGGTAACAAAACGATTATCTTTAGTAAAATATATACTTGAAATGTGTCACATATTAATTAGAAAATATTTTCCCACGGTAGCCATCAATGTCCATTCTCAGAAATGAACCTATGTAATATTGCAACAGACCATTTAACTTGTATAATTATGTTCTATCATTCAGACACCCCAACAGAGAATGTGTGTGAACAATTAATAAGGATATATATTTAGCTTACTCAATACATGATTAGATTATATGGAACACTATAATGTTTTGCTTTGGCCCTTGTCATTGGAACCACTCAATGTTCTGGAATGTATTCATGGGTATTAGTAGTGTCTTCCTTACAGCTCATAACATTGCATAAGTACATTTTGCAGCTCATGCATTAACATTCAAGTTGAAGATGACTTTGATAAAAGGCTGCACAGTTCCTTCTGCCCCTACAACGTAGGAAAAAGAATTTGGTTCCGCTGAGCAACATTTTGTTTGTATTGAAGGTACTTGAGATGCAACCAATTGATCCATTGGAGTCAGTGTCTCTGAACTGGCTCACTTCCAGGACTGTCCTTAACAGCCGTCTACTCAACAAGGTAAGTGGGAGAATCGGGTTCCTCGGCTTGGATCTTGTATTCATCAATCTGTTTGTGGAGAAACAAAGGCTTGCAACAAAAAGTCCTATCTTCCTTCCAACTAAAGCAGGACAGTCTGATAATGGCTTTTGTGCCTGGACAGGCTGATGGTGGTGCTCCAAATTAATTTCTATTTGACCCAGTCAGGTCGATGAAGATCTATGAGGAAAGGATATCTGAAATTCAGAAGTCATCATATAAAATGATATATTTTATTATTTGCCTTCCCATCACTATCAGAACCCATATGGTTGAGAATTCAGACAACTGGTCCACCAGTCCTTGTAGGTTGACCAAGGTGCATTTCTTGGCAATCTGAAGTCAATGTTCAGAGATTTAGAAATCATAAGACCATGTTGTGTAGCACATAAAGTAGTTTTGAATGCGACCAAGGTCAAGCAATACTATCCGGCTTGGGAGGAATTGCTGGATTTGCCCATGTTAAGGATTCGGTCTGTTTTGATGGCTTGAAGTCCCGCACGCCAGTTACAATTGCCCTAGAAGACAGAACATGCATACAGCTCCTAATACCCGATTAGAGAATTTTTCATGTGTTCATAATTCCAACCAAATATTGCCCGATTTATTGAACATTGAGAACTTCATTCCAGCTCTGCTAGATCTAGGGCAAAGTTTTCTCTGAAGAAAAATATAGCTGTAATTGGAGCTCAAGATTCAGGTTAGAGTGGTAGCCCTGATGCAGTACAGATTGATATATTTAAGGAATATCTGTAGCTGTAGGCCCTGCTTCTTACAAGTATGTTTACTGTAATTGATTTTCTGGTCAGATCTCGGAAGGTTTGGAACCACACCTTGACTGTACCAATTTATGATAAGGGTGCTAAGACTACATTATATCGCCCCATTTCCCTCTTGAGCACAACTTATAATCATGCTGAGGAGTTGCTATATCCCCACCTTGCTGCTTGGTTGGAGAATACAAGCATACTTTCAGTTACCCAGGGAGGTAATAGAAAGGGGATGGAAACCTCAGAACATGATCTCAACTTCTACTTATTCATAGCTAAGTACTTGTGTCTTTCTGGATTGCCAGTTTCCCTGGCTTTTCTGGACTTTTCTGCACCCTTTGACCGTGTCAATAGGGATAAGCTCTAGGTAATTATGGGTATCATGTGGTTAACTGTTAACTATTATGAAGTTGCAACATTTTGACATAGTCACCTGTGCATGGTCTCCCTTGTGGGGTGAGACAAGAAAAGGCTTTTCAATTGTGAATGGCGCTAGGCAGGTTTGTGCAATCATTCCACTAATGCTCTAGAAAGGACTCTGGCCAAGAAGCATCTGGACGTTCCTGTAGCAGAGAACACTAGTCTATCCTTGGTCAGTTAACTAGATCATTTTGCACTACTGGCAAGAGCACATATTCCCACAGAGCTTGATTTATAGATGTACAGCATTTATAGAAGAAAGAAAGCTCCTCATTTTTAAGAATAGGTGAAATGTATTATTAGTGTGGGGCTGGGATCTGATTCTTGTAATTGTTTATTGATGGAGCTCAGTTGCGGCAGGCCAAAAACTTGGCCGATCTGGGGAATGCATTCTCAGAAAACCTGGGAGTTTTGCCACAGAAGAAGTTGTGTGTTAGTGCACTGACACAGGTAAATAGTGTGACATTGATCTTCCCCAATTGTTCATGTTATCAACATGTTCGATCCATCATGCACCTATACATGGCTAGATCCTGGGCCAAAGCACCTTTTAGTGCTGATATTTGGAGATTAGAGCAGTACAAGCTAGGACAAAGGTTAGAAGATGTATTCTGGAAACATGTTTTTGGGTTTCCGTATATCTACCCCAAATTGTGCAACTTACTGTGAGTTGTGCCAGTCTTTTATTTATGATGAGGCCGATTTGAGGGCAATCTCATTATGGTCATCCATATGGAGCAAGCCATACACAGATGTGACTCCTACGATTTTAGAAGTCCTTAGGAGAAGATAGGCAGTGGCTAGAATGCCTTGGATGTTCCATGTCCCACTCTTACTTGCAAAAGTGCATTGTTCTTGTTATTTTTACAATGCACAATTGACCCGGAGAGTGATCAAACAAATTGTCTTCAAGGTGAGAGAATTTTTAAAGAAGTTTAAGAGAGGAATGTGAGTTATACAAGATCAAACATAGAGACCATCACATAAAACCTGCCTGGGTTAGGGAAGGAATAACTAATGTACAACCCAATACAGTGGGAAAGACTTTGGGTAACTTGTCTGCACCATGACTCACTTCCAATCGGTGTAACATTGGCACAATAGCAGAAATGCTCAGAAACTCTCCAAAAACAAACCTTTCTGGAACAAATTGGAGGAAACAGTGATGCCCAAGGTACCTTAAACGGACACCTTATTGCCCAAACTCAAGAACCAAAAGTTTACTTGTTCCCTATAAGGTTGTAGCACGGGCCCTGGAAATATTCTTAGAATCTGCATTGAGGATCAGGACATATGTCAACGTATTCCTAGACTATTGATGTGGTTGTAATTATGCAAATGCATTTTATTTTGTCTATATTGACACATGATTTAGTGGATGTGTCGTTTCCTAAACTAGGGATTTTCTACTCAGGGATATTGATGTAAGAGGGTTTAATTTTGTCACAGTATTTCATGCATTTGTATTTGAAGATTTGTATTTGTATAATGTGTTACTGGTTTTTAATATGTATCTAGTTTTATGAACACTTTTGAGTTGCCTGAAACCAACTTAAACCAACAATCACAAATCATTCTCTCCATTTGTTTTCTATTACCCAAACAATAGAGGTGTGAAAACATCAGTGGACACTTGCAGTGTCCAGTTCAAGTTGGCTATGCAGGAGACCTGCAGAACGAATGGTGGAGGTAACCTGGATGGAATTCAGTGAAGATCCACACATGAAATATCAATGTCCTGGCCAGTGCAAAGAGGAGTACCCATAACGATATCTGAAATTCAGCAACATGAGTTGTGCCATCTGTTTCAATACATCACTACAAGTTGGTGCAAGGCGTTTCTCTTTAAACCGTGGCTCCACCAGACATTTTTCAAGCAGTTGTTCACTGACATGATTCAAACTGTCACTAAATTAGATGTTTTTATTGCATTTTTTAATAATTTATTTGCAGAAATCCAGACTATTTGCATGTTGGCGGTGGTCTAGTTTTGCCCAGTAAAACTGCGTAGCATGTGGGGTATTGGAAATTCGAGTGTCTTAATAGACCTCAGTGTCAGGTTATTAGAACGCCCACTGCCCCTCTCTTTCCAAAAGCAAATGTTCAACATTTTAAACCACAAGCCTAATAACAACACACAGGCTATGAAAGTCAAGGGGAAATCATTACACACATTGATAACTATCAACCAAGGGGCTCCCTGTGTTGAATGCAAAACAGAACTGCACTGTGTCTAATAGTTACTGAGGCAAATTGCTCACCAATCAAAACAAAGGTTTTTCGAAATGTACTTCTTTCTCTTACTACTTTTCGAGAAGTGACTAGTTTAAATAATGGTGTGGTTCAGACTGTAAACTCAACTTTGTCAGTATCTTTTGGTCGGATTTCTGATAATGCATTGATTTTCAATTAATTGGGCCTCATTATATGTTGGGCGGTGTGGTAAAATGCAGCGGTAATACCATTACTGCACCGCCCAACTATGAGTCTCGGGATAAAATGGAGGAAAAACCGAGGTATTTCCTCCTCTTTACCTGCCCAAAATCGGCCAATCCATTTGTATTACAGCAGGTGGAATTACCACTGGTGGTAATACCACAAAAATCCCCCATGCAGCCCTTTGTACTCCAATTAATTGGCACCACCTACCGCCACTTGTAATCCGCAGCAATACCGGCGCACCAAGTGGCGGTAATGGTAATAGAGTTTGGTAGTATCTCGACGGATGTACCACAGAGATTGCACCAAACCCGTAATGAGGTCCATTATCTCCCTCGAATGTATGCAAATTATGATGTACTATATATCGTACGCTGCACAGAGTGCTTCTAGATATCCTAGGTAACATGAAAATGAAGTTCTGGCAATTTTGCAGGCAGAGTCAGAGCTGATACAGAATGATGAAATTAGTCAAGCAGATGTGCTTGTATTATTGTCAAAGGTATCAAAGGTGCTCTGGTCAAACACACAAATGAAGTAGGTTTATTCAGGAATGCCGACCCAGTACACAGCCAAGTAGACTTAATGAAACATGTGGCAAAAAAACAATATCCTCAGAATTCTGAAACAGAAAAGGGAACATATCTAGGAATTGAGTAACTGATAGAATAGGGGATCATTTTCCTTACCACACGTTTGCTAAGCACCACAATTGAACTGATAAAGAAGCCTACCAAGGGAATGTATCTATTTGTTCAGGATATAAGATCAGTAAATGCTGTGGTTTTGCAGACATTCACTGTGGTCCCTAACACAAAAAGTATTTTAAACATGTATTACACCTATGACTACAAGTTTAACTGCTGTTTATTTGTGATCTGCTTCCTTCTCTACCCCAATTCCTACAGACAGTCAGTATTTGTTCACCTTTACACATTCTGGACTCCGGCTTACTTGAACATGCATTCCACCCAGAAGGATACAAAGAAAGTCCAACCTCTTTGCACATACTCTTAAGAAGGGCCTAAATGATATTCGCTTCCAGTGCAGGATGTAAGTTTTGGAGTTTTTTGTGGAAAGCCTACTAAGTCATGTCACCTTCACAGATGTATGAACAAAAATGAACATGTGAGTTCTTCTGACAGCCTTAGCAAGTAAAATGCCCAATGTGTCCACAAATCAATTACAGTAGTGCAAAGAGAAGAGACATTACTTGGGTAATGACATTTCAGCTGGAAGCAGACGCCTAACAGACTCCTGTATTGTAGCCATTCTGAAATTACCCAAACCTACACCAGTTAGTAAAATGAGATCCTTGGGGAAACCACATTATTCAATTAATGGATAAAGGGTTAATAGTGCAAGGCAGGTCCTTTGCAGAAAATTACACATTTGCAAACACCCGAGAGAGAACAGAAACACAGTGATAAACTCAAACATGTAGCAAATAAAAACACTACATTAGATCCAGTTGGAGGAGGTTTACCGCCTTACTTTCAGTCTATAGCAGTGGCCACATTGACCATACAGTCTTCTCAAAATGTTCTAGGGTTCACCCTTTATCATATTGTGAGCTGTGTATTACAAAGTGTAGGCTTTGGAAGCTGTTTTTGACATAGGTTCTCTATAACAGAAAACTGAGAACATATCTTGCTTTCGAAATCGTGGGCTTGCAATAACAGTGAAAGCCTATGTATGGATTCAGCTGCCCACTTGTGCTTACAGAACAAGTTTAGCATGTTATATAGCTGAGGAACAGCTGCAAGAGAGTATGTTGATGCCCTGACCGGCGTGCACATTTAACAAGTATCAAAGACCTTTGTAGGATTACACTAACTGTAAAAATGTATAAATGCTTCCTGATGAATGGGGGATAGCAGACATAGAAAGATAATGAGAGGGCAGGTGGTTTGCATGACAGATTGCACAACCATGTGAAGTTAGCTGTAGCTATAATAAAAACCTGTGTCTTTGAGAATAAGACAAAATTCTGTTTCAGTGTTTCATTTTGCATTAAAGTTATTTTCTGATCACAGGCAGGAATACAAATAAGTATTTTCCTACAATTGGCACCACCAGTTGAGACCTAATTGCAGTTAAGATCCAGTTGGACCAAATGTGTCACGGTAGAACAGGCAAAGGTGGGAGTCAGAAGTGGGGCGCACTGCTGTTTTTCTTGGAGCCACATCTTCACTCACCACCTGACTTCTTAGACATGATTGATCCCTGCAACTGAGTACCCGTCAGTGTGAGTAAAAGGGATTTACATTGCTGGTGAAGCACTGGCACAGAATACTGCAAAAAAGGAGGTGAGACTGTTACAGAATTATATTTAATGGTTTGATATTATGAAAATGAAACACTGTGTTCCCTGAGGAAAGCATACTGGTAATGAGCCATATGAAGGAAGCACAGATAAAAAAACTTAAACCACAATCTGAAAAAGAGATAAAGCATGCACTTTTGATAATGAGAAAAAAATTAAGGATTACGAAAAGGGAGACTGTGAAGATTTAATAGCCCGACACCCAAATCCAAAAAAGATCTTAGGTAATGAGACCAATCCATTGTTAGAATGTTTAATGGTAAAAAGGCCTTCTCCACCCTCCCCCTCCTAGTGGGTACCTGCGGATGAGGAGATCGCATTGCCACATTGGGCCTCATTCCGAGATTGGTGGTAGTCATGGCACTATTTGCGCCATGACTGCCATCAATAACGGGTCTGGCACCAGTGTAGTTCAATGGGGACGTACCGGTATAGTCCGACCCTGGCGGGACCGGTAAGTCCCCATTGAACATGCTATTCCCCATTCCCATTTGAGCCCCCATAGGGCTCAATGGGAATGGGGAGGGCGCTAATAACGGGCTTGCGACTTTCAAGCCCGTTATTAGAGCCCTGGTCCCTTAGTGGGACCCGTAAGGGACGTGTGGTCAGACCACACGTTCCTTACGGTCCCCGCCAAAGGACCTTGGAATAGGACAGTAAGGGATTACCAGCACCGGTCTCCTTACCGGTGCCTGGTATCCCTTACCATCCACCTTGTAATGACCCCCATTGTGTCTGCAGGATTACAGCCCATGACACAGAAACTGCGGAAAAGGTAGTGTTAGCATGGATAACAAATTGACTACTAGAAGTGGAACAGGCTAAGGTATAAGTCCCCAAGGAACAAGATACACTACACTTGTATTTGTGATAGTACAAAGGATGGGCAAACACATATGAGAGCTGCATAAAAGGTTAAACATGAAGGACAAAGTGTATCTCCTGTGAGATAATTATGAGGGCATAGCCCAAGCATTTCAGAAGTATAAACTTGAGACAACATTCTGTCCTGCAATAGTGTCAACATTTTTATTATAGATCATAAATGCTCCATCAAAGTCTATGGTAACTCAAGCATTTCCAATGAGAGCGGTGCCTGGGTTTGATACTGGGAACCCGACTCACCAAGCTCATGTACCTTGGAACTGTATGGAATTACTGTCTTTCACCAAAGATTATCTGGAAATTAGACAAAATCCAGAACAGTGGTACACCCAGACAGACTGGATACGTAAAAACACGTCCACTTACATTGGGAGATATAGATCAATTGTTTTCATGTATTTTTTTCCAGCAGATATATGGGTTCAATGCAGAATGCAAGACAGTTTAGATCCTGTCATAAAATGGGATGAGCTGACAGAGGCAGCCAGTGAAAGGGGGAAGATTGTGTAATTGTCCAAAGAAATAATAGATCTTCCAGCACTGATAATAACACGTATCCAGCAAGTGATTCCCTACAAGCAAAATAATTGGGATAAATTGACTGCTTGCAGACAAGAAGAAGGGGAGTTAGTTGAAAGATATTTTGAATGAAAAGAAGAATCATTTACCTTGTTTATTGGAATGGACATGGCTATGCTAGAGGGACAGAAAGCTTTTTGTTCACATTTTGTAGAGGGATTGTTGCCTCATCTAATAAAATGACATGGCCGACTACTATGGCTAGGTATTATGCCAATCACCATAGCAAAGATTTCAACCTAGGCAAGGCCAGCGATATTCAGCCTGGAATCATTATGAAGATGACTGTAGCACAATAGACTACACAGCATGATGTCAGTCCAAAGTACATAGTCCAAAGTCCAATATCTGATCCTGTACAGTTCAGTATAGGTCCTATATGGTGCATGGCTCAGATTGTTGTCACTGATAAATGTGCTTTAAATCTGATGGGAATGGATTTGTTTTCTTGCAATTCACCTGTTTTTAGGCACGCCTGATTTATGGTGTTTGTGCATGAAAAGCAAAACTGTGCATTACCTGTACTGACTCAACAGCAGCAGAGAATAACAGACAGAGTGCATATTTATTTTCTACATTGGACACAGTGGCAAAAACACTTCCGAATTGTTTACGGGGTGTAGCAGCTGTAGGCCTTTCCATGAAACAGTCTGATGCCATAATATTAAGACACCAAGTTACATTGTTTGTGCCACATGCAATTGATATGTTATTGAAATAAACAAAAAACAGCACATGAAAAAGTCAGGTTAAAAAGATATGAGCTGACGTTGTTAGCTTCAAACATTACCATGTAGCATTGTGGTACTCTAAATTCTACTACCTTGTTACCCATCCCATAAGATATGATATATGGTATGATATGGCATTTGTAACACGCCTATACACAAGTGTTTCAAGACGTGATGAGGCAAGAGAGGGGGAACAAAGGAGGACAGACAATGATCCTTCTTGGCCAGGTGTCATTCAGATCGTGCATGGGATGCGGGAAGAGGGAAACTGCAGGGGGGGGGCAGTGCAGTACATGGGCAAAGAATAATAACAATTAGTAAAGTAACGGCCAGCAGGTGGAAATTGCAAAGGTAAGTGCAGACAACTTGTGTCAAGTGCTGGTAGTGGGACTGTAGGGATACAGAAACAGTCCCCAAGTGTGGGGACTGCCAAGCAGGAAGTGCAGGTGTGTGTGACTGGCGGGAGAGAGACCTTGGCCTGAGAACAGAGGGTGGCCAGGTAACCAGTGCAGATTCAGTTTAAGCCAGGGGGTGAGCAGGGGAGAGGAGGAGAAAAGGCAGAAGCGAAGGGAAAGGTTTTGAGGTGCTTCCGGAACCGGAGATGGTTCTTCTCAAGTTGCAGGGAGGCTGTTCCAGAGGGAGACCCCAGCTCAAGAAAGAGATCTACCACCAACTCGTTGCTTGGAGAAGCGACTGACCCTGAGGGAGTTGGAGGCGGAAGAGCGAAGAGCTCGAGAGAGAATATATTTAGGAAGAGAGAGTTGAAGGTATTGAGGCCCCAGGTCCCAGTGTGAAAAAAGCAACAGAATATCGAGGCTGAGTACCCCAAAAGGAAATACACCAAACGCAGGTCTCAAAGGAACATACAAAGTACTTTATTCTCTATCAAATACAATTACAAAACAGTGCAAAGTCAGATAGCTATCGGCCCTCAGTGCAACACAACGAACTCCAGTGTGGTTCAGTGTGTTCAGTGAGAGACTGTACATTAGAATGCATTCGTTTTTTATATGTTTTGTGAGCGGTAGGGCCAACCCCTTCTTTGGGTTAGTATTCTACTTTATGTGTTACTTATTCTAGGGTTCGTTGCCGTGTCTAAAATAACCGCTTCTAACTGGTTTGTTCTTTATTACATGTAACAATAAGCGTATGCATTAACTGTGTATTGTAAATTTTCGTATTGCAGGTCTTCTTAAACATTTATAGAATTTAGTAAAACAGATCTCTTTTTCCAAAGTGTAAATACATTGTCATAATACATACTCGTGGATTGGTTTCATTTCATGAGTAATCCTTTTACACATAGGTCAACGTAGGACAAGGTCTCAGTTCATGACCTCAACAAGTAGCCTGCAGGCAGATTACACATTAGCAACGTACAGAGGCCATGTTGTATTTTGCAATGACATCGTCCACCATTTTAGCTTCCAGGGTGACTTTTCCACATAAATCCTAAAATGGCGGAGAAGGCCTTGTGGGCAATGCAGAGGGTTTTGAACTTCATCCTCACAGCCACTGGGAGCAAGAGCAGAGATTTCAGTCCTGAAGAGATACGATCCCTGGGCTTGAGACCCAGGACAAGTCTTGCAGTCATGTTCTGGATGAGTTGCAGAGGGCGGAGAGTAGAGGCTGGCAGATTTAGAAAGAGGCTGTTGCAGTAGTCCAGCCTAGAGAGAACTAGAGCTCTGCAGACAGTGAGCTTTTGGGTGAAGGAGAGGAAAGGTAGAATACCTCTGAGGAGGTGCAGCTGGTAGTGTGACTTCTTAGTGACATCTGAGATGTGTGGAGACAAGGAGAGTGTGGAGTCGAAGATGACCCTGAGATGTTTGGCCTTGCTGGTAGGAGCAGGAGGAGGGCCAATAGAGGCCGGCCAAAGAGCAAGAGGAAAGGAGGCAGCGGGTGTGCCGATGAGGAGAATCTCAGTCTTACTGGCATTAAGGCAGAGGTCATTGGCGGCACACCACTCCTGGATAGCAGACAGACAGTCCAAGATGAGAGACAGAGAAGAGGTGTCCAAAGGTAGCCTAAAAATGAGCTCAGTGTTATCCGCATAGCACTGAAAGTTGGGGGAGAGAGCGGCAATGCGGTGGGCAAGAAGTGCCAGGTATATGTTAAACAGCCAGGGATAGAGGTTAGACCATTGGGGGACACCACAGGTAGAGAAAAGGATAGTGGAGAAGAAGGACCCAAGTTTGACCTGGGAAGGTTGGTCAGAGAGGAAAGAAGTCAGCCACACCAGTGCCTGACCGGTAATACCCAGGTTATCACAGAGACATTTGAGAAGGACAGCATGATTGACCATGTCAAAGGCAGAAGAGAGATCAAGCAAGATGAATACACAGGGGGTATTAGAATCAAGGTTGCAGAGCAGGTCCTCATGGATGTTCAGGAGAGCAGTTTCCGTGCTTCTGGCAGCTCTGAAGCCAGACTGATGGTCATAAAGTCAACCAACAGATCATCATGGCCACTGGTCAAGGGCCACTACCAATATACTCAAAAGGGTCCAAATGGACCCAGTCCTGGCGCCTTTGGTGCCAGGATCATAAGAAAATGTGCTCTGCACCCTTTATGGTTAAGGCACGTGCTTCCAGCCTGGGCGTGGCCATAGGAAAGCATTGGAAGGCACGTGCAGAAGTCTATGGAAGTGTCAAGGTGGAGCCACAAGGCGGGGCTAAAGGGGATGGATGGATGCAGGCGCTTCGCGTTAGTCTGCTGTGTGCAGCGTAACGCTTACCGCCGTCTGAAGCTTTTACCTGTTTCCAGCTCAGCACGCTCCTCATCAGGTTCTGGAACATCATCTTCAGCGCGCATTTTACCTGACTCCAGCCATACCATCGCTCGAGCGCAGTTTACCTGATTCCAACTCTGCATCTTCGGCGCGCATCTTACCTGACTCCAGCCATACCATAGCTTGAGCGCAGCTTACCTGAGACCAACTCTGCATCTTCAGCGTGCACCTTAACTGACTCTGCAAACCCATCGCCGGCGGGGTGTAGCTTCTTACCCGAGTCCCGGAACAATCAGAGTCGGGCAGCATCCTCACCTGTTCCAGTTTCCTCTCAGATCCATCCATCTGGCACCCGCCGACAGGTCCTCGGGTCGCAGCTCTCCATCAGTCGCCGCCAGGTCATCCCTGCAAGAGAAAAGGAACGCTCAGGTTAGACACTGCATTAACATCTTACACATGGCTGCGCAACACATAAGCCTTGCGTGCAACCATAAAACCCTACTTCCTACTTAACTTCGAGTGGGGCCCGCTCAATTCCCCTTTGGCACCATTGGACCCGCTTCCAACACTGCGACACTGCATGGTCATCTTTACGCCTATTGGGGGAGAAAAAAGACATTGCAAATGTTACGGACAATAATCATTGGGAAAATACATTGCAAAGGATACAGACAATAATCATAGATACGAACACTTACCTACAAAGTGGATTGGTCACAGCCGGACTGGGCCACCACACACACAGACCAGTGAAGCAACTAGGTCCTCAACGGCACCCCTGATGATGAGAAGCAGGACAGAGAGCTCATCCTTACAAAACAAAAGGTGAGACCACATGGGAAAACGTATGCACATTTCACTCTGGAACGAAGGGTTCGAAGGGGATCACAATTCAACCGCAGCATTTTCACTGCCTCTTACCTTCTCCCAAGTGCATTGCCAGCACCCAGAGCAATCCACACTACAGCAGCTGGGGGCAGAGACTGATCCAGGAGAGCCAAGTCCAAGGAGGGCTCCAACCATGCCCCAATGTCCCCGCAGAGACCAGGTGAGAGTAACACAGATTCAGTGTGGAGATTAAGCTGGGAGATGGGCAGTTTATCTAGGAGTTTGCCCAGGAAGGGGGTGATGGAGATTGGGTGATAGTTAGCCGGGCAGGAGGGGTCAGCAGAGTGTTTCTTAAGAAGAGGGTGCACAAGGGAGTGCTTCAGGGGGGGTGGGAAGACTCCAGTGGTGAAGGAGTGGTTGCAGAAGTCGACCAGGGCAGGAGCCAGGGAGTCAATGTGGTCCTTGATGGTTTTGGAGGAACAGGGGTGAACCTGTTTTGATAAGACTTTCATAGAACAGACTTGTCTAGAAACCTTGTCTGCGGAGAGCAGGGGAAAGGCAGAGAAGGAGGGAGGAGAGGTGGCCGAAGAAGCGCCAGAGGAAGAGAAGGGAGTATGGGGGCGAGGGGTAGAGGAAGAGAAAGAGGACAGGACGTACTGAGTTTTAGAGATGAAATGAGAAGCCAGAGCCGTGGAGAGGGCCTTGGAAGGGACAGGAGAGGTAGAGACTGCGGCAGGATTGGCCAGTTCCTTGCAGATTTTAAAGAGTTCAGCCGAGTTGTTGGATGCCTCAGAGACACAAGCTTGGATAAGAGATCTCTTCTTGGTGAGGACAGAGAGGCAGTATTGCCTTTGGAGCAGGCGGCAGGACAGTTTGTCAGAGGATGTATACAAGTAATTAAAAGTAATGTTTTGTTGACCACATTTCAAAGGCAACCATGCAGTCCCTTGTATTAAACATGTATATTACACACATGATGCAGCCAGAGGAAATTATATGTTCATAAATATACTTGGGATAGTGCAAACTATTTAGGCTGAGGCTGCTGAGCAAGAGATTCAGGAACGGAAACAGACTGAGAAAAATGTAGATGGTTATTGGCTAAGAAATATAAGATGAGAAAAAAATTGAAATTACCACATATTTATTTACTTTTAATGTTGTTGTACACTCAGGGCCCATTTTATGTAGGTGCCGAAGGAATGTGTAGGGTTGCTCAGTACAAGTGGGGAGTAACACTACGATCAGCCTTGGTTGCGTATTGTAGAACTGTTTTGTTTGTGTGTCCTGTTACATTGGTGAGAGTGAGTAAGCCCAAAAGAAAATAAAAAACATAATTTAGCTACCTGCATTTCTTTTTAAGCATTACAGAGAGAGTTTATTAAGATTTCCTTCCTGTCAAAGAGAACTATTTTAGTGATAGTATATATGTTTAGCAAATAACCAGAATCAATTGCCAGATAGAACAGTACTGTAGTCAGCATTGTCAAAAATACAAAGAGGAGTATTTACCTCATTTTGGCCTGCCGTGTACTATATGGAGCAACAGCAATGTATACATTGTCAAATGCTGGCCTTCAGGTTTTGGATGTTCTCTTCATGACGTAGGCATTGGCCACCCAGCTACCAAAACATGTGTTCTAGCCACTGTTAATCAACTACTGAAAGAGTTAGTTAAATACTTGTCTATTCTCTGCAAACCGTTTCTAAAATACCATTGGAAGGGGACAGGACACAGCATCCGTGCTGGTGAATGGGTATCTGTCAGAATCGGGACTCCAGCCAAGTTGATAAAAGGGCATCACAGGCATTGCTCACCACTCAGATGGCAGCAGAAATATTGTCACTGCTAGTTTTGGATTCACACTTTTATGCTTAAAAGTAAGCTTCATCCTTCTTCTACCCACACCATTGCCAAAGGAATTCCTTCCTGTAAGGAGCAACTATTGAATGGGCAAGGCCACCCTTAAAGACTAATTAGGGATGAAATGAGTAGCTCCAAGGAGCAATTTGGCTCCACAAGATCTGTCCTGATGGAATTTTGCATTGATGTTTCGCTTTGCTCCATAATAAACTATGCCACAACCGCATGTATGGCTATTTCATCCAAGAGAGGATTTGTGCAAAGAAGAAAAAAAAAGAGTGCCAAGGGGTTGTATCTGAAGATTTTTAGATTAGGTGAGTAGGTTATTACTGGAATGTTATGTTGCACTCTCCTTGTTTCAGTATAGTAATTCAAGTCTCCAATGCCTTCATATCTCAGATCACAAGTAACTCCAAAATCTACTACAAATGTTTTATTATGCAAGACAATATGATTAGAGAAATGTTAGCTATAGACATGGCAGATTAAGTAGGTGTTTAAGAGAACTATGTAAGAAAATAACCTCGGTGAGCTGTGTATTAAATAGTGTAGGCTTTGTAGGCTGTTTTTGGCATAGGCTCTCTAAAACAGAAAACTGCAAACGTACCTTGCTTCAAAAATCCTGAGCTTGCAATAACAGTGAATGCCTATGTATGGATTCAGTTGCCCACTTGTGCTTAAAGAGCAAGTTTAGCATGTTATATAGCTGAGGAACAGCTGCAAGGGTGTAAGTTGATGCCCTGCCCAGTGTGCAGATTTAGCCAGGGTCAAAGACATTTGTAAAACTACACTAACTGTAAAAATGTATAAATGCTCGCCTTATGAATGCGGGAGAGCAGACACAGAGAGATAATGACAGAGAAGTTGGTTCATATGACAGATTGCACGGCCATGTGAAGTTAGCTGCAGCTATAATAAAAACCTGTGTCTCTGAGAATAAGACAACATTCTGTTTTGGTGTTTCATATTGCCATAACATTATTTTCTGAACACATGCAGAAATACAAATAAGTATTTTTCCACAGCATAAGTGTCACATACAGTTAACAAATTACAACTTAAATCTAAAACACAATACTTATCATCAACGCATCTTAAAAGTACTAATTGATTTTGATTCATTTAACATTCTGACAGTGCTCAATTTTGAATCCTGCTTCACTGTTAACAAACTTTGCTGATGGTGAGCTGCACAATTGCATACTTGTAACAGCAGCGCTGTCTATGGGCCTCATTACGAGGTGGACGGTAAGGGATTACCACCACCGGTAAGGCAACCGGTGCCGGGTATCCCTTACTGCCCTACTACGAGTTCCCTTTGCGGGTCCTCCCTTAACGCCTGGTTTTTCCAGGTGTTAAGGACAGGACCCGCAAAGGGACTCTGGAGCTAATAATGGTACTGTAATTTGCGGTACCGTTATTAGCGCCTTCCCCATTCCCATTGAGCCCTATGGGAAGGGCCCTGGTGAATGGGGAATTACCGGTCCCGCCAACCTTGGAATGGACCGGTAATTGCTCCATTCGCCAGGGCGGAGTCGGTAGGGTTTTGGAGGTATCCAATAGCTCCATGGCTACCTCCAACCTCGTAATGAGGCCCTATGTCTAGCAAATACTTGCTTTAAATCCCATTACAAAACCCAGAATCGAAGTTCTATGCCAATGGCTCATGTTTGATAAAAGAATAGTGGACAAAGTACCCAACTCCCTGATGTGTTTTATGCACGATTTGCTAAACCTATTGCATTGGCACAAGCATGCAATCATGCACTTAATAACTGTGTATTATCATTCTCACTATGCATTCACCATAGTTCAAGTCATTGATAACTTACAAAAGGAAAGGGGCTTTTTGACAGCAGTTGGTTCCACAAGGAATAATGCTTTTAAGTGAATGCCCTTCTTGAATTAGTAATGTTACCTAAAGAATTAGTAGCAGTAAAATATATTGACCCAAGAGATTATTTCACCAAGAGAAATACCCTTTCAGGAAAAGCAGTGAGGGAGACGGGCAAATCCCCTTTTTCCTTGGCAGCAACATTGTATACTCACGTATAAGATCCGGCAGATAGTCCACCTTACTCTAGATTACAGGACCGGCTGCAATTCAGAAATGTGCTCCAGATACGGAAAAGAATGCTTCTAACAGGGCATGGTGTTCTCCTCAGAACGATACTCTAGGACAAGTTCACCATTTTTATTTAGTAGTGCCAACATATGAACTGCATTATATTGCATATGTGCTGCATGGAGTCACACACATCCGCAAAGGAGGGATGATGGGTCGGATATTGATCACATTGTATGCCACAGGTTTTTTTGCATGTTGTGGAATTAATATGCTTCTAGAGTCTAATGTGCTAACAGCACAATGCAGGAGAAAGGAGCAAATGGGGTTGCGGTCAAACCTTGTATCCTGGACCCTATTTGCAAAGATCCAGTGTGATTTTCTTCAATTTCTGAAGGTGAAATAGTTCCAATATGTGCTTCTTATAGTCAACAAGGCATGTTCTCTTCCCCATCTACATTCACAAATATTGTGTTGGCATGCTCTCCTTCATCTATCAAAGGAACATGTACCAAAGAATGTTCCTGCCGTGTTCTCTCCTATGCCTTTGAAATTAACATGTGACTAAGAATGATTTGGCATATTCCAGGCCCACCTACAAAAACGATTTGCTCCTAAGAATGTTTCGGCATGCTCTTCTTCACTGATAAAATCAGTATGTGATAAAGAATGTTTGGCTTGCTCTCTGCCAGCTATAACTTTAAAATGTGTCCAAGAATGTGTTGCCCTGCTCTGTCCAAAGCCTTTAAAATGTATGTTTGACTAAGATTTTTTTTGCATGTTCCATTCCCTCCTGCATAAATGACACGCAATATAAGTTCTAAGAAGGTTTTGCTGTGGTCTCTTACATCAATTAACATGCACCCAGGAATGTTTTGGCAGGGCTCTCTCCGCCACCTACGAATCGAAGTTTGTACAAACTACACAAATGATGTGCATCTGAGCAGGTTTTGGTGTGGCCTACAAAGTGACAATTGCCTTTGCTGTCTGTCACAGATGGCACAAGAAACATTTCAAATCTCAGAGAAGGTTCAATGGTTTTTATTGAAATATCAATGGGCCCTATCGCCAGACATCTCTCTCTCTCTATTTTGTTTTAATGAACCCCCTCCCTATCCCAGGCGTGTTTAGCCCCAGGTTTGAATATAGCTATTGTTTCACCATCAGTATGCTTATCACTCAATAAACTGAGATTTTAGCCCTCAGGGGTTTCCTAGCTTCCGCTACTCTAGCCAATGGTTAGTGTGCTAAAGGGATGTGGGATTTGTCCCTAGCAAACACCCTCTTTGCTTCGATCTTCTTCTCTCATGCTCACTTTCTCCTTTCTCTCTCTTTGTCGATGTAATGCACTCCTAATCCCAATTGACCTGCCTTTATTCTCTACTGTCACTGTTTTCTTGCATAACATATAAGCCTTATCACCACCCTTTAATCAAAATAATACTCCTCCTTCCTCTTCACTGCTACTCCCTCGTCCACTCTGCTTCTCCTTTCTCCACTCTATGATTCCCTCCTCACCACTACTACTTCTCCACTGTTACTTCTATCTTACAATGACCACTCCTTCCTCAAAAATACACTATGATTCCTCTCTCCAAACTACTGTTCCTCCCTCCTCTATTTTAGATACTCTCTTTCACTCACACACCCACTTTGCACTCACTCCCATCTCTCCTTCACCTAGCCACACTTGCCACACTTTCACTGAATTCAGAACTCAGTACCACTTTCACTTACCTGCTAACACCTCACCTTCTCCGGAAATCACCTGCACACTCCAAAGCTCCCTCCACAATCCTGTTGGCCTTTGGTTTTCCACCACCTCCTCTGACCTCTTCCAAATATACCACACTTCCTGCTTTTTGTAGTCTCTTGCTTCCCTTCTCCTATATGGGTTGGTACTCTGTCCCGGGACAATCTGGCCATAGCTTCCCCACCAGGTATGTTTGGATGATCAGCTAAGTGTCACCTACTTTTTCCATGTGGGTTTACCACAGAACAGTAATAGTGACAAGTGAATCTGGATGTCCTTGTTCCTGTTAGGGGGCCCAGTGCCTGACACCCATATTAATATTATTATTATTATGGTATTTGAACATGGACCTAACTTTGAGAAGTAATGTAGCACTCTACAGTGGTAAACAACAATGCAGACACACAACAGAGCAATTTGCAGAGGTATACAATAGTGCAGAAGCACAATGGAGTTCTTTTCAGAGGTAACAATAGAACAGATATACAGTGGGGGGTATGATACAGAGCAGAGGATTTCAAGTCTGCATGTGTCCAGGCTTCTAGTGGTGCACTGTCTGCCGTAGATGCTTGGTTTCTCTACCAGGTAGCTGGGTGACTGCCTTATAGATGATACAGCAAGACTTGAAGGTGATTTGTGCATGCAGTGGGAGCCAGTGAAGGTCGGTGAGGGCCAGGGTGATGTGGTCGCATTTGCGTAGACCCTTGATGAAGCATGTGTCCGCATGTAGGACACTTTTCAGGGGCACAAGGGAGGACGACGGGAGGTCTTTGAGGAGGGCATTGCCCCCATCCATGTGGGATTGGACCAGTGCCCGAACAGTGGATCTAAAGCTGTCTGGAGGGAGGTAGGGCTCGAATTTTCTTTGCTATATGTGTGTTAGGCAGAATCACATGCAGAAACCTTGGGGAACACTACATGCAATTAAGACTACAAGTGTCAGTACAATTTCACCTTTTGTACAAGTATGCACTACATAGTAATGTGGTAGCAGTGGCTGAGCATCCAGATTTATTTTAAGAGTAAAGTGAGCAGTAGAACAAGTTACACAAAGGACCAACAAATACAGTGATTCAAACAAACACTCAAGGTTTCTTGGTAAAAGAATATACATGTATTTACACAGTATTTTGGAAAACATTACACTAGCGATAGCAGATCAATATCATATACTAATATACTACAAATACACAACAATAGGTTACTGATCAATTTCAGCTCCCCTGAAGTGGGAGCAAAATGGCACTTCAGTTACTTTAAAAATGGGTAAAAAGACAAGGTTATAAGAAATGAAGCACAAATACTTTCATAGGCAGGGCAAAGGGTTTCAGTTAACTTCAACCAGCAATTCAGTTCATAGGCCTGGGCCAAGTCAATGGTTCAGAGTCTTTGTATAGGATAACACAGTTCGGGTATTAAACAGTGAAGTCTTTGCCACGGATGTTAGAAGAATTTGGTCAGACGGAAAGTTAGAAGTTGGTGTAGGGAAGGGCAAGCCTTAGAAGTTGGGAAAGTTTCACAAACTTTCACCGTGGCTGAAAAGATTTCCGGACCGTGTTTGCACAGTACCTTAAAAGTGAAGAAGAGATGTAGCTGATGCACTGCCCAGGGAAGAGGGCACAAGCTTGGCAAAATGTTGGTTTAAGGTGTGAGTGCCTTAAAGACCACAAACTGGTATCCTTCCCACTGGCTATCTGGTTTTCCACTGCACTCTGCAGCAAATTTGACCAGGAGGGGAGGTGTCCAGGCGGCTTTGCTAGTTGGTTTTTCCCACCAAACTCAAGGGAGGAAGTTAACCTTAAAGGGCTTCACTGTCGTTGGAGTTTGAGGCAATTCGGACCTGCAGCAGGGCTTCACTTGTCGTCCAGGAGTTGCAGCAGTCGTATTCCTTCAGCTCGTCTTTGGTTCTTTCGTTCCAATGGTCGACTCTGCTTTCCAAGTCCCAGAGACCTGCTTTTAAACAGTTTTCCCCCATTCATTCCAGCCTGCCTGTCACTCAAACAGCAGGGTGGCTGTCCTTGCCAGACAGCCAGCCGGCCAATCAATCACGCCAGAGTGCATTCAGGTCTCCTAGGAGACTAGGCACAGGGAGTTTCGGTCACCTCCCTCATATCCTTGCCACCCCATACACTCAGGCACCAGAGGAGGGCTTCAGCAATGAAGACCGCCAAAGGCCAATGAACAAAGGGACCAAACCTGGTTTGGCGCGCAGAGGCAAACACAAGAAGGACCTTTGGAAAAAGAAATGGTGAAAAAAGTTGACCGAATTCTGTTTTTACAGATAGGTCTTGGGCGGCATATTGAAAAACAGGGTTGACCTGATTTTCAGCTACCATTGTTCGCAGTCTGGAAAAATCATGGTAGTTTGATCTAAACCACTATCACCAGACATTTCAAGTAGGAAAGGGTAACATGCGACTGTTACATGAGTGTTTTGACTCAGGGGATGCTAGGCAACCCCTCGAGCACTCTATAGGAAGATAGTGTGTGCTGGGTCTGTAAATCTAAAGAGACTAGTAAAGTCAATTTAACATTACATGCTCTGGGAGACAGTAGTCAGTCCCAGAGAAGGTATTTAAACCTTGGGAAGTCTGAAAGACATCCCTGTGCCACTGCACTGAAGGTGCTGCGTGACACATAGAAAGAGATGATGCCTATGGAGTTGTTTAAAAACTTCATAACCAAAGAACACAAAAGTAAAACACACATCAAAATACATGGAAGAGTGGGAAAAAAGGCTCACACTCTTCCCAGGTAGAGAAATCAAATCCTAGAAATCCAGCAACGTTTCTGGGGGTCTCAAAATGTAAGGGAAATTATCACATTCTTGAGAATTCTCTCTAACACTGTGGGCCTCATTACAAGGAATTCGGTAAGGGTTTACCGATACCGGTAAGGGCACAGGTACTGGTAAACTCTTACCGCCTTACTATGAGGTCCCTTTGCGGGACCCGACCTTAACGGCTGGTCTTACCAGCCGTTAAGGAACGGACCCGCTTTGGGACCTTGGTGCTAATTACGGTACCGCAATTTGCTGTACCGTAATTAGCTCCTTCCCCATTCCCATTGAGCCCTATGGGGGCAAAAATGGGAATGGGGAAGTGCCTTGGTGAATGGGGAATTACCGCCCCCGCTCACCTTGGAGTAGGGCGGTAATTCCACCATCCACCAAGGCGGACACGGTAAAATACTGGCGGCAACCATGGCTCTAATAGCGCCATGGTTACCGCCTACCGTGTAATGAGGCCCTGCGTCTTTAAGGAGAAGTGTTTGTCAATGTGAAATCGGAGGGACTGGTGCAGGAGGTGATCTCGGGTGTGAAACCCTCAAGGTTCTTGTTAGGTAGCCAAGTCTGTATGTCTGGGTTTTCGGTGTTGTTGATGAGGAGTGGGAATTTGGTCTTTGAGGGGTTGGGCTTCAAGTATGCACTAGACATCCAAGAATGATCAGCAAGAGGCACGTTTTGAGCCTATGGATGTGCTTGATGGAAGCAATCTTGAGGCACACCTCTGTGTCATTATTGTGTTGGTGGATATGGTTGTTGTGTGTGTCTAGAAGGGCTCCCAGTGCTCCATGTATAAATTGAAGATACATGGGGGGAGGTTGGAGCCCTGGAGTACTAGTGACGGGCTAGAATGGGCAATCTAGAGGAGTCCATCTGAACAAACTGCTGGCAGTTGGCGAGGTAGGAATGAACCAGTGTAGGACACAGTTGCTGATCCCCATGTGCCAATGTAGGGTGTCCGTGAGTGCCCGGTGGCCTGTGTCAAAAGAGGTCAATAGGTCGAGTAGTACCAGGAGGCAGGTTTGGCCGTCATCAAGGATTTTGATGGTGTCATCAACCACCTGTATGGTTGCTGTCTCCATGCTGCATCTGGGTATGAACCCGGATTGGTAGTTTTGGAGGAGATGATTGGTGTCAATGTGTTGCTGCAGTTGCATGGCAACTGTTTTCTCAATGATCTTTCCTAGGAATGAAAGATGGGTGATGGGGCGATGGTTACCAAGGTTGTCGGGATCCCGGTTGTAAGGTTTTATGTCCCTTGAGTAAGACTCTAGTATTCTACGGTGCTCATTGGGAGCTGTATGTGCTTGTCGCCATCATCAGTAGCTTCGCTGACTGCTGTGCTGTCACTGCACCCCTCTATTTTTCAAAACCGTGTTTGCTTCAGTGCTCGGTCTGTGCAAAACCTTGCAACAGTTTTACCAAGATATTGATACATTACACAATGGTGAGCGATATCTCTGCCCTTATTCCGTGACTGACATGTTTTAGAGCAGATTTGACTGTACTGGAATTCTCTTTCTAGTATTTTAATCCTTATTCTATTGACGTAAGATTTTCTAGACTCATAGAACATCATTAATTGGCATATAGACATATATATAGACATATACAGACACATATATAGAGTGGCCACAGAATTCTGTATGCAGATCTTTACCTTCAGTCAACCATGATATGGAGCACTATTTTTCATGGTGGATTGATCCTTAATCTCAGCCTTATGATCAGATTCAGGTTGAATTCGGTACCTCTTTATTCATGATTGGTTACATGGTGATACAGGGACATGGTGGAGAAATTATGTTATTGTAATGTAGACACTGTGGAGGATTTATTGCATTCTATGTTCTACTTTCGTCTGTATTCTAGGATGGGATGTAAGACCGATATTCCATTCCTTAAACACTTACTTTTTAATCAGTCTCGTCCAGCATTAATCTATCTGTACCTTCTTAATACACCTTTGATTTGCTTTGCAGTGGATACACTTCTAATTATGTATTTTAGGATCAAAAAGAGAATGGTTATGTGTAATACATTGCTTTATTTTATTTATAAATTGCTTACATGCAATGTTTGTAGAAATGCATATTCAACTGTTGATTTATGAAGGTTAGTAATTTGGTAAACTGTACTTGTAATTGTAACTTTTTATATTATTGTTACACAGTGCTAAAAGTGCACGAAAAGAAGCAGTTGTAACTATGTTCCCAGCTGGCTTGCCCCCATCCCCCACAAACCCTATCACCGCCCCCCTCTCAAGTGCACTCCAAAATTGCAAACAAACACATCTGATTTTTAAGGGAATGCTGAGTGCAGGCCATTGAGGTGCAAGTTTCAACTTCTTCCTCCACCATTCCAGAACGATTTCTTTTTCAAATAAAAGTATAGGAACAGTAAAACTCAATGGGCCTCATTACGAGGTATGCCGGTAGCCATGTCGCTATTGGCGGCATGGCTGCCGGCAAAACCGCATCCGTGTCCGTGTCCTTG
The DNA here is from genome assembly GCF_040938575.1 of Ambystoma mexicanum. Classification (NCBI taxonomy): domain Eukaryota; kingdom Metazoa; phylum Chordata; class Amphibia; order Caudata; family Ambystomatidae; genus Ambystoma; species Ambystoma mexicanum. The sequence goes on from NC_090936.1 coordinate 698,471,517, forward strand.
GAATGAGGATTTACCGGACCATTCCGAGTTCGGATGGCCCTGTAATTCCTCACTCGAGGACACGGACATGGTTCATCCCCATTCCCATTTAAGCCCCCATAGGGGTGAATGGGAATGGGAGAGGGAGTAACCAATGGGCCATTACGAGATGGCCCCTTTGTTTGCTCCCTCTTCCCCTCGCGGGACCCGGTATGCACGCCTGGTTTTCCCAGGCGTGCTTAACGTGTCCCGCGAGGGGACCTCATAATGTGGCGGAATGGGTTGAACGGCGCCGCAGCCTTTTACGGCGCCGTTTAACCCGTTCCGCCAGGGTCATAATGAGGCCCAATGTAAACTTCGACCACTATTGGTGCATGATGTTTTACATGTATGGAGTTTTATGGGCACATCTCTCTGAATCAATTTGATTCTCATTCTCATTCATCATTACCCACACAGCATCCACTGCAAAGTGTGATCTCATGAAAGAGGGGACGTTATGGTCCACATCAGCCTTTCCAAAGAATCATGACTGTAAAGGTATGTTAAAGAGAAAAGCAGCAAGCACATCTTGTCAACTGCCATATATTGTTATAAAAAGTGTTTTGTGAAGGAATCCACTTGGGTACACATGAGATGGTATTATCTACATGTCTGGCAAGAGTAAAGGGGGCCAGATGCCCATCCGTGAACTGCAGTGGGCACATTATCTTTACCATCCCACACAACAGCATACAATGTTGCTGATTCACAGATTTTTACAAGCCCTGTTTGACCACTGTCTTTGTCAGGAGGAAACGTTTCTTAGGAAGCCCCACAACAGTCTTCTACAAGATGAGCATGTCTGTGCAAGCCAGCAGTATTCACACAAATAGTGGACCACAGTGAAAGGTGATAGATACTTTGACTCTGACAGTAGTAGCTGAGTGAATTGCAAAAAGGAATATTTCGTTTTTCTTCAATCCTTTATTGATTTCACTCATTGAAGCCCCTCTCTGAGTCCTGGTACAATATCCACAAAGAGTTGTGCCTCAGTTTACTTGCCTCTTCAACCAATTGAACCATACAGCATCCTCCCCATTGTGTTACATTCTTGACCTCCTCAGTCTAGCTAACACCAACATTGGATTCAGTGCTAGTTCTGCCTCAGCTGGAAACCTGCTGAGCCCCACTTCAAGTCCTATTACTGCACCCAGAAACTGAATGTTGCGCCTCAATCTATTCATCACTACCATCCATTAGAGTCGCTAAAGTCTGTTTTCAGCACTCACTCAGTGCACAATGTCTTCCTTTTATTACCCGTTCTATCATTGTGTTTATTGAACACATAATTATGTCACAGACTAAAGTGCTTGTGCATTGAGGAAGGGCTTGGGGCATTCTTTCTTGGTTTATGTTTTAAACTATCTTCCGGCAGAGGTTGCATCGTACACTCCCCATGATGTCAACACACTTTGGCTACCTGAAGTAGTTTAACTCCAAATCCAGACAGTCAGTGATGTCATGATTAGGGATGACAATTGATCTTACTTCACCCTCTTGAGGAATGTTTGAGCCCACCCTGGCCCATCTGCCCATGAAAGCAATAGTGAAGTGGCTCCAGATTGCCCATCCTAAGCTATTTGCTGGGGGATGAATTCTTGCTTCAACACCTGGAGCTCTTTAGGCTCCTGCAGCACCACCACCTCCTCCTCTCCCCTTTGCCCTTTGTGGCCAGGCATATCTGCACCCATCTCTCATTGCTGCTCCTGAAGTACTATATCCTACATGCCAACTCTAAGTTCATGGTATGCACCCACTTCTGAAGATACTCCTTGAGTGACTCTGTAGACACCAGAACCTGCTCAGAATTGTTAGCCACACCCTCCTCCTCAACCATTGTCAATAATCCCCTCCTTTAAAACCACCTTCCTACATCAAACACCATTTATTTTATGTATTTATTCACATTTTTTTAAAGCGCACATCAGCCCAAGGGCATTATGATGCTGTTACATATATACATTGCTGTTTACAAAGGAAGGCTTGGTAGTTACATTGATATTTGCATTTACGGTTAATCTTGGGGTTAAATGGTACATAGGAGATAGCACATATAGTGCAATTTATGGATTCTCTGGACGAGGAGGGCTAGAGCGCTGGGATGTGGTAAGGGTTATATGAATAGGGTGGTTTTGAGGGATTTGCGAAAGGCGAGCAGGGAATGTTTTGCTCTGAGCGCATTGGGGAGGGCATTCCAGAGTTTAGGTGCTATGTGGGGGAAACTAATGCCACCGGCGTTGCCTCTTTTTATGGAGGGTACGCAGAGTTGGTTTGCATGGTGGCTCCTTATGGGGCAGGCAGAGATGTTTTTGGATGTAGTTTCTGATAGGTAGGAAGGGGCGGAGAGATTGATGCACTTGTGTGTAAGGGTGAGAATTTTGAAATTGATCCTTTCCTTGACTGGGAGCCAGTGAGCATTGCGTCTGGCATGGGATACATGGTCCCTTTTTGGAATGTGTAGGGCTGCGCAGAGTGTGTTGTTTTGTATTATTTGGATCCTGTTGATGTTTTTGTAGAGGTGCCTGCCAGAAGGGCATTGCTGTAATCGAGTCTAGCTCCTGTTGTGGCTCTGGCTATGGAGAGGCAGTTTTGAGTGGTTAGAAAGGGTTTTATGGCAGTTATGAGTTTGTGGTGTGAGCAGAGGCAGAGGAGATGGTGCTGACCTGTTTTGTCGATAGTGTAGAGTCTAAGTAGACTACAAGGGTCTTTACTTATGTAGAGACTGATATATTGGTGTTGTCGATGGTGAAGTGGGTGTATTTAGTTTTGAGTTTGGAAAGAATTTCCTTGGGGCCTAGGATGATGATATCAGTTTTATCCCCATTTAATCAGAGACCATTGATTGCCATCTAAGTTTGGATGGTGGCATATATCTGGAGGAGAGGATCTGCGTCATGGTCATATTCTCCAGTGAGGGGGAGGGGGACTTGGGTGTCGTCGGCATAGGTCGTGTATGCTATGCCGAGTGCATCCAACAAGTCAAAGAGAGGTTTGGTGAACAGATTATAGAGGGTAGGAGCAGTGCATGAGCCCTGGGGGACTCCACAGTTGATGGTGGTAGCGGCTGCATTGGGATGGTCAGAGTACACTTTCACAGCCCTGCCTTCTAGGAAGGAGGTGATCCAGGAGGTGGTTTTGTCAGAGAAATGTGCTGCATTGAACAGGTGGGAGGTGAGGATATCGTGGTCAACAAGATCAAACGTGGCAGAGAGATTGAGGAGGAGTAGGAGAGCAGGTTTGCCATTATCCATTATTTTGGTGATTTGGTTCTTAAGATCTAGGAGGGCAGTTTCTGTGCCCTGGCCTTTGCAGAAGCCTGATTGTCTTCTGCCTAGGATGGAATTGCATTCCAGATATTTTTGGATTTCGATGTGGGTGGCTTTATCCAGGATTTTGAGGAGGAAGGGAATGGTAGTGATGGGGCGGTAGTTATTGGGGCAAGCGGGGTCCAGGGTGGGTACTTTTAAGAGAGGGCGTACCCAGGCTTCTTTTAGACTTTGTGGTACAATGCTGGAGGAGAAGGATGCATTGATGAATGCTGTGATGATGGGGGTGAGTGAGTCTGCGCATTCTTTGATGATGGCGGGGGGAAGATGTCCCCTTTACAGGTGGGTGGTTTGATATGTTTGAGAAGGTCAGTAACTTCCATCTCTGTGACGTCTCTGAAGACGAAAGGGAGTATTTGAGAGAGATGTTTAAGTGGGGGGGCAGGTGTGGAATGTCCTGATTGGGGAGGGCTTTGCGCTGGGCTGATATTTTTCCTTGGAGCATTTTGACTTTGTTGATAAGAGCGTCCTGAATGCTGGAACACCAGGCTTTGTCCTTGATGATTTCATCCGGGGTGGTGGCGAGGGTGGTGAGGTCTTTGAAGATAGTGAAGATTTCCCTGCATTTTGAGTTAGCTTTGGAGATTATTTGGTTGAATGATTCTGATTTGGCTTTTTTATATGTGGATGAGATCACTTTAAATTCATTTAGTGAGGATTGGTTGGGCGAGGATTGCCATTTGGCTAGAGCTCGACACTTATTGCTGCATAGTATAGATAGTTTTTCCATAAACCATGAATTAGAATGCATTGATTTTTTCTCTTTTTTGTCTTCTAGAGGAGCTATGGACTCAATGGCTTGGGTGAGCACATGCCTATAGTTCTTGGCCAGCGATATGGGGTTGTTGTTAAATGGAGGTTTAAGTTCTGGGATATCAAGAAGCGTTGCAAGGTTGATTTTGTTTAGCTTTTGTAAGCTTCTGACTTTGGCAGGTGGGGCATATGAGAGTTTCTTGTGACTAGGAATGGTGGGAATATCAAATTGGATGATGTAGTGGTCTGTCCATGGGAGAGCTGAGATGTTAGTGATGGACGAGGAGCAGTTGTGGTCAGCAATCCAGTCGATGGATTAGCCTTTGCAATGAGTAGGTGAGGTGCCTTAACCACTACCTTCCCCATCTCATTTTCCATCTTGACATCCATCGGCCCTCCTCAAGCTCCCTGTTGGCCTCAGTCACTGACACAGAGGAAGTCGGGTTGTCCAGTGCCTCCACCCCCCCCATCAATCCCACTGCATAAAGGCACATGCTGCCTAAAGTCTCAGTGTGAAAAACTCAAATGTGCCAAAGGTGTCAATATGCAAAACACAAAGCAAATGGTAAAGACAAACACATGGATTCTCACACGACTCACACAATGAGCAAGAATTATCAAAACACACAAATAGAAGGGAAGTTGACTGAGCAGACCATGGGAACATTTCTCAGATTCACACACAAAGGTGTCTCTACAAACACAGAAAAGGAAAGGTATTAGCAAACATGTTATAGCTTTTCAAATTATTTGTATGACACAAAAGGAACAGAAAATGTACAAGAGTACCTTTTGTCTTTTGAAAAGTGAGTAATGGTAAAACATGAATATTAGAGATGGAGCCTAAAGAACGCACATACATATACAAAAGGAAATAAATCTGAGATTCAAACTCTCCTAAACATGCCAAAACAAACCAAAACTACCAATTTGGGAGCCTTTCCTGTAAATTCCTAAGTTTAACAAACAAACCAAACAAAACCCACAAAGAAAATAGAAAGCAAGCTGTGCCTTTTAATTGCCATCAGACTGGTTTTAGAATAGTTGAGGATCTTTAATTTGCATACATCCAAGAAAGGAGCATATTAAAAATCTACTTGCTGAATGAAAGCACACAAAGTCCCTGCATTACTGGGCTTTAGTGCAATTATGTAATGTAAAGTGTATACCCTGTGTATACATGTACTACCACCATTACATAATTTCGGCCAATTGGGTATAGAACACTTTGCTCTCTTTCCCTGCATCTTTGTCACCATTACAGCAACCTTTCCTTTGGGAGTGAGAGTAAATATATTGTTATTGACTCAATGCCAGTTGTTCATGCAAATATTGCGTATTTGTATTTACCCCCAAAATCCCAGCTGAGGTGGCATTTTGGCATCTGAAAAAAAGTGGGCGCACAAAAAATATTCATGACTCCTGTCAGTCAGGTTGTAATGTCAGTTGTGAATATTTGCAATACGTTACCATTAAGAGGCTTTTGTTGCTTATTGTTCACACACTTGTTTTGTGCATCTGGTCCAATATTCGCAATTACCACCATTTCCTGTATTATACACACAGAATGGCCAAATATTACATCACTACAGAACTTCACTGTGTTTAGTGAGCAAATCGAGATTATTCTTCTGCATTTCCAATGTACGCATCGACTAGTGCGAAGAACTACCAAAACGTGGTGTCTGCCCAATTTGGGATCAAGCCGCACTGTACCTGGCCCAATATTGGGTTGGCTTGTGGTGTACTGAGGGGCTTGGTAAATACCAGGATGCTATAAAACATCTGCTGAGCTTACCTGGGGGAAATGTTTACCGTGGGTTGCCCACGTGAAAAGAAATTTGTATGATTTGGATGAAGCTTAACTTTGAAAGAATTCAGATAATACTGTGAGGATAGCCTCCAATAGGTTGAAGAACACATCCTTTGATGCTACCAGGAGGATCATGATAGAAGGAGCTGGAATATTGAAAATAGGCCAGATTATCTAGCACGTAAATTGAACTTTGTACCCGAGGAGTATTTTGATAGTATAGATCCACTGTATGCAAGAACCCTGTATACTAGTTTCAGAATGCGCACATTACACATTGCATGTTTTACAAAGTCTAGGGCCCTAGTGGGGCTCAGGCGTGTGTTCCCTCTGTGGTATGGGTGAGGAGACACTTGAGCATTTTGTGTTACTATGGGATGTGTTTAAACCTATAAGAGTACAGTATCTTCTTAGGAAAGCAGGAATGTGTACTTTACAGGATGCATTGGAATTTTGCAAAAGTACTGCAGATTTTTTGAGAGGGGCTTGTGTAGCCCAATATGTTCCTCGGGCTTGGCTATGTCGAAGACAAATGTGCATCAAGGTAACTGACTGACCAACATAACAGAATATCGAATCTGTGTGTTCATGTTAGGTAGGATCACAAAAAAAAATGTACTATGGCTGTGAGAATACTCCCTTTATACTTTATAATATTTTTTTAGATACATGTGGTTTGTTTTAATATTTTTATCATATGTATGATCAAGTTTTCAACCTGTATTTTATATGCATATCTGTTCATTTTATGATTGTATGATGCACTTTGATGGCTTTTAACTGCCGAATAAAGTTGTTTTGATTGATTAGAACTCCCTAAGCACAATGAAATAAAAGCAGGTCTTGGATTCCTGAAACATATAAAACCAGCAAGTGAAATCCACGGAATTGCTGCTTCGCTGCAGTCTAATATTATACACATGGATCACGTGTTTAAAAGGCTGCTAAATCCATGACATTTTCATGAGTAGTTTCACACTTTCACTTATATAATTTAGAGAAACCTCTAAAGGTTATGGTTGAAAGTGCACAAACCCCAAATGTCACCTGTTCAAATTGACTCCCTAAACGTATAATTTGAACACAAATCTGGAAAATAAAAACCGAGGCGTTAACTTATTTTCAAATGCTAACAGTGGAAGAATGATAAAACTCTTAACATAACTATTTACCATTGATGTGTCCTGTCAAGTTAGCCAATTAGAACAAGCAAACAGATCATAAATGGGTGAAATGATATTTCAAATTGTCTTCTTGGATGGGTGTAATAACACTCACATGCGTGAAAGTGGCCATATTGTGGTAGAATGTGTGCTGGACAGACAAAGTGCACAGTATGTTGCATTTGCTTCCCTTAAAAATATTTAAATACATACTTTAATAATAATCTCACATTATATCTTGTCTTTGATTGACAGATGATTTAAGATGCAGAATAATTGGTTAGAATAAGCTATCAAGTGGCCAACATTTCTCGAAGATCACTTTTCAGGCACAGTACCAATAACTAAGCACCATGTTTGGTGAATGTTAGGGAGAATTCTCAATATGTGCTAATTCCCCTTACCTTTTGAGACCACCAGTAACTTTGCTGAATTTCTGGGATTTGATTTTTTTTACCTGGGAAGAGTGAGAGACTTTTTTCCCACGTCACACAGCACCTTCAGTGCAGTGGCACAGGGTTGTCTTTCAGACTTCCCAAGGTTTAAAACATCTTCTCTGGGACTGACTACCATCTCCCAGAGCATGTAAAGTTAAATTGACTTTACTAGTCTCTTTAAATTTACTGACCCAGCACACCCTATCTTCCTATAGAGTGCTGGAGGGGTTGCCTAGCTTACCCTGAGTCAAAACACTCATGTAATAGTAAAATGTTACCCTTTCCTACTTTAAATGGCTGGTGTCAGTGATTTAGATCAAACTACCATGATTCTTTTCCGACCGCTAACAACGGTAGCTAAAAATTGGGTCAGCCATTTTTTTCAATATGGCGCCCAAGACCTATCTGTAAAAACCGACTCCAGTAGACTTTTTTCGCCATTTCTTTTAGGAAAGGACCTTCTTGTGTTTGTCTCTGTGCGCCAAAACAGGTTTGGTCCCTTTATTTGTTGACCTTAGGCAGGCTTCAGTGCTGAAGCCCTCCTCTGGTGCCAGGGTGTCTGGGATGGACAGCATGTGAGGGAGTTGCCCCAAACTCCCTGTGCTTAGTCTCCTAGGAGACCTGAATGCACTCTGGCATGATTGGCTGGCTGGATGTCCAGCAAGGACAGCCACCCTGCTGTGTGAGTGACAGCCAGGCTGGAATGAATGGGGGAAACTGTTTAAAAGAAGGTCTCTGGGCTTTGGAAAGCATGTCGACCACTGGAACGAAAGAACCGAAGATGAGCTGAAGGAAGAGGACTGCTGCAACTCCTGGACGAACAGTGAAGCCCTGCTGCAGGTCCGAATTGCCTGAAACCCCATCAACAGAGAAGCCCTTCAAAGTTAACTTCTTCGCTTGAGTTTGGTGGGAACAACCAACTCGCAAGCCACCTGGACACCATCCACATCTGGTCGAATATTCATCCGAGTGCTGTTGAAAACCGGATAGCCAGAGGGAAGGAAACCAGCTCATGGACTTTAAGGCACTCACACCTTAAACCAATGTCTTGCTAAGCTTGTGGCCTCATCCCTGGGCAGTGCAGGAACCTTCTGACGTCCTCCTTCTTGTCCCCACAACTGAAGCTCAGGAACAGCAAGATCTGCTCGAACTGCCAGGAGCAACTGCCTCAGCTACAGCTCTGCTTCATTAACAAGGTACTGTCCAAACACAGTCCAGAAATTTTTTCGGCCATCGAGAAAGGGCGTAAAACGTTCCTCAACTATGAAGGCTTGTCCTTCCCTTAACATTCGACAAACTTTTTGCCTAGCCAAATTCTTCTAAACTATGTGGCAAAGACTTAACCGTTATCTGCGAGAACTGTGTTATCCTATACAAAAGACTCTGAACCATTGACTTTGGGCCAGGCCTATTGAGAAGAATTGCTGATTCTATTTAACTGAAACCTTTTTTGGCTGTCTATTCTTATAACCTTGTCTTTTTACCCTTTATTAAGTATTTGAAATGCCATTTTGCACCCACTTCATTTGGAGCTAAACTTGTTTATTCACTTACTGGTTGTATTGTTTGTGGTTTATTAGTGTGTGATATTGAGCTGCTTATGCTAGTGTAATGGTTTCTAACTGACTGAGTAAATAAATGTACATTCTTTTACCAAGAAACCTTCAGTAAGTGTATATTTGAATTACTGTATTTGTTGGTCCTTTGTGTAACTTGTTCTACTGCTCTCTTAAACTCTTGAGATAAGTCTGGATGCTCAGCCATCGCTACCACTTTACTGTGTAGTACAGGCTTGTACCAAAGGTGAAATTGTAATTACACTTCTAGTCCTAATTGCCTGTAGTGTTCCCAAAGGGTACTGCAGGTGATTCTGCCTAACACTGGTGTACAGCGGTGAGGATAAAGTATACTTGTTACATTTAGAGTGCTACTTTTACTTTTGTTCAAATAATCCTCCCAAGGCAAAGCAACACTAGTAAAGCAATTGGTTTATCATGACTTATATGCAAAGCTACAGACAGGAGACGCTAGTGACTTTAACTGTTGATCAATTGAGAGATATGTGTACAGCTAGGAATCTCACTGTAAAAGACAAAACGTTTGAATTTATAGAAAAGTTGTTAGAATACCAAAGTCAGGAGGCAATGTTGAGGGCACGGGCTGATAGGGGGGCACTGGGCGGGGATTTTAATGAGTTCATGGACATCAGTAATGGCAGAACACACGTGGGCAATAGAAACCCCGCCACACAAACCCAACTCCATGCCTTCTTATCTGCAATGGGTTGGGTGGACGCATGGCACACTCTCCACCCCACTGACAGATGCTATTCCTTTTTCTCCAACGCCCATAACTCCATGTCCCGCATAGACCACCTTTATGTTCCCCGAGATATGGCACACACGCTGCAAACTGTCACCTACCTCGCCAGAGGTATCTCAGACCACTCCCCCCTCCAGCTCACTATAAAACTGCCCCAGGCCAAGCGCCAATCCTCCTGGCGACTTAACGCATATTACCTGGGTGTCCCTGAGGTGTGTCAAGGCCTCATACAAAAGACAACCGACTACTTTACCCTCAACGAAGGGTCCGTATCCAGCCCTGTTACACTGTGGGAGGGCTACAAGGCACTGCTCTGAGGCAAAGCTGTTAGGGAGAATTCTCATTCTATGGCTAATTTCCCTTACCTATAGTGTCCCCCAGCAGCTTTGCTGGATTAGAAGGGTTTTTTTTTTCTCCTGCAAAGAGTGAGACTCTTTTTCTCACTCTTAGACATGTTTGCTATGTGTGCTCTAGGCTATTTTTTTGGTTTAATGTCTATGGGGTTTTTCTCACCCTCATAGGAACCATCTTTATACACATGTGTTACACAGCACCCTCCGTGCAGTAACACGGGGGTGTCATAGCGACCCCCAAACATAGACTCCATACCTTGGGACTGACTACTGTCTCCCAGGGCATGTAAAGTCCCCATTGACTTTGCTAGTCAATCTTTACGAACAAAACCAGTACAACGCATCTTACTATGGAGGTACTGGCAAGGCTTGATAGTTTTTCCCTTATGTTCATTTTCGAGAGGGGACCGTACAGTCCCTCTCTTAAAAAACTCTGGCTGGTTTCAGTGGTTACTACCAAAAATATTTGACTGGAAATATTTCCCTGTGGGATTTTCCCATTGTTCGAGGCTACCACATTTACTGACAGCCTCTAACATACCGCCCATTTATTTTTATATTAACTTTACTTCGGTAGGTTTTATTTGCCAGAACGTTTATATAAATTCTTTCTCCTGTCTTTCTCTAAGATCCTAACCCAGGTCGGGGATCCTTTGTTCGTCCTTTTGGTGGGCTTCTGCCAAGAAGCCCTCCTTTCGGTGCCACTGAGTCTGGGGTGGACCCATTGTGTGGGAGGGGGAGTGGGACCCCTGGACAGGGTTGCCTCAGCAACCCATGTCGCACTGTGCCCTGATAGGCTGGAGGGTCTCCTGCCAGGATGACCACTCCACTGTGTGAGTGACAGCTAGGCTGTATGAATGTGGATCTTTTTGCATAAAAGCAGGGTCCTGAGGACTGGAAGTGCAAGGCGTTGCCACTGGAACTAAGAAGCTGAAGAGGAGAGAAGCCAAAGACATCTGCATCAACTGAACCACCGGTGAAGCCCTGCTGCAGCATCTCACCACTTTTCTCCACACGATGAGAGAAGATCTTCATCTGCAAGAGCCTTCTTCCCTTGAGCTGGTGGGGCCAATCAGTTTGCCAATCGCCTTCCCGGACCTGCCTTGGTCGAATCGCCAGTGCCCTGCACTTGGAGACCGGATAGCCAGGCACCTGTCCACCCAGACCGCGATTTAAAGGAGCATACCTTTTATTTTGTTTGGCAGCACCGCGGCTGGTTTCATCCCTGGGCAGTGCAGTAACGCAAACCTTCATCCACGATGAGAGCCTCTCTTCCTCTGCTGGATCTCCCAAACTGCAGGAACTGCCAGGAACAACCGCCACCACAGGAGCCTCTTCTAAATTTTAAGGTACTTTGTCCCACCAGGCCTCCCTTTTTCGTTTGGTAGCGCTAAAGGTGTTTTAAATCCTTTACCTACCTGTTGGGTTGGCTGCCCCTATCCTCTAACTTTGTCTTTCACCTCTTGCAACCACCTTTTTGAATCGTTTAACAAAGGCTTGACTGCAGCTACAAGAACATTTTGTTCCTGGGCTCTTTCTTTGCCCTGTACCACTGACTCTGGCACAGGCCTATTGAGTCTGGCTAAATCTGTTACAACTGCATTCTCTAGATTGCTTCACACCTAGAAATGTGTTGGTGCACCTAAATCTTATAACCACCTTTCCTTCCCACTTTTTAAACTTGTGAAGTGCCATTTTGGTATTATACATGCTCAAGTACTACCTTGCCTAAACTTGTTCACAATCTTATTGGGAAGTATCACTAGGGCGCCTAAGAGCATATTCCTGCATAACTTGTTCTTTCCCTCCCTTGTGAGAAATTGTTAGAGTGCCATTTGTGTTTGGTTTTCACTGTGCCGTTTTGCTCAGTGTTCACTCTTGCTCAACCTTGTCTACAATTTATCTAGGGAGTTGTATATACTTTTCTTGACTTTTCTTTTATAACCGTGATTTATGTGTTGAACTGGAAGTGTGTAAAATAAATATATATTCTTTTTAATACAAAGCTTTGGTCAGTGTTTCCTTGTGCCATAGTACTGAAGCCCTATTGTGTAAACCCTGAATACTGCTCATCTCCTTCTTGAGATAAGTCTGACTGCTTAGCCGCAGCTACCAACTAAATATTTGTGGTGCAGACTGATACCAAAGGGGATTGTATTGCTCATACCTGTAGTCTTAATCTTCTGCAGTGCTCCCTGAGGGAACTGCACAGGATTCTGCCTAACACTGGTGGCAGCTGTGGGATAAAAGTATTGGATTTACATTTTAGTGTGCTGCTAGTACCTTGGTTCAATTAACCACAAGCCTAACAATCACAAAACGTTTATTTTAAACAAAGTCAAAGTATGGAAAGTTACAGCCAGGAGAGCCTCCTTACTAATACTGCTGATTATCTAAGGGATCTGTGTAGACAGAAAGGTCTTCCCGTCAAAGGCGAGAAATCAGAAATGATTGATAGACTGTTAGAAAAACAGAGTCTGGATAGTGGGGCTGTGGTGCCTACTACTCCAGCAAATGTAGCAAACATTGAGGATGTTAATGTTTATGATGTTATTGTTGAAGCAGATGAGGAAGTGGAGGATAACAATGTCACCCCCTCTGGCCCTCTGCCTGCTCAAAGGCTTCAACCTATGGCTACTGGACCACTGTCAGGTCCCACATTAAGTCCTGAATTTATCACTCTAGAAAAAATTAGACTTGAGCTAGAATTCAAAAGAATTAGTGCCCAAACTGAACAGAGACATCAAGAACTAAGGCTCAAAGAATAGGAGCTCAATCATGAGCTAGAGATGAAGAAATTGTCTTTGGAAAATGCTTCTCTCCCCGAATCCTCTAGATCTTCCAGTGCAAAAAGACCCCAGATGCCTAAAGAGATTGTGGTTATGTATGAACCTAGGTTGGATATATTAGATTGGTTAGCTATGTTTGAATACAATCATGGGCTCCAGGATATTACAGGGAATCAGATGATCCCCTGGTTATTCTCTAGCCCCCGCCCCCTGTTGCATCTGATGTGGTAATGGAGTTGGGAGAGGTGGATAGGATGGATTATGAATGTGTGAAGCTAGCTTTAATACCTAGATTTGTGAAGACTCCTTCCCAGTACCATAAGCGGTTTAGGACCCTCAAAAAGCGTGATAGTACCCCTTGGGCTACTTGGGTGAATGAGTGTTTGAAGAACTTAGAGGGATGGATTAAGGGTTACTAGGTTAACACTTATGAAGGAATGAGAAATCTTGTAATGTTGGATTCTATGTATGATGCCTGCTCTCCTAAGCTCAGACAGCACTTGGCTGATTCAAAAGAACTAGATTCTAGACTTGTGGGTTGCCAACAGGGCTACTCACAAGGATTCAGGGTCACTCAGAAAAAGGATGAGGAGAAGCAACCTAAGAAAGACAACAAAGAGAATTCAAATAATTTCACTTCCAAAGAGGGCCCCAAACCAAATTCTAAGGGTAAGCCACAAGGGGAACCTACTAAGGCTAGTGTACCTTCAGGTCCCAAACCAGAAGCAGGTCAGAACAAGCCACCATTCATAAAAACATTTGGGAAATGTTATGTTTGTAGCTCTACTGATCATGTGAAAGGGGATCCCAGGTGTAAAGGTAAACCTTCAGGGGTCCACACTGTCTCCTTAGCCTTCACTCCAGAGGGGAAAGTACATATGGCCAGTGAAAACTTTCAACTATTAGCTGAATACCCCATCAGAGTCTCAGCTAGTGCATCTTTAGTATCCCTAGGGTTGTGGGAACAACAGAATTTAAATGTGTATAATTCTATCCCTCCTAATACAAAAGAGTATTATAAAGACAGTGTCCTAGTAAATGGTCAGGAGATCCCTGCCATTAGAAACACTGGGGCCAGCATAACTGTGGTGGATGAATCTTCTTTCAAGGTGGATGATGTTGCTAGGGCGCCCAAACGCCTCACCAAGTTAGCTGGAGGGCCTGTGCAGATGCTTCCCCTATTACCAGCTCTCATCCAGTGCAATGAAATGACTGTGAGGATACCTGTTACTGTGCAATCTGAAGTTCCTGGAAGGGTTCTTTTAGGGAATGACCTTAAAGAGCTGGGAGTAGTGTCAAGTACTCCCAGGCCTCCCAGCAAAAGATTGCAGGAGCTCACCAGACCTGCAAGGGAGAGGACCTTGAGGGGCTCTCCTGAGGAGATGATAGAAAAAGAAATCACTCCTACCCAATGGAGTTACTAACTGCTATTTCAAAGCAACCAGTAGCAAAGGGGAAATCCAAGACTTCTAAGAAGAAACCTGCAGAAAGCAATCCAGTGCTTCCAACCAGGAAATCTCCTAGGTTGTCCAAAATCACACCCGTGATTCCTCCTCCAGCTGTGTCTGAGAGTGAGGTACAACCATGTTTGGTTGAATTAGAGCATGATGACTCAGATCTAGTAGAAGGCCAGGAACCCACTGGAGATCTGGATCCTGTGGACCATCCTGAGCTGCAGTCTTTACTGGCAGAAGGTGGCCCCAACAGGGCAGACTTCAGTAGGCGACAAAGGGAATGTCCAACTCTGGAAGGTCTTCACCACCAGGCAGCTTCTCAGCTTGAAGGACAAGAGCCTGGGAAGTATAGGTTACACTGGGAAGATGACCTCTTCTATAGTGAACAGACAGAGTCAATCCCTGGAGACTACAAAAGACTTGTAGTGCCCCAAGAGAACAGACTCCAATTCTTGAAACTAGCCCATGAGATACCTTTGGCTGGTCACTTGAGCTTCAAGAAGACCAAGGAACGGCTCTCTCTCTACTTTTATTGGCCTAAAATGGGGGCTAAGGTAGATAAATATTGCAAGAGTTTCCACACTTGCCAAACCTCTGGTAAGAGTGGCTCCAAGAATGTGGCACCTTTAGTGCCCCTCGCTGTGGTGGGATTACCATTTGAAAGGGTAGGTGTTAGGGAGAATTCTCCTTCTAGGGCTAATTTCCCTCACCTAGTGAGTCCCCCAGCAGCTTTTCTGGATTTCTGGAGTTTATTTTTACCACCTGGTAAGAGTGTACATCCTTTTTGCACTCTTACATGTGTTTTGGCCTATGTGTTGTAACTCATTGTGTGATCTTGGGCACTGGAGCACACCACTCCAGGTGCCCCTGTTCTTGTATGAGTTAGACAGCACCTTTAGTGTAGTAACCCAGGGTTGTCTTTTAGACTTCCCTCTGACTCCATTTCGCTGGGGCTGACTACTGTCCCCCAGAGAAAGGTAAAGTTGCCATTTACTTTACATAGTCATTTTACCACAGACCTAGTACACCCCATCTTACATGGAGTACTAGAAAGGGCTAATCTGTACCCCTTTTCTGTCTGTAACTCCCTGAGCATTGTTTTGCTCTTTTAAAATTTAGACTTGGCTGGTGGTAGTGGTATCTACCCTAACTTTTCTACCGCGATTATATTAGATAAACGTAGTACTGTTCTTGGCTATTATATTAGCCTCGAACATAAACCCGCTTGACCAAATCGTCTTTCTTTTGGCTCTGGTTGGGTTTATTTGCCATTTCTTTTTGTTAAAGTCCTTCTTGTGTTTTACTTTGTGCGGCAAACTAGGTTCGCCTTCTTTGTTCACCGTCGTTTGGCAGGCTTCTACAGAGAAGCCGTCCTCTTGGCCCCTCGGTGTCTAGGTGGGCTGAATGTGAGGGAGGGGTGTAGTCACCCCCTGCACAGGGTATCCTAGGAAACCCAAGTCGCACTTTGCCATGATTGGCTGAGGTGGTTGTCCCGGCTGGACAACCCCCCTGCTGCGTAATTGACAGCCAGGCTGTGTGAATGGGGTTTTCGCACATAAAAGGCAGGTCTCTTGGGCTAGAAGTCATAGTCGCCTCTGTAACTACAAGGAACCGAAGAGAAGTGGAGAGAACGACGGATGCTGCAACTACCCCGTCCCAGTGAAGCCCTGCTGCAGTCCTCAGCTATCTTCCCTTCGACGACTAAGAGAAGATCCAGTCCGGAGTCTTCTTCCCTTGAGCCTGGTGGGGATAACCAGCTCATCTTCTTCAGCCAGAGATCTCTGCCGTGGTCGAAATCGCTGCACACTGCTGTAGTGGTTCGGATAGCCACCTGCTGAGCCTCTCCTGTTTTTAAGGAGCACACCTTTGCGTTGTCGCTGCTGTCAGCTTCATCCCTGTGTGGTGCAGACCCCCTTCAGACGTCCTCCTTCACAACGAAGCTCCAGGAATCGTGGGTCTGTGGGAAACCAACAGGAACAACTGCCAGGACACCAGTTGCATCGAGGAAACTGGGTGAACCGCTTCATCCTCAAGGCTCGTCCTTGTCTTCCCTCCTTATTATAACTTTTGCTTCCGAACATTGACAATATTGAAGTACTTTTTGGCTACACGGAATCGTGAACTGTCTAACGCTGTGATCTTCGGCACAGGCCTCCAGTGTCACCTAACCTGGCTCCGACCCTTTGACTTTTGAAGTCCTGTTTCTGAGTGTTTCTCGATACTGTCTGCCTAACCTAAATATTGCCTGTGATTTTTGCCCCCAACTCCACCTGGGTATCTCAGGTGCTAAGTGTGTTTTTGCCCCATAGCATTTCATGTCACGGATACGCGTTTATTTAGTAGACCGAACTGTCAAAAAGTGATCACAACCGTATCTGCGGTATCGTGTTTTGTCCATAACACCGGTTCATTCAAACACAGGGTACTTACCTTGAGACTTACTGTACAAAGTGAATTGGTTAGTTGTAGAATATTTAACGTGTGGTTTTGTTTAAAGTTTAATAGAGGTGTTGTGTTTATAACTGATGGTTTAAAAATAAATGTACTTATATTTTTTACCTGAAACCTTGAGTCAGTGTTTGCTTGAGTCAAAGTAATTGTAGTCTCTTTGTGTAATCTCTGCTACTGCTCATATACTCTTGAGATAAGCCTGGCTGCTCTGCTACTGCTACCACTATAACTTGGTAGTATGGGCTTGTACCAAAGGTAAAACTTGTATTGCCACCTGTAGTCTTAATCAGGTGTAGTGGTCCCTAAGGGCACTGCACAGGATTCTGCCTAACAGTAGGGATCGACATTGTTGTTCCTCTTGACCCTCCAACATCTTCAGGCAACAGGTTTATACTTGTTGTAGTAGACCATGCTACTAGGTACCCTGAAGACATTCCTATGAGAACTGTTACAGCTCAGGCTGTGGCTAAGGCACTCCTTGGTATTTTTACCAGGGTTGGGTTTCCTAAGGAGGTTATATCCACCAAGGGGTCAAGTTTTATGTCCCACTACATGAAGGCCATGTGGAAAAACTGTGGAGTTACCTACAAGTTCTCAACAGCATACCACCCTCAGACAAATGGATTGGTAGAAAGGTTTAACAGAACCATGAAGAGCATGATAGGAGCTTTAGAGGACCCCCTTAAGAAAAAAGTGGGATCTTCTACTGCCATGCCTTCTTTTTGCATATAGAGAAGTGACTCAGGAGGGAGTGGGTTACAGTTCCTTTGAACTTCTCTATGGCCATCCGGTTAGAGGTCCATTGGCCCTGATGAAGGAAGGGTTGGAGAGGGCTCCTTCCCCCACACCAGTCAGAGTCACTGACTATGTGATAGGACTCCGGAGGAGAATGTCACACATGATGGCTGAGGCAAGTGATAACTTGAAAGCAGGTCCGGCTCTGGTTAAGCATTGGCATGACCAGAAGGCCAACATGGTTGAGTTTGCTCAAGACCAGCTAGTTCTTGTTATGGTGCCAACAAGGCAGAGGGCCTTGCAGGACATATGGATGGGACCCTTCAAGATTGTGGGAAAACTTGGAGAGGTGAACTATCTGGTGGTCTTAGGCAATCCTAAGGAGTCTCCTACAGTCTTTCACACCAACCGTCTAAAAGCTTATGTCTCGAGACCAGAACTGGGAGCTTTGCTTCTAGCTTCAGCTCAAGAGGAGGAGGAGAGTGAACCTCTACCTCACCCCCTCAGAGGCAAACCTTTAGATGAGAAATTAGAAGGAGTTAATCTCTCTTCTAATCTGACACCTGAACAACAGGAGGAATGCAACATTTTGTTAAATCAATGTGCCCCTCTCTTTTCTCTAGCACCAGGCTTGACCCCTTGGGGCCATACTGATATCAATACTGGTGACTGTTTACCTGTCAAAAGCAGGGGTTACAAGATGTCAGAAAATGTAAGAACCCACATCAAAGGAGAGGTCAACAAAATGCTTGATCGCGGGGTAATAGAACCCTCTACTAGTCCATGGTCTAGCCCAGTTGTGTTTGTACCAAAGGCAGGATCCAAGGAGTTGAGATTCTGTGTGGACTGCAGAGCCCTAAATGCAGTCACCAAGACAGATGCCCATCCTTTACCAAGGACAGATGAGCTGGTGGATAGACTTGGTTCAGCCAAGTTCCTCAGCACATTTGATCTCAGGTCAGGCTATTGGCAAATAGCCCTGACTGACCATGCCAAGGAGAAAACTGCATTCTTCACCCCAGTTGGCCTATACCAGTTTAAGGTTATGCCTTTTGGACTAAAGAATGCACCTGCTACATTCCAAAGGATGGTTAATCAGGTTCTGAATGCGATGGTGGACTTATGCATGGCAGACTTGGATGACATTGCAGTGTTCAGCCCTACTTGGAAAGAACATGTTGACCACCTATGATATGTTTTGCAGGCTCTTGAACAGGCCCATCTGACCATAAAGGCAAGCAAATGTCGAATTGGTCAGAGTAAAGTGGTCTACATTGGGCATGAGGTAGGAGGTGGTGAAATAAGGCCTTTGCTCAGCAAGACTGAAGCTGTGCGAAATTGGACAACCCCTTCTACATAAACCCAGGTGACAGCCTTCCTAGGCATCACTGGGTATTACAGGAATTTCATTGAGAACTATGAGTCCATAGCTTCTCCTCTGAATGAAATCTCCTCTCCAAAATTCCCTAAAAAGGTCAAATGGAATGAAGAGTGCAATCAGGCCTTTGAAAGTCTGAAGAAAGCCCTTTGTCAGGCTCCAGTTCTCAGAGCTCCTGACTATCACCAACCCTTCATTGTGTAAACATATGCTTCCAATATAGGTATAGGTGCAGTCCTCAGTCAACTGGACGAGAAAGGTAGGGAGCACCCCATTTGCTTCATCAGTAGGAAACTGAAGGAACCTGAAACAAGGTGGGCAACTATTGAGAGAGAATGTTTTGCCATTGTGTGGTCTTTGAAGAAGTTTAGACCATACCTGTATGGATCTACTTTCATTATTCAAACAGACCACCAGCCCTTGAGATGGTTGATGCAAATGAAAGGGGAAAACCCAAAATTGCTAAAATGGTCAATCTGCCTCCAAGGGTTTGATTTTACCATTGAGCACAGGTCGGGATGTCACCACCAAAATGCTGATGTCTCGCTAGGATGATTATAACCGACTAGAGGTAAGAGACTAATCCAGGAGTGGATTAGATCCTCCTGTCCCTTAGTCTGGCGGGGGGCTAGTGTTAGGGAGAATTCTCATTCTATGGCTCATTTTCCTTACCTATAGAGTCCCCCAGTAGCTTTGCTGGATTTGAAACGTTATTTTTTTTCCTGCTAAGAGTGAGACTCTTTTTCCCACTCTTGGACATGTTTGCTATGTGTGTTCTAGGCTATTTTTTGTGTTTAATGTCTATGGGGTTTTTCTCACCCTCATAGGAACCACCTTTATGCACATGTGTTACACGGCACCCTCCGTGCAGTAACACCCACAACCACAGGAGCCTCTTCTACATTTTAAGGTACTTTGTTCCGCCAGGCCTCCCTTTTTCGTTTGGTAGCGCTAAAGGTGTTTTAAATCCTTTACCTACCTGTTGGGTTGGCCACTCCTATCCTCTAACTTTGTCTTTGACCTCCTGCAACCACCTTTTCAAATCGTTTAACAAAGACTTGACTGCAGCTACAAGAACATTTTGCTCCTGGGCTCTTTGCTCTTTGCACTGACTCTGGCACAGGCCTATTGACTCTGGCTAAATCTGTTACAACTGCCTTCCCTAGATTGCATCTCACCTAGAAATGTGTTTGTGCACCTAACTCTTATAACCACCTTTCCTTCCTACTTTTTAAACTTGTAAAGTGCCATATTGCTCGGTTTTCACCTCGGTATTATGCATGCTCAAGTACTGCCTTGCCTAAACTTGTTGTTCACAATCTTATTGGGAAGTGTCACTAGGGTGCCTAAAAGCACATTCCTGCATAACTTGTTCTTTCCCTCCCTTGTGAGAAATTGTTGGAGTGCCATTTGTGTTTGCTCTTCACTATGCCGTTTTGCTCGGTTTTCACTCTTTGTCAAACTTGTCAACAATTTAACTAGGGAGTTGTATATACTTTTCTTGACTGATTTTAACATGCTTTTATAACCGTGATTAATGTGTTGAACTGGAAGTGTGTAAAATAAATATATATTCTTTTTAATACAAAGCTTTGGTCAGTGTTTGCTTGTGCCATAGTACTGAAGCCCTATTGTGTAAATCCTGAATACTGTGCATCTCCCTCTTGAGATAAGTCTGGCTGGTTAGCCACAGCTACCAACTAAATCTTTGTGGTTCAGACTGATACCAAAGTGGATTTTTTTGCTCATTCCTGTAGTCTTAATCTTCTGTAGTGCTCCCTAAGGGAACTGCACAGGATTCTGCCTAATAGAAGCTCTGTCTCTGATCACAGCACACCGTCGCCGCCAAATCCTAGAAATCTCTGAAAAGGAGGAGGCTGCGGCCAGGGTTGAAGAGGAATTCCTAGCCTCCGGTACGCCAGAGTCCAAAGAGGCGATGGTTACGGCACAGGAACTGTTTCGGAACCTGCCACTGGATAATGCCAACACCGCCCACTTCACCACACGCAGTCAGATCTATGCCACAGGTGATAAGGCTGGTAAGATCCTGGCCTGGCTGGAGCGACGGGACAGCGCCCACGGACATGTCAGAGCCATCAAAGGATCTGACGGGGTCCTGCATTAAATGGATGCAGACATAGCAAACGCCTTTGCCGCCTTTTACCTGAGTCTCTATGCCTCCAGGGACAACACGCCCACCATGGGGCCCCCACACTACCTAGATGCTACTGTGCTCCCCAGGCAGTCTGAAGCTCAGACCAATACATCAGAAGCCAAAATTGCAGAGGAAGAGGTGGCCGCGGCGCTGTCTCCGCTTCAGCCCGGTAAAACCCACGACTCTAATGGCTTCCCCGCCAAAACCTGGCGGAGAATGGGTGACTCGGTGGCTGGCCATATGCACCGTATGTTGGTACGCTCCCGTACCGACCGTATGCTTCCGGAGGACCTAAGGTGGGCCACCATCGTTGTGACCCCAAACCTGGAAACCCCCGGACCTCTGCGCCTCATACAGACCCATCTCCCTCATCAATGGAGAGGCCAAAGTGCTAGCCCGGGTCCTAGCCAACAGAATGCTAAAAGTCATCCGCTCCCTGGTCTACCCAGACCAGTGCGGTTTCATGCCAGCTAAATCTACTAAGATTAACCTGCGCAGGGTCCAATTTGCAATCAGCCAGGCCCCCAACATCAAAGAACCCCTGGCGCTTCTCGCAGTCGACTTCGAGAAGGCCTTTGATTCGGTGGGGTAGCCTGCCCTGTGGGACATCATGGAATGAATTGGGTTTGGGCCCAACTTAAAGTCTTGGGTCAAGCTTTTATACACTGCCCCGAGGCGACAGTCCGGGTGAATGGGATCTCCTCCAAGCCCTTCTCGTTGGGCAGAGGAACCAGGCAAGGATGCCCCTTTTCCCCCCTCTTGTTTGTATTAGCCATTGAGCCCCTTGAAATCAGACTGAGGGCATCCTGTGCATGGTCTGGGTTCACGTGGCCCTGGGGCGGTGAAGACCGGGTCTCGCTCTATGCTGACAGCCTGCTTATCTATATGAGCAGTCCTAGGGTTTCATGCCCTGAGATTACCAAAATCCATACAGAATACCAAACGTTCTGCAGGCTTTAAGTCAACATCTGTGATCTGTTTCCCCAAGAGGATGCTATATTAAGGACATTTCACTTTGTTTTGTTTCGAATAATATATTTTGTATGGAGTACAGCAAGCCGGCAGAGGCGATTCCCAACAACCCTGGCATTCAGTATATGTGCAGTTGCCATTGATTCCCAAAAGGACCTTCTTACTTTCCGACCAAGAGCCCACACACACACACTGCAATTAAAGTTAAGACCACTCCCCATCCCCCCGCGAGAAACTGTTGGAAAAATGGTTTCCAAAATGTGCAAATTACTGACCAAACCCACATAAAAAATATATAAAAAGCATTAGGTTTTATATACTAATGTTGGTACATTATTCTTATGTGTATAAGTGTGATGATGTATTTTACAGCAGCTTGTATTTGAGAATAGTTGGTACCATGTTGTATGCAACATAGTACCAGCTATTCTCAAATACAAACTTGTATGCATAAAGAAAAAAGAAATTCATTATATAGATTTCCAGTAATGATGGAAAAATATAATTTTGTCATGCTGTTACTGGCACTCATGTGTTCGTACTTTTACTAAGGTGGGACTGTAGGCATTATCTGAAAGGGGAGAAACTAAGCTAAAACATTATGTTTTTACCACTTAATTTGCAACATTTGTCCTACCTCTACTGGCTGTCTGACTCAGCGAGTCCCCATTGCTTCAGTTGTTCAAAGCTGAAAAACGTGCAATGCACAGGTCACAGAATAGCAAATACATATTGCATGGAGAAAAATGTATTATCACAACCTACCACCATAACATCATAATCTGTTCTGATCAACAATGAAACAAACTTCACATATCTCACTGTTGCAGTGTTTTGAAAGTTGATGGCTTAATTGGAGTTGGAAACCCGCTACTGGTGTAATAAAAATGGCTTAACCAGGTCTGCCTTCAGCTGCTCGATTTTCAAGCACTGTGCGTGTCCTTTATCAAAGTCCTGTTAAAACCAGGCATTGGCAAAGCCAACAGTTTTGGCTTGTGTATAAGTATTAGGCATTTGCCAGGCATTGCTATTAGATGCCGATGTAGTGCCTCAGAGGAACTCACACCATTTTGCACCTGCTACCATCAATGACCAGTCAATACCATTCCGGCTGTGCCTGGCAAGTGTCTTTCCCATGCCTACTAAAAAGCTCCAACTGTTGGCATTGCCAATGCTTGTTTTACTAAGCCATTACGCCTGTGCAAAATGACAGCACAGGGCAGTTGCAATAAGCATAGTGTGATCCTGTGGACTCATCCTTTCATAAAGGCATTTTGGGCTGAGGATGGAGGGTACAGAGGCTCCATCACTGCTGACATTTTCTAAAATCAGCGGATCATTTGCATATCTTTGGTATTTAACAAATCTGACGTACAAACTGTTCTGACAAATAGCATAATGGTGCTGATAGCGATACTATCTTTATACACAAACGTGTTCAAATGAGAACTGCAAACATTTCCAAACTATTCCTTTGCGCCATTTGCAGGGGTGTGGGGGACCCATAAAATCTGGGGGGGACAAGGGACACCTTGGGACTTTTCTTTTTTTATTTATTTATTGTTTTTTTAGTCAAAGAAGTAAGGCTATTAGGTGGTGTTGTATGCACTGCCCATAAACCAAAACTATTGGCATGGCAAGTGGACATGCGAGACACACATGCATCAAGACAAATCACACCGATAGAGCCCAGTGTTTACAGACTTCCCCTTCTACGGCTCCTAGGCCCCTCATAATACCTGAGGGGCATGGATGCCCTTTCTTTTTCCAGTGGCTATCTGAAAAGTGCTCCTTGTGTAAATGCTGCATACTGCAGCAATCGGGAGCAAATGAAAGGCAGCATGTGAGCCTTATGCAAAATAAACCAAGAAACCCAACCAGAGATGGCAAGACCTTCATTGCAACCCACAGCCCAACATAATTGCCACATTTGATCCCTAAAAAGGCTTAATTGGTAGAAACCCTTTGGCTTGCTATGATGCTGTTGATTTAAATGGCCAGTGTGTCCATCACACCGTATACTTGCCTCTTTCACCCTGAATTCTCAGTCCAGTGGCAAGGGCAGCATGTGTGCTCCACTCTGTATCATGGGGGGACTCGCCTGCTGCACCAGTCTGCTGTAGACTACAAGGTCACATGTGCTCTCTTCAGCAACAGCAAGAGAACAAGCAAGAAGCCGCAGACGGGCCTTGCACTTGGTGTAATTATGTGAATGGTATCCATGGCACAGCACAAGAATGAACACAACACTTCGCAGGGCGTTCTCGTTTGCAATTGCAGACACCTCACTTGGGACTTAGCCTCTCACCCTTTCTGCTGCACTGCAGAGAATTACAGACAGGACCTTTAATAGCTGTACTACCTGGATGCACGGCCAAAGGTCTTCTGAGAAGACAATGATAATAATACATTCCGATTAGAATTCTGAAACTTAACGAGATTGGAACACACACTTTACAGCACAACATTCAGTTAGGCAATTGGAAATGAAAAAAAAATATTGGTGAGAAGAGCAGGAATTTGGAGAGAAAGAATGCAAACTTTTTCTTGTAAACCAGGAAACAACGCACATTGGGGGCACCAATTCCAGAAAAGCAGCACTGCAAATAAAAATAAAAATGCTTAATCTGTGCTATGAATTCCAGAATATACCTGCCTGCATAAAGTCTAGGCAACTTTTTTCCCAATAAAGGAGAAGGAGAGATGTTTAAATTGCCAGGAATGAGTATAAGCAACAATGGCAAAAATGGCAACAATGGCATGTACTAGTAACTAACATTGGGAACCTTCAGCCAGGAAGCTAGAACCATTTTTTTGCTACCAGTGCGGCCATGATGATGTCCTTTGCGATTCTGAATTATGTAGCGGCTCTTCCTGTAGACAGAAGGTTAACCATGAACGCCTCACTTAGTCTCCAGGATTATCACGAGTACATCTCATCACCAATCAGAGTCCACAGGGATAATACCTCACCTTACTACTCAAAGTATGTCCATTCACCTAAAGGCCCGGGTTACAAACCCTAGGACATTACAAGGTGTCTCATTACAAGAAGGGACAGCACATGACCTTTTAACAAAGAGGATATCTTAGACAGCGATTTTGTGACACCTTTGTCCTTGTGATTTATATTAACTAGTGCACTGCTGCGGTTACATGCCAGGGGTGCAGTTATTATTTCACAGGGGCACACTCAGCGATCACTGGTGGCCAGTGTAGCTTTAACTCTTAAGTCAGTTACTAGCATCTCAAGTCATTTAAAGCCCGCAATCCAGGTATACTCATCAAATACAAGGTACAGCGCCATGTACTCAGGGGCCGTCATCAGCTGATGAGTGCAATTTCAGGGCCCAAATACTGATATTTAACACCAAGAAATGCCTTGTTACGCAAATAGCAGCCTCTCCTTTCCAAAGTAGTTTGTGCGTAATTGCCCATGAGGTGCAAATCCAAGTGAGTGTGAACCATGTTCCAAAGTGAGATATAGATGGAATGCAACATTCGAATGTAGATTGTATCATGCAGAATGGTTGTGGTGACAATAGTGGGCAAGCAATTGTACAATGGTTATTGATGGGCAAATGGAAATATTGACATAAGAGATTTGTTTCAAGCAGAATTGTTGGTGACATGGTTGGATGCATAGAACGAATAGCGAAAATAGTTCATGTCAATTATACTGTTGCACCAAGGAGAAGGGAAAGACAAAGGAAAAAATGGTGTTAGAAGTAGAGCGTGTGGAAACCGGGCTGTCTGAAGCCAAAGCAATAAAGTTGGATGTGTGTTTTACAGCAAGAAGATTATAAGTAGGATGTGAGCTCCAGCGTGATGGCTCTGTTTATTTGTACTGGCACCGCTGGGGAGGGGAGGCATGGGCTATGTGTGACGGGAGCAAGGTGCAGGTGCTGGAAACGCTGTGTGGGGGGAGTGGGGGTTCTTCTACTTTTGCGCTACCGCGCAGAGGCAAGTACAGGCCAGCGTGCGGTGTAGCACCCTCCCCGAGACTGCAACCCCCAGGATGGTTCAGAGGCTGGATCCCAGCCCTGCAATGCCATCTGCTCTGGAGCTGCTGCCCCTGCCGTGCCCGAACTCCACCACGCACCCACACTGGCTCTGCCCCACGACGAGAAGGAGCCGAGTCCTGTCACCGATGATGCCTCATTAGGCATGGGAGGGACCGGGCTAATTAAGGCAACTTGGGGGGCAAGGGGGTAGGCGGAGGTGTACAGGAGCCACATGTGAGAAGGACAGGAGAGAGCCAGCTGAGGTAACAACCTGTGGGGTAAGCATAAATGGGGGCTGGGATGTTAACCTATAGGCCCGGTGGGGCCTGTGATGTAGTAAACATGAGTGCCAAGCAAGGCTAGTGGTGGCCTGGTTGGGTGGGAGGTTGCCCTGTGGCTCGCGTGCTGAAGGGTGAGTTCCTGGATTGCTGCAAGAGTGAGTCTGAGATATTGTCTGCAACAAGGATGGCCTGGAGGCATGGGTTTGTGCTTGTTTGCAAAAACGGCTGGTTCCAGAGGTGGGAACGGGGCTGGTGTGCTGGGTGGGAAGGCTTTCTGATGGGTGCAGTGGCTTGTGAGAATATGGAGGGAGTCTGCGCGTCGCTGTGAGGATACCTCAACTAAAAAGGAGATCTAAATTCACACCAAACCTCCAGGGCAACAATGCATTTGATTTGTCTGGTTTAGCATTCAATGCACAATATAGCAGCTGCTGTCTTTTATTTTGCAAAAAGACCCCTAGAGGCAGTTCCAGGCACCGACATCACTGGGCAGAATCCTTCCCGTTTCTGTAACTATTCAAGTACACCAGAACAAGAGCAGGATTTCAAAATAGGGGTGTCTCACTCACCGTCGTCCCGAGCCTCGGAAGCCTAACAGCACGTGTCGCTTTCTGCTGCTGCTGGCTTGTTCTGAAGGTGAGGAGGAGGCTGCAAGCTGCGCAGCAGTGCACTGCGCACTCCAGCCCAGTTGGCTGGCATGTGCCGTATTCCCTGGGGGTGGAGAAAGGGGAACGCTTGCACAAGCAGGAGTTGTTCTCAACAACTCTTGGTTGTGGTCATGCGTCGTTCTCCTCCCCCTCCCCCACTGTTGTTGTTCAGAATCATCATGGGAATCAAAACCACGGCCCGTGCCTGCTTCACAGATCAAAGTGTCAAGATTCAAGAACAGGGGCCGGGGCTGCACGCACACACAGGACACACACACAAACTGGGAGGGTGTGGGGGGGATTTGTCCCCCCGATATAATTGTACACATTGATTTCATTTGCTGCTGCAGCCATGCTGCAAAAAAAAAATAATTAATAAAAACACACACAACTTGTTCAGCACTTCTGGGGGCCCCCTCCAGAAGTGCTGAACAAGTTGTCCTATAGGGACATCCCGGGTGACCCCTAGTCCCGAGGACTTTTTTCGATGCAACCTCCAACCCGTGGTGAGCAGGCTGCAAGCGGACGTCACTCACTGGCAGTCTTTACCTCTGGGCTTGTGGGAAGAGCCGCCCTGTTGAAAATTCTTTCCCTACCAAGGTTCCTTTATGTCCTCCAGAACGCTCCCATTCACATCCTCCCCACAACCTTCTCTAATATGGACTCCATCCACTGGAAACTTCTTTGGGGTGGGAAACAACCCTGCATCACCTTGACCACCATGCAGCGATCTGTCTGGGAGGGTGGCCTGGGTATACCCTGCCTTCGGGCCTATTACTGGGCGGCACAATAAGGTGTCTTGAACGAATGGCTCCATGCAAATCCTGCTACCCCTACACGTCGGTAATGAGATCAGGGGCATGGGATAACGAACGCCTCTCCGGGTTTTATACGGTACGGACACGGCCACGGCCAACCCCCCAGGTATGATACGCCAGATACGGCTGGTGTGGAGGGAAGCTCTCCAACATATTGGGGGGAGGGACGACCAACACTGACCCAACCGATGTGGGGCAATGAATACATCCAAGAAGTGGTCACCATGGGCCGATTTCCTGGTTGGGAGGACCAGGGCATATGAACCCTCATGGAGGTCCTACACGATGGACACCTCAAACCATTTGAAATATTACAGGAAGAGTTTGGTCTACCACCCGGGGACGTATACAGACACATGCAACTGGCACATGCACTACACGCACAATTCCCCAACCTCTCAGACATCCCTTCAAGCTCACCCCTCGAGGTCAATGTACTACACACAAGGATCCTAGCAAAACCCACCTAAACACTATATCAGGTTATTACCACATTCGGGGCTCAGGAACTAACACACCTGCGAGAGAAATGGGAAAGCCTACTGGGTCCCCTGGAATCAGAGGAGTGGGTGGAGGCCCTGATGTTCCCCCGCAAAATAGGCATTGATGCTAAATTAAGGTTAATACAGTACAAAATACTCCACCAGACATACCTCTCCTGGGCAGCGCTCGCCAAATGGGGACTGAGGGAAGACAACCACTGCCCCAAGTGTCATAGGGAGCCTGGCACTTTTTACCATATGCTCTGGCAATGTGGTGTTATTCATAAATTCTGGAGGGAATGCATGCACGAAATCAACAAGGTTTGGATAACCCGGCACCGTTGGAACCCAAGGCTGCACTGCTGGGCATCCAGGGGGAAACGGATCACACAAAGGGAGAAACAACTTTTGTGGCCATAGCGCTGGGCCTCACTAAAAGACTTGTGGCCACCACATGGGGGGCGCCCGACGGGCCCACCATTAACAGATGGACCAATGAGATGGACAGGTGTGCGTCCATGGAAAAACACATATACGCCGCCAGGGGCTGCCCTGCCAAATTCCTGAAAGTATGGGGCAAATGGTCTGGCATTATATGACTAAGAAGGTCTTAACACCAACCCCAAACTATTGACTGTCCCCCTCGCCCCGCCCCGCCCTGCCCTGCCCCCGGTGGAGCCACCCTCCTGTCAGCCCACCTCTCCCTGACAAACTGGCTCATGCCCATCCACTCTGTGGTGACCTGACCCACTCACCACTGTCTAATATATGCGTGATATCCAGCTGGCATCCCGGCTGGCCTACCTCCTGTCTGAATGTGTCAATCCCATATTTGGTTGTTTGTTGGACGGCGGGTATGCCCGCCTTGTTGTTGTAAACCAATAAAAAGAATTTATCAACAAAAAAAATAAGATACCTGTAAGTGTGCAGAGTGAAGTACCTCGGAAAGTCCTGTTGGGGAATGACTTAAAAACTCTTGGAGTTGTATCAAGCACCCCCGGGCCTCCCAGCAAAAAGAAACAGGAGCAGACTAGGAAGGCCAGAGAGAGTACCTTCAGGGGCTCTCCAGAGGAGATTATAGAAGAAAATGTAACTCCCAGTCCACAGGACTTACTGACTGCAATATCTGAGAAGAAGGTGGAGAAGGGGCTTCCTAAAAAAAGGAAGAAAAGAGCCAGCACTGCTGTGCTATCAACCAGGACACCCCCGAAAGGACTGTCCGAAGTCACACCTGTGACTCCTCCACCAGCTGAGGCTGAATGTGTGGAACAACCTTGTGTGGTTGAATCAGCTGCTGAGGAATCAGAAATGGAAGAGGACCTTGCTCCTTTTGGAGATGTGGATCCTGCAGACCATCCTGAGCTGCAGTCTATACTGCAGAAGGCGGACCCTGTAGGGCAAACTTCAGCAGAGGTCAAAGAGAGTGTCCTACTCTTGAAGGTCTTCGCCAACAGGCAACTTCCCAGCTGGAGGGGCAAGAGCCAGGGAAGCATAGGTTGTACTAGGAAGATGGCCTCTTCTATAGTGAACCAACTGGGTCTATCCCAAGGAACTACATAAGACTTGTAGTGACTCTTAAAAGGAGACTCCAGTTCCTACAGTGAGCCCATGAGATACCTTTGGCTGGTCACTTAAGTTTTAAGAAGACCAAGGAAAGGCTCTCTATATTTCTACTAGCCTAAGGGGGGGTCTGATGTAGATAAGTTCTGTAGGAGCTGTCATACTTGTTAAACCTCTGGCAAGAATGGGGCCAAGAATGTGGCACCCTTGGTGCCTCACCCAGTGGTGGGAGTTCATTTTGATAGGGTAGGAATCAAAATTGTTGGTCCCTTAAACCCTCCCACATCTTCAGGAAACAGGTTTATCCTGGTTGTAGTAGACCATGCTACTAGGTATCCTGAAGCAATACCTATGAGAACTGTTACAGCTCAGGCCATTGCTAAGGCCCTACTAGGTATTTTTTACCAGGGTAGGTTTTTGTAAGGAAGTTATCTCTGACAGGGGATCCAATTTAATGTCCCACTACATGCAGGCCATGTGGCAAAACTGTGGAGTAACTTACAAGTTCTCAACTGCCTACCATCCTCAGACAAATGGATTGGTAGAGAGGTTTAACCGTACAATGAAGAGCATGATAGGTGCTTTAGAGGAACCCCTTAGAAGAAAGTGAGACCTTTGACTGCTTGCCTTCTCTTTGCTTATAGAGAAGTCCCTCAGGCGGGAGTTGGATTTAGTCCCTTTGAACTTCTTTATGACCATCCCAATAGAGGCCCCTTGGTCCTAATTAAGGAGGGGTTGGAGAGTGTTCCTTCCCCCATGCCAGTGAGAGTCACTGACTATTTGATAGGTCTCCGGAGGAGAATGTCACACATGATGGCAGAAGCATCAGACAACTTGAAAGCAGGTCAGGCTCTGGTGAAGCATTGGCATGACCAGAAGGCCAACATGTTTGAGTTTACTCAAGACCAGCTAGTTCTAGTTATGGTACCTAAAAGGCAGAGGGCCTAATAGGACAAATGGATAGGACCCTTTAAGGTTGTGGGTAAACATGGAGAGGTCAACTATCTGGTGGATTTAGGCAATGCTAAGGAGGCTCCCAGAGTCTTTCACACCAACCATTTAAAAGCTTATGTCTCAAGACCAGAAGTGGGAGCTTTGCTTCTAGCTTCAGCTCAAGAGGAGGAGGATAGTGAACCTCTACCCGACCTACTCAGAGGCCAGCCTTTAGATGAGAAAATAGAAGGAGTTAATATCTCTTCTAATGTGACACCTGAACAATAGGAGGAGTGCACGTTTCTGTTAACTCAGTTTGTCTCCCTGTTTTCACTATCACCAGGCTTGACCCCTCAGGGCCAGCATGATATTCAAGCTGGTGACTGTTAACCTGTTAAAATCAGAGGTTACAGGATGTCAGATCATGCAAGATCCCACATAAAGGAGGAGGTCAACAAGATGCTAGATCGTGGGTAAATAGAGCCCTCTAACAATCCATGGTCTAGTCCAGTTGTTCTAGTACCAAAGGCAGGATCTAAGGAGTTGAGATTCTGTGTGGACTATAGAGCTCTTAATGCAGTCACCAAGACTGATGCCCACCCTTTACCAAGGACAGATGAACTGGTGGATACACTTGGTCCAGCCAAGTACCTCAGTACATTTGATCTCAATTCAGGCTATTGGCAAACAGCACTGACAGACCATGCCAAGGAGAAAACTGCATTCTCCACCCCATCAGGCCTCTACCTGTTTAAGGTAATGCCTTTTGGACTAAAGAATGCACCTGCTACATTCCAAAGGATGGTTAATCAAGTTCTGAATGGGATGGAGGACTTCTGCATGGCATACTTGGATGACATTGCAGTGTTCAGCCCTACTTGGAAAGAACATGTTGACCACTTAGGGTATGTTTTGCAGGCTCTTGAGCAGGCCCATCTGACCATGAAGGCTACTAAATGTCAAATTGGTCGAGTAAAGTGGTCTAACTTGGACATGAGGTAGGAGGAAGTGAAACCAGGCCATTGCCTAGCAAAGTAAAAGCTGTACAAAACGGGGCCACCCCTATTACTCACACCCAAGTAAGAGCCTTCTAGGCCTCACTGTGTACTATGGGAACTTCATTGAGAACTATAGGAACATAGCTTCTCCCTTGAATTTGATCTCCTCTCCCAAATTCCCTAAAAAGGGCAGGTGGAATGAGGAGTGCACTCAAGCATTTGAAGGCCTTAAGAAAGCCCTTTGTCAAGCTCCAGTTCTAAGAGCTCCTGACTATAACCAAACCTTCATTGTGCAGACAGATGCTTCAAATGCAGGTATAGGCGCAGTCCATAGTCAACTGTATGAGTAAGGTAGGGAGCACCCCAGTTGCTTCATCAGCAAGAAGCTGAAGGAACCAGAAACAAGGTGGGCAACCATAGCGCGTGAGTGCTTTGCTATTGTGTGGTCACTGAAGAAATTTATGCCATACTTGTATGGATCTACTTTTGTGAATCAGACTGACCACCAACCCTTGAGATGGTTGAT
This sequence comes from Ambystoma mexicanum, assembly GCF_040938575.1. NCBI lineage: Eukaryota > Metazoa > Chordata > Amphibia > Caudata > Ambystomatidae > Ambystoma > Ambystoma mexicanum. The sequence goes on from NC_090936.1 coordinate 698,503,888, forward strand.
GCAAATGAAAGGGGAAAACCCAAAACTACTGAGATGGTCAATCAGCCTGCAAGGATTTGATTTTACCATTGAACACAGGTCTGGGTGTCACCACCAAAATGCTGATGGTCTCTACAGGATGTTTGACTGACTGGAGTAAGGATATTCCTCCAGGAGTGGATTAAATCCTCCTGTCTCTTAGTCTGGGGGGGATGAGTGTTAGGGAGAATTCTCAATATGTGCTAATTTCCCCTACCTTTTGAGACCCCCCGCAACTTTGGTGGATTTCTGGGATTTTACTTTTTTTACCTGGGAATAGTGAGAGCCTTTTTTCCCACTCTTCCATGTATTTCGATGTGTGTTTCACTTTTGTGTTCTTTGGTTAACAAGTTTTAAAACAATTCCATGGGCATCATCTTTTTCTGTGTGTCACACATCACCTTCAGTGCAGTGGCACAGGATTGTCTTTAGACTTCCCATGGTTTAAAACACCTTCTCTGGGACTGACTACCGTCTCCCAGAGCATGTAAAGTTAAATTGACTTTACTAGTCTCTTTAAATTTACTGGCCCAGCACACCCTATCTTCCTATAGAGAGCTGGAGGGGTTGCCTAGCTTCCCCCGAGTCAAAACACTAATTTAACAGTAAAATCTTACCCTTTCCTACTTAAAAATGGCTGGTGGCAGTGGTTTAGATCAAACTACCATGATTTTTTCCAAACGCTAACAACAGTAGCTAAAAATCGGGTCAGTCATGTTTTTCAATATGGCGCTCAAGACCTATCTGTAAAAACAGGCTCCAGTTGACTTTTTTCGCCATTTCTTTTAGGAAAGGTCCTTCTTCTCTCCCTTTTCTCTGCGTGCCAAACCAAGTTTGGTCTCTTTATTTGTTGGCTTTTGGCGGGCTTTAGTGCTGAAGCCCTCCTCTGGCGCCAGGGTGTCTGGGGTGGACAGGATGTGAGGGAGGTGCCTGAACTCCCTGTGCTTAGTCTCCTAGGAGACCTGAATGCACTCTGGCATGATTGGCTGGCTGGCAGTCCAGCAAGGACAGCCACCCTGCTGTGTTGTGACAGCCAGGCTGGAATGAATGGGGGAACACTGTTTAAAAGCAGGTCTCTGGGACTTGGAAAGCAGAGTCGACCACTGGAACGAAAGACCGAAGACTAGCAGAAGGAAGAGGACTGCTGCAACTCCTGGATGACCGGTAAAGCCCTGCTGCAGGTCCAAATTGCCTGAAACTCCATCTACAGAGAAGCCCTTCAAGGTTTACTTCTTCCCTTGAGTTTGGTCGGAACATCCAACTCGCAAGCCACCTGGACACTGTGCCCATCTGGTCGAATTTCCATCAGAGTGCTATTCAAACCGGATAGCCAGAGAGAAGGAAACCAGCTTGTGGACTTTGAGGCACTCACACCTTAAACCAAGTCTTGCTTAGTTTGTGGCCTCATCCCTGGGCAGTGCAGGAACCTCCCAACATTCTCCTTCTTGTCCCTACGACTGAAGCTCAGGACCATCGAGATTTGCTCGAACTGCCAGGAACAACTGCCTCAGCTACAGCTCTGCTTCATTAATAAGGTACTGTGCAAACACGGTCCGGAAAACTTTTCGGCCATCGAGAAAGTGCGTAAAACTTTTCTCAACTACGAAGGCTTGTCCTACCCTTAAGATTCGTCATACTTTTCACCTAGCCACATTCTTCTAAACTCTCTGGCAAAGACTTAACCGTTATCTACCAGAACTGTGCTATCCAATACAAAAGACTCTGCACCATTGACTTTAGCTCAGGCCTATTGAGAAGAGTTGCTGGTTGTATTTAACTGAAACCTTTTGCCCTGCCTATGAATTTATTTGCGCTGTATATTCTTATAACCTTGTCTTTTTACCCCTTTATTAAGTATCTGAAGTGTCATTTTGCTTCCACTTCATTTGGAGCTAAACTGGTTGTATTTTTTGTGGTTTATTAGTGTGTGATATTGAGCGGCTTATGCTAGTGTAATGTTTTCTAACTGACTGAGTAAATAAATGTATATTCTTTTACCAAGAACCCTTGAGTAAGTGTATATTTGAATCTCTGTATTTGTTGGCCCTTTTTGTAACTTGTTCTACTGCTCACTTAAACTCTTGAGATAAGTCTGGCTGCTCAGCCATCGCTACCACTTTACTGTGTAGTACAGGCTTGTACCAAAGGTGATGTTGTGCTTACACTTGTAGTCCTAATTGCCTGTAGCGTTCCCAAAGGGTACTGAAGGTGATTCTGCCTAACAGTGAACATCACTGGCGCTCACGTCCTAGATGCAACGTAAGCTATTTAGTTAAAACACTTGTGTACTAAGTTCCCGAGGCTCAGGCCAACAATGCAAAACAAGCCCACAGAGGTACATGGTCAGTACTTGTCAGCGATGTTTTTACACATAGCTTTCTTTTATCATGTGAAATGACCTCATTGTCCACTGATCACAACAATGGTTTGCCCCAATCTAAATTCGATATTGGTCATGAATAGGCTTCCAAGATGCTGCTTATCATTTCACCTTCATGCTGCGGCCAAGGCTAAGGGAGGGCTACAAGTGGGATCAGTGTGTAACATAGGCATCTGATCATCACGCACATAGGCCTTCAGATCGTTAACACCCTCTGTAGTAGCAGTGGCTGTAGCTTTAAAAGCCTACCTGCTGAACCTGTTATAGTCTCATGACCAGGGTTTGAACTAGGACTGACCACCTCATGAATTGGGTAACCTCTAATCAACTGGTTTCCAGCGTTTAATATACCCCACCACTTTTACTTTTAATGCGTTCTGTAATGTGTATACTGTAAACCCGTGACATGTATTGAAACTTGATTTATAATTTTGGTTTTCACTTATCCCCTGGGGTTCTGATTCACAGAACATGTTTCAATGGGATTGCGCCATTATAAAATGTTTCTGTGAATCAGGCCATGTTTGGTTACATACTTTTTGGCATGGGAAATAAGCACCGGGGACCATGTCCTTTTTTACTACTTGATAGTTATATTTATCTCCTGTTTTTTCTTTACATATTTAATGCATGACGCCTAATTTACAGTACATTTCTCAATGAACCTCAGCTCAGAAATTATGTTGGTTTTCATGTAGTTCTGAACAGGTGATATTTGAATCCTGTACATATTATCTTAAGCCGAGCCTGGCCATTTTGATATCTGGAGAGAATAGCTTCATCTAGCAAGTTAGTGAACAGAACAGAACCAATTAGTGAACTGAGCAACAATTGTGATTGCTATGCCACGTGTGCACAAGAGTGCCCATAGCACTGTACACTGTGATTATTATTTGTATTCTGTATTGTGTAATTGTATTTTTTCTTAAATAGCTTGACACCTAAACAAAAGAACCACAATATACTTTAGGAAATGCCTACTGCAAAGGTTGTTGGTGGAGGTGGGAGTCAAAGCCAGCTCCCTTGCTGGCTTCTTCCCACTGAATGATGATGCCTGCACCACTTCACAATCAGCACCATGAAGATGAAGCCAGAAGAAGTGTAGAAGAGTATCAACCTCTCTTCATGTGCCACAATGCACTATGCTACAAATTGACAATGACATTGCACTGTACTACAGTACATAAGGTTCATTGCCAGTCCAATTGTTTCTGCCTCTGTTTCCATTTATACCATTACAAAACCAACAAAGACAACCATTGGGAAAGCTAGTTTCGGTTTTTAGACAGACATTTGCACCAGACATTCTTCTTATACCAGTTATTGCATTCATCATGGCTTATGAAGCCAAACATGCCTCATTCGATCATCTGCTGCCCAACGAGAAACTTCTCCCAGACAAAGATGCGAAAATGGGAGCTGCGGCAGCTCAACCATTACCATCAGCATTTTCCATAGTAGTAGGCTACCCTGCAGCACCTGGATGGGTTCTAGGCCAATGCTAAACAAAAGGTTGTACAATGAGCCACATCACTTTCAAACACAGAACCAAAATTGATGCTAAATACACATTAGAAAAGGTTTTAATTGCACCCTATTTTTAAAATAATCTTTTTCAGTATACTTACCACACCCACCCATTAATATCATCATTAACATGTGTTCCTGGCGTTCAACATATATGCTGGAAAATGTCATAAAAGGACAACCATATTTTTACCAACATCAATTACATTAACCAGTATAGCAACCTCAGTGGCAAAAACATACCAATACAAAATACTGAAACGAATCCTTTTTTTACAATCTCTATAGTATTTCTGTATTTATATTCTGGCCTAAAGCGATACATGCCATGGTCAAGGCAAGGATTGGAATGTATGTATAAGGGAAATGTAATGATTCAATTGGAGTCCCAATTAGTTTGCCTGATAATACCAGCATCCTATGTTTCTCCATTCTGAACACTATAAAGGAGCTATGACACTGAGTAATGCAGTACCATTCTGACTCTGAGTGGTAACATCTGTCTTTCATTAATTGACTGCCCTATCATCAGGATCGTTTCTTCCTGCCTGAACATGACAACAAAGTGGCCAGTAACTTTAATGCTAAAAAAAAACCTTGCTTTGCTCAAGTGTGTTGTTGGTGGCCTAGAACAGGTCATGAAATAATAAACGAGGACACAGTTTGTGCGCAAGCAAAGAAAGCTCCAGGAAAACATGCAGGATTGTTAAATGCACTGTCTATACCTGCTGTTCTTTAGCATAACATTAGTTTCGGCTTCATAAGAGAGCTCCCTGTCGTTCATGCTTGTACTACCCTTCTTGTGGTTCCAGATATGGTTATGAAGATGAAACACGTATAACTGTTGATGCTTTGTCCTCAGCCATACAAACTGCCTTCTTGTTGCAGAGACATGTTTTCCAATGACATGGTGTACCTTCTATGTTGGTCTTGGATCGTGGTTGCAGTTTACCTCACATTTTGGTGGTCCTTCCATGCCTTTAGAGAAATGGGATTTCACCTGCTCTTGGCCTACCACCCATACACTGACGGGCAAACTGAAAGTCTAAACCAAACTTTGGAACAATAGGAGTCATCACGACTTTAACAGTCATTTTGTGATTTTTCTGTGACATTTCCCCCAAACTCCTTTACTGTTACCACCACTCTGTCTGGTCAATTTACTGCCAGAAAATGCATTGTGGTAAGGCAGTGATACTCCCAATGTTTGGCGTCCAGTGGCCAAATGGGATTTATGCAGATTTACAAAGAGCAGGAATACTGCAGTGGTAAATCAGCCAATTTTTGAAGGTACAGTGGAGAATTTGCCTGTGGCAATTTGTCAGAGGTAAATCATCGACAGAGTTCAGTGGTGAGGGAAAGTGTCTTTAATTGATCAGTCAGTAATTCTGTTATTGCCATTTTACCAACATTTTAACCCTACCACTGAACTTTAAATGAGGCCCATATCTTGTTGTTTCCGCTTGAAACAGTAACATCATTGGTACTTCCTTTTCCCAATCCTATAGTTTTCATTGAATACCATTACACACTTCCAGAAAGGTACCTCTCCTTTTTTGGCCATGTATAGTGCACATAAGCATATGTTGTCTGTGTACACCATAGGTTCCACAGCTGTTCTTCAAGATTTGGAAACAACTCAAACCATCCCACAGGTTCATCAGCAAGTAAAGAAACACCTAGATTGGCACCAAGTTGCAAATAAGGACCAGGTATATAAGTGGCAGTCTCTGGGTCCCATTCTAACTTTAGGAGTCACAGTACTGTTATGGACCAAGTATCTTTGACAACAAGGCTGAAACATGTGTATGGGGTTGCTGTTGGTACTCTTGTTCAGAGAGGAATTGCCATAGCATTTCGGTGCTGGACTGCCCATGTGGGCGGGACAAAGACTGATATGCAAATAGATATTTCCCATCTGTGAAAGGTACAGTGAGCAAAAAGCAGATGGCTGCGAACTCTCAATGTGGTTAACAACCACTGAACCGGTTATCATGCCTTGTTCTTCCGAGAGAGGGGCGCCTGCTACCTTTGTTGAATTCCAAGTATCTTTGAACCTGTGGAAACGGACTCCTCATTTGGGCATTATTGCATCGCCAAAGTAATCAAACCCATGGCTTTTTCTCTGCAGTGTCCGTCCCACTGGCAAGTGCACACGGTTTGTCATACAGGCTGTTCAAACGGCACTACCAGTAAAAATACATGAGCAAAAGGAATATGTGGTTAAAGACATTCTAGATTCTGATTGTGTTTGCAATCATATCCAATACTTAGATGACTGGAAGGGTTATAGCTTGTACCACATTCAGGGAAACTAGTAGATGTCATGCATACTGCTGCACTGTTAACAGGTTGCAAAAGTATAAATACTTGCATTCTGATCAGAAACATGTGCACAGACATGGAACAGGGGTACTGTGAGGATTTGGGGTTGTCATATGCTGGCCGATATTACCCCCTATAGTGTAGGAACCATCCACTATTGCCATGTAGACGGGAAACTGTGCTGTGTCCACTGAACATTGCAGCATTCCATGAATGAATCTGCATGTCCCAGTAGCAGAGACGTCTTTATGGGAGGGCAAAAGGGGCACTTGCACCGGGTCCCCTCCTTGGAGGGGGGCGCCACAAGGCTGCCTAATATAAAGAAGTCAGATACCATTGTTTACAAAACTTAAATAGCACATGTCAAGAAATGTTATGGCCTACTGCTGAGGCTCTGAACCTATTGCCTGTCTGTTGTTGACAAATACATTCTGCTCTGGTCAATTCATCCTGCACTATGTGCTCACTGTCCTACACATAGTTTGCATGTTCACTACAACAATTCCTGTATCATTCTCACCTTTCTATGGGTGTTATATTGATCATGTGCAATATCTAAAGTTGAAATGCATACTGATAAATGCGAGTGCCATGCTGGTTCAGAAGATAGCTCAGTGTGTTAAGCATAAATTGCAGCAATCTGTGTTCATATGCAAGATTATAATACTAAATTCTAGCAATGCCAAATCAGCCTTTCCTATGTTTGACGTTGATAAATCTGCATGTATGTGTAGTTTGTTTTGTAGCACAGTGGGTGCTATTATCAGCAATGTACCTGTAACAGATAGTGATTGCTATAAAAATCTAATATAGCAACCGTATGGTGAAGGTCTAGAAATTGGCTTCTTCAGATGGAGGTTTGTAAAACCTAGGCCGCTACCTCCAATGACGACCATAAAGTGTTAGTCCGAGAGGTGATTAGGTAAGCAAATTAAAGACTGTGGAACCAAAGTGTTCATGCTTCTATACTGGCTTTTAATCAAAAAGAGCAAAGCAAAAATGACCCCTAACATTCACTATCTCTACCTTTAGGGGATATAAAGATATATATTCTTAATCAAAGAGATAGGACAATGAAATAATCGAATCCACTTGTAATACTGGGAACCTACCCATATTTCTGACTAGAAATGGCATACTTGTACCTTGAAAAAATAGATAGAGTACAAAAAGTTAAAAAAATACATGTTTAATATACATAAAAAATGAAAGATTAAATTCATGAAAAAATGCATGAAAAAAGACCCACAATTTAGCACAACAACTGATCATAAAAAATACAATAAAGTTACTCAATTTACATAAAAAACCATTGACGCAACATCCATAAACACAACCCTTGCAGAATATCACAATATCATAAAACAAATGTGTTCCAAACAATACATATATTCCCGACATGTAACATGTTTCAGTACTTGATGCCTTGATTTGTCTGAACTCTCTTCAGGGGAAACAAAAATGTATTTTCTGTCGTTTAAAATTCTGTTGTGCAGTAGGGGTCCTAAGCACATCCATCAACGGATGTCATTAAGCCAACTGAAAGATACAAGGGGCAGAAAACACCCTGAGTTCACAGTAATCACATGTAATGAACTCAACAACCTTCACATATGCAGGGGAAGAAAAAGCCTGTCACCATGACAGTATTATCTAGAGTCTAAAAAGTCACCCTCAACGTGAACAAAAAATTCACAACCTTATAGAAGAGTTATTAATAATCATAATAGTCATTAATGAGATCGTCGTGTTGAAAATTGAAAGTTCTTTTGGGAATAATTCCAGGTATTTTGCAGCTTTGCCTTCTGGATTATTGATTTCTGATAACTGCTCTTCTCGTCTTTATACTTCTGGTGATGGTGCTGTTTCTCTACTTACCTAAGGTGACTTGTCCACCTTTCATATTAATTTGACCACACTTTAAGTGGTCAGGCAAACTAATGTAGTGATTTCTCACCCCAGAAGTGATTATTACAAAAAACTGTTTGCTTTTTTGTACAACTGAAAGGTTTTTGTTCAATAACAATTTCACAAGCCTGTGTTTTGGGCCAATTTAAAGAGTTAAAATACAAAAGAGAAACACAGATGTAATCTTTTGCAATCACATCAATGAGTATGTTGGTACCTACATACTTCCCTTGATAATGGAGACAATGAAGCTAGAATAATTCACATTTTGCATAATACGCTTCTATGACATTTTGTTTTTAAAATTGGTATGTTAGGTTATGTGGTATGTGCACTTTCCAAGTCAGATCTATAAAATGCGATAATTTTAGTTTGTGGGACGTACTAGAAATGGTGCAAATCACAGCCTCACCTTTTAACCAATGTGTAATCCTGGGCATCTAATTTAATCTTGCATTGCCAAATCTGTACAAATTGCCAGTCCCTAAACCATTCACAGTTGTCACCCTTCAGAGTGATTTTGCTCTCAGAGTCTGATGTTTAAAGCAGCTTCACTCATGGTTTCACTTGCTATAGTGTTGCTTCCTCTATAATAATTGTGAGCATTGATATATTATACAACACAGCCACCTGTTTCTTTGCTCTCTAATGCCAACCATGCTTGAAAACCATATCCCTCTTCTAATCTCAGTCCTTCTGGATTTGGACACCTTCCTGGCATCTTCTAATCTTCATCCACTATGTATGCTAATGCATGTGTAGCTCCTTTCTTGCTTATTATTGGTCTCCTCATTCCATGGTTGAGCACTTTTGCATTCTGTGAAGCAGCTAATCTGCGTCAATTGTCTATTCTGGTTTACGAGCACCTTTTAGATACAGTCTTTGTCCTGAATTTATGCTGTGGCCGGTGTACCTTCTACGTGGCTGCTAATGATGAAGAGTGTCCTGTACCTATGCTAGAATGCAAGTAGTGAAGCAGAGTGTTTGTGGTTCCCTATTTACTATTGAGGAGCTGCTGCTAGAGAGTGTTTTCTACATTTTCATTGCCTGGAGGCGGAGTCCCTGCTTCAAAACCACTTGGCAGACGTGAAGCGTAGCGGGGTGAAGCAGAGTGTTTGTGGTTCCCTATTTACTATTGAGGAGCTGCTGCTACAGAGTGTTTTCTCCATTTTCATTGCCTGGAGGCGGCGTTCCTGCTTCAAAACCGCTTTGCAGACGCGTAGCGGAGTGAAGCAGAGTGTTTGTGGTGTTCGTAGGGTGAGACAAGGACAAGGTGAGACAATCGATCGGCTTGAAGCTAATTATATGAGTGGTGAGGGAGGGGACTTGAACACCCTGAGCTCTGAGCCTGACACGTTAATAGTTATGGACCCACGCCCTCAGACAGAAAGTCACAAAGGTGTAACCATCCACACAATTTACCATGTCTATACCCCACACAGAATTTAAACCTAAAGACGCGGGCGCAACTGAAATGCTGTAACATTGATCATGACCGCGGTATTACCCAGCACAGTGAGACATTAATTTTTAATAAAAATGCTACAGAGCATGCAAAAAAGGGGAAACCTTTGTTTGCTCAAAAAACGAACAACGGTGAAACTCCGACTCTACAATTTGTACCCTCCCATTTACCTGCGACAAATGAGGCTTCCGCGGAACTTGCTCAGAGCCGACATGCCATTGGCGACGCCCCAGGGGAGGTGGATGGGGTGATGGGTGGGGCATGCTCTTCAGCTCCCGCTGAGTTTCAGATGCCTTTGTTGGGTCTGGAGCTCCCCACGGCTGATGGCAGGGTGCGTAGTAGTGACGTGAACCCTGCATATGACTGTGAGCTAGGTGTGGGAAGAACTGCTTCCTGCTTGGCTGACTCCATCCAGACGAGGTATTTCTCTCTGGGCTCTGCGTATGAGACTGGCACTCGACGAGCCTCGGTCTCTGACCGGGAGGACTCTTTCCTCGTAGGCTGCCTCATGGAAAACTGCAACACGAATACAGTTGGATTGAACTCTGAAAAACAGGACAAAGTGAATATTTGCTTAGTTACAGAAGCATAAGCAATTCACACAATCAATTATACGTGAATGTAACCTACACACCAGACATGGTGAATCAGACAGATGCACATGAGCAACAAGAAATAAACATGTTTGACAGAACTAACAATCTCACAAGCAACCATGCAAGTATGTCTGAGAAAACAAACCGCTGCACTGCTTATGAAGCCATAGAATGTGCAAGGAAAGAACCATGTTGTGAAGAGGACGTCTTTGGCCATGAAGTTCCTCTTAAAACAGTTCTGGATCCATGTACATCAAGTAGATTGACCAATGAGCAGGATGCAAAAGAAGAACGATTTCATATAGGAGTACAATTTGAGCACTTTACTTTTGATAAAAAAGCACCAGGTTCGACTGCAAGGCCCAGCTCCTTAGCTGTTGCCGATCAATTATTGAAAGATCTGGTTTGCATAAACGAACAAATGCAATTGAATGGCCAGGCTGAGTTAAAGATTTGTGAACCTAGATCCAACTGCCTGTCCCAACAGCTGTTAATGAACAAATTCCTGATAACATCGTACCTCAATGTAATCACGACAATGAACTCAAGAGCTCTTTGACAAATAATGAAAGAACAAATAAAAGAAGAAGGATTGACTCCAGTTCTGAAAAAGAAATACACAGATCTCAGAGAAGACTGCCATGTGAACATGAAAAACAACTGATAAAAGGACCTACATCTGTATTACAAAATCAGAATGCGAGAGACGAAACAGGTAACTCATCATCAGAAGAATCTTCATCTGACTCTTCACTTGCTGAAAGAACCTTCCGGAAAATCAGAAGGTCGACATTCTGGAAGCAAAGAACACAGAACCCACATTGAGATAAGAAAATACCACAAATGGAAATCTTATGCTCTGAACTGATGCCAAAAATATCATCGGCAATAACTATTGCTACTGCACCATTCACAAATATGTATGAGCAATTTATTGACAACTACAAAGATCAGAATACGCTAATTGCTCTTCTCAATTCAAAGATGACAAAGCCATTGAATCTGAGATGAGAGAAATGAAAATTCAATCTCACAATGCTGGAGATAAGAAGTTGATGGCAGAAGTGGCTCGAGAAGATCTGCAAATCCTGAAAAAAACCCATGCGGAAAACATGAGATCACAAGAACCAACATAATCAAGGAACCTCATACAAACTGGTAAACTAGTGATCGACTTAAGTCCAACTCAAGGTATCACACCTCATCAACAAGTGACTGAGGGTAAACTGACCTCAAAAGATGACAAGCAAGACTTCCAGGTGTGTATACCTAGGACTCAACTCAATGAAGTGGAGACTTGCATAACTTCGGAGGCAAACAAAAACTTAGACAAGCAGATAACTCTCTTAGGACAGCTCCCACCTACGAGAAACAAAACGAATGCCAATGACATTTTACACAGTTGTGTCATGGTGGATAAAGAACAAACAGGAAATCCATCTCCTTAACTGAAAGATCAGGATGTTCCAACCCCCTCGATTAATGTAACTAAAATTGTAATAGAATATGATGCATCCGCCACATGCAAACTGCTCCATGAATGAGACAACACGCAAAATGCAAAAATAAATGAGATTGAAGCTCAACAAATTGCAGAAGTGCGGACCAAGACAACTGCGTGTCCATGTGTATACTCAATATTCGATAAACAACACACAGTCCTAATAGATCCGTTGAAGAAGCCTGCCCCTGTAGCAGGCAAAGCCAAAATAAAACCCAAGAATATAACCAATAAAACACAGTGCCACGGGAGGGGATCACTAAAAATTTTAAGAAATCTTAAACCTCTGAATCTCCCACAACATACAGTAGAGAGTGTAAATAAACAAGGGGCCTCATTACATGGTAGGCGGTAAGGGTTTACCGGTACTGGTATTTTACCGGTACTGGTAAACCCTTACCGCCTTACTACGAGGTCCCTTTGCGGGTTGGTACATTAATGTCTGCTTTTAGCAGGCGTTAAAAAACGAACCCGCAAAGGGACCGGGGTGCTAATTACGGTACCGCAATTTGCGGTACCGTAATTAGCGCCTTCCCCATTCCCATTATGCCCTATGGGGCAAAAATGGGAATGGGGAAGGGCAATGGAGGAAGGAGGAATTACCGCCTTCCCAACCTTGGAATTGGGCGGTAATTCACCTTTCCTCCAAGGCGGTACCGGTAAATTACCGGCATGAACCATGGCGCTAATAGCGCCATGGTTTACCGCCTACCGTGTAATGAGCCCCAAGGTCTCTCAAACAATGAACTAGCAAAAAAATTGGATAAAAGTTATATAGATACTAGGAAACGTTTGAAAAGGACTGATGACGAAAATTCAATTGAGGAACTAATAAATCTATCAATGTACGAGATAACGGACGATGACCAAGAAACAGAAGAAGCAGATGTTGAATCGCCTGTAAACATGACACGCAGCTCGTCTAAAAAAACGACAACTTCAGTCAATGAGAACAAAATTACAATGAAGCCACCTGTAAAAAATGTACAATGAGGAGAGAGTATGCATAATGGACACCTCTGTAAATGACGAGACAGAAAAAGAACCGACTACCTGGAAAAATAACACAGATACAGTTGAGAGGTTCCTAACCAGTGAAGATAGAAGAAACCTTATTCATCAGAATCACAAGAGGTCCACTCCACTAACTAATCGAGAGCAATTACAATCTACTTCACAGAAGAGCGACCAACGTGAATCCGAGATAGTATTGAAGAATCTTCTGAATAGTCAACAGGGGAAAGAAAAGCAAGATGATCTTACAAGGAGCTCCAATTTGACGGCTGGTGTGAGTCATTCCGCACAACAGTACACACATGTCACACAAACAAAAAATAACACCAATCCTAACTTTTGCCACCTATTAGAAAGATCCTATAATGCAAATGATGGGCTAATACTGAACAGGAGAAACGTGTTAAATTTGCTACAACATATAGCACAGATGAAAACCCAGTCATCTAAGGATATAAAAATAGTTGAATTCGTAAATGAACTTCAGACTGATCGGGATCTACTTCATATTCAAGAAAGACAAATAAGGGATCAAATTGTGGATCAAACCAAGGCCTTAAGTACGCTTGACTTTAATTTAAAAGAACTCAGTAATGAGCAATTGGAAAAGTTAAGAAATTTGATAAAGGAACAAATTGACCCAGTTGGAAATACCCACAGGTATCAAGACCAAAGATTGGCTACTTTCCGTGATAATGAGCCCAATAATCTAGTTAGAAGCTCGGCAGCAAAGCACATCTCAGAACTATCTGATAAAACACATGAAAAAAGGAAAATAAAGATTTCAATCCCACAGAATAATAAATTGAATACGTGCCAAACCGAACAAGTCCCAATGCAAACAACAGAATCAATGGAAGACTGGAGTTGGCTGGCAAGCTTCCTAAATTTACTAAAATCAAGTTAGCGCTACAAGACAACAAGTACTGATGTCCTCCAAGTTGGATCCTGGAATACAAGAGGGCATGTTCATCTCTTCCAAGACTCTACCACTGCCTCACAGAAATTGGATATCCTGTGTCTACAGGAAATGTGGTTGGTAGACACTCCCCTGGCACCAGGGTAGGAGATAACAATAAATCCAGCTATGAAACAGAAAAGGGGGAGACCCATGACAGGGCTAATCACATTGGTAAAAACTAGTAGTGGTTTTAGAATTTTAGAGTCAAAAATTGTGACACTATACATCCAATCTGTAAAAATTGGCCAGGACGATGAAAAAGGCTGGTTGAAGAATCCAACCGAAATAATCAACTTATTCTGGCAACAAAAATCAACAGGGACATGGGCATTCTTGGATGAGTTATGTGACATAATTGATTAAATTATGTCACAAGAGTCAATTGCAAACCTGATAATATGTGGGGACTGGAACCTGGATCTTATTAACACACCCAGATCGAGCCGTCTCGGCCACAAATATCTCAAAACAGAGTTAATCATACAACATCTCCTTAACGATATGATCATCAGGGATCTCAGAATACTTAACGGGAACACACCAAGAGACATACCACCGAACCCTACCTGGAAAAATGGGACCCTAACTTCAGTTATAGACTACTTTGTTGTATCAGAGAGAATTGCAGATGCAGTTGTGTACTTAAAAGTACTAAACATGGATTAGAGTGACCATAGTCTAGTCACAATTGGAGTCATACATGAATTGAGATCCAAAAACCCAGCCAAATGGCAAAATGAAATTGTAATCGAGCCTGGTCGAAATAGACTAAGGCTAAACAGTAAAAAAACAAAAACTATGACGACCTGTATTGAAAACAACTTGGAGCCAGACTATGTCCCACCGCTGGAACAATACAAGGAGCTGCTCAAAAACAACGGGAAAAGTCAATTTCACCATTGCCACTGTTATGATCAAACAGTGGTAGAGAAGAAGCGCGAATTATAAAGAAACATTCGTGCATTAAAACAGGGGAATGTTCAAAAGCTGGTAGAAGAAAAAAAAACTGAATACAAAATACAACAACTGGATAAAAGCCCACAGGGCTTTAATGCAACAAAAAGAAGATGACGAAATAATGCAAACTCTGCACAATAAAACAACAAGAGAATTTTGGGCTATTCTGAATAAAACAGAGTCAAACCAAACAGCGCTCACTACCAATATGGTAAGTGAGGCACAGTGGCTTGAACATTACACAACATTATATAAATCACAGGCGGCGTCTACGCAGGAAAATAAAGACAAACATGAGACCTGGAACATCAAAATGTTAAAAGAAGACATAGCAGAAAACATCAAAAAGCTAAGTACATCGAGAGCACCGGGCCCGGACAGATTGACGAATTTTATATTAAAAGAAAATCCTAAGGAATGGACTGAATTTTGCCATACTTATTTAAAAATATAATACAAGAACAAACCATTCCTTTATTGTGGAAAAGCACTATAATAGTCCCTATTTTTAAAAAAGGGATAAGATCTGAACCTGGGAATTACAGGCCCATAGCGCTTTTAGATGTTGTTGGGAAGATTTTTGCAACACAATTGCAAATCCAACTAACAGCATGGATAATGCAATCAGGTTCCTTTGATCTCCGTCAAACAGGTTTCGTAAATGGCGTCAGCTGCAACCTTAATTTATTTCTACTTAATTGACTAAAAATGGATGCAATTAAAAAGAAAAAGAAAATATATATCTCGCCTTCATTGACTTAGCTCATGCATTCGATGTAGTGGATTGAAACTTGCTGTGGAGAAAAATGAAGGCACAGAACTGCCCAGAAGGACTTGTAAGAGCGATAAAAGAACTTTATTCCGGCACATCTATCAAAATCCGGCTTGACAAAAAAGGAACACTCTCGAAAGCAATTAAAACTGAACGAGGTGTAAAACAGGGTTGCCCACTAGGAGCTGTGTTGTTTAACTTTTTCATCAATGACGTTGGCAAACACCTGATCGAGACTCGAAAACATTCCTGCCTAAAATCAATGGAAATCCAATCGATTGGATCCTTTATGTCGATGACATGGTGCTTTTGGACTTTACGCCTATTGGTCTCCAGCGTAAATTGAAGGCACTGGAAAACTATATTTTAATGAATGGTCTCGAAATAAACATTGCAAAGACAGAGACGTTTGAATTTAAGAATCTGTAATAAAGTGGAATAATGTCCAAGAAAAAATTCCTTTGGAAAATTGGCAATGAACCATTAAGGAGTGTAACTCAGACGAAATATCTGGCCGTGACTATAAACTCGAACATTAATGATGAACCAAATATAAGAGCAATAAAGAAACACAAGAGGGGTTTCCAACAAACTACCATTACATATCCTCACCAGGGGTCAACATAACTAGCTCTCACACCAAATCCATGTAATCACAGACCATCAATCTTTTAACAAATATAAAGAGATGGTAGGCTCAGTTTTAGCAAAAATAATTCATCAGTTTATTATATTTTCTAATAAAACAGACCATTGGGTCACATTTGTACAACTCATTATACATAAACAACACAAATATAAATCTAATCTATGATTTAAATCTTATGATGTGTTCACCTAATATTTGGTCGTCAGACAATAGTGATGTTAGTAGCACAGTGGGTGACTTCACAATAGCCTAAACTTATATTGCTAAAGCGTCCCAACTCCTTTTGTGTCGACGTGCACAAATACGTTTCCAGCCTTAATACTTTCACACCGACTTCTCCTTAAGTTTTTATCAATTAGTCGTGTATGTAAGGCTTTCTTCAGGACACAATATTGACAAGTACAGCTTGTTACACAATCAAGTATGCAATGTCTTGAAGTATCTAAAAAAAGAAACAAACGAAATAAATTACTAAACAAGCCTAATATTATTTTTCACATGTATTTATAGCAGAGAACCTATGTTTTAACCTCTCCATCTATTTTGGTGGGTATGTTTATATTTCAGAGAAAACACATACAAAAGCCATATCATAGCATTGGCAGCTTGGTATGTGCCAGCCCTATAATTTGGCTTGTCATATCACGAATCAGTGATTATATTTCTTTTTGGCTCACATTATTAGGCCTGTCATTTCTTGCTATCAAAAGTGAAGGAAACACATGAGTTCCACATCACTTCACTTGTTATCAACTAGCACCATTCTTTTGTTGGGCTATTAAGAAACTATCATTCAGAGATTTAGCCAGAGAAGAGAAAATGGAGCAGTCTTACTCTCATAGACTAGTGGTATTATTTTCACACAAGTAACTCTATTTCACCATAATTATATACTAAGTTCTGGTCAGAGGATCATGTACCGGCAATCATTCAGAATGCCGGTCCTCTATGTTGTCGTGGCCTTCGCTCTTTAGATGGACACTTATTCCCACTTCACAAAGTACCGTTATAGCTCAATCCTGTCTAAATGAAAGAAAAGAAAGAGAAACACAGAACAATCAATGTTGATGTGTTTGTTCTGACAAAACAGTGGATATACTACTATTAATGTCACTCAAACTTGAGCATAACTTCAGACACAAAAGACGTACCAGCAAGAATTCACTCTGCCGGGCTCTGTGATGCCACAAGGGCATTTTTCATCCACATGCGGGAAAACAGACGTTTATCGCCGCTCGACTTCGCACGTTTTCTAATGAAAAGAAAAATCACACGTGCGCGAGCGCGGTTACTAAACCGAATCTATTTGTGCATCAGAAGCTCACTTTCTATTTTGTCTGGTATAAAAATTACCTTGTGGTCATAGATATATGGCTCGTATCGCCTCGCCTCAATGATTTCCACCAGCAACTGAAACAAAACAAGTTGTTTCCTATGTCATCATCACGGTATTCACGTTTCAAAACAAATCACATGACCTGAAAACGCGTGAGGGAAGCTAGAAATATCTGTTTGTTAGACAGACATATTTGAAAGGGCAACATGAATCTGACTGTGCTGCAAAATGGCTGAATGGCATATTATAAGCAGTGAAAAGAAGCTCAACAATGCTTATTTCAAAATTAGTCCCATTTGTGTGAGCACACTCGGAAAGTTGTGTAAATTATTTTTGCAAAAATAATCCACATTCAATATACAAATTTAGACCATGTTTAACCGAGTCCAAATTATATATCCATTTTTGTTCTAATTTACGTAGTTTCCTATCACGATCACCTCCCCGTGGGTGATAGTCCATTTTTTGCAACACACACCAGAATATGTCATTATGTGTGTGTTTCATCATTTTGTAGTGTTCCACCAGTGGTTTGTCCGCCGTGTTGTTTTTGATACACCCACGGTGTTCCCCAATTCTTGTGCGCACCGGACGTTTGGTCTTACTGATGTATTTGAGTCCGCATGGGCATATAATGCAATATACCACCCATTTGGTGGCACAATTACTGAAGAAATCCAATTTCCAGTTTCTGCTTTTCAGAACTATGGTTTTGATGTTCTTTGTAAATTGACACATATTGCAGTTCCCACATTTAAAATGTCCTATTACAGGGGGTAATTGCCACAATGTAGATTGGGCATTAGAACTGGATTTAGGCACTGGATAGGTGTGGACCAGTTTATCTCTGATGTTGGTGAGGCGTTTAAATGCAAAACGAGGAGGAGGAATACTAAAATCCTCTGTGTTAATCATTTTCCAGTTAGCTAAAACGGTTTTCCTTAAATCATTGCTAATTGGTGTGAAAGAAGACACACAGGTGATTTTATCTAAAGTAGTCGTGGTGTGTTTCGATAGGCAATCTGTCCTTGTTATGTTAGCGGCCTTCTTATAGGCCCTTCTTCTGTTGTGGGACGGATATCCTCTTTCTTTCAAATTCCTTTTCAAGACCTGGCTATGATTTTTGAAATCATTTTTATCAGAGCAATTCCGTCTGATACGGAGAAACTGGCCAAATGGTAGGTTTTCTCTTAATGATTGTGGATGGTAACTGTTGAATTCTAATAAGGTATTTTTTTGAGTAGGTTTTTTATATAAGCTCGTGCCAACCTTATTATCTGCCATTCTCTGGATGGAAAGATCCAGAAAAGGAATTACATTTTCATTCGACTCACACGTGAAATGTATAGACGCCTCTCTTGTATTCAACCAACTGGTGAACGCTACCAATTCTTCTTGGGTGCATTGCCAAATCATAAAAATATCGTCTATGTAGCGGTACCATGCCTTTATCTTATCATGGTGTGGATTGTCCGTCACATAGATGTGAGTGATTTCAAAGTTGTTCATGTACAGATTGGCTAAGTCATGCGCAAAGGTTGCCCCCATACTCGTGCCATGGAGTTGTTGATAAAAAACTCCCTTACATATGAAAAAATTCTTGGTCAGTGCCAGATGGATGCACTCAGCAAGGAAAGCTGAAGGTGGACATTTGTCCACACGCGTTTCTAGTATGTTGTACATTACCTCCACACATTTAATCTGGGGTATATTAGTGTAAAGGGACGTCACATCCAATGTGACCAACAAATCATGTGTTTCCAGTTTCAAATTATCTAGAATTTTTATCATCAACGTGGAGTCTTGAACAAAAGATTTCATTTTATTGACAAAGGGTCTGAGGAACACATCAACATAGACCGACAAAGGTTCTAGCAATGAACAAATGGCCAAAACAATCGGACGCCCCGGGGGGAAGTTAGATTTTTATGAACTTTTGGTAGGCAATAGAATGCTGGTATCACTGATTGTTTGTTAACGAGGAACATCTTTTCATCGTCATTTATCCAGCCTTGTGATTGAGCATGTGTCATCAGGCTCCTTATTTCCTCCAGGATAGCCGGAGTTGGATCACTTGGTAGCCTTTTATAGACCAATGTGTCACCAAGTGTTTATCCACCTCTGAATTATATAGGATACTGTCCCATAGGACAATACCCCCTCCCTTGTCGGCAGGCTTGATGACAAATGCAGGGTTATTTTCAAGACTTTTCAAGGCAGCCCGTTCTGGTTTTGATAAATTGTCTTTAAACCGATTTTTTTGTTCGCAAAGGAGTTTTGTTTCTCAGAGGATTTTGTTTTCGAACGCCAGAATTTCTGGTGATACCATAGATGCTAGTGGTATAAAGGTAGAGGGTGGCTTTTCGCCTGAGTGATTATCATCGGTGTCTTTTTTAGGGGCTTTATCATGGAAGAAGTATTTGAGCCTGATGATACGGAAGAAATTCCTCATTTCGATTTCGGTCTGGAAGGCGTTAGCCTTGCAGACCGGAACGAAAGATAGACCCCTACTCACGACCGAAAGTTCTGCCGGTGTTAGAACATGTGTACTCAAATTGAAAATTGGGTTCACCAGGTTGGTGGCGGCATCCACTGTCGAGTTCGCTTTGGATGTTGGTTCCACGGTCGGTTTCTTCCGCGGTTCCCCCGTTGTTGAAAAAATTGATTATGTGGGCCCCTATGTGGTGTCAATGCTCCACTTGTGTTTTGGCCACTCTGAGCTGAGTCAGAGCCACTACTGTTGGACGAGTTGGAAAAGGTTACCAGTTTTTTATTTCGTTGGAATCTATTTTGGCCTTTTCGGTTAGTTTGACTATTGCTATATTGTAGAAAAAAACCGGGAACTAAGTACGGATATGTTGTTTCTTCCTTATAGTTAGCAATGTCTTCCTTGAGTTTCCAAATTTTTTTGTCCAACGTTAAAGTTTTAAATTTGCCCATTTCGTCATTCATCTTTTCCAAACTAGATTTAATATCAGGAATGACTGATTCTTCTTTTATTTTCGCTTCGAGGGAATCAAGTTCTTGTTTCTGTTTCTTCCCTTCTTCTTCTGCTGTCTCGATTATTAAGATCACCCAGTCGCGGGAGCATTTATTACCAACGCCACTAAATCCTTTCATGAATTTAGGATTCTCTAGGAAGACTCTGGGAATGTTTTTTACTTGGAGGCCTTCGGGGATAACCCCTGCTTTCAAGTATTCAATCATAAGTTGGCCATGTGATTGAGTTCGAATTAATTTCTTAGTTTTTTGTGTCAACAGGTCAATATCACTAGGGATTACGGGTTGTGGCGGGGCAGGGCCCGCGACTGGGGGCACTAGAATCGAGGGTAGATCCAACCATTTTTAAAAAAAATCATCGGTAAACGATAATATATGTACATTTTCCATAGTAGTTTAGGAAACTGCTCAACCAACCAAAGGGTTGTCCACAAAGATTTATACAAAGATAATGAGCACACTTTTATAGCTTGAGTCCTCTTTTTTCTGGGGTATGTTGGACGAGGACCGAGTATATAGAGAAACACAAGAGGGGTTTCCAACAAACTACCATTACATATCCTCACCAGGGGTCAACATAACTAGCTCTCACACCAAATCTATGTAATCACAGACCATCAATCTTTTAACAAATATAAAGAGATGGTAGGCTCAGTTTTAGCAAAAATAATTCATCAGTTTATTATATTTTCTAATAAAACAGACCATTGGGTCACATTTGTACAACTCATTATACATAAAAAACACATAACAAACACAAATAAAAATCTAATCTATGATTTAAATCTTATGATGTGTTCACCTAATATTTGGTCGTCAGACAAAAGTGATGTTAGTAGCACAGTGGGTGACTTCACAATAGCCTAAACTTATATTGCTAAAGCGTCCCCACTCCTTTTGTGTCGACGTGCACAAATACGTTTCCAGCCTTAATACTTTCACACCGGCTTCTCCTTAAGTTTTTATCAATTAGTCGTGTATGTAAGGCTTTCTTCAGGACACAATATTGACAAGTACAGCTTTTTACACAATCAAGTATGCAATGTCTTGAAGTATCTAAAAAAGAAACAAACGAAATAAATTACTAAACGAGCCTAATATTATTTTTCACATGTATTTATAGCAGAGAACCTATGTTTTAACCTCTCCATCTATTTTGGTGGGTATGTTTATATTTCAGAGACAACACATACAAAAGCCATATCATAGCATTGGCAGCTTGGTATGTGCCAGCCCTATAATTTGGCTTGTCATATCACGAATCAGTGATTATATTTCTTTTTGGCTCACATTATTAGGCCTGTCATTTCTTGCTATCAAAAGTGAAGGAAACACATGAGTTCCACATCACTTCACTTGTTATCAACTAGCACCATTCTTTTGTTGGGCTATTAAGAAACTATCATTCAGAGATTTAGCCAGAGAAGAGAAAATGGAGCAGTCTTACTCTCATAGACTAGTGGTATTATTTCCACACAAGTAACTCTATTTCAACATAATTATATACTAAGTTCTGGTCAGAGGATCACGTACCGGCAATCATTCAGAATGCCGGTCCTCTATGTTGTCGTGGCCTTCGTTCTTTAGATGGACACTTATTCCCACTTCACAAAGTACCGTTATAGCTCAATCCTGTCTAAATGAAAGAAAAGAAAGAGAAACACAGAACAATCAATGTCGATGTGTTTGTTCTGACAAAACAGTGGATATACTATTATTAATGTCACTCAAACTTGAGCATAACTACAGACACAAAAGACGTACCAGCAAGAATTCACTCTGCCGGGCTCTGTGATGCCACAAGGGCATTTTTCATCCACATGCGGGAAAACAGACGTTTATCGCCGCTCGACTTCGCACGTTTTCTAATGAAAAGAAAAATCACACGTGCGCGAGCGTGGTTACTAAACCGAATCTATTTGTGCATCAGAAGCTCACTTTCTATTTT
This sequence comes from Ambystoma mexicanum, assembly GCF_040938575.1. NCBI lineage: Eukaryota > Metazoa > Chordata > Amphibia > Caudata > Ambystomatidae > Ambystoma > Ambystoma mexicanum. The sequence goes on from NC_090936.1 coordinate 698,526,245, forward strand.
GTCTGGTATAAAAATTACCTTGTGGTCATAGATATATGGCTCGTATCGCCTCGCCTCAATGATTTCCACCAGCAACTGAAACAAAACAAGTTGTTTCCTATGTCATCATCACGGTATTCACGTTTCAAAACAAATCACAAGACCTGAAAACGCGTGAGGGAAGCTAGAAATATCTGTTTGTTAGACGGACATATTTGAAAGGGCAACATGAATCTGACTGTGCTGCAAAACGGCTGAATGGCATATTATAAGCAGTGAAAAGAAGCTCAACAATGCTTATTTCAAAATTAGTCCCATTTGTGTGAGCGCACTCGGAAAGTTGTGTAAATTATTTTTGCAAAAATAATCCCCATTGAATATACAAATTTAGACCATGTTTAACCGAGTCCAAATTATATATCCATTTTTGTTCTAATTTACGTAGTTTCCTATCACGATCACCTCCCCGTGGGTGATAGTCCATTTATTGCAACACACACCAGAATATGTCATTATGTGTGTGTTTCATCATTTTGTAGTGTTCCACCAGTGGTTTGTCCGCCGTGTTGTTTTTGATACACCCACGGTGTTCCCCAATTCTTATGCGCACCGGACGTTTGGTCTTACCGATGTATATGAGTCCGCATGGGCATATAATGCAATATACCACCCATTTGGTGGCACAATTACTGAAGAAATCCAATTTCCAGTTTCTGCTTTTCAGAACTATTCGTGTCAGTCCAATGAAAATGTAATTCCTTTTCTGGATCTTTCCATCCAGAGAATGGCAGATAATAAGGTTGGCACGAGCTTATATAAAAAACCTACTAAAAAAAAATACCTTATTAGAATTCAACAGTTACCATCCACAATCATTAAGAGAAAACCTACCATTTGGCCAGTTTCTCCGTATCAGACGGAATTGCTCTGATAAAAATGATTTCAAAAATCATAGCCAGGTCTTGAAAAGGAATTTGAAAGAAGGAGGATATCCGTCCCACATCATAAGAAGGGCCTATAAGAAGGCCGCTAACATAACAAGGACAGATTGCCTATCGAAACACACCATGACTACTTTAGATAAAATCACCTGTGTGTCTTCTTTCACACCAATTAGCAATGATTTAAGGAAAACCGTTTTAGCTAACTGGAAAATGATTAACACAGAGGATTTTAGTATTCCTCCTCCTCGTTTTGCATTTAAACGCCTCACCAACATCAGAGATAAACTGGTCCACACCTATCCAGTGCCTAAATCCAGTTCTAATGCCCAATCTACATTGTGGCAATTACCCCCTGTAATAGGACATTTTAAATGTGGGAACTGCAATATGTGTCAATTTACAAAGAACATCAAAACCATAGTTCTGAAAAGCAGAAACTGGAAATTGGATTTCTTGAATAATTGTGCCACCAAATGGGTGGTATATTGCATTATATGCCCATGCGGACTCATATACATCGGTAAGACCAAACGTCCGGTGCGCACAAGAATTGGGGAACACTGTGGGTGTATCAAAAACAACACGGTGGACAAACCACTGGTGGAACACTACATAATGATGAAACACACACATAATGACATATTCTGGTGTGTGTTGCAAAAAATGGACTATCACCCACGGGGAGGTGATCGTGGTAGGAAACTACGTAAATTAGAACAAAAATGGATATATAATTTGGACTCGGTTAAACATGGTCTAAAATTGTATATTGAATGGGGATTATTTTTGCAAAAATAATTTACACAACTTTCCGAGTGCGCTCACACAAATGGGACTCATTTTGAAATAAGCATTGTTGAGCTTCTTTTCACTGCTTATAATATGCCATTCAGCCGTTTTGCAGCACAGTCAGATTCATGTTGCCCTTTCAAATATGTCCGTCTAACAAACAGATATTTCTAGCTTCCCTCACGCGTTTTCAGGTCATGTGATTTGTTTTGAAACGTGAATACTGTGATGATGACATAGGAAACAACTTGTTTTGTTTCAGTTGCTGGTGGAAATCATTGAGGCGAGGCGATACGAGCCATATATCTATGACCACAAGGTAATTTTTATACCAGACAAAATAGAATGTGAGCTTCTGATGCACAAAGAGATTCGGTTTAGTAAACGCGCTCGCGCACGTGTGATTTTTCTTTTCATTAGAAAACGTGCGAAGTCGAGCGGCGATAAACGTCTGTTTTCCCGCATGTGGATGAAAAATGCCCTTGTGGCATCACAAAGCCCGGCAGAGTGAATTCTTGCTGGTACGTCTTTTGTGCCTGTAGTTATGCTCAAGTTTGAGTGACATTAACAGTAGTATATCCACTGTTTTGTCAGAACAAACACATCGACATTGATTGTTCTGTGTTTCTCTTTCTTTTCTTTCATTTAGACAGGATTGAGCTATAACGGTACTTTGTGAAGTGGGAATAAGTGTCCATCTAAAGAACGAAGGCCACGACACCATAGAGGACCGGCATTCTGAATGATTGCCGGTACGTGATCCTCTGACCAGAACATAGTATATAATTATGGTGAAATAGAGTTACTTGTGTGGAAATAATACCACTAGTCTATGAGAGTAAGACTGCTCCATTTTCTCTTCTCTGGCTAAATCTCTGAATGATAGTTTCTTAATAGCCCAACAAAAGAATGGTGCTAGTTGATAACAAGTGAAGTGATGTGGAACTCATGTGTTACCTTCAATTTTGATAGCAAGAAATGACAGGCCTAATAATGTGAGCCGAAAAGAAATATAATCACTGATTCGTGATATGACAAGCCAAATTATAGGGCTGGCACATACCAAGCTGCCAATGCTATGATATGGCTTTTGTATGTGTTTTCTCTGAAATATAAACATACCCACCAAAATAGATGGCGAGGTTAAAACATAGGTTCTCTGCTATAAATACATGTGAAAAATAATATTAAATCATTTTCCAGTTAGCTAAAACGGTTTTCTCTTTACACTAATATACCCCAGATTAAATGTGTGGAGGTAATGTACAACATACTAGAAACGCGTGTGGACAAATGTCCACCTTCAGCTTTCCTTGCTGAGTGCATCCATCTGGCACTGACCAAGAATTTTTTCATATGTAAGGGAGTTTTTTATCAACAACTCCATGGCACGAGTATGGGGGCAACCTTTGCCCCTGACTTAGCCAATCTGTACATGAACAACTTTGAAATCACTCACATCTATGTGACGGACAATCCACACCATGATAAGATAAAGGCATGGTACCGCTACATAGACGATATTTTTATGATTTGGCAAGGCACCCAAGAAGAATTGGTAGCGTTCACCAGTTGGTTGAATACAAGAGAGGCGTCTATACAATTCACGTGTGAGTCGAATGAAAATGTAATTCCTTTTCTGGATCTTTCCATCCAGAGAATGGCAGATAATAAGGTTGGCACGAGCGTATATAAAAAACCTACTCAAAAAAATGCCTTATTAGAATTCAACATTTACCATCCACAATCATTAAGAGAAAACCTACCATTTGGCCAGTTTCTCCGTATCAGACGGAATTGCTCTGATAAAAATGATTTCAAAAATCATAGCCAGGTCTTGAAAAGGAATTTGAAAGAAGGAGGATATCCATCCCACATCATAAGAAGGGCCTATAAGAAGGACGCTAACATAACAAGGACAGATTGCCTATCGAAACACACCACGACTACTTTAGATAAAATCACCTGTGTGTCTTCTTTCACACCAATTAGCAATGATTTAAGGAAAACCATTTTAGCTAACTGGAAAATGATTAACACAGAGGATTTTAGTATTCCTCCTCCTCGTTTTGCATTTAAACGCCTCACCAACATCAGAGATAAACTGGTCCACACCTATCCAGTGCCTAAATCCAGTTCTAATGCCCAATCTACATTGTGGCAATTACCCCCTGTAATAGGACATTTTAAATGTGGGAACTGCAATATGTGTCAATTTACAAAGAACATTAAAACCATAGTTCTGAAAAGCAGAAACTGGAAATTGGATTTATTCAGTAATTGTGCCACCAAATGGGTGGTATATTGCATTATATGCCCATGCGGACTCATATACATCGGTAAGACCAAACGTCCGGTGCGCACAAGAATTGGGGAACACCATGGGTGTATCAAAAACAACACGGCGGACAAACCACTGTTGGAACACTACAAAATGATGAAACACACACATAATGACATATTCTGGTGTGTGTTGCAAAAAATGGACTATCACCCACGGGGAGGTGATCGTGATAGGAAACTACGTAAATTAGAACAAAAATGGATATATAATTTGGACTCGGTTAAACATGGTCTAAATTTGTATATTGAATGGGGATTATTTTTGCAAAAATAGTTTACACAACTTTCCGACTGTGCTCACACAAATGGGACTAATTTTGAAATAAGCATTGTTGAGCTTCTTTTCACTGCTTATAATATGCCATTTAGCCGTTTTGCAGCACAGTCAGATTCATGTTGCCCTTTCAAATATGTCCGTCTAACAAACAGATATTTCAAGCTTCCCTCACGCGTTTTCAGGTAATGTGATTTGTTTTGAAACGTGAATACCGTGATGATGACATAGGAAACAACTTGTTTTGTTTCAGTTGCTGGTGGAAATCATTGAGGCGAGGCGATACGAGCCATATATCTATGACTACAAGGTAATTTTTATACCAGACAAAATAGAAAGTGAGCTTCTGATGCACAAATAGATTCGGTTTAGTAACCGCGCTCGCGCACGTGTGATTTTTCTTTTCATTAGAAAACGTGCGAAGTCGATCGGCGATAAACGTCTGTTTTCCCGCATGTGGATGAAAAATGCCCTTGTGGCATCACAGAGCCCGGCAGAGTGAATTCTTGCTGGTACGTCTTTTGTGTCTGTAGTTATGCTCAAGTTTGAGTGACATTAATAGTAGTATATCCACTGTTTTGTCAGAACAAACACATCGACATTGATTGTTCTGTGTTTCTCTTTCTTTTCTTTCATTTAGACAGGATTGAGCTATAACGGTACTTTATGAAGTGGGAATAAGTGTCCATCTAAAGAACGAAGGCCACATAGAGGACCGGCATTCTGAATGATTGGCGGTACGTGATCCTCTGACCAGAACATAATATATAATTATGGTGAAATAGAGTTACTTGTGTGGAAATAATACCACTAGTCTATGAGAGTAAGACTTCTCCATTTTCTCTTCTCTGGCTAAATCTCTGAATGATAGTTTCTTAATAGCCCAACAAAAGAATGGTGCTAGTTGATAACAAGTGAAGTGATGTGGAACTCATGTGTTTCCTTCACTTTTGATAGCAAGAAATGACAGGCCTAATAATGTGAGCCAAAAAGAAATATAATCACTGATTCGTGATATGACAAGCCAAATTATAGGGCTGGCACATACCAAGCTGCCAATGCTATGATATGGCTTTTGTATGTGTTTTCTCTGAAATATAAACATACCCACCAAAATAGATGGAGAGGTTAAAACATAGGTTCTCTGCTATAAATACATGTGAAAAATAATATTAGGCTTGTTTAGTAATTTATTTCGTTTGTTTCTTTTTTTAGATACTTCAAGACATTGCATACTTGATTGTGTAACAAGCTGTACTTGTCAATATTGTGTCCTGAAGAAAGCCTTACATACACGACTAATTGATAAAAACTTAAGGAGAAGCCGGTGTGAAAGTATTAAGGCTGGAAACGTATTTGTGCACGTCGACACAAAAGGAGTGGGGACGCTTTAGCAATATAAGTTTAGGTTATTGTGAAGTCACCCACTGTGCTACTAACATCACTATTGTCTGACGACCAAATATTAGGTGAACACATCATAAGATTTAAATCATAGATTATATTTTTATTTGTGTTTGTTATGTGTTTTTTATGTATAATGAGTTGTACAAATGTGACCCAATGGTCTGTTTTATTAGAAAATATAATAAACTGATGAATTATTTTTGCTAAAACTGAGCCTACCATCTCTTTATATTTGTTAAAAGATTGATGGTCTGTGATTACATGGATTTGGTGTGAGAGCTAGTTATGTTGACCCCTGGTGAGGATATGTAATGGTAGTTTGTTGGAAACCCCTCTTGTGTTTCTCTATATACTCGGTCCTCGTCCAACATACCCCAGAAAAAAGAGGACTCACGCTATAAAAGCATGCTCATTATCTTTGTATAAATATAAGAGCAATAAGGCTGAGAAGTAAACAACTACCAGCACAATCTGCTATGAATAACAAAAAAATATGGAAAGTGCAGCTTAAAGCCTGTTTGGGATTTTTACAACATAAAAGTCATGCCAGCGATAATATATGGAAGTGAAGCCTCCCTTGGATGCTCATATAGAATATTGGAATCATGTCTTTTTTGGAAGAAGATGTTGCAGCTGCCAAATGGAATTCCTCTCTCTTGCATAAGATATGAACTGGGCCTTATTTCCATAACTGCAAAAATCACACGGAACATGCTGACGCTATATAGTAAAGTATCTGCCTCAGACTGCTCACCTCAATTCCACGTATTAAAAAAAGATCCAGGAATAAGAAGTGAATCAATCCAAGAGAGTTGGGATGCGAAATGTGAAAATATTATGCAGACTTTAAATACTACAAAGGAGATATTATGGGCAAACCCCAACGAAGTTAAGAAGAAACTGTGGCAGATGGATTGGTGGGAAACAGAACAACAATTGTCTCAACGTAGTTGTATGCAAATAGTGGCTCCTGAGGCCAAAGCCTACAATAAATTACCAAAATATCTGCTAAAATTACATGCAGATATTTAAGGAAAGTCTTTCTAAAATTCAGGATGAATCAATTTCAAACAAAAGAAATCCAGAACATAATAAATAAAACAACTCAAAGTGACACAATTTGCAGGCTATGTAAACACCAGATTGAAACGCTCAAGCACCTTGTCCTGCCTTGCCCTGGCCTGGAAGAAGAGAGGCAGAACATCCTGGGATCTGAAAGAGCGAAAAGAATAACATGGCAGTATGAAGAATGGTGGAGTGCCTTCTATGATGGTTCTAACAACAAAATAACTTTTGCGTTAATGTCATTCCTGAAAGAAATGGACAAAAAACTTTCAAAATAGGAAAAGATGAAGGGTATAATTCCTGGACTTAACCCATGAAGAGAGAATAGGACAAGGACTGAAACATTGCTCACTTTTCTTTAGACTGATAAGAAATGGAAGAAAATTATCTTTTTTTAAAGTTTGTAAGAAACTAAATAAAAAAATAAAAATAAAAAAAATAATGCAAATAGCCATGTCGTGAACTACTGATGTTGGCCTTGAAATGCCACTTAAATATCATTCTTATTGCAGCAAGAATGGAGAGGGTAAGGGGACTGAAAGGGAGCACCGTTGGCTATTTTAATCGCTGTGAGGCAACCTGTCAAAACTATGATTTGTGATCGCGATGAGAGGGGCACAACCAGATATTTTGGATATCTGAATTCCTTTGGTTCGATGGAGGGGGGCCCCAAAGGTGTGTGTGCCCCAGACCCCAAAAGTGCTTAAGATGGCACTGCCCAGTAGCCCCGGTCGATCCAGTTACACTGATTCAGATAGATAGAAGTGAAGCACAGCACACATTGGTCCGCAATGAGTATTATTTCTGTGACTAATTAGTGCGTGATTTTGGCTTTAGTGTCTGACTTTTCCTGTTCCCCTCCTTCTGGCTGCATCTTTTTTCTCTTTTCATTTGTTCTACCTGTTCTGCTTGTGTCACATTGCTCCACCACCCACTCCCATCTATTTGTCTTGCCTCTAACATACTTTGCTGTTTTCAGGTCTTTTGGCTCATGAATTGAATTCCATTTGCATCTGTCCCTCTTATTTCCTTTACAAACTGTATTGCCAAATGACCTCTACATCTGTACATGTAGAAAACTGCAATTCTGCACAACTTTCAACTGTGCTTTGTATTGTCTTTGATCTCCACCCTTGTCGTCCCTCACAGACATGATCATTTTGCTTTGGAACCAAACTAATAACTGATAATTACTTGTCGTGCACACGGGTGAGTACCGGTTTGAGTACCGCTTAGCCGCTTTGGACGCTGCTTCTTGCTTCTGCTCCTGGGTCGTGTGGATTACAGTGACTTTTCTGTGTTTGCAGCTGCCGCTGCATTGTAATTGACACTTTTTTGGGTTTGCTCCGTCCTGGCCCGCCCCGGACTTGTGGAATTGGCCTGCTTTCACTTCCTGCCCTTTACAAATTGGTTGCGCACAGCGCGAGCGCACACGGGTGAGTACCGGTTTGAGTACGGCTTACCAGCTTTGGACGCTGCTTCTTGTTTCTGCTCCTGGACTTGACTCGTGTGGATTACAGGTGATGACCTTGACGAGTCAATTGACCTATTGCCTGGAACAACAAGAACCCTTGGTGACGCTGTTTTTCTTTCCTTCTGGTGACTTTTCTGTGTTTGCAGCTGCTGCTGCATTGTGATTGACACTTTTTTGGGTTTGCCCTGCCTTGGCCCGCCCCAGACTTGTTGGATTGGTCTGCTTTCACTTCCTGCCCTTTACAAATTGGTTGCGCACCCACACAGTGCGCGTGCACACAGGCGAGTACCGGTTTGAGTACCGCTTACCCGCTTTGCCAGGTGGTCGGCAACCGAAGGCTAGTGCCCATTGCAAAAGCCCAAAAGGTACTTGTGTAGTGTGCAGTGTTGTATAGCGGTCTTTGGTCCCTCTGTTTTTCGAATCCCAGTGATTTGACCGAAGTCAAAATTATCGAGGCTGAAATACCCGAAAACAAAGTGTTTGAATTACCAAAAGTTCGAACACTTTGTTTTTGGACATTTCAGCCCCGATAATTTGGCAAAACACACATTCTCTCACACACACACACACACACATACACACACACACACACACACCCCACACCCATAACACCCCCCACCCACACCCTCAGCACAGCCCACCCACACCACCAACATACACAAACCCCCCTTACCTTGTCTTCACGCTGGGTTCCTGCAGCGCCAGTTCCCTTTCACTTCTGTGAAAGTCTGTGAAAGGGAACCGGCGCTGCAGGGTCCTTTTCTTTTTTTTTTAACACGGAAGGCTGCGGGGGTGTCCCCCGCAGCCCCCGCTCACTATACCATAAAGTATGCTGAGCAGGGCAATGCGGGGGGCACCCCCGCAGCCCCCATTTTTTTTTTAATGCTACCACCAGACGATCAAACTTTTGGTGTTCGATACTTTGGTGGTAGCATTTTTCAAACTTATTGTTGTTTCGAGATTTTTTATCCGGTCATTTCAACCTAAACCTGTTTTTCACTGATTCACTGATTCACTGATTTATTTTTGATCTATTTCTTTATTGTAACAAAATGAATGTGCGAGGACGACTTTATTCTTTTAAAACTGATATGCCTCCGACGGTAGAGACATGTAACTTTTACAAGGGAAATCTTATGATGCCCCAAAAAAAAAGTTGTCTCGAATAAATCAATTGTTCCCACTCCTCGACCGCGGGGGACCGGCAGCAAGTATATTGCTGCATTTAATCCCCAGGGTTTGTCCACTCCAAACCAAGCCAACAAGGGGAAAAGGCAACTTTTGAACATTTCTAGCTCTTGCCCTGATAACAATGCAATAAAACCTTTGTCTGACGGAGGGCGTGCAGACGCCTCATCGGTTCCACATGTCCTTTCAGACAAAACTATGTTGGACTCTCCTTGTTATATCCCTCTTCAAAATCGCAGATCACATATCGACAGTGACATATCTATGGTATCATCTAAGGTTTCGTCAAGTGAGGATTCAGATAAACAAGAAGTATCTTTGTAGGCGAGTCAGTGCGAATCCCCGATATCGATTCGCTACTCGCAGAATAATTCAAGAAACGTGTCTGATGGTGCTATATCACTCGTTCAGTCAATGTCAGCAGTTTCCTTTGTTCTGCCTACTCCTCGCCAACCCATGTTGAGACCTTTGCCTCCTTATCCTGATGGTCAACCTTTGCTATTACAGTCAGCTTTAGCAACGATTAATACCACTCTTAATACCATGTTTAAATTGTTTGAAACCTTAGATGTCAAAATAACGAAACAAGAGTCTAAGATAGACAACTTGTCACAATGGCTAAAAAACATGAGGAAATGTGATAAAAACTGCATACACAGGATATTCGACCAAGAGTGTAATAAACTAAATACATGTTTAGCTGCCAAACAAGAGACGCCATCTGTGACCTTGCCGCAATTCTACCAGTGATTACACATATTATTACCATCCAAGCTGCCCCCAAATGGCTAAAAACACGTGGATCAGTGTGCAAGAGTCTCACACCACTGATCTTGCCCCATTTGGTGACCAGGTCATGTTGAGATTGTTGAAAAAGAACCTGCCATATTGTTGAAAAAAGGAAGAGTGCTAGAGTATTAGCAGCAAGGAAAACGAAGAATATGCCTCCCCCAAATCTGTAAAAGCATAATTACACTCCTATTTAAAAAAAAAAAAAAAAAAAAAAAAAAACAACTGTCAAAGCCAAGACATCAATTGCTCAATCAGGTACTCAATCTGGTTCAATGCAGAGTGCATTAGCTCCTTTGGTGCCTGATTGCACTCCGCTATCCACACAACTAAATGTTTATGAGCCCCAACCCGGTTCAAAGCAGAGTGCATTAGCTGCATCGGTGCCTGATTGCACTCCGCTTTCCACCCAACCAAATGTTTACAAGCCTCCAGATAATTTGGTTGAAGAGATTGCATGTGCAGATGTTGCGAATATGCAGGAGCTCCTAACGCCTCAGCCTGTACTGGTGCCTGCTCTTAGACCTATGAAGACACCTTGCCAAAATGAACCTGACCTACAGAGAACAACAATGTTGAGTGAAATGCTCAAAGCCCTGGACATTTATTTGGATGAACATGCTTTTAGCAAATATGATCAACCAAATAAATGCCTACCGGATGCATCAGGTAAAACTGTATCTTAGTGTATGGTGTAGCTCAGTAACCGACCGCGCAAATCCTAGTGACAGATCAGCTAATATCAAACAGAACACGGTACCATATGTAGCTAGATCTTCTGTTCCAAATCCTAAATATAGGTGGGAAGCTGACAAAATTTCTTCTTTGAACAATAAAGTTCCCAATCAGAGTACCAATGTATCTCGACATACTATTCCTTTACACTCGGACTGCCACTCCTTAATTCTAAAATGCAGAGAGGGTCCCTATGCCTCATACAATCTTAATAGACAAAGTGTACTAAACATATTCAGTGATGTCGTGGAACTTGAGGATTTAGTGTGAATGAGAGACAAGAAACAAACAGGTTTTGTGTCTGGCCTAGGTAAGTGTGTTAATCTACTTTCATTAAACGCATTAAAAGCTCAATGTCAAATGTATAATCAATCCGTCTACTTCACATTTGTAGACTTACACATTGCATTTGACTCTGTTTCTCGTGCTCTTCTTATGGCGAAATTAAAAAGAGACAGCTGTCCCCCAGTACTTTAGGACATCATCCACGCATTCCATGCCGATACATCAGTTCGCATACGACTGACTTTGGAAGATCTCCTAACAGCTCCCATCAAGACAGCCCGAGGCTTAAAGCAAGGCTGCTTATTAGCAGCAGCCATTTTCAATTACTTTATACAAGATCTTAAATACGCGTTCCAACACATATCATCTGACGCTCCGATCCTTAATGGAATCAAAATCACTAATCTGAATTATGCAGACGATATTGTGCTAATTTCAAAATCACTGATTGGTCTGCAGATATTGCTTGAGGCATTCAGTTCCTATCTCGTCACGAATCAGCTTGTGATTAACATCAATAAGACACAGATTGTAACATATGTCGCAAATTACAACCGTAGGACCAAATATAAGTGGTCAATAAATCTAACACCACTAGAAACAGTGAACAAATATATTTACCTTGGAATGGTTTTTGAAGGTATACTTTCATCAAGTGGCCAAATGGAGTGCAATATGCAGGGTACGACCGATCTGCCATACAATCACACAAATAGTGATAGTAGAGGTGTAGTAGAGTGTCCTGCTGTGAGGAGGTCGAGGAGCGAGGGGCGAGGCCTAATTGATATTTCTGGAGCAAGGGAAGCCAAAACCTCCTGAACGGACCGTCGGACACATATCAGTAGTCCTGGAAAGGGTAAGAGGTATGGCCTGTGTGTATCCTTCTAGCTATATCCTCTACTGGGTGTGGAAAAATCACCTGTAGCCTTGAAAGGAGGCTGCCATCCTTTATACACATGTGATCTCCTGCACTGAACAGTGCAGAATATGCCGAAGCACCAGGCCCCAACGGCCATTACAGCAGTTAAGACAAAGGCATTGACTTGGGCAAGAGGTTTTTGTGCTCCAATCTATCTACAACCTCACTACAGTGAGCTACAATGAAGGAAACATCCAACAATGAGAATGTAGTTATGATACTCCCTGAGACCAATCTGGCATTGCCCATTGAGGCTAAGAAAAAGAAGCAGAACCCAGTAATCTTTGATGATACAGAGGGGATTGACTTAGCGTCTTCAAAAATGACAGACTATTTTCCCCCTGATACAGGAAGGCAAGGAACTGCTAATTGACTTGGCTACTGACTTAACCAAAGACCTAATGAGCACCATTCCCTGTTTGGAAGTAATCCATTGAGACGGTAGTGCACGCTTTAATGACACTGCTCCCACCACTACCAATTGAATAATTCATTACCTCACCCACTTCAAACAAAGTCTTTCTGCACTCTTCCGCTGCCTTTGGTTCTTCCAAATGTGTGACCGAAACCAATGAGGCAGAAACCCATGAGGCTCTATGGACAAGGGGGGTCCCAGCTTTAGAAAATACCAATTCCCCCGGCATGAGCACCAAAGAGAAGCTCCCATCAGCGACAGAGGTCAGCGTGTCTAGTACCCCGCTCCAGACCTTTAATTCCTCGATCCACTCCATCCCAGAACTGTTTAGATATCACTTCAGGGGGCAGCGTGTGAGGCGGGGCCAGATTGAGTGCACCTTCCCTGGGCGCTGTGAGTAACCGCTCCTCATAGCTGACGACAGTGACTTTCCTACTGCAATCTTCAACATAATGGAATCCCGGTTGAGACACCTGCTGTTAAAAATGACTGCTATTGAAATGAAACTCAATGCACTTGACAACAGTGTGGATAAAATAGCTCATCCGGTCAACAAGCTTTTGAAAACCTCTTATTTTACACATGAGGAGTATGGATAAACTATCCCAGGGTCTGATCACCATATCTGAAGCCATAACGACTATGCCCTCTCAGGCAAGGAAAGATACAGAGGCAACAAATCGAACCATGATGGACATGGCCACTTCCCCTGACCCAAACTTCTGGTATGAAAGAAGGAAGAAGAAGGTCGTAAAGCAGGCCAGTATGTATGTGGACTTGTCCACAAAGAGAAGGAGCATTGTAAAATCTACAAAAATTAAAGAGTCTTTGGAAAAACCCCTGGAAGAAGTGGAGTGGCAGAAGGTGACCAAAACACGGCCTATCGTGGTAAATCATCTAATAACCGTGTGGTGTTAGTTGAATTGGAGGTGGAAGACGAGGAGGAATCTGCAGCTACAAGCTCGAAGACGTGGGCAAACATCAGCAGCAAATCTGACACTACTAAGAACTGCCAATATGGTAACATTGAGATAACAGGACAGGCTAGCTGTGTCAGCATGAATAAAGAGCCTGCCGTAATCATGCTGATTGGTAACCCACAACTGATCACTACAAGTGAATCTAGTCTTATACCTACAAAAGGGGTGCACGTGGTGGCATCTAAATCTTCCACCAATATGAAGAATAAGGCTGATGTATGCCACCTCAAAGCCAGCTCACCAAACAAAGAGGGGAGGCACAGTGATTCCACACCCCCACAGTCCCACAAGGTAATGAAGATCCAAAGTCTATTTCACAAGACTCAGTACTCCTACATGAATAGCCCCAGTTCCTGAATGTGTTGTACGCAATCATTCCTCTCAGGTTTATCAATAGCAGAGACATAAAGATAGTGGACATATGAGAGAAAGCACAATACGCCACTTCTTATATTGATTTCTACTCCGAAGGCACTCTCCTACTTGTCCTGGAAATACAAGAAGCATTCTTTAAGTTGGGCTATGATTGTAATGCGACTAATCTGTATTCATACAGAAATTATGATTAACTGTCCTTGTCCGAAGGAGAAGAACCTCTCCTTACCCACACAGAGAGAAGGGTACTGGTCCGTAAACACACGGCCTCTCTCCCAATGCCTGCACATTTTCCCAAATAATGGTTAATTCCTCTGAGTTGGGTATCAGAGACAGGAAATGAGGGGTGATGAGTTGCAATGGAAATGGCTGGCTAAGCTAGTGGAAAAAAGTGGGGTACGAGATGTTTTACCTTAATAGTGGCCACCCTGTGTTGTTTCTAAGTTGGAATTCTAGGGGGCACACACATCTGTTCTTAAAAGAATGTCTTTTTGAATACTTAAATGGGCTGATCATTGTAATGCTAAAGAAAACCTGGATAAGAGTCCCTCTCTTTGTAGACGGCTGGATTTTCCTATCACGAGAAGCGGAGAAGGGCCCCATGGGGCGACCTAAGAGAGTACTTACCTTAGGGAAATACAGTGTGAAGCGAATTTATGAGCAGCAACAGCCATGCTTGCATCGTTTATTTTGCTTTGTTATGGAGAAAAGTAGAGGACATTTTTAAACACTTTGAATGTGACAGTTACATTGTTTTTCATGGAAATGTACATGTGATGTAAGTGGTTTTCTATTGTGTAAAGTTGAATAAACTGTATCACCAATAAATAAATAAATAAATAAATAGTGATTTAACTACATATTGGCTTTTGCCACATTGCTGTTAAAAGTAGCAGAAGCACATTTGTACTGAGTATATAACCTTGCGATGAAGGTGTTTAGGGTGTCAGGGCCTCACTTTTTGTCCGGTCCACACTTAGGGCAAACTAATTTAACTGTGCTAGAGCACATTTGAGTCAAACGAATATATACGCTAAACTAATACTGCATCTAAAGTGCAACATTTGAGCCAAAATTAATAGTGCTGCTTAAGCACCACTTTAGAAGAGCTCACAGTGCACAACTGAGGATGTATTGTCTCCACAATGCAATCTCTCCCTATCCACTCTAGCCCAACATGTTTGCCTCATTAGGTTGCACTGAACCAACACCTCTGAACCACAATTAAAAAGCAGGAACCACGTATCTCAGAGTCATTTCCTTACAGTTACTCTTGCTTAAACATATTTTGAATTAGCATTATTTAATACTAGCAACTATTTTTCACTGTATATGGTAAAGCAGCATTCACAAAGATGAACTTACTGATGTAATTCTACTGGAGCCAGCCCTTTGGCTCTAAAAACAATTTGATTTTTGATTTGATCTTGCATACATCCAACACGTTCAGATATAAACTATTAAAATGAAATGAGAAAAAAATATAATTACAAGCCTCTGACAATTTGTGTTATTTTTACATGAAATGTCAGCTCCCTACAAAATCATTGTGCTTTGTTTAAAATGTTGTCAGGAAATGTCATTGGTAATTTAGTGCTTTTCTTTGGAACAGTATCATACATCATCAGCAACTCTACTGCAAGCTTCGATAAATGAATTCCTAGGTGCTAACAGGTCAAGCCAACTAATCCTTTGCAAAAACAATTATCTTGCACTATAAACCGGCAACATTGTATTGGATTAACAAACTTTTTCCGGAACTGAATTCAATCATAGCTACCTTCAATAGAAACCTGCTTTATTTTTCCTGCACTGAGCACTGTAATGCATTGGCAGAATCGCTTAAAGTCAATCTGTTCAGTCATAGCTTCAGGCAATGAGAGTTTTAAGGCTGAAAACCAATTTGCTCTTTTCTGTTTTTAGAGCACCACTTGCTGTTCTACTGGATGTAAATGGAAATTACGCTGCACATTGATTAATAGTGTTGTTTAACAGAAAGGATTCGGAGATATCCCCAGGAAAAATACAATAACAGAAGTATTTGCCTAACAACGCTGTTTAAAGGGTTGCGCTTGTCACGTAAAATAGATTCATTTGCACGTCTGTACCGGACGTTGTATATTAGACAATAGACAAAAAAAATCAATAGCTGACAAAATAAAAAAAACAAAGGCACGCTGTTGATCAAATTCGGCTTGCCCTGCCACCACCAGTGAAGCTTCAGCAACATTTGGGTAACATTGTTTTAGAGCGTTTAAAACGTGAACATTACGTAATTTCTTGTCTTAGGGTAAGGAGAAGGCCCCAACCCCGGTGCATGGTGTGCGTCTCACACCCTAGATTACCTAAACTAAACACTCTGTTAAGACTCACGAACCTGATGCAAGAAATAAAACCTGTCTAGCCATTGCTTTGTGTTTTCCCTCAATGCTTTGTAAATGGCTTATGGAAGCATACATGTTACTAGATGTTAAGGTCCACACATGCCTTTAATGTCCAAAACGATTCTGGGTGATCACTCTGCCACACTTTACTAGGTTTGCTATGTTTGAATCCCTTATGAAGGACAGTTCTATGCGACATTCAATTCTCGTTAACATCGAATGCACAAAAAACGCATAGGCAAACATGCATGGAGATCAGATAATTGGTTCTTCTTCGCGTTGATGGCAAATCCTGCTTCCAATACCTGCTGCACATTATCAAACTCTACTGCATCATTAATTCCGCAAAAGACATGGTTAACAGTCAAGCAATCAGAAAGCTGGACTACCGCAACAACCACCTAATTGGTATCCTTCACTACCATCCAACGTAAACAAAAAAATGGACACCTGTACACTGTTTAACAATTTCAGATTCACCTCATCAACATACATACACCAAGCAGGTTGAACCACAGTGTTCAACGGATCGCTGTCGTTTTCTTCATTTATGTGTTCATATCTGACCCTGGCATTGCACTAGCATACTATGCAGACCACCACACATGCATCGCTGTGTACCTACATTGATTACAAAGCCAACATCACTGCACCACTAAGCCTCGGCAAATACATTTGTACGAAAACTGAATCACCATATTTTTTATTGTATTCTGGTGATTAGGGTTCAGCCAACATTGAGATTTAGGTGAGAAATTCGGGTTAAGAGCATGACAATTTCATGCTGATGAACTGTTGCTGTGCATTTTGGGTTGAAGAGGTTAGGCCTTTTCATAACATCAAATGTTGAAAGCCAACAACGTATACATTTAATGGCAAAGGTTCTTGGCTGGGGAGCTCAAAGAAAGCAGTGATTAAAGCATTCATTACTTGAACCTGGTTGTTTCTTTAATATAGAAACCAAATGTTGCAGCTGGCAAACATGTTTACTCTTTTTGAAAGATTTCAAAAAAGTATTGGAAGCAAAATGAAGAGATGATGCATGTTTCTGTTTGCAGGTCATCTCATAGAAAAAGGTGGCATGCATATTTTCAGCGGCCTGCACCGGGCTCAAGAAATGCACTGGCCAAATCCATTGCACATACTGCTTTCAGGAGCAGGTGTGGGGCTCACTGCACCTGGGAGGATGGTGGGAGTGTATTCCATCATGAGAGTCCCTATCATTGTGAAATGTGTACTAAAATAAAGAAGATCTATCCCTGTTTGAGAGATAGTTATTAAAGTGTGCTAGCAGTGGTTCCACACCTAAAAATGAAAGATGACCCAGCCATGCATTGCACATCTTCTGCACTTGTATCATGGGTGGAAAGGAGAATGTGTTTGTTTTGTGTATATTTTAATGCGTATCCCTTTCTGAATTGCTGATGTGCATTAAAATGTGTAGAACTGCCCCCTTATTTGTGCAAAGAGGATAGAAAAGGGAACCCAAATTGCACACATTCAAATAAACTTTATGTAAGGCATGGGTTAAAAGACAGCCCCACAGTGACAGAGACGTAGAGACCATGCTAGGCCCCATTGTGAGAGTGAAGCTGGCTCAGTGTGGAGGACTATGGAAATATAATAGTCAATACAAAGCAGTGATTTCAACATGAGGCCTAGTGAATGAGCGGGAATGGGTCTCCCTTCATTTTGTTACAATGTACAGGCACTCAACGGAAGAAAGTGCAAATTAGAACTGGAATATTGTTAACTGTGTCCAATGGGTTTCAAAAGACATGGGGCACTTCAGATGCTGACTTTGTGTAAATCCCCACTTTGACAGATTCAAAACTGTAACTGTGCACATGGAGAGAATAAATATGTTTGAAATGATGTGCATTTGGGAGCTAAAAATGATGGAGGAAATATGCCTTACCTTTGAAAAGTAAAGTCAAATGACAAATTGCCTTCATGAGAAATTAAGACTCTTAATTTCAGCACATGAAAAGGCATTTATATGGAAATGCCTATTTTGTTTTTGCACAAATGAACACTGGTTTCTTATGTAACTGTGGCATATTTGTGAATAATATCAAGAGTGAACTTATTGCTCTGTTTATACAGTATATTAAGTAAGATTATATTTTGAACAATAGTCCCTGGTGCAGTATTGATTTTTACATGTACACAGTGGTTAAATGCAATATGCTAGCCTTTCAGAATTGTGCACTGCAAATTGTTTTTATATCTGAGCAGAAACCTTCACCCCAAAACCTTTGGTTCTGGGCACACCAAGGAAATCGGTCTGAATGTCAATGTTAATGCTAACATTTAAGTAGATTGTACTTATGGGATTTACAGATAACATGACCAACAGAAATTAGCTTTAAGGTCAGGTTTCACATAAAATGTGCATTAGCTCAGAGTAAAGACCCTTTGAAGCTAAGCAGAAGAGGGTAGAATAAACATTGGCTCGAGCAGGTGGCTGGTCACATGTTTAAGGAGAATTGGAAACTCAGTGGAGAAATGAAACTACTTCTCATAGCATGCAGTGGCATTGATTATACATTGAACATATTTTCCTAAATATAAAGAGCATCATGTGTCTAATGGAGACCAGCCAGGTTCATTTTAAAGGGGATAAAACGCCAGTTGGGAACATGTAAATCGAAATTGTTGTTATGTACAAAACTTAAAATATGATCAAAGGTATGATTCTGGCATTTTCATAAATCTGAAGAATTGGAAATATTAATAGACTAATAGACAGTGAAATTAATGTTGGAAGTAGGTAAAGTCAGATTTGTAACTATTTCAGTGCAGCAGCAAACCGTGAAAAACAGTGGCTCCAACTTGCCACTGTTAGCCTACATTATTCATGTCTCCCAACTTCTGATCCTATCAGCAGCCAGTGGGCATCTTGTTGGGCGGTGAAGGGAGAGTGCCAGCCAATCGTTACTGTGGGAATTTTGACAATGTTGGATTGTCATCAGTCCTATAAGAGGGCATGTTTGGATCAGGACATGGCTTTTTCACTTTATTCCAGGAGATAGCCTGCTGATGGACTCTTGTGAGGAACAACTAGCAGAGATGCCTCAATCCTTGCATTGGAGACAGTGACAGGGAAATCCAGAAGCAAGCTGGGACCCCATCAGAGGAGCAGAAGGAATCTGGGCACAGGAGAAAATCCTTGACTGAGAGCCCTTGACCAGATCTGTGCTGTCCTCAGAGGAGCCTTGCTGTTTTTGCCTGACCAAGGCCTCCCATGTAAGTAAACTAATCCAAAGGTCATCAATTGTGTGGAGAGCTACCTGATGTATCCTTTTCCATTATTGGGAAGGAGGGTGAAACTAGGAAGGCCTTTAGCACATTGTATTACATCCAATTCAAATTAATTCCACCATAGAAAATCATCGTAAGCAGTTAATTTCATTGTGTTGGGAACAGGCTGTCTCAATCATTGCCATTAAATTGTGGGGAGGTGAAGCTGTATAGACCCTCAGCACATTGAATTGAAGTTAAATCAATTAATTCCCATATAGACTATCACAGGGAGAGTGTTGTTAGAATGCAAAACTAGCACAGTTCATGCTCAGTGTGTTAGAGCTGATATAGATCATAAAGACTTGTCTTTTTGAAACCCCTGACTCCTTTCCCGGAGGCGGTGTGCATAATCGCAAAATAAGTAACTCTAAAACGCTGCTATTCAAGTGAATATGAGGGTGCAAAACAAAAGTCTCTCTTTATTCTCTTGTATCCCAAACCAGAATTACCATAGCAGTGCTTCTCATTTGAATGTATGTTGAAACATGATTTCCATTTGAGTTCCTTTTCCCAACTGTGCTTTTCAAATGAAATCCTAATGAAATTTTCCATTGTATTGTGAATTTTTTCTATTGGCTAATTTTCAATTAAATCTGTTTTATGTTGTGACTGCACGTTTCAAAATCGTACCTTTGTTGTTTTAATAACAGAAAGAATTGTGATATTTGGTGTAGTACCACAGCATTGGTGGCTTTGGTTGGCTGCTAGTCTTCTTTGTCAAACCATATATATACTTACTATACACCGGCCTTGTTCCTAGTCCATTGGTGACACAGGGTATTTTTTGGGGTGGGTACGAGATGGATGGGAGGCCTCAACAAAGTGAATCTGTAATAGGGGTTTGGGTGCATGGTACCTTGCTTGAGGGTAACTCCCTGAGATGAGTGTGACTGCCTAATAAACTGCAACAAAGCTGGGGGCTTGTGGCAGGGTTTAGGTTGAGAGTCGTCAGTTGTGACAGTGAGTAGCAACACAGTGTTCATTTGGGTGTAATTGTATTGCAGTGGATGGAAAGTTGTGTTGCATTGTGAAGGTGCCATTTAGACCTGTACCATGGGATACAGGGCGGTGTGTAGATAAAACAGTGTTGATTTTGAGTTGTCATTGTGAGTGGAAACTAAGCAGGAACAGGGTTGAGTTTTTTGCCCTTGCATAGAAATTATATCAGGTGCAGAACACATTTCAAAATGAACACCGTAGAAATCAATATGGCCAGGCAGCACCTCCTACCCAAATTGTTTATCAAAGGAGAATGGGTAGACCAATAAGGTAAAAAAATGTCAAGCTAGAATGATGCAGGAGGTTACATATGCAACTGTTGATATGTGGCAGGATAATGGCCTGTTACATCAGTCCCTGACAAACTTTTACATGACACACACCAGCAAAGATGAGAACATTTAAATTGATCAGCTCACAGCATGTATGAACTTCCATATGATGATCATGGAAGAAAGATACCAGAGAGAGTTCAAACAATACAAAGAAAAAGCGCAACCAAGCTAAAATTCAGAGTCAGAATTAGAAAATATTATTCCACAGCTAAAGGATTAATTAGTGAGACAATAGCAAGCGAATGCAGAGCGATAGGCTCAATTTTCTGCACTGCTAGGGGAGTATAAAGAATGTGTTAAAAATCTGACCGCAAACCAACACAAATTAAATGAGCAGGTTGTTCACAATAGAGCCTGCTTAGAGGATATTTACACATTTGAAGCAAAGGTTAAACAACTGAAAGCTGAAAATAGCCAGTTAGTCATAAAGGAGGTTCATTCTCAGGGTGAATTTGATCCGATGCACCAAGATCAGAACACTTTGAAACAGCAGAGTGAGCAGCTGAGGGAAGAAAATAACACATTGAGTCAACATAATGATGCCCTATTTCAGGAAGTGCATCAGTTAAGGACAGAGGAGGAGAAAAGTGAGTTATGTTCTCAGGAACTGACTGACATAATGCTAGAAAATGCAAAATGAATGGAACATGTGAGGCAAGCAAAGGTTGACATAGAGCAGGCAATACAGGTCACAATTGAACAAGGGGAGGAGATTAGTGTCCTGAAAAAGAAGTGTTCTGAATATGCACAGAAAATACAAGCATCACAGAAGGAAAATGAGTCCCATTGTGAGGAGAACAAGGGACTACGAGACTGATTAATGACACAACATATAGTGCTAGAAGCCACTCAAGCAATGGTGTCAGAATTGAAAACTCAGGCCTCTGTATATCACAAAGATATAGGGACTGAGAAAAATGAATGTTAGAGGTTGGAAAATGAAATAACCAAATACAAACAGGCTTTGAGGCACTCCGACCAGTCAGGGTATTAAAAGGCAACCTCCAATTATCGAGTGATAACCTCTCTACCAGGGACCTCAAGCTAACTCACCACCTCATACGTACAGGATGCAGCTGACTTCATACCTGCCAGTTTTCAAGAACAGGGAAACATGAGGAAGCTTGACTCACCCAGGCACAGTCAAATTTAGCCAGAAGGCCAGTCCTTATTGAATGTACCCTGGCATATACCTCTGACCTGGAGGGCGCCTGTGATGAAAAGATCAGGTAGCTGGACTGGCAGAACATTTAGTTACAAGGGGACCACCTGGTCTAGTTTGCAGACACAGAGGGACCTGTGTTTAGGCCTCAAAAGAGTATTTTAAAAACCTCCACACATCCAGGGAGGTGGGGGGGATTTCCCACCATAACCGGAATGAGGGATGTGGAGGATGAGTGGTTCCCTGTGCAAAAAGGGGAGTACAAGGGCAATTACTGTGAGAGCCCAGCGCAACACAGGTGAGAAGAGACCAGACCCCGTCATTCTGGGAGGGATTCCCAGTCTCATAGAGGTAGGGAGCACCTAGAGGACAGGGAGTGTACCACCAATAGCAGCAGCTCTGATTCAAAGGGTGAGTGGACTCAGGTGCAGCGGAAAAAGAAATTCTGCCAAACAGAAGAGAGGTCTTGTGAAAGACCCAATTCGGCAGATAAAGAGCTTTATGACTCCAAACCACAAGAACGCCAAATACTCAGTATATGAGCATCTAGAGCTTTATGACCACATGATGACTTCATTTGGTATTAAAAATGATAGAAATTCCATGGAGTTTGTCAAATGGACATTTTCCCCTGAATATTCCAGCTTCTTTGCAGGGCTGGAGGTCCAAGATCACCAAAAATGGTCCACCTACAAGTCGGCCATCTTGAAACACTTCTCCATTCACAGGAACCCTCAGGAGGCCTGCAAGGCAGCATATAACCTGCAGTGTGGGGAGGACCAAGCACCTAGAGAGTTTGTGCAAGAGCTGAAGTGGGCATTTGCACAGACCTCTAGGCCCACCAATAGCCAGGAGTTCATCAATACATACTTGCATGCGCTACCCTAAATACATTATGACCCAACAAGTAGGGGATTTCCATGAGTGTAGCGCCCTGTATTGGGTGATGGGGCAGGCCACCTGGATTTATGAGGTCCAAAAACCCTCTGAAAACAAAAATAATCCTAAAAAACCCAAACCATCAAACACACCCGCCACAGATCGCAGATGTGAAAAATACTCCCATGTTGGACTTGGAAACGGGGGTGGGCCTAGAACTAACCCTCCCACTAATACCAACAAGCAGAATGAGAGGCAGAAGAGGCCATCAGATCCAACCTAATTGGGTGGTAGCAAGCAGGGTATCAGACAAATGCTCCATCTGACCCTTGTGCCTATATCAGTCCAAGATACAAGAGTAACAGACCCATCCTGGGGTATGTATGGACTCACCCAGCACAAGGGGCGGGCCCTATCAGGTAAGTACTGCCAGAGGAAACCTCCCTCATGACTTACCTCAGGAGGGAAGAAATACTCAACCTCTCCATTTAAGTTTTTTTTTTTCCCAGATATCCTTCAAACCCCAATTTCAGAACAATCCTCCTCTCTCTCCCTGCTTTCAGGACAATAGATTCCCAAATCAGGGAGAAGGGAGACCTTGGATGGAAGATTACCAGGAAAATTCCCAATACACAAGCTACTCTGGGAGAAGGGACAGCTACCCTTTCTGGCAGCAGCAAAGGTATGAATCCAGACGTCCCTATCAAACGAAATAAATATCACAACTGGAACGACAGGTCCAACAATAAACCCAAGACCTGGTTTGCATTTTGAGGGCTGCTGCCCAGAATAACTTG
This sequence comes from Ambystoma mexicanum, assembly GCF_040938575.1. NCBI lineage: Eukaryota > Metazoa > Chordata > Amphibia > Caudata > Ambystomatidae > Ambystoma > Ambystoma mexicanum. The sequence goes on from NC_090936.1 coordinate 698,550,068, forward strand.
AAGCCCAGGTCTGGTGCTCAGATCAATGGTGGGAGGAAACCACTGACTACCAACAGGTTCCAGAGGAGGGTGCCCGGGTGGAAGGCAGATGCAAAGCCCTAGAGAAAGCTTCCATTCCCACTGGAACAAAACCCCTGGAAACCTCTGAACCTGAACATAAATCTTCTACCACCAAAAAAGCTGGGACCTAGCGAACAGAGGGTGAGTAGGAGATATCAAAAGCAAAAATAACCCACTTTGTGGAGGAAGTCCGCATCATCCCTTTCGAAGGAGAGGAATCCCTGAAGGATTCATGTAAGAAAATCTTCTCTTTCAGAGAGGGAGGGATCCCTCGAAAGGAGAAATGGGTCCCAAAAAACTCTGATTTAGGCTGGGTAAGTATGGAGACTGACCCAGAATAACAAATTCTTAAACCCCAACAATTTCACCCAGATGACCTTCAATGCATTGAGGGGTCCCCCCCACCCCCAAGCAGGTTTGGGTAACTGTCAAGGGAGACTGCAAAGAATTAGGGGAAAAAGGGAACTTCCCAATCCCACTTGTTTCTGGTTGCAACATCTTTTTACAGATTCCCGGACTCGGACACAGACAACTGTCCAAGATCACACAGTGTTGGAGTTCAATATAAAATAATTAACTATCAATGTAACACAGAATGCACATTTTCTTTGCCCCCTTGAGGAGAGAGAAGGAATATTTTATGCTTCCGTCAAGGTTCAGGGTCAGTGTGAATTATCAGCGCTGGTGGACACTGAATCTCAAGCCACATTCAGTAATTGGCAAGAGTCACCAAATTCCCCTCACACCTCTTCCTGGACAACTCTGAAACTTTGATGGGAATGATATTTCCATCAAAGGGACTGTGAATGTGGAGATCAAAATTGGGTGACATATGGTGAAACACCTGATATTAGTCATCACTCCAGAGGGCACACCTTGTCTATTGGGAAATTACCTCCTTCAGAGGTTTTTACCCCTGATTGACTGTGTGAACAAGGTCCTCTTGACTAACCAGCCAATCAAATTAAAACAAAGCTCAAACTATGTGGGTTTGAATGGCACATGCCACATGATTGAACAACGGTGCGACAAAATAGAATTCCATTTTTAGAAACAATCAAATCCCAGACATCACTGTCATCTCTCTAGGAGAACAAACTGGTGATGGGAACCCATCTCCATTTTTGAAAATCAACCTCCCTCCCAGTTTTCAGTGGCATTCCACACTCGAAGGAAATACTCTGAAATTGTATACCAATACACAATCAGAAGATGACCCAAATCCCATGACAAAAGATGATGAAAAACCAGCTCAAAGTTTGACTGACATCCAGAGAAAGGGTGAACAGCTGTTTTTTCCCCATTCAGGTAAATGAGGTGGAGGAGCCTGTTATCGCCAGAGTATGCCTGAATAATGGAAGAAGTGTCATCAGCAAAGCATTATTCAGGAAACTCCAAAATATCAGACCATCACCACATTTAATTTTGTTGATAAGTGGGAAATGGACCTGGAAACTCCACATTCCAAACCTCACCTACCAGGTGCAGGTTCCAGGTGCATGCTTAAAATTTTAATTGCAAAACATAAAACATAATTGTTGGGTTGTGAGAGATCTCCCTACCTTTTACTTAGGCAGTGACATTCTCAATCGATTTGCAATTAAATTGTATGTAATTTATAACAAAGCCTGGTCCGGACTGGAGGGTAACCCCAAGGGCTTTGACATCACTGAGAAAGTAGTTCAGTCAGCTCAATTGCTGCCGTATGCAGTTGAAATTCAAGTGAGAGAAGAGGTTACCATCCCAGGACAGGTGCAACAAGTTACAATTCCGCTGAAAATCAAGCGAGGACAGAACCTCAAAAATAAGCATGCCTATATAAATTTGAATAACATCTCCAACAGCAAGGTTTGTATTTACATCTGACATCCCTAGTTGACCGAGAACATGACACAATTCGAATATTGGTGGATAACGGCGACCCTCGAAGTATCACTTTGGGTGCAGACATCTTTATTGGCAATGCAGTTGATTCCCAACATTATTCTATTGTTTTAGGTAATGAGATCATTGGACCAATTCCAATTGACTGCTACAATTTCAACAATGGTATCCCTCCAAAAATTATTTTCACCAGACAAGGGGCTTATTTCTTGGTGTACTCGTCCTGCCCTTACGGTGTGGAAAAGGTGACCTGTGACATCAGGAAGGATGAGGTGGTATTCTGAGTGAACAGTGACTACCTAGCATCCTTGAAACCTCATGACCAGGCCAACACCATAACAAGAGATCTCACCACCCAACTGGAGGATAACACTGAAATTGCGAAGTCTGAGGTCTTTACAGGCTTTAAGCAGATGGTCGAAGAACAAATCAAACTTGCTGATGCCTGTGAGACCAAGGAGCAAAAACAGAAGCTGGAAAAGGTGTTTTTGGTTGTTCAGGATATCTTTACAGTGGATTCATATGATTTTGGATGCACAGAGATACATTCAACCACCATACCCACGGACCCCGAGATGGCTCCAGTATTTGTGAAGCAATATTGGTTGCGTCTCTCGTCTATGGAGACACTCACAGAGATTATTAAAATTTAGAATCCTGTGGGATAATTTGTCTGATCCACAGTACCTTTAACAACCCGGTACTGGGGATACTCAAACCCAATGGGTAACAGAGACTTTGTGCAGACCTTAGGGAGTTTAAACGGGTCAAAATGGGCCCTTCACTACATCGATCAGGGACTGGCCCAGGTCCAAGGGTCAAAGGTGTATACCACCATTGACCTGAACAATGGTTACTGGACAGTACCCGTGACTAGGGAAGACCAGTACAAGCTTGCCTTTACCTTCGGGGGGCAGCAATACACATGGACCCGAAACCACTTTGGATACATAAACACTGGTTATTAATTTAATACATTCCTACATAAGGCCGTGCCTGACTTGGGCGAAAGGGGAAACCTGGCCTCCGTAGATGATGTCTTAATCAAGAGCTCATCTGTGCAGGAACACAAAGCTGAAATATTCTATGTTCTGACGAAGTTGCAGAAAGCCAGAGCAAAACTGTCCTTTCAGAAGGCACAGTGGTGTAAAACCTGCATGAACTTCTTAGGGAATGAAATCACCCCTGGGGGTCTCAGTCCCCAGGCGAAAAAAGGTGGAAGCATTATTGAAATTGAAAGACCTTACTACTCTCCGAATAATAAGAAGCCTTCTTGGACTCACTAATTATAGTAGAAAGTTCATTGAAGACTACGCAGAGGTCACACCACCCGTGGTCAATTTATTAAAGGGTGGAGTCAAGTGGGAGTAGGGTAGAGAACAATCTGGGGCAGAAAAACAATTAAAGAGAAACCTTTCCCAAGCCCTTTGTTTGGCTTAACCCATAAAGAACAAGGATAACTTCTTGGAGACAGGGTTCGCAGATACTTGCTTAATAGCGGTATCATACCAGAAGCACAACAAGGTCAACAAAGAAATATCGTATGCAAGCAAGACTTTGCCCTCTGTGGAGGAAATAATTCAACAATTGCGAAAGGGCACTCCTGGCAATGGTGTGGGCATTGAAGCATTACTTCCCATTCATCCAGGGGGAGCACATCATCGTGTAGACTCCGCGCCAACCCTTGCAATATCTCTAGGGTGGGCCCTGTTGGACGGCTGGGAAATGCCCACCACCTGAAAGTGCTCTGAGACAGGCTAAAAATATCCTGATCATTATCCTGCTTGCCTGCAAATTGAATTGAAAAACAGAGACTGGCTTGCACCGGAGGCTGCCGAGTGACGGTGGAGAAATTATTGACCCTCTACAAACTTGCCAGCCAGTGATCCGCCTACCCGGCCCCCCGAACGCGCTGCCGTTGCTCTCCATTGCAGAGGTGGGAAACCCACTATTTCATCCTGGTCCCTGCATCAGCCTCTCTACCCACCCTATTGAAGGCCCGCCACCCTGGATTACTCCCAATGGGCCGACTGCATGGATTGAGAGTGGAGACCAGGTGGCCTGCACTGCTACCTCTGAGTGCTTCCTGGGGTGTTCCTCTACCGACAGGTAAGTATAATGAGTCTTTTGAACAGTTCTCTAACTTCGTTCCTTTCCTTCCTTAGATGATGGCCGGCGTCCGGGGATGGCGGCATGCTGCCGAGATGAGTAGCGCTATGTGAGAGCGCGATTCGCGATGCACCCCTTTCGTATTTGCATTGAACTGAGTTCTTTTTCTGTGTCTTTTAGGTGCCGCAACGTTTTCAGCGTGGATGCCGGTTATGAAAAACAAATGCGGTGGGTAAGCGCAGTATGCGCGGCTCGAGATGTTTCCACGCTAACCTGGAGTGTCTTTTCCCTCTTGCAGATGGATGAGAAGTTCCGGAGACAGAGTTCCCCCTAAGCGGCTGGGATTCGGGTAAGCGTTAGAAGCTCGTATATTATTTAAAAATAAGCGAAGATTTGCAGAATGCTTACTAATGCCTTTTTTCTGTTCTTTTCCCTTTTCCTTAGGAAGCGGCGTGTCAGGATGGGAATGACACCGCCAAAGATGCCCGCAGAACAAAAGGAGCGATGAATGATGGGCAGAGGTGCCGCAAGGTAAGGCTGTTCCTAACGGTGTTCTTATTCTTGCAAGAGCTGAGTGCAGAAGAAAGATGCAAGCCTACTGGAGACCGATACGAACATGGTGAGTGTCATGCTGCAGGTGCAGAAAACGCAAAGCATGTTTCTCAGCCTGGATGTGGCTTAAATAGTCTCTGGATATCCCAGGTGTCTCTGGGCTGAACCACACCCAAAAGACTAGACCGCACATGCAGTTCTGGGAACTAAAATATGTGGGGGCATCCATCTTGTCCCCATCAATGCACTACAAGTCCAATCCCCAATGTTATCCTATGGGAGTGAGTGAGTCTGGTGCCACAAGCGCCAAGTCTGACTCCAAGTGTGTCTTTGGAGGGATGGAGAGGCACTTGAGGGCGATGTAGGTGATCGCGGCCTGGCTACAGCCTGACATCTTGGAGGGCTGGGGACATCAGGGGCAGGAATCATGACAACACTGTGTTGACAATCAAGGGGAAAAAAGAACTAGTGGCTGGCATTCGGAATGCCTGGGTAAATGATGCCACAGAGCCCTCTCTTGGGTACAAAATTGGTCCCTGAAATAGTCAGGTGGAAGACTTGATGGCAGTACATCAAGTCATCTTCATTGCCATGCAACACCACCTCAAAGAACAGGTCATATTCACTGATTCAGATTATGTCAGGAATGGGTTAGTGGAACACCTGATTAATAGGAAAAATTGAGGCATGCTGTGTGCAAATAACAAACCGCTCAAGCACGGGAAATTAATCCAATCAATTGATGATCTGGTAACCTCTACTGAGATGACCATCTATTGGAAAAAGATCAGAGGTCACTCCAAAATAGAGGGACCAGATAAAACCGGAAATTACCTGGTTGACCAGTTGGCCAAGACGGGAGCCATTCACAGGGTTTTCCTAAGAACTGAATCCCTGTTGGTGGAAATCCAGGTTGCTGCTGTCACCAGGTCCCAAACCCATGCCAAAAATGAACTCTCAACTGCCCAGTGTAGTAAAGAAACCCCAGATGCAGATTTGATTACTGCACAAAAAGTGGACCCAGTTATTGGGAAATGTTATCAACATTTTGAAGACCAAGTGAATTTTCCTCTGACAGAATCCAATTATATAGGTAAGGAGGATCTCCGGGTGTTGATGAAGTTTTCCAAAATATTCAGAATCCAAGACGGTTTGGTGGTATGGAGATCCATATCTGGATGTGGACAGTGGCTGGTACCTACCTCATTCTGATGCCTGATGTTAAGTCACGCCCAAGACTCGGCTGCTGCCAGTCATAGGGGGTTTTACACAACATTAGAAATCTTGCGCAATTTGCTTTTTTGATTTTGATTTTGTCTATTTATAACGCGCACCAGGCAAATTAAATCATGATTGGGCACAGATGTATCATTTGTAATTAGAGACATGCCTTAATCTAATTCATTATGCAAAGAGAAAGAAGATATAGGTATAAGAGTGTATTGATCAACTCAGGGTCCAGGACTCTAGCAGAACAAGTGGGTCTTCAATGCCCTACGGAATGCCGGGAGAGTTGTAATCTCTCTGATTTCTCTAGGTAGTTTGTTCCATGCTCTTGGGCCGTAGACTCCGAATCTGCAGTCCCCTTTGTTCACATACTTAGAACGTGGTATCGGAAGCAGATTATTATCTGCTGAGCGCATCTGTCGGGTGGGAACATGCTTCTTAATTTTGTCCAATAGATAACCTCGACCTATCTTGTGACACACTTATAGACCAAGCAAAGAACCTTAAAATCAATTCTCTGCTTTATTGCCAACCAGTGTAAGGCTCTCCTTAAATTAGAGATTGGGGCTGATTTTCCATCCCTATATACTAACCTGACTGCTGCATTTTGAGCCACCTGCAGTCTGCGTATACCCGACAGTAGTGCATTTCCATAGTCTAGTCTATAATTGACCAGAGTACCATTGACCACCGCTCTATCCTCATTCACAAAGAAAGCTAAGATATGTTTCAGTAGGCGTAATGAGTAAAATGCTGCCTACACCTTTGCACCAAATTGAGCTCTACTTACAATGTTATCCTTCCAGACACAGCCCAAATCCTTAATTTTCTTAGAGAACACCAGCTGTGTCCCCAGTAGGCATGGGGGTGCAATTGCTTTTGCTGAATATGGTACTTTGAGGCAAATAGAGCCACTTCCGTTTTGCTGGCATTCAACAATAACTGATTGGCACACATCCAGGTCTGAATTTCCTGCAAACACTGTACCACTTTTTCATATGTCTCCTCTAAGTTATGTATCCTCATGAACACCTGTGTATCATCTGCATATGAGTGAAAGTGTATGCCATGCTTCCTCAAGATGTCCATTACTAGTTTGACATATAAATTGAAAAGCGATGTTGCATATTGGCCACACATGGGCCAGGACCTCGACATCTACGGAAAGGGGTGTCTTGTGTGTGCCCAGTTTCAGCCGAGTTCTCTCACACACAGAGCTCTCCTACAGAAAAGGGGAATGACACTGCCTACGATAGATCTGCAAGTTGATTTCATCGGGCCAGTGATTCGCTAATCTAAAGGAAACAAGTACATGTTGACCGTGATATGCTTGTTTACCAAGTGGGTAGAATTTATATTGGGCTGGAATTATAAGGCGGACACAGATGTTGCACTAAGGATCAATCAGATCTTCTTTGTTTCAGGCCTTCTCCAAAGTAGTCATTACGCCAGCAAGGTGATGACCAAGATGTGGAAATAACTAGTGGTAAAGAGAAATCTCCACATTGCCTACCGCCTTGCCTCGACTGGGGAAGTTGAGAGGTACAGATGATGTTTGTGGTAGACTCTGGACCAAGTTGGGACATCTGATTACCGCTTGTCCTAATGGCCATCAGGTCCACGCCGTCTTCTGCAACCAAAATGTCTCCATTTGAGCTCATGATGGTATGAAAAATAGTGCAACTTCAGCATCTGCTCCACAAACTACCAAGAAGGAGTACTAAGCAGGAGACATGGTCTACCTGTACAATTTCCAAAGGAAACAGTCCAAGGAGTGGATGTTCCTCCCCTCTCGGCGCGGTGGCTTTGAAATTATCTATAAAATCTCACCTGTCGCCTATAAGATCTGCATCCCCAAAGGAGAACATATGGAAGAGAAATCGGTCCATATTAATCAGTTGAAGAGCTGTCACCCCAGACAGACTTTATGACTGATTGAAGAACCCAGTGAGTGTTGAGCCCAGGAACCACCAGAAGAATAAAAGGAAAGAAGGGAAATCCGGATTGACAATATCACACATTTACAGGAGTAAAACAATGTATACTTATAAGGAATGTACCAAAATTAAAGAAGAATAATGTTTTTGAATTGTGTATGTTAAGTGAATTCAATGTTAACATTTGGTTGCAATGTATAAACTGTTGTTGTCCACATTGTATCCCTATTTACTGAGGAAGAAGTTCTTCATAAAATGCTTAAACTCTATTTTACTCTCAGCAGATTCAATACCTCCTTACCTTCACAGGTGGGAAGATAGAGTTTCTAAAAATGGAGGGGTCCAGGACCAAAACCACAGAATCTGAAAAGAGTGGAGTGCATACCAGAGGTCCACTCCCTCAGGACAGGAAAAAGAGCGAATATGTTCTGAAGAGGACATTCATGTAATGAACCAAAGCCAAAAGGACGCAAAAACAAAACACTCTCCCCTTGCCCTTTTCTCTGAGTCACCTGCATTAAAGAGCCAGGTGTGTGGGGGGGTGGTTTGTGGGGTAAAAAGAAAGCCCCAGAGAGACAGAGATGGAGAGGCCATGCTAGGCCCCATTGTGAGAGAGAATATGGCTCTGTGTGGAGTTCCATTGAGATATAAAAGCCATACAAAACAGTGATTTCAACTTGAGGCCTAGTGAATGCGTGAGAATAGGCCTCCCTCCAGTTTGTTACAATTTACAGGCACTCAGCGGAAGAAAGTGCAACTTCGAACTGGAATATTGTTAACTGCATCAAATAGGTTCCAAAAGACATGGGGCACTTCAGATGCTGACTTTGTGAGAAAAAAAAAAACACGCTGACTTATTCAAAATTTTAACAGTGCATATGGAAAGAATAAATATATTTGAAATACTGTGAATTTGGAAGCTAGAAAGGAGGAATGATGGCTTACCTTTGAAAAGTAAAGTCAAATGTCAAATTGCCTTCATGAGGAATAAAGAGACTTAATTTCAGCACATGAAATGACAACATTTATAAGGAAAGGCCTATTTTTTGCATACATGGTTTGTTATGTAACTGTGGCATATTTGTGAAGAATACCAAGAGTGAACTTATTTCTGTTTATATAGTATATAAATAAAGATTAACAGGCTGATTCATGGAATTAATGTGCGCTGAAAATTTCCGCGCAAGCTTGCGAAAGGGTGCGAATCGCAGCGCAAGTGCGAAAATCGCAGCGAAACCCGTGCACATCGATTCATGGAATTCCATGCGCGTGTAAATCCATGGATGTGCGCTGAAATCCTGCTTGGCGCACGCGGGCGCACACTTCACCAAAGAGCATGCGCTACGCGCACAGCGAAAGCACACATAGCGCAGCGCACACAACAAAAGTAGGCGGAACACGGGGCGTAACACACGGAATGGGGAACAACGCGTGAAAATGTGGGCGTTACGGGCGAAGTACAGGAGGCAAATGCGCGGAACGCCCACACGCGCGCCTACAACAAGTATTCATGGAATCGAACAGGGCTAACGCGTGCGTCAAAAAAGACGCGCTAATCCGGAAACACGTACGCCAGCAGGAAGCAGGTGTACGCGGACCCGCGCAGCATAAAAGTGCGCACACACAACAAACAAGCTCAGACGCTACGATGAAAATACCGTTCCTCGCAGCAGTGGTCGTGTGATACCGCAGGAGGAGGAGGAGGATAGTCAGGGCCAGAATTTTTACACCCAGGACCAGCCTTTTTGGGATGCCTGATGACCAGGTGTATGGGAGGTACAGGTTTCCACCTCACATAATACTTGACCTGGTAAGTGAGTGGGAGGATAACCTCACATCACCCACCCTGTGCTCCCAAGTACTGAGCCCCTTGGAAGAGGTGCTCAATGTACTGCACTTCCTGGCTACTGGGTCATTTCAGCAGACAAGTGCCATAGTGGGGGGGGTGTCACAGGCCACGCAGTCACGCTGCCTACACCAGGTCTTGGCCATCATGACTGCACGGCCATCAGTCCACAGGCACATATACCTGCCCAGAACACCTGCAGAAAGGCAGGCTGTTGTCCAGGATTTTTATGGGGTGGACCACATCCCCAAAGTGCTAGGTGCCATTGATTGCACCCATGTGGCTCTACGTCCTCCCAGGGCATCAGAGCACATCTATAGAAACCGCAAGCACTGGCATTCCATCAACGTGCAGGTAGTATGTGATGCCAAGGGAATCATCACCTCAGTATATGCCAACTATCTAGGGTCCACCCATGACAGTTTCATATACAGAATGTCAACCCTAAACCGGGACCTAGAAGCTGGGCAGCATGGCGATACATGGCTGCTTGGTGAGTATAAATGCCACTGCACATGCATGCATGTCAGATACTAAGTAATGTCACAACCCCACTAATGATACCCATCATCACCTCCCTAGGGGACAGTACCTACCCTCTGAGCACCCACATGATGATGCCAATTTGGAACCCCACCACACCACCAGAGGTAAGATACAACACAGCCTATATTGCAACCCGGGGCATAGTGGAGCGCACATTCGGAGTGCTCAAGTCACGCTTTCGCTCCCTTGACTGTTCTGGTGGGCAGCTGCTATACGCTCCCCCAGTAGTGTGCAGGATCATAGTGGCAGCATGTGTGCTGCACAATGTTGCAAGAAGCCAAGGCCTGTCGGTGGACATGGTGGTGCCCCCACATCCCCAACCACATGCACGGCCGCTGCGCATGGGAGGGGAAAGGGCTTAAGGCGAGGCAGCCCGTACGCAGGTGGTGGCTAATTACTTCACCTAAAATCACATCCCTGTGGAGTGCACACAGCCCTGGCACATACCAGCTGACAATCAATGATGATGACATAAGGGACAGTCAACTGTCACAACCATACCAGCCTGAGATTGGTCACCTGGAAGTGTTACATTGTGTGCATCCCTACCTACCGAAAGACAACCAATGCTGTGTCATTAAAAGACATACATTCATGCTGCATGAATGACTACCCCCTAGCAAAATACAACATGCAAATAGCGCCATGTCACCCAACCCCTCCCCATCTCCGCCACCCAACACACCATGGCATGTCATGCAATGTGAAAGCAAACAAAGCAATGTACAAGACCTGACACAAGTGTCAAAAAGTGCACTGTCCCAAATGGAAACAGCCCACAGACAATATGCTCCCAGTAATCAATAACAAACAGCACACATGACCAAATACTTACCACCAACACAATACAGCAACACAGCATGAAACATTGAAAAAACATGACAGTACAAAGTCAAAGTAGTGGTAGTCTTACAACCTGAATAAGCCATCACATCGACCCCTTCCAACTGCAGAGTGTTGCTGCCACGCAAATGTGTCAGTGTACTGCATACAACATGAACTCCATCTGCAAAGGAGACGACCTTGTGAAGACATGAAGAAGGTAGCTGCGAATTTTGAGGAAGACATGGAGGCACATATCAATACACCATGCAGTGTTCAATACAACAACAATACCCACTAGGGATGTACACACAGTATTGACTACAGACTGCCCACACAGCTCATGGGAGCCCAATGTCACCGTGTAAGTCACTGTCACTTGGTCACACCCTTTGCAAGCCCATGGAAATGGGAAGCAGGAGGGGTGTGTGTGTCACGAACGCAAGCATCTAACCCAAACTCAGGACAAGCCTGCATGTGCCCAGCCGGAATACACAGTGGATGCCCACGGGAGCCACACAAGGCAACCCAGGAGGTTCGAGGACAGGGTGCACACCAACACCCACCTGCGTGGATGTTGCAAAAAAAATACCTCCATGGGCTCATGGCCTGCACGGCTATGCCATTGTGGGAGAACTGCTGTTGGTCTCTTCATCCTCTGCTGCTGCATCAGGAAGTGGTGGTACTATGGGAGGCAGCCCACGCAAATGGTATGGTCCTCCATGGCAGCAAGCATGTGGGTCTGGAAGATCTGATTTTGGAGGCTGATAGTGCAGAGATCCCCATGCAGCACCTCACGGGTTGCCTGCATTTCTGCACACATGGCCTCGCGTGATGCCTGGATCTCCTCGCGGGTTGCCTGCAGCTCAGCTGAGAGCGAATGTGTGAGCTGCTCCAGCTGCTGTTCTGCCCTAAAATTTCAGGAAGCCTCAAGTTCAAGCAGAGTCTCCCTGACGTTATGGAGTTCTACCCTCAGGGCTTCCCTGTGGCCCTGTGACTCTATTGATATGGCTTCGCGCAGAGTCTCCAGTGCCGCCCCTCGGTCCCTGTTGGACGCCAACATGTCTTCCCTGTGTGATTGACAGATGGAGTCTGTTGCCTGCTGTTGTTGCTCCATCTGCCTTTCAGGGGGGATAATGGAAGTGGCCACCCTCTCCATTGCCTGAGCCATCATTTCAACTGATGCTGCCTGTTGGGTTGCCATACCGTACATGGAGTTTTCCCATACAGTATTGCCTGGTGGCGCACGGCCACCGCGTCGGCGGGCACCACACCTGTTTGGGGCAAGGCGATCTGCACCTTGCTGTGCTGGCACTGCCTGAGGCTGCAGGACTGCATTCCCCCTCTGATCTGCTGGCCCATGAACAGGATCAGATGTTGTGGAGTGTGACCCTGCATCCGTTACCGCCAAAGGCAGACCTACCAACGCTGACATCCCGATAGAGGGTTCTACCCCTGGTGCAGGTGGGTTGGACAGAACAGAATCCCTGCCAGAAGCACTCACCTGCGACAGCACATAAGTCTCATCATCCGATTCAGCACCTGAATAGAGATCTGGGGAGGTGCACCCAGAGACATCCCTGGACAGTGTGGTCTGCAGTAACAAAGGGTTTTCACCCACCACCACACCACATCCTCCACTGGTGCCCGGTCATGGCTGAGATCCCTCCTGGGTCTGCACCATCTCCTCAACCTCACCAGCATCAAGTGCATCATCACCTGCAAAAACATGAAATACAAGAAATGGAAACAGGCATGAGCACCATAGCACACACATAGGCCTGACAAGACAGAGATCCTGTACATGATTTACACCTGTCCCACATGACTATAACCCTGGCATGCATGCACTGTCAATGAGTTGGAAGGGGAGACAAAAAGCAGACACTGAGGACACCAAATGGAAAAGCAACACACTTGCTGCATGGTGGGTAGCACTGGCATCACACATTAGCCTGTGAGTGGCATGTCCAATACACGTACATGACATATGCCAGCACACAGATGGCATGTAGCATAGCCATGGTACATTAGACAACTACAGCGATATGTCAGTGAATGAGTACTGTCACCCATCCATGTGAGATGGACATGATGAGATGAAAAATCCTAAATAGTGTGGCAAAATATGCATGTGCCACACACTGCAACACATCCAGTGTACAATAATAAAGTGATTGTAGGCAGATGTACACATCATTGGTTGGTCACTTTAACATGACAGGAAACAACTATCATGTTCCACGTGCAAACAGGCCCTAACAATAAATGTGAGCAGGCCAACACTCTATCAGCCTGAATAGTCTAATCATTCACGTAACCAGGCAACAAATGTGGCACAATTTGTGGTGTAATCAATGACAGAAGCATGTCAATATGTGGCATTAGGGCTGAAAAATGTGTTGCAAAAATGGGTGAATTGAAGCAATCAGCCTGAATGAACACTGAAAAAATCTGAACAATGTTGTTGCAAGATGACAGTTCAAGGGCAACTGCAGTAATGTGGCACTAATTGGCTACTCTGGGCGGAAGGGATACAGTCATACCCAAATCCAAGGCACGTGAATGTATTGGAGGAAGCACATGGGTGATCCATACCACTCTGGAGAATACCCCCTTACCTGGCACTCAATCAGAACCGTCACCCAAACAACATACACATGGATTACACACACATGCATGGGCACTCACCGGACAATGCGTCGTAATTAGGTAGGTCTCCCACGTCTTGGATCTGTTCCTCTGTGATGAAGGTTCCAGCAACAGACTCATGTTCAGTGAGTTGGTTGTCCTCTGGTGGAGACCCACCGCCAGTCACCAGAGTAGAGGCATGATTTGAGGCCAGCTTGTTCTTTGCACTGCGTTTCAGGTCATTCCACCGCTTGTAGCAATCATCAGCTGTTCGCCTCACAAATCCAAGGGCACTAATGTGGTCCACGATGGTCTGCCAGTGTGCCCTACGTTGACCAGGTGTGGTCTTGCACCCTGCAGTCACCACCATTTTTCGGCTATGTGCAGACTCATAGGGCACAAGTGCATCAAGTTCGGTGTCATTAAAGCTAGGCTTCCTTGACGTGCCAGAGTGTGTAGCCGTGTCTGGTGTCTCAGCCTGTAGTGCCAGAGCACCCTTCTTCTTCTTTTTCAAAGGTGGTGCAGATCCTGAGTGGCTTACTCCGCTGTGGTCAGTAGGGGCAGAAGCGCCGGTGGACTGTGTACTAGGAGTGAGCGAAGGCACAATGACCATAGATCTTGGTGCAGGCATTGGCTGCAGGGTGATGTTGGCAGGGGCAACGTCAGTTTGATGGACCTGGACCAGCACTTTCCCGGCTGGGAGACTCAGAACTGGGGTGCATAGAGCTGCAGCTGCCCCTGCAGCCTCCCCACCATGCCTACTTGGGGCAGCAGATGACATTGCTGCTCCAGATCCACGTGGCCTGGTGACCCCAACTTGCACTGCCACACGTGGCTTAGACTTGCTGACCTGGAAGTCAGCCTGGGAGTCTTCCTGTGCCGGTTCAGGTGCCACAATGGGCCGGTCCAACAAGGGCTGAGCTGGGATGGTGTCCGCTACATTTCTCACAACCATGGGGGGGGTGGGGCATGGGTGTCCCTGATTGGTCCTCCACAAATGGGGGTCTAGGGGCACCCTGCAAATCCTGGCCACGTCCCCTACTGTGCCCACCACGCCCACCTTTTGAAGGTCGGCCACCTTTGCCTCACTTACCACTTGGTCGCCTCCCAACCATGGCACTGATGTTGTTGCGCATATGGGAGTAGCAGTAAACTATTATCCTGGGCAATTGGGAGTGAAAGGAGTATGGTACTAGATGGAATTCGTACCCTAGTGCTCTAGCAAGGCTGTCTGTGAACCCTGGGGGAAGATGACGGGTCGCGCAAAGCATAGGCACCCCGAAAACAAAAATGAACGTGCATGCAACCCCTCGTAGACCACGTGCATGGAAAAATGAACCCGCACTACTATGTGGCACCCAGAAACACAAAAATAAGCATACGCGTAATACACACAGCCTGCAAGGACCACTGAAGGGGTACGCGACACACGGGGCAAGCACAGTTGGTAAATACGTGCGCGACTCACTGTATGCCTGGAAAAAGAACGTGAAAAAGACACGCGTGTGTGCGTTGGCAACACCCCTGCCAAAAGAAGAATTGTACGCTGTATGAGGAAACTGGACAAAAGAAGAAGTGAACGCTTTTTGAGGAAACAGGCACAACAAAAAAATTGAACGCTGTCAGAGGTAACAGGGAGTACGAACTTGAAACGCTGTGAAGTAATCACGTGTGAACCGACAAGAAGTACAAAATTCACCCACTCGCTCCCCATGAAAAGCACATACAAGTAAATGGCGTCCTACACGTACCTTTTAAACCGGCCCACTGGTACAACGTCACTTATGCGTGTACGCGCTAAGGCCCTTTCCTCCAATTACACGAGCTGACACTCGGACGTGCAGTTTTTGCACATGTACGATGAACATGCACCCGTGTTGAGGGAAACGCCCTTGCGCGTTACAGACGCGCTTACGCCCTAAAGGGCCTTTGGTCCAATGAATTTGCGTACGTGCGGTGTATTCAGGTGCTGATTCACTATGCACCTGTCACGAGGGAAACACTCGCGCTCGTAACGTCACAGACGCGCTAAGGCCCTTTCCTCGAATTACACGCTGACGTGCAATTTTTTCACGTGCCAAATCACTCTGAATCAAGCTGGCCACACGACAACACACGGAAGACCACGCTCCTGCCCAGAAGGCCGAATTACTGTCCCCAAGAGCCCCGAGCACGCTCCCACCTGCCATCTGCTGCTGCCTGCTGCCCACGTGCCCTGCTATTTGCTACCTGCACGTCAGCCAGGGGTGAAGTTGCTGTGACCACCCCTGCTGGAACTGAAGACTCCCGACTGGGATACCATCGCTCCACAGCCCAGCCCCAGGACCCAGTTGCCCATCCACACCTGCCTCTGGGGTTGCAATGTCGGGCAAAACACCATCTGGCACCACTGGCAACCCCCAGCCAGAGAAGCAGAGGGCCACCAGCTTCAGTGCCAGGGAAGTTGGTGTCCTGGTGGAGCAAGTCCTGGGGTAGTATGATGCCCTCTTTGGAAGTTTGCGCGCGGGCTATGAAGGACCGACCAGGATCTGGATGGACATAGTGACTGCCATCAATGAGTAGGGGGTGTCAAGAAGCGCTGGGAAGACTTCAGTTCCAGGACCCTCGACAAGGCCTGGTGCCTCTTGAAGGCAGCAGATGCCAAGCGGTGCCGGGGCCCCCTGTCTGACCACCAAATGAGGGTCCTGGAATGCATGAGCCCAGCACTCCACATCCAGGTCCTTGAGAGGCAGAACCGTCTGGAGTCGAGCTGCAATTGTACATCCATACTGGTTGGATGCTGTGCGTGTCGTGGTGTGCCAGTAGTGTGCAGGTTGCACATGTGTTTCTGTAGGGCCATGTATGGATGTGTATGTACAGGGGCGTGAGGCTGACACATGCGAGTCCTCTCATGTGTGAGACACATGGATGGTGTATGTGTGGGTAAGCATGCAGGCCAAATGCAGATGTGGGAGCACACATGTTTGAATTACTGTGTATGTACGTTGGCATGGTTGTGGTGTCACACATGGATGTTGGTTACAGCTGCATGTATCTACACTGTGCACATGTGCATGTGTGTGTATTTGACAAGTGTGCAACTGTGATGCAACATGGATGCATGTGGCACTGACATGTAGAAGGATGAATGCCAGATGTGACATGGATGGCGATCTCATCACTCTGACAGTGGTGGGCATGTACACATGCATGTAAGTGTGTTGGTGTGTGTGCATGTGTTGTGTACTCCCCGTGTTTCATGTGACGCCAGGCTCACCTTCGGATGCTGATGCTGTTGTATGTGTATGGATGGTGCTGCCTGGTGCAATATTGCTGTGGAATTGCTCATGTGTGTGAGTAGAAATGACATGTGTGTTAGGGAGTGTGATGCCATGTCTGAAGTTTGACACTGCCACTCATGTGCAACTGTCATGTGTGTATCAGTCCATTGTACAGTGCCCTGATGCCTGTGTTCTATCTCTCCCTGTCTGCAGCGTCAACTGATGAAGAGGGCGGAGAGGGTGCTGTGGAGCAAAGCGGCAGGGATCGCACCACCAGCCGGAGATGCAAGGCCCGGCTCTCCTCCCAGATTGTCATCTCTTCGGGGAGTGAGGAGACTGGTGCCACGTCCCAGGCCGCAGCTGCCGAGGGTAGGTCCAAGAGGCGGAGGTTGGAGATGGACTCCTCGGCAGCAGAAGGGGCAGCTGAGACCCCACAGGGTCCGATGGAGGAAGATGGCATGGAGTCATCCAGGTTGGTGGGGGGTTTGGAGGAGGAGGAGACCGTGGAAGGGACACACACGGGGTCTGGAGGTGGGGATTCCACTGGTGCCAGTGGTGTAGTGCAGGGGCAGGGACAGGAGGCAGCACAGGCCACCACGGAGGTGCCTGTGTGTAATCGTGTCCCTGATCCTGTGACTGCATCATCTTTCACCAGCAGGCATGCCTATGTCCAGACCCATTTTCATGGAGGAGATGGGCGCACAACAACTGGCCTTCCTCTCCCTGTGGACGTGGCTATCCGGGACCGGGTTGAGCCTGTCCTGGCTGGGATAGCGTTGCATCAACGGGGCATGCGAGGTGACCTGCGGTGTTTTCGTGAAGACACTGCACGTCATCTCGGATGCCTCTTTGACTGCGTTGACCTACTGGGACGGGTCACCAGTGCTGGATTCCTCTGTGTGCTGGACCTTCTTGCGACCCCCTTCTCACCTGAACCCCCTATGCGGCAGTCGTCCTCCATGCCATCTTCCCACCCATGTATCACCTGGGTAGCCTGTGGAGCTGCCTCTGACCCAGCGGCCAGGCTGGTGGAGGACACATCCCAGCCACAGTCGGGAGTCGGACGTCCAGCAGGGGTGGCCACCATGACAACTGCACCCCAGCTGGAGGAGGATGTGCAGGCAGCAAGAGCCAGGGCGCAGGCACAGGCACAGCAGCAGCAACATGGTGGGAGCAATGATGGCTCGGGGCCTTCACCATCGGAGGGGCATGCATCGGCCAGAGGGCAGGAGGACCCAGGATTGCAAGTGTCTTCCATGTGGCAGCGGTTGGGCCACGGTATAGATGCAGAGCGGCAGCGGGTGGAAGAGGCACAGCTCACAATGGTCAGGGTGGAGAACTCCATGCGCAGGGCACTGAGGCGGGCCGAGTGCCTTGAAGCAATTCGCAGGGAGTTGGAGGGCAACATGTCATCGTCCTTGTGAACACTCGGGGCCATGGAAGAGGACCGCCTCCAGGACATTGAGCGGGAGTTCGATGATGCCCTGGCCCGGGACATCAAAAAGTGAGCCGTCGGACTAGCCTGCTGCCATTGTAAATAGTGAGTTAGTTAGTTAGAGTTAGGTTTCATTTTTGTTTTCATTTTTTTGGGGGCGCTTGGACAATTCCCCACATTTTTGTATATAGTACTTCATTAGTTAGTGTATTTTTGTAGGTTTCATTTGGACAGTTGTGCTCATGGACCCAGGATTTCATCCTTGTAAATATTTGGAGTGTGGATTTGTCGGCATTTTCTTTTTTGATTTTTCCATGGAGCAATGGATTTTACTTTTTCATTTCTGTTTGGATTTGCTTTGTTGGAAGGAGACTTTGGAGACATCTTTGATTTCATATATTTTGGATTCTGATTTCCTTTTTTTATCATTATGTGACATTCTGCATTGTTTTCCTTATGTACATTGTTTGGTCTTTGAATTTCTTTCACCACATTTTTTGTTCAATACATGTTTTCCTGTACTTCAATGTGTGGTATTCTCTCATTGGTTTCATGCATGTCATGATGTGGGTTTTCACATTCACTGGCACCCATTGTGTGTGTGTGACGGACATTGGGTTGTTTCATGTAATGGACATTTCAATGTGGGGTGTATGTTATGCTTGGTTGGTTATCTGGGCAGGGGTGGCGTGCCGTGGCATTTTCGTGGCCATGAGGGCCATGACTGTGGGTCATGTTGACATGTTGTGGGGGGACATGAGTGGGACATGAGTGGGGGCCTGCTGGGGGGTGAGGGTTCAGGGGGACATGAGTGGGGGTCTGCTAGCAGGTGCCCCTCACTGCTGGGGTGTGGGGGGTGAAGGGGGACATGACTGGCACATGAGTGGGGGCCTGCTGGCAGGTGCCCCTCACTGCTGGGGGGTGGGGGTGCAGGGGGACATGAATGGGGGCCTGCTGGCAGGTGTCCCTCATGGCTGGGAGGTGGGGGTGCAGAGGGACATGAGAGGGACATGATTGGGAGCCTGCTGGCAGGTGCCCCTCACTGCTGGGGGGTGGGGGTGCAGGGGGACATGAGTGGGACATGAGTGGGGGCATGCTGGCAGGTGCCCCTCACTGCTGGGGGGTGGAGGTGCAGGGGGACATGAGTGGGGGCCTGCTGGCAGGTGCCCCTCACTGCTGGGGGGTGGGGGTGCAGTGGGACATGAGTGGGACATGAGTGAGGGCCTGCTGGCAGGTGCCCCTCACTGCTGGGGGGTGGGGGTGCAGGGGGACATGAGTGGGACATGAGTGGGGGCATGCTGGCAGGTGCCCCTCACTGCTGGGGGGTGGAGGTGCAGGGGGACATGAGTGGGGGCCTGCTGGCAGGTGCCCCTCACTGCTGGGGGGTGGGGGTGCAGGGGGACATGGGTGGGACATGAGTGGGGTCCTGCTGGCAGGTGCCCCTCACTGCTGGGGGGTGGGGGTGCAGGGGGACATGAGTGGGACATGAATGGGGGCCTGCTGGCAGGTGCTCCTCACTGCTGGGGGGTGGGGGTGCAGGAGGACATGAGCGGGGGCCTGCTGGCAGGTGCCCCTCACTGCTGGGGGGTGGGGGTGCAGGGGGACATGAGTGGGACATGAGTGGGGCCTGCTGGGGCGTGGGGGTGCAGGGGGACATGAGTGGGACATGAGTGGGGGCCTGCTGGCTGGTGCCCCTCACTGCTGGTGGGTGGGGGTGCAGGGGGACATGAGTGGGACATGAATGGGGGTCTGTTGGGGGGTGGGGGTGCAGGAGGACATGAGTGGGGGCCTGCTAGCAGGTGCCCCTCACTGCTGGGGTTGGGGGTGCAGGGGTACATGAGTGGGGGCCTGCTGGCAGGTGCCCCTCACTGCTGGGGGGTGGGGGTGCAGGGGGACAAGAGTCGGGCCTGCTGGGCAGTGCCCCTCACTGCTGGGGGGTGGGGGTGCAGGGGGACATGTGTGAGGGCCTGCTAGCAGGTGCCCCTCACTACTGGTGGGTGGGGGTGCAGGGGGACATGAGTGGGGGCCTGCAGGCAGGTGCCCCTCACTGCTGGGGGTGGGGGTGTAGGGGGACATGAGTGGGGGCCTGCTGGCAGGTACCTCTCACTGCTGGGGGGTGGGAGTGCAGGGGGACATGAGTGGGGGCCTGCTGGCAGGTGCTCCTCACTGCTGGGGGGTGGGGGAGCAGGGGGACATGAGTGGGGGCCTGCTGGCAGTTGCCCCTCACTGCTGGTGGGTGGGGGTGCAGGGGGACATGAGTGGGGGCCTGCTGGCAGGTGCCCCTCACTGCTGGGGGTGGGAGTGCAGGGGGACATGAGTGGGGGCCTGCTGGCAGGTGCTCCTCACTGCTGGGGGGTGGGGGTGCAGGGGGACATGAGTGGGGGCCTGCTGGCAGTTGCCCCTCACTGCTGGTGGGTGGGGGTGCAGGGGGACATGAGTGGAACATGAGTGGGGGCCTGCTGGCTGGTGCCATTCACTGCTGGGGGTTGGGGGTGCAGGGGGACATGAGTGGGGGCCTGCTGGCAGGAGCCCCTCACTGCTGGGGGTGGGGGTTCAAGGGGACATGAGTGGGGGCCTGCTGGCAGGTGCCCCTCACTGCTGAGGGGTGGGGGTGCAGGGGTCATGAGTGGGGGCCTGCTGGCAGGTGCCCCTCACTGCTGGGGGGTGGGGGTGCTGGGGGACATGAGTTGATGATAATATTGCAAGGTGACATGTGGCTTGGCTGGGGGATATGCCCATGGTGGATTGGCTGCCTGAGGGACATGACCAGGGGTGCAGGGTAGTCCCCTGTGGTGTGGGCTTCCTGCAGGGGCCGTGGAGGGGGTAGAGGGGACACCTGGGAGGACCCACACTGCCAATTCACATGTGGGACTCCCCGCGCACCCCACTGGATACACGTACCCCGCTCTGACAGCGAAATTATGTGTGAAACTTCACGCGCATCCCCTGAAATACATGTACCCCGCTCTGACAGCAAAATCACGTGTTAAACTTCCCGCAAACCCCAGTAATACACGTACACCGCTCGCACAGGTCCAATCACGTGTGAAACTCCCTGCGCACCCCAGTAATACATGTACCCCGCTCGCACAGGGCCAATCGCATGTGAAACTTTCCACGCACCCCCAAAATACACGTACCCCGCTCGCACAGGGCCAATTGCGTGTGAAACTTCCTGTGCACCCCCGAAATACACGTTCCACGCTCGCACAGGTCCAATTGCGTGTGAAACTTCCCGCGCACCCCCGAAATACGCGTACCACGCTCGCACAGAGCCAATCGCGTGTGAAACTCCCCGCAAACCCCAGTAATACACGTACCCCACTCGCACAGGGCCAATCGCATGTGAAACTCCCCACACACCCCCTAAATATACGTACCACGCTCGCAAAGGGCCAATCGCGTGTGAAACTTCCCACGCACCCCCGAAATACACATACCACGCTCACACAGGGCTAATCGCATGTGAAACTTCCCGCGCACCCCCAAAATACATGTACCACGCTCGCACAGGGCCAATCGCGTGTGAAACTCCCCGCGAACCCCAGTAATACATGTACCCGCTCGCACAGGGCCAATCACATGTCAAACTCCCCGCGCCGGGGTGTACATGTATTTGGAGGGGTGCGCGGGGAGTTTTACAAGTGTTGTCGTGGTTGGGGGGCTGTATGCTGGTCCAATGGCCTGTGCGCCATGTACAGGATTTGTGCGCTGTGCATGACGCACGGGGAGGGGTTGGGGGCGTAACTGGCTCTGCTGCAGCGTCGCTGCGCCACTCTGCGGCACGGCTGGTTTTGGATGTTGAAATCCATGAATACACTGTGCGCGGAAATGGATTTTAGCGCACACGGCTGGCGCAGACTGTCGCATGCGCACACTGTGTGCCAGCCGCATGCGCCACTTGTGCGCTGGATTCTATGAATTACCCCGTATATTGTGAACAACAGGCCCTGGTACAGTATTGAAAGTTACATGTACACGGTGGGTAAGTGCAATGGGTAAGTGCAATATGCTAGCCCTTCAGAATTGTGAACTGCAACTTGTTTTTCTCTCTAAGCTAAAACCTTGACCCCTAGACCTTTGGGGCTGGGCCCACCAATGAAACAGATATGGTTGTCAATTTAAATGCTAACATATACAAAAAGGTCAATTAAAATTATTGGATTTACAGATGACATGACCAACAGAAATTACATTTAAGGTTAGGTTTCACATAAAATGTGAATTAGCTCTGAACAAAGACTGTTTGAAGCTCAACAGAAGAGGGTAGAGTAACTATTGGCCTGAGCAGATGGTTGGTCACATGTTTAAGGAAAAATTGAAACTTGGGGGAGAAATGAAACTACCTCTCATAGCATGCAGTGCCATGTAAAAAACATTGAACACATTTACATTTGCCTCCTGGGACTCGAATTCCCAGGAGGCACAGAGGAGGCAGTGCTCAGAGCACCATCCTGAAAGTAACTAAAACTTAATTCCGTCATGTTGCTTGTACTCGACTTGCTGCTTGTTCTTGTATTGTGGAATAGAAGCTCAGCCTCCTAAAGACTGACGCAACTGTATCCCTATATACTCTTATTTGTTAGCTTAACGGGAAGCAGTGACTAAAATGCTTTTCACGGGAAGTTAAATGCACAATAGCAATTAATTTTGTAAAACCACACGAAAAGTTAAATCTGAATAGACTGAGTAGTCTATTTTATCTGTAGCGGCTTGCAAGTTCTTGAATACACCTCAGAACTTGGATTGCTGTGTTCTCTGGCACTTATTCTGCCGCAGGCACACGAGCCCGCACAGCCAGGACTACAAGTCCCAGAGTGCTCTCACGCCCACATATAGAAACGTCAGGCGCTTCAGCGCCGGCGCTTCTGCAACGAAGCCGGTCTACGCCGGTCCTGGTGGACGCTACATAAACACCCTCAGTTCTATCCTCACTCAGGACTCGAATTCCCAGGAGGCACAGAGGAGGCAGTGCTCAGAGCACCATCCTGAAAGTAACTAAAACTTCATTCCGTCACGTTGCTTGTACTCGACTTGCTGCTTGTTCTTGTATTGTGGAATAGAAGCTCAGCCTCCTAAAGACTGACGCAACTGTATCCCCATATACTCTTATTTGTTAGCTTAACGGGAAGCAGTGACTAAAGTGCTTTTCACAGGAAGTTAAATGCACAATAGCAATTCATTTCGTAAAACCACACGAAAAGTTAAATCTGAATAGACTGAGTAGTCTATTTTATCTGTAGCGGCTTGCAAGTTCTTGAATACACCTCAGAACTTGGATTGCTGTGTTCTCTGGCACTTATTCTGCCGCAGGCACACGAGCCCGCACAGCCAGGACTACAAGTCCCAGAGTGCTCTCACGCCCACATATAGAAACGTCAGGCGCTTCAGCGCCGGCGCTTCTGCAACGAAGCCGGTCTACACCGGTCCACGGCGTCCGACGGCCTGAAACGCTGCCATTTTCGACATAAGGGCGACACAGCAAGAAGTAAGGTATGGGTCGCCCAAATCTAACTGAACTACTGTCCCGAAATACAATCTTACAGCAACTAGGATTAGTTCAAAATTATCTCAGACACAGACAAGAGATAACACCCCCGCAACATCGACAAGTAGTACTACACCCGAAGCCGCCCTCAACACGAAACCTGACTTGGAAATAGAAGATGACAAAGTTCATCTCAAAATTGCACTATTAAACACCAGGTCCATGCCTAAACATGCACAAGAAATCCATGATTACATCACGGATGAAAACTTAGACATCCTATGCCTTACAGAAACTTGGCTACATGAGCCTGTTGGACCCACGATAGACACAGCAGTACCTACAAACTACAATATCTACACAAAAAATAGAGACACAGGAAAGGGTGGAGGTGTGGCGATCATCGCAAAAAACTCACTCAAACTCTTTGCCTCTCCTATTCAGTGTTCAGGTTGTGAGGTCATTCACCTCAAACTCACACCCACCCCAAATAACTGCATCAATATAATCACTATCTACAGACCCCCATCTTTAGTATCAGATTTTAACGATGAGATCGTGACCCTACTTAACAACCTTAAATCAACCAACACAGAGACCATAATGTTAGGCGACATAAACAGATGGAGGGGGAACATACAGGACCAGCAAGCCATTACCCTAGAAGAGGACTTAGAGAACAGCGATTTCACCATCATCAATAAAGAGCCTACCGCAACTACAGGGAATCAACTAGATTGGATCGTCACAAACAACCCCAAAGTAACTATACTCGGCACTTACCGCTGCATATGGTCAGACCATTTCAAAATTGAAATCTCTCTACCACTGAAATTCAATAAGGGAAAACCAGCTAACTTACCAAAACCAGTTATGGCCAGAAACCTGAAAAAGATCACGAGTAGTATGCTCTCTGAGGAAATGCAGAAAATCATGAGCTCCACTAAGGACGAAGACCACAGTAAACATATAATCTTGACTTACAACCAAGGCATGTCAAAACTGTTAGACACCCATGCCCCCCTGAAAGAGAAAAAAGTTAGACCCAACCCAAAACACAAAAAATGGTTCACTGCTGAAGCCATTAAGCTTAAAAAGGACAACAGAATTCTTGAAAGGAAATGGTTAAAATATCCCTCCGAAACTAATAAAAGCAACTGGAAGACAGCAGACCACTCATATAAATCAAAACTAGTGGATTTGAAGAAAAACCACTATAATGATATCATAAGTACCGCGGCAAACTCCACTGGAAAACTCTTCCAAATCCTTAAATCCATAGATAAGCCTACAACACTCACACCACCGTTCCAGCCAACCGAAACAGACTGTGAGAATGTTCAGACTGCATTTCAAAACAAAATTACCAAAGCCAGAGAAACCATCATTAACTGCCAGACCACAAACACTTCAGTTAAAACTTACCTCATAGAACACAACATTGAGACAGAAACCCCTAAATTCCAATTCCGACCCACCACAGTTGATATTATGAAGAAAACGCTATCCACCATGAGGTGTACCTCGTGCTCAGAAAATGTTCTTCCCCCTAAACTTATTCTTGAAAACCCTGATATCTTTGGTCCCTTTCTCACAAGAATGGTAAATGCCTCATTCAGAGACTATACTGTACCCAACATCATCAAAACAGTCACGGTCACTCCTTTACCAAAAAAAACAGACCTTAACCAACAGGACCCTGCCAACCTCAGGCCCATCACAAATTGCAATTTTCTGTTGAAAATTATGGATAAAATAGCTACTGATCAACTTCAAAGCTTTATAGACGAAAACAACTTACTTCACCCACAACAATCTGGGTTTAGATCCAGCCACAGCACTGAGTCGGCGCTATTAGACCTCCAAACTGAAATGCTCTCCATTCTGGACAGAGGCAAATCAGGGCTACTGATACTGCTGGACCTCTTGGCGGCGTTTGAGTTGCTAGATCATGTCAAACTCCGTGAGGCCCTCAAAAAATCAGGCAATTGCTCAGAAGGAGCCATCGAACGGATTGCCTCATTTCTGCAAAACAGACAATCCAAGATTGTTTGGGGAGACAAAGCATCTAACACCGAATTAGTCGACTGTGGGGTCCCTCGGGGAGCCAGTTTCTCCCCCTTACTTTTTAACCTCTATATGCGATGCCTTTGCACCATGCTATCCCAGATGGGTATATTTTTTACCAATTTCGCTGACGATACCCAACTGGTATTTGAACTCAGTGGGAACTACCAAATAGACAATGATAAACTTTCTCTCCTATACAACACCATCGAACACTGGATGAAAGAAAACTGGATGTGTCTAAATGGCTCTAAGACTGAGCTCATGATCTTCGGATCTACACAGGCCAGAGAAAAATTGAGCCCTGCCTTTAACTCATTTACCATCAAAAACATCCAGATTCCAATATCAGCAAAAGTAAAGACCCTAGGTGTGTATCTTCAAGCCTCTCTAGGCGCTGAAGCACATACAAGCTACCTTAAAAAAAACTGTCAGTACCATCAGATCCTCCTTAAAAAGATCAGGCCATTGTTAGACCAAAAGAACAGCATCATCATCGCTAGGGCCACTATATTGTCTAGATTGGACTACGGAAACTCCCTACTCTTGGGAGCCAATAGTAAGTGCTTGAAAAGATGTCAAACCATCCAAAACAACGCCATCAGAACGATTGCTGGAAAATCATGGAGAGAACACATCTCCGGAGAAAGGAAAGCCCTCCATTGTTTGGCTATGGAGGAGAGAATCTCCTTCAAGTCTCTTACCACGGTACATCGCTGCCTATATGGCGCAGCCCCGGCCTACCTCAAGAAACAGTTTAAATAGTACGAACCACTCAGATCATCAAATACAGGCAAACTACAAACCATTATAACTAAAAAACAACATGGCCTTGGCAAGGCCTTCCCGACATTAGCCATCGGAAAATGGAATGACCTACCCACCTCATTAAAACTTGAGCCTAACTACCTCACCTTCAGGAAAAAACTGAAAACCTTACTTTTTAAGTAAATCCTGGTAACATACTGAATCAATTTGAGTTAATTTAGGCCTTCTCTCGCCTAGTCCTGTCTCTTTTTCTGTTGTCCAGTCTATATGTAAGCGTTCTGATGCCCGCGGGCTTTAACGCTATATAAACAAACAAATAAATAAAACAAATAAATAAATAAAAACAACATTGTGTGTCCAATTGAGCCCATCCAGTTTCATTTTAAAGGGTATAAAAAGCCAGTTGAGACCCTGCAAAAACAACATTTTTGTGATGTACATAGCTTAAGTTCTGATCAAAAGTAACATACTGGCATTTTCATAAATCTGAGGAATTGGAAATATTGATAGACTAATAGACAGTGAAATTAATGTTGGAAGTATGTAGTTTCAGATTTTCTAACTATATCAGCGCAACAGGAAACCGTGAAAAATGGTTTCTCCACCCAGGAGATTATATAGATTTATGTAGTTATCTGAAAAATTGGCATAGCCGTCATGTTATGAGATTATCAGAACACAAAAAGGTTAAACCCACTTGTCATTTTGAGATGAAAAAACAATCTCCTCCCTCAACCTACTTAATACATGTCTCCCAACTTCTGGTCCTATCAGCAGCCAGTGGGCGTATTGGTGGGAGGTGAAGGGATACTGCTAGCCAATCCTTACAGTGAGAATTATGACAATGTTGGAGTGTCAACAGCCCTATAAAAGGGCATGTTTTCATCAGAACAGGGCTTTTTTACTTGTATATTTATTTAGCCTGCTGACGAGCTCTTGTGAGGGAAAACTAGCAGAGAGGCCTCAATCCTTGCATTGGAGGCAGTGACAGGTGAATCTACAAGCTAGCTGGGACCCCATCAGAGGAGCAGAAGTACTCTGGGTGCAGGAGAAAATCCTTGACTGAGAGCCCTTGACCAGATCTGTGCCGTCCTCAGAGGAGGCTAGTGAATTACCCATCATGGATTGTGCTAAACTTATTCAGTGAGCCATTTCATTTATCACAGTGTTCATATCAAAACAGCAGCGACTACTGTTTCTACATTAAGTGGTTGACCTACGTTGACTTCAAGGTTCCGAATTCCATCATCTTGATTTTCCCTTCTTGGTGACTAATATTTCTTTGTTCAATTTCTAATGGGATACATGTCTGCTAGCGGATGCATTCAGATACACACTTCCTTTTACTTTTCCTAATAGGTCCACTCACAAGCTGCGATTGCCCTCAAAGCGACTTATAGGCATGGATTAGATCTGACTAACCATTTTTTCAGGTAATCCTTTACTCATCACTGATGACATTAATTTAACCCTTTGGAATGGGATCTAGTCACTTTTCTTTCACTGCATCTCTGTGCTCTTTATGGTTTCCTGTCACACTTGGTTTCTCATCACACGGTCAACATTACGATTCTCCATCTTCATGAAAGGTTATCTTTTTTCCACTACCAGTGAGTCTCCACTGGTGTTCTTACACTTGTTGCTAATGGTTGTTTTGTAAGTTTAAATTTGATCAATGTCTCTCCTGCAATACTTGCATTTGTTTAATTAAAAGATTGCAATGATGTTATTTTTGCTGTCAAAACCATGAATTAATTGTAAATAATGTTACATTCTAGATCTACTGCACCTGATGAAGGGAAGTGTGTTCCCGAAACGTGCTGTGCTCTTTATATTGAAAATACAAAGAAGAATTTTATGCAGAATTGGATCTATTGAATTATTTTTTTTTGTGGAATTTATGTATCAAAATCATTTTACAAATTGAACATGACTATTTACTGGCTGATCATCAACAGAAAGGTGTGCAGGGGACAGGAGTGCCCGAGTTCTTTCGGACACTATTTTGTATTGTTTATGTTTGGATTCTATTTCGTGTCCGGGTAGTTCTACCTCCCCCTCGCCCAAGTTTTCTCTTGACTACATCTATAGCAGTGTTAACCAGATCACTGTCAGGTGTGCCGCTATACATTACTTTGCTCTTTCTTTTTCTCTCTCCTCTTTAGAGGTGTGACACAGACATAGTTTAGTGCACCCAACTTTTTTAAATTTAAAACAAAACTTTTTTGTACTACACCGAAGAATGTCTTTCTCCAGAATCAATGCACTGACGGACAAACATGTGACTACCTTAGCATTCTCAAATGAGGAAGCAAGTAGAATTATTTCATTAATCACTCAAGTGGAACATACAACAGATACATCAAGTGATCCCAAAAAAATATTTAATAAACTTGAAAGACTGACCAGAAGAGAAATGTCTCAAAAGTTGCATGCGTCACCACTGGTGGAGTACTATTAATCTAAACATATACTTCAGAAAAACGTATAGACATCCTTGAAGATATTAATAGAAAATTAACGAGTTATCAACAGTACATTGAACAGAGAAAGATCAGAAAATGCAAGAGAGATACCCTTGACTACATGAGGGATATTGTTTATAATTGGCAAGAATACTACGCACAAACATTTGGAAATACCAATAGAAGGAACCCACATAAACCAGGGGGACAACCACATGTTTGTGATTCTAGTGAGGATAGCAACTCAGTACTGGGGATAGATCTACCCCACGGACAAGACACTACGGCTATTGAAGTGCAGCCACCTGCCCAAACTAACATATAACCTGCACTCTGTAGGGTGCCTTGTTTGGACCAAAGAAGCAAACAAGAAGAGGCAAAAAGAAAACTAAGGTCCAATCAGAAGTAACTCCTGACAACATTGTGGTCAACATCTCCAGTAAACCTCTTACTGATCAACAATTTAGACTTCTTAATATGGGTTTGTCATTTGTACCCACATTCAATTCAAATGTATTTACGGAGAAAATCAATCTACTAAAATTGCTACGCAAAATGCTCTTATAGATGTTCTTTGAACTTCAACCATTAGAAGATCAACAGTCCACTTCGATGGATTTTCTAGAACTCCGTCCTAAGAATCACTTCAATCCTAGCTTTAATAACATAGCTCTCCATCTATTTGAACATGAAGTGATTAAACAAAATTGATAAGGTGAACTTTAAGAGGAAATCCCCAATCAACATGCAAAACAAACAACTTACACTTATTGAGAGTCTGACAAAGGAAGAAAGTCTCATTATCAAACCAGCAGATAAGGTAGGAGCTATAGTCATAATGGATTTCTCCTTTTACCATGCCAACTGTGTAGACTTACTAACCGACGACAAAACATATATGCTACATGACAGACATCCCATTTTGGAAATCAAAGAAATCATCAAAACTACATTGTAAAAAGCAGAAACCAATGATTGGATCTCGTCTAAGACCAAAGAATTTTTGACCAACCAATTCCTCATAACTCCAGTCTTTTTTATGCATTACCAAAGATTCACAAACATGCCACCAGACCTCCCTTTAGACCAATAGTGGCTGGAACTGAACACATATTAGACCCCTTGGCTTTTTAAGATGACAAAATACTAAAACCCCTTGTTTAATCTACAGATATGTATCTGAAAGATACTACAGATTTTCTTAACAAATGGAGGACATCAATACGATCTCTACAGAACATCTACTTTTGCATTAGACGTGGGTAGCCTTTATATGTCTATTCCACATCAAGATAGTCTTGAAGCAATTGAGCGGCTTATCCTTAACACAGAAGGAGTCAGAGGTGACAAACATTTCAATATAGAACTACTCTACATCATCCTCCATAATAACTATTTCAGGTATAACAATCAATACTATGCTCAGATTTCAGGTACAGCGATGGGCTCGGCCATGACTCCATCATCTGCGAACATTTTCATGCATTTTCTCAAAAACAGCATATACTGGACAACCCAAGATGGAATACACATTTGCTAATCTGGAAACGTTATACCGATGACAGAAGTCATTTTTGGCATATGGAAAGGCTCACAAACTTAATTGAATGATTTTCAAACTTTCTGAACACCATACGTCCCAGGATCAAATTCACACTTCAAAAAGGGGACCCCTAGCTACACCTTCTTGACGTAGAACTCTGCGTCACGAACACTGGACTATAAACCCACTGATGTCAAAAATGTATTGCAATATGCAAGTTTCCATCATAGGCAAATGGTGTGTAGTTTACCATATAGCCAAATTCTACGCAACAAAAGAATCACAACTGATAAAGTAACACTTGAGAATGAATATCAAGAACTAGAAAAGAAGTTTTCTAATGGAGGATACCCAACTGAGATATTAACGGAAGTAAGAGTCAAAGCAGACTCCATCTCTAGAGATCGTTTATTACATCTGATACCCAAGGATAAAAAGATACATCTATTGTACATATCTGAATTCTCTAGAGTATACACTTGAGAAGAATCATAACGAGAAATTGGAAACATTTGCACCATGATTCACTGCTCCTAAACCTCTTCCCCAGACCACCCAAGATGGTCTACAAGAGGGGTAGGTACCTCATAGATAGATTGATTAAATCTGAGAAGTGACCACCAGACAAACAGAGGACATTAGTTAAACAGAAGAAAGGGATATTTCTCTGTCTACAATGTAGCAATTGCAGCCATGTGATTTAAGTGAACTCAATCCAACATCCCCACACAGGTCAGAAGATACCGCTCAGAGACTTTGACACGCGCAACCTCACAGGGTTTATCTATGCCATCAAATACCCATGTGGGCTACTATATGTGTGACAAACTAACAAATCAGCCAGGGGAAATGGCTTGAATACAAATCCAACATAAGTACACAAAATACCAAATCACTGGTTGCAAAGACATTTTAAAGAGCACAGGCACAATGTATCCCAGATTATATTTGTTACATTGGAAGTAGTACACACCCCACCCAGAGGAGGTAACAAACTGAAGAAACGTGCACAAAGAGAAATGCACTGGATCCACTTGTTGGACACAGTACACCCTAGAGGTATGAACGAGGAATTCAACCTACAATGTTTTCTATAAAACAACACTTTTGATCCAGTTCCCCATTTCCTTTATATGTGTTATTCCCACAAATCGAAGAACCATCTGAGATCATTAGACCTTATATGTTACACTACCGAAAGATTTAATTTTGCATTGTATACCCTTCTATACTAGCTTGTATTATATTGCTGATTTATGTTGTCTTTATTTTATTTAATTGAGAGTGAATTGAAAATTCATTAGCACCATTGTCTGTTTACTTGTGCACTCTGGCATTTCCAAACTGAACACCCTCAGCCCAAGACTGCTATATTCGAGTACACCAACCATTTCATCAGATCTCTTTTACCCCAAGTTTCTATGATACATGTTCATAATGCACCACAATCGCTCCCGGTGTTCCTGTGTAAAAAGGTTCAATGGAACCTTTTTCTAGTTTCTTCCTCATCATTCACTCTCCCTTTTGATTATGAAACAATTTCTTTTCTATTGAAAATGAGGTTCCATGTGTTAATAGCCCCGTAAAAATATCGCCATACAAAAATATCGCCATATTTTTGCGGCGACATTAAGCCATGGAACCTGTGGGGGACACCCCTGAAAACCCCATCATTTTTTTAATAGAGCGGGGGACACCGGGACACCCCCATAACCGCATGTTCCAATAACCCCATAAATTATCCCCACTAAGAATATCACCTATAGCCATACCCCACGACGATGGCGATATTATTGGTGGGGATTATATTACCTGATACCGAAAATGAGCAGGAACAATATATAAATGTATATAAATAAAAGTGAGTTATGTTATTTCCGAACTTGAATAACAATATGACTTTCCGGACAAAACACAATCTCAAATAGTGCTGCCTTAAAGAATGCTAAGCATTATGAGTTGTGTAGATTGTCGTGTTGGTTACCAACTTCTTTCTCCTTCATCCTCTTTTCAAATCTGCATTTATATTCAGTACACAAATGCTGTGTGTATTGAGTGTGGATATCTTTCATTTATAAAGCAATTGTATGCAGTTATATGCTGAATGTGGATAGTTACATGGGTACACAGTTGGCTTCCGACATGCGAGCAGCCTCTACTTCACAAGTCTGATTCCTGGGGCAGAACTACTTTACCTGTTCATCCTTCCAAGGTTAATAAATCAAGTGCAGTTACAAGTGGGGGAATAATAACACCAGTGGCGGAGGCAGCTTTTAGTGCTAGGGGGGCGGGTTATAGGATGGCAGCGGGGGACTGGGGAGCGCACTGGGAACCAGCAGGTGCCAGTGGGGGTGACGCTCTTTCTGACTCCCTGGCTCCACCACTGTATTCACCTTCCTCTACTTTTGCAGACACTTCTGTTCCAACTGCCCGTCCATCTGGGTCTCTTTTCCTTTTAGTTGCTCCATATCCCTGCCCAATGCATGCTTATAGCATCCAGGAAAGCACGATTGCTTTCCCTATTGCATCTTTCTAAATCTATGCGCACACTTGTGGCTTTTTTTTACCAAATACAAAACCCTTACTCTCCCTGTAACATCCACTCCCTGCCATTATATACCCAGAGCGCTCCATTATGTGATCCCCCTCCTGAATCCACCTTCTCTGAATTGCATGCGCTACCTCCCCAACCACGACCCCCAATAACACCCTCTCCCGTCCAGAGGTGGCGCATGGGCTACTTCAACTGGGTCTTTTTCTATACCTCCTTTACACAAGGTCAGGTGCTGTAAGACCACTACAGTGGTGGTGGGCACAGTATAAATAATGAATAACATAACATATGCCTATGGCTTCACTGATGGCATGCCAATCCCTCCTCCCGAAACACTTCTCCTAGCTAAAGAACTGAACTCTTGCTCAAATGTACCCCATCTTTAGAAAACCTGAACTATGGGCGACGATGCAGAGTGGCTCGTGGGCTGAGGTTGCATTGCAGAACGGCAGAGGACTTCAGACTGCAATGCAGACTGCCACAGGGAATGAGGTGCAGTGTGAAATGACACATCGCCTGCAGGTTGCATTACCGACCGGCTTCAGACTGCAATACAGAATGGCACGTGGACTGAGGATGCAGTACAAAATGACATGAACTGTGGGGCTCATTGCACAATTACCCATGATCTGCATGCTGCTCTGCAATTTTGTCTATGGACTCTGTGATGCAGTGGGCTGTGTCACATGGTCGAGGCTGCAATAAAGCATGAATCATGCCTCATGAGCTGCAGTGCAGATTGGGTCTTGCATTTTGCATAGCGATGCACCATGGAGCATGGACTGGGAGCTGCAAACAAGCATGCATGATGAAGCTTGTGTTGCTTGGTGGAATTGAACATACACTATGAGCTGATTTGCAATGTTGCATTTGTACTGTGGCCTGCATCAGCAAATGTTGCCTGGACTGTGGGCTTGAGTGCAAAATAGCTTTTGTGCCACGCTACACAAAAGGGAACACTGATTGTGTGCTGCAGTGCAGGATTGTATGTGGATTTGGTGTTTCAGCGCAGAATGGAATGTGTACATCTGTAAACCACTTGTCATTTCAAAGGCCTTAAGCTTACTTTTGCAGAGTTCCGTAAGTTAAATGTTCAATGTTAAATGTTATAGGTATTTGACCGTGCACCGTCACCAATGGAGTTGGTCCCCAGGCGCTCTGGTGGATCTGCAAACAAGAAGGTCGATGGGTTAGTGAGGTGAAGAGGAAGTAGGATAGCGAGCAGAGTGGTGTTCTGTTGGCAGCTTAAACTCGCTATACACCAGGTGCTGAGCTTTGGTGCTAGTATCGGATCGTCAGTCCTTGTGTGCTGTTGGTGCGGCTTATGTGTTGTTGCAGTGTTGTGAAGTGTGTGCGGGTTGTTGTGCGAGAGATGGTTGTGTGAGTTTTTTGAGTGAGATAAGTATGCAGAGATGTTAAGCATTTTTGGTTAGTGGGTTATGTATTATTTAACATGCTAACATTCACAATCCTGTCTAGATGCGGCGCAGGCCAGTGTTCACAGTTCCATTTAAGTGTTGGACATGCTAACATTCAAATTTTATCTAAGTGTGGCGCAGGGTAATGTTCACGATTCTAAGTGTGGCACTGTGGCACTTGCTAACCTTCACAATTCCATCTATATGTGGCACATGCTAACATTCACAATCCTGTCTAGATGTGGCGCAGGCTAACATTCACAATCCTGTCTAGATGTGGCGCAGGCTAACATTCACAATCCTGTCTAGATGTGGCGCAGGCTAACATTCACAATCCTGTCTAGATGTGGCGCAGGCTAATGTTCACAATTCTAAGTAAATAAAGCATCAATTGATAATGCTTATATTTAAAAACAGGAAACAGGATCAGGGCTATGATGCATAAAGAAGGGGCATATTCCCATTTATATTAAGAGATTTTCCTCTACTAAACATACTTCACACGCATCTCTTGCGGTTCGACCTGAACCAGATACCAACAACTAGCAGTAATGGGCCCTAGAAGTGCAGGAAAGCACCCCATGGGTAACATTTTATACGTTATTAGCCACAGAGTATATACATTCAGGAGAAGGAGTTGTACATTCAGGAATCAACATTGGGGGCAAGCAGCCCCATCTCTAGTCACCTAAAGTACAGCTGTATGTGCATGCTTCAAATGTGGACCCATTGTGTGAGGAAACATGGACTCCCAAAACATGCAGGCCAGCGAGACCTGCTGAAATTGAGGGTGATTGCTGAATTATAGCCAATGTAGAAAGCGGAATGAACCGGGAGACATTCAGCCTCGCCAGTGGTAAGGCCACGTTCTGCACTGGCTGATGGGCAGATCTAGTCCATCGAAAGGCACTGAACTGCCTGCCCCTATTAATAAGCAAGGGTACGCGAATGAGTGCACAGTTGTAAGGGACCCGTGAATAACATTTTTCAATGCACACCAAAGGTAGGCAAACACCTTCAGATATTTCAGTATATCTAGGGTGTTTATATAATAACGTCCCTAATTAAACTGTCATTTCAATATTTAGAAGAGGGGGACTGGAATTATGGTGTCCCAGCTACAGAGTGCCATGTGGCTATCACATAGCTTTGGAAATATCACGTTACCTTTATTTACTGCAATCCATCTATCTGTATGGTAGCCAACGGCAACAATTCCAGAAACAGTTCGGTTGTGGATCTTATACTGTGTCTACATAGTACTTTACCTGTGTTGTAATGTACTTGGAAAAGATTGTATCTCAAGAAAAGGATGCGCTGTAGACGCTACTATTGAAAGCAATGTTTTGTAGGACCTCACGAGCAAAGCTCTCGAGAGCCACAGCCTATGACGTGCATGCAGGGCAAATTAAACAAAGTATTATGATGAATCTAAAAAAAAGTACTATTTGCGCCTACAGTGCCTGCACATGTAGTCATCATCAAATATAAAAGTTGAGCAGCATGAGCATGGCATTGGTGCCTGCGAGCGCCTACCTGTGTCTATGTGAAAATGGCACGCATGCCTTGCCTTGACGAGTTTGTCGTAGTTCTGAGAGCCGTCCTTGCAGCTCTATAGCTTGGACATTGTGTTTGCAAGAGCGATCGATTCTCGCCGTCTGTCTCGTGCAGGGTGGTGCATTGCCACCTCTCAGTCTGTCTCTTAAATGCAGAGTCCTGTCATGTTATTTCACTGTATGCCCACTCTTCTCATTCTGGCTTGGTCCTCTCCTCTGGCAGTCACCCCTTCTCTCATGCTACCTGGGCCAGTGGACCCAGCAGGCAGGCCACTTGTTTATGGGCTGCGGGGTGGGCTGCACCTGCATGAATAATAGCTACATTGTAGTAATTGTGTCCGGCTTCCCTTCCTTGGTGCCTGCCCGTATCATGGCTCACGATAGTCTGGGGCTAGGCCTGGGCCGGGTGAGCCAGGGGAAATGGAAACTTGGAAGAGTCCGCCATGTCATTCGCAGCATAGTACGATTTTCATGATGAATGAAAGTCGCACTGAGCTCAGCATCCAGGCTACCACTGGTCCGGCAGTGCACCTAACACCAAACACTGGATGATCAGGAGGATTCCGTCCATTTTGTCAAACAGACGGGATCATCATTCCACTCCCAGGCAGGCAAAGAAGGCAAGGGGGTGGGAAGAAAGTGCTGAAGTGTCGCACCCCCACCAGCAGCCACCACCTATGCGACCGTGATTTAATTAATTGAAATGTATGGCGGATGCTACAAATGGAGTGCCGCCGGCCCACAGGCCATCGGGTGTCAACTGGTGGGGTGCACCGGACACCAGGGTGAAGCGAGGGGGGTCAAGCACCCCCTTGCCCTCCCTTGGCGCCGCAACTGAATAATAACTGTTATTACAGTACTCAGAAGCTGGTATAAAAGAACAAATTATTATTATTATTGTTATTATCATTATTACTATCATTTCAGATAACTGGCAGACAAGGGAATCAGAAAAAAGGATATTAACATTCAGTACATAAGGTTAAAACATGCGTGAGTGAAAATAAAAACCTTTGGTTAAATAATGTTACTTTAGTAAGTGACTCCAAGCCTATTGCTAATGCAGTAAAGGTGCAGATTCAGTGGTGCCAAGGGGTGGCAGAACTACCAATTACTCAAGTGATGAGTGGGGGATGAAACAGGGAAAAGACAGGTTTACTCCTGAGGTTGGGGATGTCATTGACCACTGCACTGTGTAACCATGCACAGTTGCAGCAGGAGAATTCCACAGGGGAAAGTGGGATTGGGGGTCCAGACTGAGGCCCACGGGGGCAGGGATAAGGGGCAGGGATAGTGGGTGGAGTAGGTAGTGTAGCATGATGTGAACAATCCAATAGCCTTTTTGCTTTTTAGTATAGGCTTACAGTAAGTAAAACCACTCTCTTTTCGCAGATGCAGGACCCATGAACTGGGTGGACATGTAGTTCTCGAGTGCTGAGGCTACGGCGGTGTGCTGGCGAAATGTTGCAAGTTGACAGTTTTCAGGAGAATGTGGCTGCAGTGGAATGGGACAAGTAGATACTTTCGAGGCCAGCAAACCAGGCACCTGAGTGCTTACTGGGAATTTGTAGGGAACTAGAAATAAATACAGCCAAATAAAATTCAACCACAGTGTGGCACAGGGTTTCAAATTGCCCTTGGCAGATGAGCATGGGAAAAGGGCTGAGGGGCAAGGGAACCAACACCAGGGAACCAATCAACAGGCGAGGTTTCAGTGTCCCTATGGTGCAAAAGTGTTTTGTGTCCTTGCTGATGTCTGCGGGACAACCTATTGGTCGGATGCCATGTGAATATCCTCCCTTTGCCAAGCTCAGGTTGTCTTGTGTGTTCGATGAGAACTGACCAATGGCAGATGAATAAAGTTCCAGTGGTCAGCACAATCACTTAATGCTTTGTAACGTAATTGTGGGGTGGTGTGAGAAGGCTTGTGACATCACAAGGGGGGGGTGTTGTACAGTGGGGGCAAGGAAGGCATGAACCAATTATGATCAATGTATGTCTGGATATAGGGGACAGATGCAATCCGACCATTCAGTTTTCGTAAGGTGTCCTAAAATGTTTCAAATGTAGTGTTTGCACATTATGTCGTTTTTGTATAAACACTGTGGGCGGCATTGACAACTCACTTCATTCAGTTCCACAGGGTTGTCTGAACCGTGCTATCCCAGATGTTATCTGTGCCGAAATAAATTGCTTTACTCCCTGCGGTGTACGCTCCTTCTTGGATTATTTTGGTGTTCCAGTCATTACCTGCCCTGGCGCACACCTGCCACTATAAGATGGTAAAGACATGCTAGGCATGCATGGGCATTGTAATTAAGGGTAAACAAATCCTTTGTTGTAAGTGAAATCCACATTGTGAGTAAAGGGTGTTGGTCCATTTCAAGCATTGGCACATTTAATTTGTCTGATCTTTTTACAGTACAATGTTGCTTTAATCACCAAAAGTTCAGAAAAGGCTTACCTTTCACAGTTTCAAAGCCAAGCCTGTTGACTTTGCCAATATTTGTTGTTGTAGATGTGTGCCATGTTTCCACTTCATAGTGTATGCCAGATTTCCAAGCTCCATCTTTGCTCTGTAGTGTTATTGGTGTCTTACTTTATCTGTAATACACCTATAATGCATGATCCAGAAACCATCCAGCTCACTTTGCGTATGCATGAACCCTTGTCGTTTAGATTAGATACACCTGCTTTCTTCCAGTAAATGATATCGTATGTTATCATTGCCTGGATATCAAAGGGTTGAGTGGAGAGAGTTGAGTTGATAGTCAGTGTTGTGGGAATCAATGTCAACCTAAATTTGAAATGCTTGAGAAATAGAGCTATATACATGCAGCACCTTATTTTACTTCAGAAAAGGGGTGTTCAGTACAGTAAGCTCAATAGGATTATCATATGCTGTTTTAGCAGGTGTAATGCACATTTTGGTCCACACATTTGAGAGCTTTATAACACTTAATGGAAACAATAGGATAAAGCGTGCACAAGCTATGTTTCTGCAGGGCTGAATGTGAATTACATTCTTCCTACTGTGGGTGAGTCAAAAATCAGGACAATCAAGAGATCAAGCATGTTTTCTCTGTAGGACTGTCTGGCTTATGCCAACATTTCAGATGTAGCCACATGGCAGCCCTTGAAAGGGGAGCCAAGGTATGGGCAAGAGGAAGTAAATGTGTGAGCAGGGCAATGGGATTCAAACGTGTCGGCAAGCACAGAGTATAATGCCACACTGGCATTCTCAATATAAACTTGGTTTGGAGAGATCTAGAGCTGGAAAGGAAAACCTGACTTTGGGTAGATCAGGAACCATAAAAACAGGCCTGATATTGTGTACAGTATTCGGGTAGCAGGGGCAGGGAGAGAGGAGTGTAGATGGAGATGGAAAAGTGGAGGGTTGAGAGGACACAGGGAGAGCGATTAATGGAGTGGGGTAGAGTTGAGGGATGAGAAGAGGAAGACAAGTTCTATATAATTGCAGTGATTAGTATGAAGTCAAACACAAGGTAGTAACAGTTGTAGTATGATAACAGAGTGTAAAAACATACACACCCACTAGCATGAGGTGACACTACAAAGTTGATACCACAATATTTTAATATAATTTCTGATCACATACAATGGAATGTTAATTCATTACAACATCACTATAAATCATAACCCCTGTGTGTAAACAAAAAGGTACACAAAAACATGACCACATCTAATTATGAATACATTTTAAAACAGACTCACTACTATCATAATAAATACACTCTACTTCTGGATCATTCACGGCCATGCATTTGTCTCTAAAATGTCTACTGCAATCATTCAATAATTCTAAAACTGTATAATACATTCATAATAAACACAAGAAAAAAGGGAGGTGGGAGGCACACTTTGTGACCCATAATGCTGCATGATTATGTCACAAGAGGATGACCTACCCAGTACTGTATGAATTGATTGGAAAAAGAAAATATACCATGTTTCTAAGCCTGCCCTACATGTTTCGCTCCAAAGCGGCATGGTGAAATATCACTGGAACTTCATCCGGGGCATATATACCTATGTTACAAAATGGGGTTCTACATATAATTGACTATGGGCCTCATCACGACTTGGGCGGTAGCGGTAACGCTATTAGCGCGGGCGGTATTAGCCCTACCGCTGAACTCCCCGGCGCTAATAGCACCGGATCACGAGTTCGGCGGTAATGTCAATCCCCATTCCCCATTGAGTCCATTCTGGAATGCCCCATTCCCCATTGGGCTCAATGGGGAAATTTTGCGCTAATACCGCCTGCGGATTTCCCGCCGGCGGTAATAGCGTGAATTTTCGGCGGATTTTCCCCCAGCTCAGAGCTGGGGAGAAATCCGCCGAAGTCCTGCTTTGGCAGACCCTTAAATCTGGCGGTGATAGCGCTACCGCCGGATTTAAGGGTTACCGCCAAAGTCGTGATGAGGCCCTATGTCATTTACAAATACCATCAATATATGGTCTTATGTGTGTGACAACAACAAACCCTTCAAATAACCACATAGATTTCTATATACTGTAGAAAGTGTTCTGATTCAGTGCTTCTATGCACTCTTCAAAGGAGTTAACTTCTTTTGCTTGAACATTAACTCATCCGAGTTTCTGTAAGAAAATACATATACCATTCTTCCTTTCCTCTCCTTCCCCAAGAAGCTCACTGTCTCCAGAGCCCTGGTTCTCTCTAGGCTGGACTATTGTAACAGCCCCTATCTAAATCTGCCTGCCTCTACTCTCCGCCCTCTGTAACGTATCCAGAACATGACTGCAAGAATTGTCCTTGGCCTCAGGCCCAGGGATCGTATCTCTCCAGGACTGAAATCTCTGCACTGGCTCCCAGTGGCGGTGAGGATTAAGTTCAAAACCCTCTGTATTGTCCGCAAGGCTTTCTGGGGCCTAGGGCTGCAATACCTTCAACTCTCTCTTCCTAAATATCTTCCTTCTTGAGCTCTTCGCTCATCCGCCTCCAACTCCCTCAGGGTCAGTCGCTTCTCCAAGCAACATGTTGGTGGTAGATCTCTCTCTTCGGCAGGGGCCTCCCTCTGGAACAGCCTTCCGACCTCCCTGAAACTTGAGGAGAACCATCTCCGGTTCCGGAAGCACCTCAAAACCGTACTCTTTGCTTCTGCTTTCTCTCGCCCTATCCGTTGCTGAATTCCTAGCTGAAACTGCACTGGTTACCTGGCCACCCTTTCTGATCTTGGGCCCGAGCTCCGCCAGTTGCACACCTGCACTGCCTCCCTGGCAACCCCTGCACCTGGGGACTGTTTTCTGTATCCCTACAGTCCCCCTACCAGCACTTATGTCTGCACTTACCTTGCCCTTGTCACCATCTGGCCATTTTCATTATCTTATTTATTGTACTATCCTATGTACTGCACTTGCCCCTCTCCCTTCCCTCACGCTCTTTTCCCTTTCCCCCTTCTCATGCACTTGCGCAATCGGAATGACAGCTGGCCTAGTAAGATCATTGTCTGTCTTCCAATTGTTCCCCCTCCTTTGCCTCGTCGCGCCTTGAAACACTTGTGAATAGGTGCGTTATAAATGCCATATCATATCACATCATAAATGAGCTTACTAGTAAATCTAATAATGAATATTGTGCAATACTATGCAACGCACCCTTAATGAAGCATGCACAGCAATTCCGTGATTCCACACTCCTTTAATCAGATATTTCCACATGTACTAACCATCACCATGGTACACCCTTGTGAACACCTTGGGCCTCATTTTGAGTATTGTTAAAGCAGCATGGGTAACCCCATACTGGGTACCGGGTCTGGGTTCCTTGAATGGGGAAATAATAGGCCATTCCGACCTTGGAGGGCCCTGTATTTCCCCATTCAAGGAACCCGGACCCGGTATATCCCCATTCCCATTTGAGCCCCCATAGGGCTCAATGGGAATGAGGATGATGCTAACAACGGGCCCGTTATAGCAGACCTTATAATCAGGCGGTAGGGGGTTAATGGTGCCGGCAGCTCTACCGGCTCCGTTAACCCCCTACTGTATGGGTCGCAATGAGGCCCCTTGTGTATTTAAATCAGCACTCGCATTCTAAAAACTCAGTGAGTGAGCATACTCATTATTGTGCAAAACGAGGTGAAAACTTCCATACACGCGTGTTCGAGGCTAGAGCTCGTGAGAATATTAAAGAAGTTCCTTTTCTTTTGAACAAGGCTAAACTCTCTCATCGAATCGTAGTCGGGTAACAAGCTACTTTCTTTGGTCTTTTCCTCCTCTGTTCTCTGAACGTGGTCGAGTGGACACGAGCCCTCGTTTGGGAAACAGGCAATCAAACCTGTAATCTGTGGTTGCGTGAATAAATCTACACGCTGCTCGTACCCTTCCTCGAGTGGGTAATAGAGGCTGTTGGGGAGGATTGTGGCATTTGAAGTAGCTACGACTGGTAGCTACTGTCTTCAGGCGCAGGAGCTCAACAGATGATGCTGCAAACACTGCTAGATGGTACCCTCAGTTATTGTGAATATGCACACTGTCCAGGATCGTTGTATACTACATGTGCCAATTAATGTGCATACTTCAAGTCACAGAAATGTGTGGCTGAACAAGGAAAGACTCATAAACGATGCATATGTATTACTCAAGCAGATGGTAAACACGTGTAATATTGTGAGCCTGAGTTTTGGAAAATACGAAGTAGCAGCTCCTCTAATGTTCGAACAGCGGTGTTTAACCCCATGCAGTCCGTTTCTGTATGCTTCTTGTCAACAGCATGAGATATAGGTTCAGTGGACATCTGGGCTCAATGCCAATAAACTCTCCAGCCTAAGAGACTTGGATCTAAGTTGCTCTCAAAAGTTGTGATCAGCATGTTACTATTACCATTCTATATGTCAAGGAATTTACCTTAAAATTACACTCCTTGTAAATCCGAACTGTTCGCATGTCTTCTTTAAATGACCTGCAATTTGTGCAGTGAGTGAGAATGTCCAACGTCACGCGTGGACCAGACCTCAGCTAGCAAGTATACATCCTGGTTTTTGATTAATGAAAAACGATGAATGGCAAATTTTTTTAAATGAATGTGATTGCACACCGTCCTGAGGAAGGTGGCCAGCACCCTTGTATGCCACTGAAAACAGCCGAACCTTTAAAATCAGGAATAGGGCCATAATAAGAGCCTAACCTGATCTTTTTGTTACACCTACAGCAGTGCCATAATACAGTACACTTGTGATGGAACAGTCCGTTGAATTACTGCTACACAGATCTAATCTACGTATTCACAGCTTGATTTTAAGTATTCTCTTTTAGATTGAGACACCATAGGTCCAAGAAGAATAAATCAGAACCTTGTAGAATATGGCAGCTTCCTTTGGATTTCTGAGGCCATCTCTGACAAGAGGTATTTTCTGGGCAAGTAACATTTGATGTAATATTGTAAATGGCTCCTCAAATGGGAAATTGCTGTCACCATAGAAAAAATATGGTTTAAGAACAGGTATCCACAACTGTATTAGAACATGGTGGATAGAGTAACACAGACATTTTGGTCTAAGTCATTGATCATATTTTGTCATGGGATGTGCTGTGATCAGAGTTTGATATTACATTGTTGACTGAGAAAATAAAAGCACGAAAGCACTAGTCTTAGCCATTGCAATAGATATTAAAGAAGATGCGTTCAACAAAACTGTCTGAATTTTGTAGTCATGCTGCAAGGGTTTGGCTTTAAAGTAGAAGTATGGAACTGCTTGGTGCTGTTTGCACACAGTAGTTTCACTATCCCCAATGATTTAACCATGGAATCCAAAGTGATGCTCTGTAGGATGCCTTTAGAATTTGCAATAATAATGTATCTTTTAATA
This sequence comes from Ambystoma mexicanum, assembly GCF_040938575.1. Lineage (NCBI taxonomy): Eukaryota > Metazoa > Chordata > Amphibia > Caudata > Ambystomatidae > Ambystoma > Ambystoma mexicanum. Next base: position 698,594,089 of record NC_090936.1, read on the forward strand.
ATGTGAACAGATCTCAAAAGACAAAACAGAAGACTAGAGGACAGTTTGGAAGGCAGGGAGTACTTCTTTAGAGGCATTAATCTACAATCTGGACCGCATGCCATTAGAATTAAGGGTGAACCAGCTCCTCCGTCCATTGTGGTACTCTTAAGTAGATGAAGTAAGAATAACATGCAGCTGATACAAGAATGTATAGTTCAATGCAGTTTTATTAGGTTTAATTCCAGGGTTGAGCCAAGTCAAGTGAAATGGAATGTAAAACTTCAGTGGCAACCGAAGAATGGCTTCTGCATTCTTGTAACTGTTCAAGTCTTTAAGGTTGCAAATCTTGGTCCAGGTACTTTCCAGGTACTCTCCACCTTATAGATAAACAATTCACAGTCTTCAAAATCATGGGAGATTGAAGTGACCTTTGCTCTTCTTTCTTGTTTTATTGGGATACACTCTGTGGTCCTCTATTTTTTATCCTCAAACCTAGCTGCCCCTCTTCTGGATCTCTGTACCCTATGTGCATCTGCATGTTAGGCTTGGAAGGGGCTGATGCTGGGGTATGGCACCATTGAACAAAACCCCAGTGCCCCCACGATGCAACAGGTAATCTGAGAGGGTCTGGATATTTTGTTTCTATTTTTTCACCACCTCCCTGTTCTAGGGTTTTGGTTCCCAATGCACACCTCTGACTTTCATCCTCAATGACTCTACACATTCATGTGCCTAGGTGAACCTTTGTTGTCACTCCTGTGCCCCCCAACCTGTTCCTCTTCAACAACTACCTTGATGATCTGCAACATGTTTATACCTCTACCCTCCTTAGACTTGCCCTATTTAGAGTTTGGTTGGACTTTCTCCTGACATTCTACTCTCTCTACTACAAAGGTTATATAGACCTCCTCTTGGCACCTCAATGTTACTCTCCTTTCCTCTAGCTAATATCTCCTTTGCCCACCTCCTTGTATCTGCTTTGAACCTCATTCCTATCTTTTATCTCTTCTTCAATCCCCATCTGGTATTTTCTTTCCAACTTCTGCTTCCTCCAGTCTCTCCTCTAAACCTCTGCACATGTATCATTCTAACCTCCTGTATTGCTGTAGTGTCTATTCCAATCTCATCCTGATGTTTCTTCCTAGCCTCATCCATTTTTCCAGTCTCCCTTCAAGGCCCCTCCTGGTGTTTCCTTAAAAATTGCTCTTTTACCCTAACCTCTCTCCCAACCTTCACATTCTTATCTCCTCCTATTTTATTTTCCCTTTAACATGCTCCTCTGATATACTCCCTACAATATTCTCTTGCTGTGCCACATAAAGCTTCACTGTTCTTAAGATGAAATGACTACTGCCTGCAGGATTACAGGGATGAGTAATGGTTTCTGAATTCCTGTTCAGACCCATACTGCAACAAAATGAGCTGTGATCCCATACATAAAGATGAAACAGGTGAAGCATGACACCTCCAGTGGCTTCTGAAGGTAGCATGACATGAGGGGAGACCATGCTTTTCAAGAGGGGCATGAGCCAGCAAGGAAGCATCCAAAACAACAATAGTACAGTGGTAACACAATAAAATAAATAGCCAACCAAGGTTCTATAAAAATAGAAGTCTTTAATTATAGTAAAACTACAAACACACTAATATGAACATTAACACCCTATCGACATAAATAAATACACATGATATGCAGACGTTTGTATGAAAGGGGCATTCTGGGTATGTTGACATGTGTATGCAAGCAACTGTCTTTTCAGCAAACTTCAAGTTCAAATGCATGTTTATTCAAAACGTATCTAGTAGGCCCCTGATTTTCATTGCTGCCCTAAACACTAGGACAGGGGGACAGAACCACTGTGGCATATCTTTAAATAGTCCTGTGGAGGCATGACAATGTCAAGCCATGCTTCTGGGTGCTTTGCATGGGGGAGAATCAGGTTCAAGGTTGTAGAGTTGTTGCAAGGGATTAAGCAATGCTGTGCAATTCACCAATGGGCAATGACAATTGACTCAAATGAGCTTAGGACAGGCAAATAGTGCTCGGTTCGATGTAGCTCTGCAAGTGCTCAAAGCTGTTTAAAATTTCAGAGAAAGGGAAGGGCAGCTTATGTTCTTACTGGAATGCTGTGAACCCCTGTATAGGGTCTCTGAGGCAAGAGGCAACCTTCTTCTGCCTCTTCCTGCCAGGAAGGTTGCCAGAGAACACTTGCATGTGTGCCACTTCCGGGTAGAGTCCTGATTCACAGAGTTTCAGCAGTAGGCAGGCTTTCTGGCAGCTGGTCACTCCAAATGTTGCCCTTAATTGGGTGGGAGAAAGCATTGCTCCATCCTTGGACATGCTTATCTTCACTCCAATGGCAAGAGATTTTGAGAACAATACAGTTCCAGTCCTTGTTCCTGTAGAGTCCAAAGAAGATTCAACAAAGGATGGTATCATCCCTTTTTATAGTCATTTTGCCAAAGCAGATTGTTCCATTTCAAGTCTTTTGTTATGGGCCAAACTCAGCTCTTTTAGCAAGAACTTTGACCTTCTGCTGACTGCTTCCAGAGTGCCTTGTCTGCAGGAAGTTGGAAGGGGGCACAGGAAGGAGGGAGGCTTAAACATTAACAAGATGTTAGGAATGTTGCTCTGAGGACCAATTCCCTCTTATGCTCCTCTACACTCCTAATAATAAAACGAATACGTTGATAACACAATACACCAGATGCATTGTGGCAATTATAAATGTATCTCTTGTAGCCACTATATCCAACCAAATATAGCTTTACATTTATATTTTACCGAATAACTACCCCCAAGCCTTGAGGACGCACAGTTATATGTAATTTGTATCACGGGTGCCCACTGTAAAGGGTGGGGCATAAGTAATGGAATTATTTGTATTTCAGCAGGCTATTTCAGGAACATGTGTGTTACGCTGGGGCTGCCATTTTGCTAAACCACATTGCAGTTTCTTTGAAGTCAGAAGACAAGGTCCAGCAAAGAGTACAGAGGTGTACTTTACTTTTTTGGCATAAACGAATTCGAAAATGAGATTAGCAGAGTTTACTTTCTTACAGAGGAAAACCAGCATCATTGGGCCTAGTAAAGAACACAAAATGGTGTGCTTGCACACCTACACAGATAACATGTCCTCACAATTCTCCTTCCTCCAACCTCCTCCTTCTCCCATCTTGTACCCACCTGCCTTCCCCTCCAACCACCTTTGCTTGACCTCAGACACCTATCACCCTCACCTTTGCCAGAATAGCCATGCCTTTAATTGGGCCCTTATGCCTCCCCCAGGTCCACCCTCTGTGGTAATGCTTGCGCCTGTCTATGATAAATAGTGCACTACTCAGATTCTTGCAGTGGGCATCAGAGATCTCATTCACCTGTTTGTGAATGGGCAATGTTACTCTGGATGGCTCTGCGTACTGAGCCTTCGTTAGGCTCATATGGCGTCTTGCTTTCCATACATACAACATTTCCGTTAAGACCTTGTTAGTAGCGAAATTCCCTGCATGATCGCACAGCAGTTGCAATATGTGGAATGACAAAGGTCTGATCCTGCTCACAATTGTTGTCCCAGTCAGGCCAACACCCATCCAATTGGCTCAGGTGCTCCTAGCCAAATGGGGTAAATTGGTTAAGAGTGGCGATCTAATTCTTCTTACAGGTAGATCAATTTCCTAAAAGGGAAGGGAACACATTACTAGACATACAATGACAGTCTACTACCAAAGACCTGGAGATGATCCAGTTGTTCCCCCATGTACCTCTTCTGGGCCCAGCATCATGGTGCTCGTGGCACAGCCAGCCCCCGTGACCAGTTCATGCACCACTCCCTACCATAGGCAGAGGACTCCATCACAGACATAACTAATGCTTGCTTTCCTCTTCTAGAAAACATTCATAGGAATGCTAATAGACATAGCAGTGAAACCCCTAGCTAAAGAAACAATTACTAGTTAAAAAAAAATAATAACAAGTAATAATAGTTAATTGGTCCTTGATCAAAAAATGAGTCCATTAGACTCTTGGGGACATACCATTGCCCGAGATGCATCAAGGTGTAGTAACAATATTTGCATTATAGCTTTCTTCGTCACTAGCTCACTTAAATACTGGTAGTGGACCACCTGACGGAAAGAAGTGTGTTTTAATCATGATGGCTAAGCATCCTTCCCCATCGTAAAATAAGAGCACAGGCAACAAGAGCATCAAGCATCATAAAAGGTGGAATCCACCTGAATTGTCACAAGCACGATGTTGCAGCTGTGCATGCCAGTTCTTGTGAGGCCCAAAGCTGTGCATAAATGAAACACACATTAGATGACCAGAGACACTTTTGGAATCATGAAATAACCTTCAAAAATACTGAATGCCTTAAATAGGATATAACCAACTGAGAGGTGCACCAAATGCTCTGATACAAAACAGCTTCAAAGTCCTCCATCAAGGCAGTTCTTTGAATACTCAGTCAAATTGCGGCTGGTTTCAACAGCACAAGAAGAGCAGAAGTGATTGACATCTCACAGAGAAAGACAACACTATTTTATTTCAAACTCCTGTTGTCAAATGACAAACAAAGCCTCCTGTTGACAGAAAAGTATAATTATAGAAAGTGCAGGATCCTGAAAGAGGAACTAGAATTAGTGAAAGAGAGTGGCTTCATTTTGGAACCATCAATGCAGGTTTACTGCTGAATAACAAAGTTTGCAGAGACTAGATAGAGCCCCTCACAATACCAGTACATGGATGCAAGGAGCTCTGATTTAACGCCAGTCATGCAATGCAAACAGAACACATGTATCTGAACCACCCAGTCATGAGACATCGTTCCCTATCAAAAGGATCCAGAAAGGCAGTGTTGACGTTAAGGAAACAAAGCCACCGTCCAATCAAAATTATACTATTCCTGTAGTGTACAAACACACTTAGGGCCTGATTCTCAACTGGGTCCTAAGTACCAAGAAGGTTGGTAAAAGCGTTAATAACCTTTTCGGTACTTCAGACCTATTCTGAAGGTGGCACATTCTTCCAAAGTCAGTAGGAATGCACCACTTTTGTAATACGTGTGGTGGTGTTGGAAACCAACCTAGCACCCGCTCTATTCCATCCCTGCCTCTTTGGAATGGTATTCTTCTGGCAGTCCTCCAGTTTTATATGTGCGCAAAAGTCGCACACATATACAGTAACATTTTGGTGCCATTTTTCTGGAGGAGTACCACAAGAATTAAGCATTGGGTGCAGAGATGTCTCTATTTGGATAAATATTCTAATAGAGACATCTCTGCATCCAGTGCAATGTTGAGGCTGCTTACTTTGGTGTATATGAAAGTGTTCATATGCACCTCACAGGTGTATATGTACACTTTCATGTACACCAAAGTAAGCAGCTTCCATGTTGTATTTTGCAACGTTGAAGCTGCTTACTTTGGTGCTTAAGAAAGTGTTCATATACAATAGTGTTCTCGGCAGCATTTTTGTAAAATAACGAATATGTTGTATTTTTTCAAAAATGCTGTCCAGATTTCTGGATTGTACCCGTTAAGACAAAATCAGGCGCAATCCTAAAGGTGCACTGCCGTACAATACGAGGACTCCCAGGTCCACTTGAGAATACTGGTGGAGCCTGGGCATCCAGATTTGGCGCAGTGAATCGTGCTCTTTAGCATGTTCACTGCGTAAGTTAAGGATCGGGCCCTTAGTCTCATTTAGAGTTTAGACAGACATTCGAGAGGAATAACTGCCAAGCCTGTTTACCATTACCACCACTCAGTTCTGTAAATTTACTGCAGGATTGCAAGAATGACAAGGTCATGTTAATGCACATTTTACGAGTTTGTGGGGCTCGTTGTGGATTTTAGTGGATGTACTGTGAGCAGTAATTCTGCCTTGGTAAATTTTCTATGTTGTGGATTGAAATGGGGGTTTTAAAGTGTAGACACATTTCTGCTCAAATGAATTTAGTTTCATCAAACTGTAGATTCATAACAAACGTTTCCTCATCCTATAATACTTGAAAACTAATTTGGGATTTATGAATAGACATCTGTATAATCTGAAGGGCTCTCCTTAGTGCCCATTTTGCTTTTAAAAGCAAACCTACATGAGAAACTGTTACTCAAGTTCTGCATGTGCACATTTCGTTGATGTGTATACTTTTATGTTAGGCACTGTGTGGCTTAACAGCTGCTGGCATGCCATTTACTGATTCCAAGTACAAGGCATACATGCTATGTTTCATATATAGATACGTTCCAATTTACAACCAATGGCCAGCATGCCCATATGGTTACAAAACCCACGATCAGCAGTTTTTAAAACGCAGAACACTGTCAGAAAGTAAGATGGGGGCCACAGATTTGACTTTAGTAGATTAATCCATTCTCTTTACCTCCCAAAATGTTAACACATCTGGGTGAGGTTTTCCTAGCAGATGGAAGTCTGTCACACAACCAATGATGTACGAATCCATTTATCTGCTGACACATTTTACCCTGTTGAAGAACAACCTTCCCCCCTTTTACACACAGCACATATCTTTCACTCCATAGTGCAAAGGAATATGTGATAGCAGCATCGGACGGGGACAAGAAATGGGCACAGAAACCTAAAAAAAAAGTGGCTCTCAAGCTATCACTTGTGATTTGCATCAATTCACAACCTTACAGAAAATGGAGGGTTAATGCTATTTGTTGCATGTTATGTTTTGTGTAAACGCTTCAGAAAGTGATTTTCTATTCCTTTCCTATTGCTCTTTTGAAAAAAAAAATGAATCATCATCACATAGCTAAATACAATACTTATTTTGCAGAACCATACTCAAGGCACGTCTACTAGTTGCCACATGTAATGAAAATAGAGAAATACCTCCAAGCTAGCTAGGTGCTCTCTCTTTCTCCAGAGCCAGTTATAGAATTGGCTCAGGCTGGACATTCAAGCATTGACAGTTTCCCAATTCACAGAGCTAGGCAGACACACACATACACACATAGCATCTGTGGCTCTGCAGGTGGTTAAGGTGCAGAGGTTGCACACTTTTATCAGTGGCAGAGCCTTTCAGATGCATGATGGAACAATTCCAACTGAAAGAGCTCGGAAAGCACTGCAAATGTATGATAGTTAAAGTGAGCAACCCAAAGAACCCATGTAAAGATGTACTTATATACGTGATGTTGTTGCTTTAAGTCAGTAATAAAATGTTTTGAACATCATGAATAACAACGAGCTGGAAGTTTGCTACAAATAATCTACATGTCTATCGTTATTACACACACACAACTTCTTGTATGACATGTCTTAAATCACTGAAAGTACAGTGGGGGTAACTAGATTTTTCAGGTTGGCATTATCTTGCATTCTGGGACTGTTTGACAATTAGGATGTGAACATGAAAGCCACAAGGATATTATTTTGATTTAACATGTTGCTATAACGATTTACATTTTGTCATGTGGCTTTATTATGCAATTAGTGTTTTTTTGTAAGAAAACTTGATAAACCACATGGCATACATGCCTCTTGTTAGTGATGTTCCTCTCCTCACACCCATTCTCATTAACTCCAACCTGTCTTACACGTTTTTCTGTTTCATTCACTGCCAATCTATTAAGACAAGTGATCGGTCTTTGACAAACTTTAACCCACATTTTGTTTTGTTTTGAGTACATCACTCCCTTTTGCTCCTCTAACCCATCTGACTTGTTTTTATACATTGCCCTTTAAAACGTGTGTACCTTTTCAATTATCATCTGGTTAGATTGACACTCGTTTCCGGCACCCATGCCAATTGGCACTGCTGTACTCTGTGCACTCACTGCCCACCTCTGCCTCTCCTGCATTCATATTTATATTCGAATGGAAACAGGTCTTACACATGCCCCTCTTGTGTCTTACTGCAATTATATTCACAAGGCGTTGACTGCAGGTTATGATTTCAGATAAAACAGAAATCAATATTACTTCGTTATTGGTGGAATATCACCATTAGTATTTATTTCTGGGTCGGTCTTCTGTGTCTCCAGCACCGCACTCCCACCCCCATCAAAACCCCTGCTGCTAAACCCGGGAGGAGGCAGACTTCACATAAGCACTCCTTCCTCCACAGTGCATCAGCGCACACCCTTTGAGGAAGTGGGTGTTGAGACAGTCAGCCACCCGTTCAACTTAAACATGTGTCACCTTCATACCACTGCCCATCTCTGCTCCCATAGCACTGTCCATCTCTGCTCCCAGAGCACTGCACATCTTGTGTCTGCCCCAGAACTCTGCCCATGTCTGCTCCGTGCTACCCACTGTCAACTTCTGCCATCTCTCCATCTCTTGCTCACACCAACCTCTTTCACCCCACTTCCTTTGCATGTCTGTGCTGGGCCCGTCCACCTCTGCCCTAGCCCTTAGAGCCCATGTCACACCCACTGTCCCCCTGTCCCAGCACTGCCCACCTCTGTGCCATAGCCCTGCATTTCTTGTTCTCACTCACTTGTCAGTTTATGGAACACCCCCTGTGCCCAGCTCGGCCCTCTTCTTTGGCCATCATTATCCTGCCCCACCGCCCATCTGTGCCACACAGCAGTGTTGGGCATCTGCAAGCGTGCATGTGGCCTACATCCCTATATATGTATGCTGCCCTTACTCCGTGGTCTAGCCTTGCCCTACAACCCTCTTAATCACTGTACCGCACCACTTGCACTCCTACCCCGTATCCAATCGGGCCTATTGTAAGCGGATTCAATTCAACACTACAGCTAAGTCAATGCCTAGTCTGGGATGCTGAGGGAAACCCTTATTGATATATTTTTATGTCCAGTTCGTTTACTCTGGATGACAACCCTTATATAACACCCCTCTCTTAGAATCCCCCTGACCCCACTGAGCCAAGAAGTAGGTTTGTTTTGCAAATTAAAAGGTTTATTTGAAAATTAAACAATATATAGATATATCACACTTTTATAATAAATTAATGTTTGATAGCACACATGTGAAGATAATAGTGATCAACAATGGATAATGTTACAGTGGTACACTCTTTTGATGGCTTAGAAGTGATATAAAGAGGATAAAGTAGCTGAGAATGCTTTTATGGCTTCAAGGACAATGCAATGATGAATGAAAATGCAGTACAGAAAATAAGCTTGATGTGACTTCAACAAAAGACAATCTAATCACTTTTCTTTGACAATTCAACCCCCCCCCCTCTATGCAAGGTAAAGATATGGGAGGAAAGCACACAGTTCTCAGGAATGCAATCAAATATAATTCAGTTCCCCCCTAGCAAGCTTAGAGGAAACAGGTAGGAGTTTTAAACACAGGCAATATACTTTGATGTGGTTGCAATTAAGTGAAAAATATGCTAAAAAGGCTTTCAATTCCCTATAGGGGGTTCAGGGTAGTTGATAGATACTTTGAATCAGTTCAGGATCACTTTAGCAATGCTCTATGAATGATTGTCAGGTTGCACACGAATTTCAGCTAGGAAAGAAAGGACAAATATTTTTACACGTGGCTGAAATTAAGCAAAATGTCAAATTGCGGCAAATTTAGTCGCATGCGTCGAGCGCAATTACGGAGGCACTATAAGGAGTAGGTAGTCGGTTCTAGGCTCGTTAGAAAGCTTAGAATCTTAGCTTTAAGAGGACAGTTAAAACTTCAGTTTTAAAAATGACAGAATGACACGATTTTAGGAGGCAGTTCTAATAGGCTAAAATAGTTTGGATTAGATTATTTTAAACTAAGAGATTGGTTTTGGCACAGTGCTAGCTGGGTACTCACACTAGATTTTGGACAGGAATGCGACTTCGTCACCGATCGGGTCAGGATTGGCTGGACTTCTGCTAGCGGTTCTTCACATCGATCTGGTATCTGGTTCTGCTCTCAGCACTGCACAGTTCTGGTCTCTCTGGATCTCTGGTCTCTCTGGATCTCTGGTCTCTCTGGATCTCTGGTCTCTGGAGATTGATGGATTTGAAGTCTGGAGTCTCTGGATGTGAAGTCTGAAGTCTTCCTGCAAAGCGTCCCGCAAGAAAGTGGAAATTGAATCTCCCTACCTGGGTTCCAGTGGCTCTTTTTATGTATTTAGAAAATGGGTGTGTGCCTGGGCCTAGCTAAGCCTGCCCCTCTCACTTATCATTGGCCAAGCTTTCCTCTCTCCCTTGATTGGGGGAAAGAAATGGAGTGTCAGAGTGATGCTGTAGGTTTCATGGTCAGAGGAACCTCCCCTTGTCAAATTGCACACAAATCTATTTCTGACCCAAATACATATTTATCTATGTACCATTTTTCTAATATTATAGGTCCAGTTAACATATTTTCTGTAGCACCAAACCATCCGATCCCTGTCTTTGTACGATGTTGTGTCCACTTATGACAGAATTCTCCCCTTTTCATCCAGATAATGACCTCTAAACCTTTCCAGATTATTCACAAATGTGCACCAGGGATATGGGTTTCAGATGATAAAGTGTCAGATTTTTAACATGCATACATTTGTAGTAACAACCTTTTTTTCCGCTACCATCCCCAAGAATATACCACAGGGTCCTAACACCTCTTAAAATGTGCACAGAAAAATCACAAGAATGATGATGTTATTTATATAATTTTTACAAGTCCGCACTATGAATTATCCATCTTTTTAAAATCATGCTCTGGCCCCAAAGGGGTGTGGTTTTCCAAAGCACATGGTGGAATTTCTGGTTTATCCACTTCCCCCAAGCTCAGCTTGCTCTCACAGGCACTGCCCCTCCCAGTTTCTCCCAAGAGGAAGCCATTTACGACCACCCTAATATAAAATTTGCCTGAGCCAGGGACAGTGCTTTGTTTAGTTTCCTGTAGTCCCCAGGTGCCACTCCCCTAATTCAATCAGAGAGGTGTCATCTCCTTTTGGCAGGGGCAGCAGGATGCAGCCAGGCCTGGGAACACAGCTGCTGAATTCCTTCTCCTGTCGGGGGTAGTTGTCAGGCAGAATCCACTCTCTTCAAGCCAGGCTTCAGCTAAATGTCACTTTAGTTCCCAGTTTTCTACATTCAAATCAAACTGACAATGTTTGCACATGCAGCTAGAATGCTGATTCTAAGTTCAAAACTATGATATTTAACAGTTGCAACCTATGTTACACTCAAAAGTAGGTCACTCATTTATTTTAAACATTTCTATTTTAGTGGCTTTCTGTCAATTTAACTTACGCTGCTGACATCCACAGCTCAGCCAGTTTTGTTATAAACATTGTTTTGGGCTCTTCATCTTTCCAGATTTAGTATGCATGCAAGAATACATTCTGCCAAATGTCTGCTGGTGTTCATTGAGATTTTTGAATATCTTGTGATGTTTAAAATAGGCATTTTGAGCTTGCATTTAGGGAAACAAAGGTGATTTGAAAGTGCTTTTTTTTTTAGCCAACCGGCACTGCTGTTTTTCCTTTGGCACACATTTCACTCAAGGCCCTCCTGGCCCATCTTGCTTGCACTGGTGGGTGGCGGGTCAGGGGAACACTTTGCTGTGCGCACAACTTCACGGTTCTCTAGGATTCTGGCGCAAATGTGGGCTTTTCCGCCCTCTTGGATTTCCTGAGCCCAGAGCACCAAATGTTGCAGCATAATAGTCCAAACGTGGGTCAGGAAACCCAACAAACCCACCCGCCCGACTGCACTTTGATTTCTAGTCGAGGAGGAGTCGGGTGCAAAGGATGTTTTGATCCACGTGCTGGTATGTCCGCATCATCTTCTTCCAATTCCGTAGATGGCACAGTTCAGCATCCTTTCCTCCATCCGGTTGGATCGATCGGTTCTCCTCGTCTGTCCTGATGGGAATATTGGGCGGTACCCCGGGCCCCTCGGATCTTTGCTCCCGGTTTCCGGGTCGTTCTCCTTGGTCAGTCTCCATGGTTTCATCTCTCCTAGGATGATAAAGCAAAAGCGGGCAATACCTATTCATAGACATTTTTCCACCACTATTGATATAGTGGGGCGTCATATACATTTTATACACCAGGATACATTTTGCAGTCTTATTTTAAAACAAGATATAACATGAAACATTTTTTTTTTCAAATCATAATATTTTAGATACTATATGTGGGATATTTTAGGATGGGAACTGAATTAATCTGGAGTGGTCCTCTCTGGTATTACAGAGAACTCCTCCAGTTGCTGCAGAGTATGCCTGGGATGGCAACACTTCAGCTGATTAATATGGACCCACTTATCTTCCCTTACCGCCAAATTACCTTTGTGGATGCGGATTTTGTAGGCCACAGGGGAGATCTTGTCTATTATTTCAAACAGTCCCTTCCATGTAGGCAAACATTTTCGCTGTTTGGCCTGGTTCCTTTGGAAATTGTATAGATAGACCCTGTCTCCCACAGTATATTCCTTCCTGGTGGTCTTCAGGTCGTAGTGGGTTTTCATGCTATCAGCTGATCTTTCTAGATTCCGCTGAGCATAGGCAAAAGCATGCTGAAGGTGTTTCCTTAAATTCTCCACATACTCATGAGTTGTGGAGGCATTTATCAACGTCTGCTCTTGGGTCCTGTAGAGCAAATGCTGGGGAAGCACCATCTTGCGTTCGGTCATCAACTCAAATGGTGACATTTTAGTTGCAGATGAAGGGGTAGATCTGATGGCCATTAGGACCAGAGGTAATCGGATATCCCAACTTGCCCCAGAATCTGCCACAAACTTTTTTAAGATGCTCACAATGGTTCGGTTGTATCTTTCTACTGCTCCAGAAGTAGCTGGCCTGTAAGCAATGTGTAGCTTCCTTTTAACCCCCAGTATCTCCCACATCTTTGTCATTACTTCACTGGTGAAGTGGCTACCTCTGTCTGACTCAATCCTTTGAGGTAGACCAAAACTGGAAAAGATGTGGTTAATCATCAGGGCAGCTGCTGTTTCTGCCTTGCAATTTGGGGCCGGGAGACATTCTACCCACTTGGTAAACAAGCATGTGACGGTCAACATGTACTTGTTTCCTCTAGACGAGCGAATTACAGGACCTACAGGGTCAATTTGCAAATCTGACCATGGCAGTGTCATCCCCCTCTTTTGGAGAGGCACCCGGTGTATGAGGGATGATGGCTGAAATTGTGCACACTCAAGACACCCCTTCAAGTATTGGTCAAGGTCCTGCCCCATGTGTGGCCAGTATGCAACCTCTCTTAAGATTTCCAGTGTTGTGTGAAACCCCCTATGACCGGCGGTGGCCACATCATGGGCGTGACTTAACATCAGGCTTCGGAATGAGGTAGGGACCACAGGCCAGCTTGGGATTTCCTTACCAACAAACCGTCTTGGATTCGGAACCTTTTTGGCCATTTCATCAACACTCTTAGGTCCTCTTTCCCAATGTAATCGGTATCCGTCAGGGGAAAGTTCTCAGGGTCCTCAATGTGTTGGTAAAACTTACCAATTATTCGGTCCCCCTTCTGAGCTGTAATCAAATCAGCATCAGGGGTCTCCTTACTCCATTGTGCAGTTGAAAGATCATTGTGAGCATTTGTCTGGAACCTAGTGATAGCAATGACCTGGATTTCCCCCAACAGGGACTCTGTTTCTATTAGATTTCCTTGGATGGCCCCGGTTTTGGCCAGCTGATCAGCTAAGTCATTTCCAGTTTTGTCTGGTCCCTCTAGTTTGGAATGACCCTTGATCTTTTTCCATTAGATGGTCATCCCATTCGAGGTTACCAGATCATCAATGTTTTGGATTAACTTCCCATGTTTCAAGGGTTTGTTATTAGCACATAACATGCCTCTGGTTTCTGCTCCACGAACCCGTTCCGTACATAATCCGAATCTGTGATTATGACCAGTTTGTGGAGTTGATGTTGGACAGCAGTGAGGATGACCTGATGCACAGCCATCAACTCTGCCACCTGACTACTTCGGGGACCAATTTTGTACCCAGCGGAGGGTTCTGGAAACTCCTTCACCCATGCATTCCCTAAACCGGCCACCAGTTCTTTCTCCCCATTGTTGTCAACATGGTAAGAGCATCCACCCACATAGACAGTGGGCATTCCCTCACACTTGTCTTCTTCAAAGACTTTGTGGGGGGAATTAAGGTATGCCTCCATGTTGTCCTTGATTTTTAGACTTTCGTCCTCGAGACAGTTTTCTCTGGCACAATCATGCAAGTCAGCCAGACCTTGCGCGAGGGGACTCTTCTTGTTTTGGCCATATGTGACCTCTACAGGAAAGCCTTGCATTGACAGAATCCAGGAAGTAATTCGGGAATTGCTCACATTCCCGGCCCGGATTCTGTTCCTTTGGAGATATTGCAGAGGCTGGTGTGGAGTCTCCACTATGATGTGTTCCTCCTGGATAAACGGGCGGTAATTCTTCAATGCCCACACCGTTGCCAGGAGTGCCTTCTCACAATCGTTGAATTTTTCCTCCACAGAGGATAAAGTTTTGCTCACATAGGAGATTACTTTATTGACCTTGTCATGCTTTTGGTATAATACTGCCGTCAAGCACGTATTAGAGAACCCTGTCTCCAGGAAGAACTCCTTGTTTCTGACAGGGTAAGCTAGGTAAGGCGCTTGTGAGAGGCTTCTCTTGAGTTGTCTTACTGCCTCGGATTGTTCTGGACCCCATTCCCACTTCACCCCCCCTTCAAGAGATGAATCAGGGGTCTAGTGATCTCTGCGTAGCCTTCAATGAACTTTCTGCTGTAATTAGTCAGTCCAAGGAGGCTCCTTAGTTCCCGCAGAGTTGTGGGATCCTTCAGTTTCTGAAGTGCTTCCACTTTTTTTTCTTGGGGAGAGAGACCCTGAGGAGTAATCTCATGCCCCAATAAATTAACACGGGTTCTACACCACTGTGCCTTCTGAAAGGAACATTTTGCACACGGCGGCCCTCAACTGCGTCAGAACATAACGGATCTCCGCTATGTGTTCCTCCACAGATGAACTTTTGATGAGGACATCATCTACATAAGCCAGGTTACCCCTCGCACCCAGGTCGGGCATGGCCTTATGTAGGAAAATGTTGAATTCATTGCCGGGGTTGAGGTATCCGAAAGGAGTTCGGGTCCATGTGTACTGCTGGCCCCCAAAGGTAAAAGCCAGTTTGTATTGGTCCTCCCTACTGACAGGCACGGTCCAGTATCCATTGGTCAGGTCTATTGCTGTGAATACCTGTGACCCCTGAATCTGGGCCAGCCCTTGGTCAATGTAGGGCAGAGGCCATCTGGAAGTATGGACCCGTTTGTTGAGCTCCCTAAGGTCAGCGCAGAGTCTCCACTGGCCGTTTGGCTTCAATATTCCCAGCACCGGATTATTGAAAGTGCTGTGGAATGGACGGATTATTCCCCGGGACTCAAGGTTCTTAATTATTTCAGTAAGGGACTCCATGGATGCGAGAGGCAAGCGATATTGCTTCACAAACACTGGAGTGATGTCAGGGTCCGTGGGAATTGTTGTTGTGTGGATGTCGGTGCGACCACAGTCATATGAGTCTACCGCAAACAGATCTTGGAAATCCAAGAAAACTTGTTTCAACTTTTGCTTCTGTTCCAGAGTCACGCAGGGATCAGCCGGGTTGACTCTCTCTTCCACCATCTGCCTGAAGCCTGGAAAGACTTCTGGTTTTGCTATCTCAGGCTTCAGGTGGGAAAGGCAGCCCTCATGGACCTGGAAAATCACCTCATCCCTCCTGAAGTCACAAGTCACATCTTCCTTACCATAAGGGCAACAAGTGTACACCAGGAAGTCCCCCCCATGCCGGGTAAAGATCCTGTATGGTGTTGTATTGTCATCACTGTCACTGTCAAAACAGTCCTTGGGGATTGGTCCTAACAGTTCATTTCCTAAATCAATGGAGAAATGTCGGTCATCAACCGCCATTCCAATAATGGTGCCTGCGGCTAGAGTAATACTCTGTAAGTCGCTGTTATCCACCTCTATTGGAATGGTGGCATGTTCTATGTTGACTAATGGTGTTGGGTTTACCCCTAACCCTTGCTGTTGGAGAGAAGCATTTAGATGAATATAAGCATCAGGGTTTTTCAATTTTTGTCCTCTTTTAACTTTCGCTTCCAGGGAGAATTGTCGGGTCCTTTCTGGGATGGTGACTTCCTCTTTAAGCTGTATTTCAACTGCATAAGGTAGCAATTGAGCTGACCTAAATGCTTTTTCTTGATCATCAAAGCCCATGGGATTATCCGCTAATCAGGACCAAGCTTTGAAGTTTATTAGGTCCAAACTAATGGCAAAGCGATTGAGAATGTCACTGCCTAAGTAAAAGGCGGCAGTGACGTCTCGCACAACCCAACAATTATGGACTATGCTCTTGTTGCCAATGGAGATTTTGAGCATACACCTGCTTGGCAGGAGATGTTTGGAATTGGGTGCTTCCAGATCCATTTCCCATTTGTCTATCAGTTTGAATGTGGGAATGACTGGATCTTTTGGGAGTTGGCGGAACATGGCTTCTCTGATGAAGCTCTTACCGTTGTTCACACACACTCGAGCGAGAACAGGGTCCTTCCCATCATTTAACTGAACAGGGATGAACAACTGCTCTCCAATTTGCTGAATATCAGCCAGGATCTGAGATGATTTCACATCTTTCTGGACTATAGGAGTGGGAGTGTCTGATTGTGGATTGGTAAAGAATTTCAGAGTATTTGCTTCCAGTGTGGAATACCACCTTAAACTGGAAGGAAGGTTGATTTTCAGAAATAGAGAGGACCCCCCATCACCAGTCTGTTGTCCTACTGCTATTACTGTCACGTCTGGAATTTGGTTGTTCTGGAAGTGAAATTCTACTTGGTCAGATTTTTGTTCAACCATGTGGCAGGTGCCGTTTAAACTAACATGGTTGACACTCTGTTTTAATTTTATTGGTCGGCTAGTCTGGGTCCAGAGGACCTTGTTTACGCAATCTATTAGGGGTGACAACCTTCTCAGGAGGTCATTCCCTAGTAAACAAGGGGTGCCCTCTGGAGTCACTACTATGACCGGGTGTTTCACCTTGTGTCGCCCAATTTTGATGTCCAAATCTGCAGTCCCCTCGACAGGAATTTCCTTCCTGTCAAAGTTCTGCAGTTGTTCAGGAAGAGAGGTGAGAGGAATACGGTAATTCTCCCCCCTTCCTGCATTTAGTTAATCAAAGGCCCTTTTGGACAGAAGGGTAGCTTGGGATCCAGTGTCCACCAGTGCCAAAATTGTACCCTGTCCCTGTACTTGTACCGGGGCATTGTATCTTCCCTCCTTCTCCTCAAGAGGGAACAGATAATGCACATTTTTGGACAACTGGTGGGCTAATTTTCTGGTTTTGGACATGGCGAGTGAAGAGATTTGGGCAAAATTCTGTGGGGAGCCTGGGGAATCTGAAAGAAAAAGTTGGCAACTGGAAATGGTTTTGGGTTCTGGGCTTCCCCCCCTTTTTGGAGGCAGTCATCGGGATGGGTTTGACCCATGGGATTTTGGTAGTGTTGGTTCTGGGATAGAATGATGGGCGGCGACAGCTCAATCCCCACATCTACCCAGTCTGTTGATTCGGTTTTAGGTTCCCCTGGTTCCGGTTCTGGGCCGCATCAGCCTTTTTGGAGACAGTCACCAGGATGGGTTTGAACCAGGGAAGTTTGGTTTTGTTGGTTCTGGGATAGGATGATGGGCGGCGACAGCTCAATCCCCACATCTACCCAGTCTGGATTGGAATATCTTGGGACCAATTTTTCCTTGGGAGGAGTTCCCCCATCTCTGAAGGAGAAGATCATTTTCCCATGATCCTCTGAGGATCCCTCTCCCTCAAATTGGAAGACCTGTACCTCCTCCACAAAGTGGGTCTGTTTGGGTCCTCTGTTTCTCCTACCTCCTCTCTGCTCCTTGAGTGGCAGACTTTCAGGGGTAGGAGATTTTGTTTCCGGTTCCTGGTTTTCCAGGGGCTGTTTACAAGTTGGGAAGGAAGCTTCCTCCAAGGCTTTATACCCCCCTTTCCCTTGTGCCTCCTCCCTGGGAACCGGTGGGTTATCGGGGTGCTGCCCCCGTCATTGTTCTGGAGCACCAGGCCCAGAGTTTGGGGCATTCTGCGGTGGCATGCTCATCTGAGGGTTCTGTTGAGCCCTGAGTATGTGACCCAGATCCCGTGCCATATTTTGAACCTGGCGCTCAAGTTGTGAAACCCGCTCAGGCTGATACGGGGCTCTATTTTCTCCCCTGAGCTGATCCCGGGAAGGGTAGCTATCCCTTCTCTGGTAATACCCTGGATTGGGAAGATTTGGGTACCACTCCACCCTTGGCCTCCACTCTCCCGGATTAGGTTGTCTGGGCTCAGGGAATTGGGGAAAGAAGGATGGATGGTTTTGGGGTTGGAAATTGGGTGGATACCTGGGGACAAAGTTCTGCCCAGGATTTGATGAATTTCTGCCCTCCTGGGAGAAGTTAGGAGGGAAGTTCCCCGGGTTAGGCGCTTGGCTGGATTCCCCCCCTTGGGCTGGAGGAGTCCACACATAACCCAGGATGGGTCGGTTTCCCTTGTAGCGGGGACTTACATAATCAGGGGAGCGAGGGACCCCATTTGTGGGACTACCTCCTCGACTCCCTGTCTGTGACTGGCCCGAGGGCCTTCTGGGCTGTGAATTATTTGGCGCAGGCAGGTTTTTAGGCCCCCCATCTCCAAATCTAAAACGGGGGCAACCTTTACCTCTGCCACCTTGGCAGCAGCAGGGTTGCTGTTGGTTTTGGGGTTTTTCTGCGCATTACTTTTATTTTCTATGGGCTTCTTCACCTCAGAGATCCGGGTGGCTTGCTCAATGACCCAGTCTAAAGATCTATTCTTGTGAAAATCTCTCACGAGCTGGGTCATTATGTACTTGGGAAGAGCATGGAAAAATGTGTTGATGAATTCTCTGCTGTCCGTGCACACCCTTCTGGTGGTCTGCGCAAAGGCATGCTTCAATTCTTGCACGAATTCTTGTGGGGCCTGATCCTCCCCACATTGCAAATTGTAGGCTGCCTTGCGAGCCTCTTGGGGATTTCTATGTACAGAAAAATGTTTCAAGATGGCCGCTCTA
Organism: Ambystoma mexicanum; assembly: GCF_040938575.1. Classification (NCBI taxonomy): domain Eukaryota; kingdom Metazoa; phylum Chordata; class Amphibia; order Caudata; family Ambystomatidae; genus Ambystoma; species Ambystoma mexicanum. The sequence goes on from NC_090936.1 coordinate 698,613,079, forward strand.
TATGTGGAACATCTTGAATGGTTTTGGTCCTCCAGCCCCGCAAAGAAACTGGAGTATTCAGGGGAGAATGTCCATTTGACGTACTGGATGCAGCTACTGCTGTCCTTCAAATGGAAAGTCTCCATCATTTGCTCATAGAGCTCCAAGTGTTCCCAAACAGAATACTTGGCGTTCTTATGATAAGGCGCGATGACACTCCTGATTGCCTTAATCTGTTTTAAGGGGTCCTTAAGCAAGGCCCTTTTCACCTTATTGGCCTTTTTGTTTCGGGTAACCCTGGTCCATTCATCCTCTGATTCAGAAGCACTGCTCCCAGAGGTGCCCGTCTGATCTTCCAGGTTTTCCCGGATTCTGCGAGCCTGGGAATCGCTGGCAGAATGTGGGGACCTGGTCTCCTGTGTCCTGTGACGCTCAGAGGAGTCTTCAGATCCCTCCTTGCTACCAGGATTTGATGGGTACCCCCCGCCCTCAGTGACCTAACTGGGCAGAGGTTTTTAGGATGCCCTTAGGGGGCCTAATTTCCTGGGGATCCCCACTAAATTGCACTGTACTTAGGTGCCCATACCGGGTGCCCGCCCATCCATTCCTGGGTGGTACTGGCCTATGAGCCCCATAGTTTTGGCTGGATAGTAATCTGCCATTCCTATGGCCCTGTGCTCATGCGCGCCAGGGGACATGGGGGTGGCAGAGTCCAGGGACTGAGAGAGATGAAGGCCTCTGGTACTAGGGCTTCTGAGGTTATGCTCAGGTGTTTCCCTTTCCCAGCGAACTTCATCTCTGTCAGCCCCTGCTCCCTGTTGCAATGCAAGAGCCTGCGCTTTCAATTCCTCAATTAAGGCCTTACTAGACTCTATCAGTCTCTCCTACATGGCTACCTGTTGCTGGAGCCTATCATTGTGCTGACAGAGAGCCTCATTTTCACTCTGTGCCTCCTGATTGGTCTTGGAGTACTGGGCCAGTCTCTGCTGCAGGAGGGTTACCTCCTGAGTCCCATCCCTACTGGCGTGCTCCTTTCTTGCCAGAGCCTTCTCCGCCCTCCTGGTGTGACCTAGCAAGCCCTGATGCTCTTTTTGGAGGTCACCCAGCCCCTGGAGGGCCAAGTGATTTTCTTCAATTTTTCTTTTTAAATGGCAGACTTCCTGGCCTAAGGTATCTCTTTCCTGACCAAGAGCCTGCATTTGTGACGCCAGGTCGTCCCTCTGCCTTTGAAAGGCACCAGCTTTCTGGCGTTCTTCATCAAACTCTGCCTGGGTATCCAGGTCTTTCAAAATCAATGTATTGCTTTCCTCTTTCTCTCTGTCTAGTTGGATTTGCAGGGTAGCTACCTGCTCTGTGCATGCCCTTTTGAAATTGATCTGTTGCTCCAGCTTTTTCTGGCTCTGCAGTAAGGAGTCCAAACTGTCTTGGTGCTCCTTCTGCAAAGCCAGAATTCTGGTATCCTGGTCTGTCTTTTCATGTTGCAGTATATCCATGTCCTCTTTTATTTTAATGATATACTGCCTGCTATCATTTTCTAACTCCTGGCTCCTCTGCAGCCTCTGCTCAGAAGAGACCAGGTCAGATTGGGCCTTCTCTAATGCCAACAGTTGCCTACTTGCCAGATCTTGGCCATCAGCACATTTGTCCTGCATGGCTCCCATATATAGAAACAAATATGCCGCTATCCTAACCATCTTGTTGTGTTCATCTTTAGCTTTAGGAGCCATGTATAGTTCGCTCAGGGCCACATGTAAGGGACCCTGATCTCTCCAGATATCTAACCCAGTTGCCGTGACCTGTTGTGTGATTGCCTGCAACCACGCATCCTGTCCCTGCTCAGTCCATTCACCTCTCACAAATAGCTTATGTAAGAAGTGCTCTCTGGCTATTTTGATGTCTACCAGTGTCGTCATTCTGGAATTTGAATTCCTTCCTGACTTACAGAAGTTTGTATTTTATTCTGCAAAACAGACCGTTTCCTTAGAGCGTTTCTTTGAGGAGTGCTTTCACAGTGTAAAACAGCGTGGTGATCTAACCGGATATGTGTATCCGGTCAGTTGGCACACTGTATTAAGCTGCACAAGTGGTAAACCTAATCCAGAATCTCCGGCTACGAGCCCCCACTTTGTAAGCGGATTCAATTCAACACTACAGCTAAGTCAATGCCTAGTCTGGGATGCTGAGGGAAAACCTTATTGATATATCTTTATGTCCAGTTCGTTTACTCTTGATGACAACCCTTATATAACACGCCTTTCTTAGAATCCCCCTGACACCACTGAGCCAAGAAGTAGGTTTGTTTTGCAAATTAAAAGGTTTATTTGAAAATTAAACAATATATAGATATATCACACTTTTATAATAAATTAATGTTTGATAGCACACTTGTGAAGATAATAGTGATCAACAATGGATAATGTTACAGTGGTACACTCTTTTGATGGCTTAGAAGTGATATAGAGAGGATAAAGTAGCTGAGAATGCTTTTATGGCTTCACGGACAATGCAATGATGAATGAAAATGCAGTACAGAAAATAAACTTGATGTGACTTCAACAAAAGACAATGTAATCACTTTTCTTTGACAATTCACCCCCCCTCTATGCAAGGTAAAGAGATGGGAGGAAAGCACACAGTTCTCAGGAATGCAATCAAATATAATTCAGTTCCCACCTAGCAAGCTTAGAGGAAACAGGTAGGAGTTTTAAACACAGGCAATATACTTTGATGTGGTTGCAATTAAGTGAAAAATATGCTAAAAAGGCTTTCAATTCCCTATAGGGGGTTCAGGGTAGTTGATAGATACTTTGAATCAGTTCAGGATCACTTTAGCAATGCTCTATGAATGATTTCAGCAAGGAAAGCAAGGACAAATATTTTTACACGTGGCTGAAATTAAGCAAAATGTCAAATCGCGGCAAATTTAGCCGCGTGCGTCGAGCGCAATTACGGATGACAGATGACAGTTTTCAGTTTTAAAAATGACAGAATGACACGATTTTAGGAGGCAGTTCTAATAGGCTAAAATAGTTTGGATTAGATTATTTTAAACTAAGAGATTGGTTTTGGCACAGTGCTAGCTGGGTACTCACACTAGATTTTGGACAGTAATGCGACTTCGTCACCGATCAGGTCAGGATTGGCTGGACTTCTGCTAGCGGTTCTTCACAGCGATCTGGTCTCTGGTTCTGCTCTCAGCACTGCACAGTTCTGGTCTCTCTGGATCTCTGGTCTCACTGGATCTCTGGTCTCTGGAGATTGATGGATTTGAAGTCTGGAGTCTCTGGATGTGAAGTCTGAAGTCTCCTGGCAAAGCGTCCCGCAAGAAAGTGGAAAGTGAATGTCCCTACCTGGGTTCCAGTGGCTCTTTTTATGTGTTTAGAAAATGGGTGTGTGCCTGGGCCTAGCTAAGCCTGCCCCTCTCACTTATCATTGGCCAAGCTTTCCTCTCTCCCTTGATTGAGGGAAAGAAATGGAGTGTCAGAGTGATGCTGTACGTTTTATGGTCAGAGGAACCTCCCCTTGTCAAATTGCACACAAATCTATTTCTGACCCAAATACATAGTTATCTATATACCATTTTTCTAACTTTATAGGTCCAGTTAACATATTTTCTGTAGCACCAAACCATCCGATCCCTGTCTTTGTACGATGGCGTGTCCACTTATGACAGAATTCTCCCATTTTCATCCAGATAACGACCTCTAAACCTTTCCAGATTTTACTCAAATGTGCACCAGGGATATGTGTTTCAAATGATAAAGGGCCTCATTACACGGATGGTGGAGAACCATGGCGCTAATAGCGCCATGGTTCATGCCGGTAAAACACTGGTACCGCATAGGTGGAAAGGGGAATTACCGACCCATTCCAAGGTTGGCAGGGCGGTAATTCCCCCTTCCACCATTGCCCTTCCCCATTCCCATTTTTGCCCCATAGGGCATAATGGGAATGGGGAAGGCGCTAATTACGGTACCGCGAATTGCGGTACCGTAATTAGCTCACTGGGTCCCTTTGCGGGTTGGTTTTTAACGCCTGCAAAAAGCAGGCGTTAAATTCCCCATCCCGCAAAGGGACCTCGTAGTAAGGCGGTAAGGATTTACCGGTACCGGTAAAATAACGGTACCGGTAAATCCTTACCGCCATCCCTGTAATGAGGCCCAAAGTGTCAGATTTTTAGCATGCATACATTTGGAGTAACAACCTTTTTTTCCGCTACTATCCCCAAGAATATACCAGAGGGTCGTAACACCTCTTAAAATGTGCACAGAAAAATCACAAGAATGATGATGTTATTTATATAATTTTTACAAGTCCACACTATGAATTATCCATCTTTTTAAAATCATGCTCTGGCCCCAAAGGGGTGTGGTTTTCCAAAGCACATGGTGGAATTTCTGGTTTATCCACTTCCCCCAAGCTCAGCTTGCTCTCACAGGCACTGCCCCTCCCAGTTTCTCCCAAGAGGAAGCCATTTACGACCCCCCTAATATAACATTTGCCTGAGCCAGGGACAGTGCTTTGTTTAGTTTCCTGTAGTCCTCAGGTGCCACTCCCCTAATTCAATTAGAGAGGTGTCATCTCCTTTTGGCAGGGGCAGCAGGATGCAGCCAGGCCTGGGAACACAGCTGCTGAATTCCCTCTCCTGTCGGGGGTAGTTGTCAGGCAGAATCCACTCTCTGCAAGCCAGGCTTCAGCTAAATGTCACTTTAGTTCCCAGTTTTCTACATTGAAATCAAACTGACAATTTTTGCACATGCAGCTAGAATGCTGATTCTAAGTTCAAAACTATGATATATAACAGTTGCAACCTATGTTACACTCAAAAGTAGGTCACTCATTTATTTTAAACATTTCAATTTTAGTGGCTTTCTGTCCATTTAACTTAAGCTGCTGACATCTACAGCTCAGCCAGTTTTGTTATAAACATTGTTTTGGGCTCTTCATCTTTCCAGATTTAGTATGCATGCAAGAATACATTCTGCCAAATGTTTGCTGGTGTTCATTGAGATTTTTGAATATCTTGTGATGTTTAAAATAGGCATTTTGAGCTTGCATTCAGGGAAACAAAGGTGATTTTAAAGCACTTTTTTTTTTAGCCAACCGGCACTGCTGTTTTTCCTTTGGCACACATTTCACTCATGGCCCTCCTGGCCCATCATGCTTGCACTGGTGGGTGGCAGGTCAGGGGACCACTTTGCTGTGCGCACAACTGCACGGTTCTCTAGGATTCTGGCGCAAATGTGGGCTTTTCCACCCTCTTGGATTTCCTGAGCCCACAGCACCAAATGTTGCAGCATAATAGTCCAAACGTGGGTCAGGACACCCAACACTATACCCGTACCCTTCTCTGCCACCTCTGCCCATGCACCATTATATAGTCCTCACTGTGCCCTAAAAGGTGCTTCCCCTGAAAGCATTGTTCAGCACACTGCCCCAATGCCTATTCAGCACACGGTAAAGCCTATCCATCCGTACCCTTCACATTCCACTTTCTCTCCACAGACACCCACTCACACACTGATGCCATGCCTGCGGCTAGCCCTCGGTCCCCTATGCACATACCTCTCGCCTCTCCCTGTTACACAGAATAGCCACCATGGCAGAAGGGCTCATCCCAGTACCCCACATTCCTTGCTTTCCTGGGTTCAGGGCAGAGGCGTTGCTGGGCGGGGGGGATAAGGGGGTTATAGCTGCTGGTCTTTTGGTTGAAGCCCCGGATAGAATCTCAGGAGCAACAACCAAAAGGCCAGCTAGCCCCCAGTCCCGACAGTTCCAACATTAGCTTAGCCCCGGGTCTTTTCCAGACCTAGCAACACCCCTGGTTCAGGACACCCTGGTGCCACTACCCCCCACTTGTATGTGAGGAGTGTGCACAGACCCTGCTGCCACTGCCCCGCCCCACTTGTTCAAACAAGGTGGGTTTCGGTGCCGAGGGGAGAGGGGTCTTTCCCAAGCAGGTAGCGAGCCCACCTGAAAATAACTGGCTAAACCGCTCTGTGAGGAAAAGAGCCCACTGAGGCAATCTGTTTGTTATATGCTTCTGCAGTCGTCGCATCTGCGAGTGCGATTTACACTTTTTTCATTCCACGGGTAATAAAATGAGTACTGTTGGCTAACAACAATAGCACTATTACCCCCAGACCCTTGTGGCCAATAAAATGGCATCAGTAGCAAACTCCGTAATAGCAGCATGTTGTTATTTACAGGGCTGGGATACCGCTACAGGGTTTACTTTTTATATCAAAAACATATATAACAACCTAAGCAAAGTAGGCATATTTTGATTTGGGGTCTCCTTTCCAAAAATTCCTATTTGGAAGTGCATGATGTGGGTTCAGTTGTCTTTTCTTGTCCCATAGCCTCAGCCATTGACATTTTCGGAAACATGACAAGAGAATTCCTGACGCTCCCAAACAAATGGGAATTTCCTGCATCTGAGTCCAGGCAGGAAACGATTTGTTGTATTGCAGACCACATGTTTCCCAATCAAGGTGCATTCAAGGCGCATGGGGTGATTGCCTGGGCTAGACAGCTGTGCACATCTGTCAAGCACGCTGAATGCAGAGGAGCACTGGAATTTGGGGAAATTGGCAAATGTTCCGACCTGCCCTAGGTCATAGGTAGAAAGTTGGACATCTGGCTCTAGCACACTGTGTGGAAATCTCCCGACTTCCTCAGAGGGGTTCCGTCACTAGTGATCAGTTCTTGGATTGAGGCCTGGTCCGGTTTTATACTACATACATTATATGAAAATAAAATAATAAGAGCACTTGGGTTTTTAATTACTTACTTAAGGTAAAGTTACTTGCTCCAATATAGGGTTCGACTACTCGTCATCTGTAGTGTCTCCAGGCGGCCTAGGGCTGCTGCTCATACACTCAGACTTATGACAGTGTGTGCAGTGATGCTGCTCTCTCTGCTCCCCCTCATCGGCAACAACAACACCAGTGGCTTGAGGCTTACTTTCCACCGACCGTTCGTTAAATCTATCACCCCCAGATTCCAGTCCCACACTAACGTTCCGAGCCAACTTCCGGCAGCAAGCTTGTGCTGGAGTATGGTGGCCGGCCTGCAGTGCACACATACGAAACACCCAATGCGCATGACGTCCCAGTGGCACCGGTTCGATGCGAAGAGGACGCACAATGAAGGGCATCCAGGCTGGCCCGGCACTGCTAGTGTAGTGCTACATTAGCCAGCCCCGGACTGCACCAACTACAACAGCAGTAAACAGCCGCACACCCTGGGCTGCCCCTCGAGGAGACGTGCCAGTCCTGCCCTCCTCCACCCAAGGCAGGACAACATTTAGCATAAACATCACTCAATTGCAAGTGCAATGCAACTTGCAAAGAAACACACACAAGCTCAGCTGGCTCGGCTGAGTGAGTCGGCTGAGGCTCACACTTCCTGGCCACGCCCTTAGTCCCACATTAGTCGAGTGCAATCACAGCCATCAGCCAAGGCCCGAGCAGGGATGCCTCCTTGCTTGCATGGTCGGTGCCACGCCACATAACCCCTGCATTTGTCAATTTATGCCCATAGCCAATAAGCCAAACTTTGTTCATCCCTCCGTTTCCTTTTCTTTTCCCTTTAAGAAAATTAGCTGGAATGAGACAGAAGTTTTGTAAAATGGCAAACTTGGCCACAGTTTTATTTTTTACAACAAAAGTATCATTGCACACATTTAGTGAAATTCAGTCTGTAAGTGTGGCACTTGCTCCGTGTCCAATCCACCTGCTTCCCCTTATTCATTTGCATAAAGTCCATTGTAGGCCCAACTGTAGCATGGTAACATGTGCTGCACTTATGTGGAATCTACAGGGATTCTGGAAGGAGAATGTGGAGGTGGAAATGGAGCACTGGAGAAACAGTTGGAGAGACTGAAGCAGCTACCTTCAGAGACTCCTTTCATATCCCCTTTTAAATATATATATCTTTGTAATTGAAACCTACAAATAAACCCCTTAATTATATTTATACCTTTGTGCCTCCTCATTGATACTTCATTTGGCGACGAGGACGTTTTGGAAAGCGGTTACCATATCGAAAGTCAAGCAGTCTGAATCGGCAGGTGAGCGTGAAATTACCCTGAGAGTATCCTGTCTTCATGTATATTTAAGAAAAAAAAAGGGAAAACAGTGTGTTTAGCAGCATACCTATGTCCAATTGGACCCACGGTTGTGTTTGATTGTGCGCGTGTGCATCTCGCGCTGCAAACTGAATCATAACATCATCCGGAGCTTACCGCGAGCTCGCAGAGTTGAAGGAAGACGAGCGCAAGCGCTTTAAAGTAAAGGACCCGCAACGTCGTGACGCGCGTCACGCAAAGGCGGCCATATTAGATTGGATTAGCAGTTGCTACGGCGATCGTAGATGGTTGTAGGCCAGGACCCGGCCTTCTGAAGAAACTAATAAAGTGGCACAGCAAATTAGATTTATATTGATTACGCCAGCGCATGTGGAGGAAAATAAATAAATTTTAAAAAAAATACATTTAAATGAGGATCTAGCAATTCGCTCATGCTCCTACTCGTCCCAGTACCTGTACAGAGCAGTAGCTAAGTGAGATACATGGTGATATTTTGGAAGTTGTACACCAAACACAAAAGGAAGTGTTTTGAATGTGAAAATAAAAGAGCCTGGCAGTGATATTGCAAAGAAGTCTGCAGCAATCATTAGCAACAGGGGAGCAGGTGACCAGTCTGCAGCTGGCAATATGTCGATTCACAGTGTCCCGCCACCAGCCATGTTTCTGCTCGAAGCTGGAGAACCGAACTTACCATGGAAGAGATGGTTGAAGTCGTTTGAGCATTATGCTTCAGTGGTTTGTAGAACAAACTACAGTGTGGAGAGAAAGAAAGCACTGTTACTTCACTGTTTGGGACCGGCAGGACAAGAAAAGTATGAGGACTTACCGGAACTACCTGATGATGAAGGGGATATGAATGAATACGAAAAATGTATTGCTAAATTGAATAAACACTATGAGAAGAAACTGAGTACAATATTGGAAAGGTATAAGTTTGGCAAGAGATCACAAGAAAATTGTAACGCTCACCTGATTCCCGTAGAGGCACCGGTCTTGACTGGGCATATACCGTATCTTCAAAGGTGATGTGTAACACACGGCTGGCTCTTTGGGCTGGACCTCTGTGCACTGTATGTCTGACTCGAAGAGTAAGATGTCTGCAGATAGAAAATATGGGATTAATGAACTGGGTTATTGAATGTCTCTCTCTTCTTCCCTTTCTCTTCTCCTGTAGAACCCCGAAGGTTAACGCTCTCACCTTAGGTAAGTGAACGCTGTGCTCTCCATCTGCCTCGGGGCAGGGTGCTGTAACCAGTTTCTTCACTGGATAAGGGGAGCAGGCCTCTTGACTTCAGAGGACTGCTGTCCGTCGTTTACTGCACGAACGGTAAGTTTCGAGTAATTCTAATGTCTTTAAAGTCTTTAGTAATGATGTCTCTTGTTTTGCAGGGTTCCGGCGATGGTGGATGACGGGCTGAAGTGAGTTGAAGATGGAGCCTGTGTGATGAATAGAAGCGCCTGGAAGCACGTAAGTAAGCGCTTGTTGCCTGCTTCACGATGCGCTCTAACTGTCTTTTTATTTTGCAGATACAAGTTCGGAGCGGCTGCAGGGTGCCGGAATACCCACTGGGTTGGATGTGGAAAGGATTAATGGCACGTGAGTATTAAAGTTCCCCAATGTCTTTAAACGCACCTTGTTTTGTCTTTCAGATGCGGGATGCAGCGCCGAAGGCCTCCGGAGCGTGCGAAGAGTTGGTAAGCTTTTGTCTTTCAGATGCCGGAATGCAGTGTGAAGACCTCCGGAGCGCACGAACAGTAGGTAAGCCTTTGTCTTTCAGATGTCGGAATGCAGTGCGAGGTGCTGGTGACAGCCGATGGACCAGGTAAATGAAGAGCTGTCACTGAAGACCGTAATGCTAACCTGTTCTTTCTTGTCTTTATAGGTGTTGCTGAAGACTGGATTCAGGATGGTAAGCCTTTTTCCTTAGGCCCAGGATCAGATGCAGAAGACACGATGAGCGTTCTGCTGCAGAGGATGCAGAATAACGCAAAGCAAGATTCATCCATCGGGTGTGGTTTAAATAGCCTCCTGTAGTGCTTAGGTGTCTCCTTCCACAGCCACGCCTAGGTAAGAAAAGAGTTCCTGCTTTCCAGAAGAGTTCCAGTGTTCTGAACCTAGGGAGTGGCTCCTGCCCCACCCAACAGGAAAAGTAGTTCCAAACAGAAGAGGATCAGAGGCTCAACTGGCAGGCAAGTAAGCAGCATGGTCTGCTGCAGGTAAGTCCACCCAAGCATTATGAGCCCGGCGCTTCCAGCGCTGGGACTGGGCATATTTATGAGCCTGGTGCCACTGGCGCCAGGACTGGGTCCAAAAGATCCCAATTGGGACTGGTTGGCACTCGGAACCTGGGTTATGGATCTGCTTCCAAGGGAGTTGGGAAAACCCTGACCTTTTGGAAGCAGAGATCATGACAGTACCCCCCTCAAGGCCCCTCCCAAACCGGGCTTCTCCAGGGGTTTTGGCTTGTCAGGAAATGTTCGGTGAAATCTTTTGATTAGGCGAGGAGCGTGGACATATTCAGCAGGTTCCCAGGATCTCTCTTGGGGGCCGTAGCCTTTCCAGTCAATTAGGTAAAATAGTTTAGATTTGGAGATCTTGGAGTCCAGAATGCTTTTGACTTCAAACTCGAGTTCTCCATCAACTAGGATAGGTTTTGGAGATTTAGTTAGTCGGGTTTGAGGTTGCACGGGTTTTAATAGAGAGACGTGGAAGACCGGATGTATCTTCATGTGCGGGGGCAAGTCCAACTTGACTGCTACTGGGTTTACTATGGTAGTGATGGAATAGGGACCAAGGTATCTTGGGTTGAATGTGCGTGGCCCTTTTAGAGGTAGATATTTGGTGGATAACCAGACTTGATCCCCTACTTGATATTGAGGGGCTTCCTTCCGATGTTGATCTGCTCCTTTCTTGTATTGTTCTTTAGCCCTTTGAAGGTGAGAAACAGCTTCCTTAAAGGCTTGGGTGATTGTAGAATGCAGGTAGTCTACTGCTGGTGTTTCAAGATCTTGGAGGGGATCCAACTCCGAGGTTCGAGGGTGACTGCCGTACAAAAGAAAAAACGGGGTTTTCCCAGTTCCCGAATGGACAGAGTTATTGTAGGCATATTCGGCTATCCAAAGGATGTCTTTCCAAGTTTTTTCAGTTTGTTGCAGCATGCAGCGTAAATACTGTTCCAGAGTTTGATTGGTCCTCTCGGTTTGTCCGTCGGTCTGAGGGTGGTGACTGGTCGATAGTCTCACATCAATTTGAGCCGACCGACAGCAACTTCGCCAAAAATGAGAAATAAATTGACTACCTCGATCCGAAATTAGAACCGAAGGAAAACCGTGCAGTCGGACGATGTTTTCGAGAAATTCTCGGGCCAGAGTTGCTGCTGTTGGCAAGCCTTTGAGCGGAATGAAATGCGCCATCTTGGAGAATAAGTCCACGATTACTAGAATCGTATTGTATCCGGAGCATGGAGGTAGATCGTGATGAAGTCCATAGAAAGCGTATGCCAAGGGCGAGGTGGGATGTCAATAGGGCGTAAGAGGCCTGCTGGTCTTTCCTTTTGACTCTTGTTTTGGGCGCATACTCCACAGGACATTATAAAGTCTCTGATATCTTTTTTCCAAGACGGCCACCAGAAGTAGCGCTTGATCTTTTCTGAGGTCTTGGCTAAACCGGGATGTCCTTCCATTAAAGAATCGTGATAACAAGAGATTACTTTTTTCTGTAAATCTGTGCTGGGTAGGTATAATCGTTCTTGGAAATACAATAAGTTGTCCTTTACTGCAAAGTCCTTTCCCTGCAGATGCCAATTCTGTATGTCTGCTGGAGTTACAAGTTGCCTGGCTTTATCCTTAACTTTCTCTATGGATTGTGTGGCGATTACACCCAGAATTCTTTGTTCGGGAATGATTGGTACAGGTTTAGGGTTGATCAAGTGTTCTTCCACTCCCATCCGAGAAAGGGCATCAGCTTTACCGTTTTTTGTACCAGGTTGATAGGTAATTATGAAGTCAAACTCGGCAAAGAATAATGCCCAACGGAGTTGTCTAGAGGATTGGGCTTTTGCGGTTTTCAAATATTGCAGGTTTCGGTGATCCGTAATCACAGTAACGGTGTGTCGGGCCCCCAGCAGATAATGCCGCCAAGCCTTAAAGGCAGACTTGATAGCCAGAAGTTCCTTGTCAGTAATCTATAATTGATTTCAGGAGGCGAGAATTTGCGGGACCAAAATGCCACGGGATGCAACTGATTGGTTACCGGGTCCTTTTGTGATAGAACTGCCCCCATGGCAAGGCTTGAAGCATCAGTTTCCACGATGTAGGGGAGTTCGGGGCGAGGGTGTTTTAAGATTGGTGCAGAGATAAATTTAGTCTTCAAATCCTGGAAAGCTTGTTCCGCCTCGGTAGACCATTCAAAACGTTTGTTTTTCTTTAACAAGGCAGTGATGGGCTGGACTATTCGAGAGAATTCGGGGATAAACCTGCGGTAAAAGTTAGCGAAGCCTAACATGCTTTGCACACCTTTTACGGAGGATGGTGATGGCCATTTGAGAACTGCATCGACCTTCTTTGAATCCATACGCACTCCGCCAGGTGATAATATGAATCCCAAGAATTCAACTTCAGTCACGTTGAAAACACATTTTTCCAACTTAGTGAAAAGTTTGTGTTGACGCAATCTTTCGAGGACCATTTTCACGTGTTTCCGATGTTCAGATTCCGATGAAGAATAAACGAGGATGTCGTCAATGTAAACAACAACACACACATCTATGAGCTCTCTGAGGACATCGTTCATAAAATATTGAAAGGCGGCCGGGGCATTGCAAAGTCCGAAGGGCATGACCTGATATTCAAATAGCCCAAACTTGGTGCGGAAGGCCGTCTTCCATTCATCTCCCTCTTTTACTCGTACCAAGTGGTAAGCTCCTCTAAGATCCAGCTTTGTATATATGCATGCTTTTCTGACTTGGTCCAGGAGTTCAGGGATCAAAGGTAACGGATATCTATTCTTAACGGTGATCTGGTTCAGGGAGCGATAATCTATACAAGTTCTAAGGTCTCCTTCCTTTTTTGGAACGAAGAACAAAGCTGAAGAAGCAGGGGACTTGGAAGGTCGAATAAACCCATTTGCCAGGTATTGATCCAGGTATTGTCGAAGGTGAAGGTTCTCAGGCTCGGTGAGGGCATAAATTCTACTACAAGGAGGAGTAGATCCAGGTATCAGGTCTATCTGGCAGTCATAAGACCTATGAGGAGGTAGAGAGTTAGCCTGATCCTTCCGGAAAACATCTTGGTATTCTAGGTATTCGGGAGGTAACTGGGGAGTCTCTGAAGAAATTGCTGCCAGTGCAACACCAGGTGGAGGGTGACAAGTAGAGACACATTCTGGAAACTGGACCGTTCTTGCTCGCCAATCGATCAGAGGATTGTGTTTCTCTAACCAAGGTATTCCTAGAATAATCTGAAACTGAGGGGCCTTGATCACATCGAACACGATCTTCTCATGGTGTCCATCTTGACTTACTAGCGTCACTTCTTGAGTGGTATGCGTAACTGGCCCGGAGGCTATCTCCGTACCATCCACCGTAGTAATGACGTCCTTTACAGCCTTGGGACAAAGAGTTAGATTCATCCTCAAAACCATTTCATGATCCACATAATTGCCGATGGCACTGCTGTCGACGTAAGCTTCAATTGCATGTAATCGATCCGGATTATCAGGGCTAATGAGGACCATAGGTATCACGAAATGCGAGGTCACGGAACTGGTTTTCACGCTCGGCAAGAGGACCTCTATTCTTGTCGGGCGAGGTCGTTTCCCTGCTCAGAGTTTGTAACTTTGGTAACTGCAGCTCCCACTGCCTTCTTGGCAGGTTTCACCGGACAGTCTCGAAGAAAGTGCCCTGAGTTTCCGCAATAGAGGCATAATTGCAACTGTTTTCTCCTTTCCCGCTCCTTTTGTGTTAGAGGACCTTTCAGACCCCCTATTTGCATGGGTTCCCCGGATTCTACTCCTTTGGAAGGAGTTGGCGGTTTGGAAAATACTCGAGCATCAAACTTGGAACGATCGGCCTTCCTGTTCTGCAGTCTGTGATCTATTTGAACGACTAAGTCTATATAATCCGAACAATCTTGTGGGGGATTCACTACTTGGGCTAACACATCTTTGAGCTCTCCACGTAGACCTCTATAAAACAGCGTAATCCTTTTGTCCTCAGGCCATTGAGTTTCCACTATCAGTCTGTTGAAAGACGCAATATAAGCCAAAAGGTCTTGATTACCTTGTCGCAACGAAAGAAGCTCATTGTCCAAGGCCTGCCCCTGTGAATGTCTTGCGAACAGTTTTTCCATACTAAACTGAAAAGCTTGAAAATCATGGAGGACCGGATCATCTTGATTTACTAGAGGGATCGACCAGTCTGCCGCATTGCCACTAAGGTACGAAAGCTACTTTAGCTTGATCAGTTGGAAAGGCTGCTGGCCGGCATAAGAAATGCAACCGGCACTGATTGATAAATACTGCAAACCTCTTTGGGTCACCAGAAAATCGTTCGGGCGGAGCCAGAGGTACATTCCCAGGTAGGTTGATCTGCACTGGATTCATAGAGGATGTAGAAGGAAGATTTCCCCCAGATGTGGGTAACAGGGTCTGTCCGGCTTGGGACTGTAGCAATTGTCTAGCGAGATCATCTGTTCGCTCCTTGGAAATAATCAGTTCCCTTCTTAGAGCGTTCATTTCCTGACGGGCTGCATGCACTTCTGCCCTTAGTTCCCCAAGTAACTGGGCTAGTTGGTCGGTATCCGAGGTTTCCATAGCGCCTGGTCGGGAGTTTTGTGGTAGGCTTTGCGTTCTGTAACGCTCACCTGATTCCCGTAGAGGCGCCGGTCTTGACTGGGCGTATACCGTATCTTCAAAGGTGATGTGTAACACACGGCTGGCTCTTTGGGCTGGACCTCTGTGCACTGTATGTCTGACTCGAAGGGTAAGATGTCTGCAGATAGAAAATATGGGATTAATGAACTGTGTTATTGAATGTCTCTCTCTTTTTCCCTTTCCCTTCTCCTGTAGAACCCCGAAGGTTAACGCTCTCACCTTAGGTAAGTGAACGCCATGCTCTCCATCTGCCTCGGGGCAGGGTGCTGTAGCCAGTTTCTTCACTGGATAAGGGGAGCAGGCCTCTTGACTTCAGAGGACTGCTGTCCGTCGTTTACTGCACGAACGGTTTCGAGTAATTCTAATGTCTTTAAAGTCTTTAGTAATGATGTCTCTTGTTTTGCAGGGTTCCGGCGATGGTGGATGACGGGCTGAAGTGAGTTGAAGATGGAGCCCGTGTGATGAATAGAAGCGCCTGGAAGCACGTAAGTAAGCGCTTGTTGCCTGCTTCACGATGCGCTCTAACTGTCTTTAAACGCACCTTGTTTTGTCTTTCAGATGCGGGATGCAGCGCCGAAGGCCTCCGGAGCGTGCGAAGAGTTGGTAAGCTTTTGTCTTTCAGATGCCGGAATGCAGTGTGAAGACCTCCGGAGCGCACGAACAGTAGGTAAGCCTTTGTCTTTCAGATGTCGGAATGCAGTGCGAGGTGTTGGTGACAGCCGATGGACCAGGTAAATGAAGAGCTGTCACTGAAGACCGTAATGCTAACCTGTTCTTTCTTGTCTTTATAGGTGTTGCTGAAGACTGGATTCAGGATGGTAAGCCTTTTTCCTTAGGCCCAGGATCAGATGCAGAAGACACGATGAGCGTTCTGCTGCAGAGGATGCAGAATAACGCAAAGCAAGATTCATCCATCGGGTGTGGTTTAAATAGCCTCCTGTAGTGCTTAGGTGTCTCCTTCCATAGCCACGCCTAGGTAAGAAAAGAGTTCCTGCTTTCCAGAAGAGTTCCAGTGTTCTGAACCTAGGGAGTGGCTCCTGCCCCACCCAACAGGAAAAGTAGTTCCAAACAGAAGAGGATCAGATGCTCAACTGGCAGGCAAGTAAGCAGCATGGTCTGCTGCAGGTAAGTCCACCCAAGCATTATGAGCCCGGCGCTTCCAGCGCTGGGACTGGGCATATTTATGAGCCTGGTGCCACTGGCGCCAGGACTGGGTCCAAAAGGTCCCAATTGGGACTGGTTGGCACTCGGAACCTGGGTTATGGATCTGCTTCCAAGGGAGTTGGGAAAACCCTGACCTTTTGGAAGCAGAGATCATGACAAAAATGGAGAGAGTGTGGAACAATTTATAACTGTATTGAGAAAGTTGGCTAAGAACTGCAAATTTGGGCCACAATTAGATGAAAGGCTCAGGGATCAATTCATGCTGGAGTGCAATAGCGCTAAAATTAGAGAGAGACTATGGGCTGAAGATGATCCGGATTTGGAGGTGGTATTGCGTAAAGCCAAAGAAGTTGAACACATGGAGAATTGTGTCAAGACACTGGAGGATAGGGTGAAGAGTGCTACTCTGAAACCAGAAAACCCTATCAATGCAATTCAAGTGACAAAAGGTGATAATGGGAATAATCAAAATGCTGTGGTGAAATGGAAAGAAGAACCCAAGATGCAAAACTCTTACAGATACAGTAATGATGTAAGGGGTAGAGGATTTGCACGAGGTTATGGAGGATACAACAGAGGACGGTTTATGAGTAATAGACGGCCTCAAATGAGTCAAATGAACCAGAGAGGCAGAGGAAGGATTAGGACATGCTTCAGGTGTGACAGTTGCATGCACTTAGCTAACAGTCCTGATTGCCCAGCTATTCACATCATATGCAAAAACTGCAATGGAAAGGGCCATATGGCCAGATGTTGTAGGGTTGATAAAGGAAGTATGAATTGGATTGGAGGTCCAGAAGAATATGAAGAGGAAGAATGTGTCTTTGCTGTTAGTGATACTGTGAATGGCATGGAACTGGAGAGTCCCAAGACCATCATCATGATAAATGATGCTCCAGTAAGAATGATGACTGATTCAGGAGCAAAATACACGCTGTTGCCCGAAAAGATATGGAGAAAAATGGGTCCAAGATGGCTTAATGAGTCGGATATTAATCCAAGTGCTTATGGTGGTGTGAAAATAGACATTATTGGATGGTTCGAAGTGAAACTAGCATTTAAGGATAGAATTACCAAAGGAAAAGTCTACGTGTCAAGAAAGGGAACAATGCCCTTGTTGAGTTGGACTCATCAGGCATGGCTGAAAGTCAGATTGGATGCCAGTGCTGAGGAGTCTATATGTATGATTCAATCTAAAGAGATGTCTACGGAGACAGTGAAAAAAGAGGTGTTCAAAGATGAAATAGGATGTGTGAAAGGGATTATGCACAAGATACAGCTTAGAGAGAATAGTAAACCAGTTGCGCAGAAACTGAGGAATGTACCCTTGGCCATGAGAGATGAGGTCAAAAGCGAATTGAAGAAATTAGAAGAACAGGGCATAATTGAAAGGATTGATGCTTCAGAATGGGTATCACCGTTGGTGGTGGTAAGGAAGAGTTCCGGAAAATTTCGAGTGTGTATTGATCTCAGAGAACTAAACAAGTGCATCATTCCTGAGAGACACCCACTTCCCAACATTCAAGAGTTGCTATCAACAATGGGGTCGGCAAAAGTGTTTTCGACTCTAGATCTTACTTCTGCATATCACCAAATCAAATTGCACAAAGACTCAAGGCATCTTACGGCATTTATAACCCCGGAGGGTTTATATCAGTATAG
This sequence comes from Ambystoma mexicanum, assembly GCF_040938575.1. Classification (NCBI taxonomy): domain Eukaryota; kingdom Metazoa; phylum Chordata; class Amphibia; order Caudata; family Ambystomatidae; genus Ambystoma; species Ambystoma mexicanum. The sequence continues at coordinate 698,630,847 of NC_090936.1, forward strand.
GAGGATGCCATTTGGTCTTATATCGGCAGCTTCAGTGTTTCAGAAGACCATGCATCGAATTTTTGATGGTGATGAGGGCATTATATTCTTTCAAGATGACATTCTTGTATTTGCTAAAGACCAAGTGCAGCATGATAGAATTTTGGATGGAGCATTGAGGAAATTGCACAAGATGGGTATGACGTTGAGCAGAGAGAAGTCGAAGATTCATAGAAAGGAAATTGAATATCTAGGCCATGTTATATCAGAGAAAGGAATTACACCAAAGCAGGATTTGATGTCTGCAATCAATAATATGGCCACACCGGGCAATAAGGAACAATTGAGAACATTTCTAGGAATGGCCGAGTATTATTCTAAATATGTTAGAAGATTTGCTGATCACACAGCTGTATTGAGGGATCTCACCAGGATGAATGTTAAATATGAATGGAGTGAAAATTGTGGGAAGGAATTCAATTATATAAAGAATGCTCTGACAACTGCACCTGCACTGAAGAACTTTGTGAGAGGACAGCGTACAGTGATCACAACGGATGCCAGTAATGTGGGTCTGGGTGCAGTATTGGCGCAACTACATGATGGAGAGGAAAAAGTTATTGCATTTGCTTCACGTCTGTTAAAGGGAGCAGAAAAGGCATATGCAACTATCGAAAAGGAGGCTTTGGCTATTGTATGGGCAGTGGACAAATTCAGAAGTTTTGTCTGGGGGACACAATTTGAGATAAACACAGATCACAAATCACTTGTGGAACTATTTATGAACAAAGGTTTGGGCAAAGTGTCAGCAAGGATACGAAGATGGGTTCATAGAATGCAGGAGTTCAATATAGTGGTTAAGTATATTCCAGGAGTGAGGAATTATGCTGCAGACTGTTTGTCTAGGCTTACGAATGTCCAAGAGGAGACTGGAAATGAAGGTGATGAGCATCAACAAGAAATGATATGTATGTTACAGGACACAGCCATTGATAAGGAAGAATGGATGGAAGCCATGGATAAAGATGTAAAATTGCAATTTGTGATGGAAAATATGAACAATAGACATGTTCCTGTAAATAAGATCAAGGAGGCAGATGTGCAAGGATTATGGAGTGTCAGAGATGAGTTGAGCGTACACGATGGATACTTGTTTAGAGGAGACAGATTAATTCCACCTGAAGATGTCAGGAAGAAAATAATTGAGTTGGGACATGAAGGGCACCAAGGCATTTCCAAAACCAAGTGTCGGATAAGGAATACATACTGGTGGCCGGGATGTGATGCGGAAATTGAGAGGATCATAAGAAACTGTATCCTTTGCAATAAGTCTGATAAGAGTTGTGTGAGTCGTGAGTATCCAATGGTTATGACTGATGTACCGAGTAGACCATGGATGAAAGTAGGGATTGATATAATGGGTCCCATATGGAGTGAAGGAAGTCAGGCGTTTTGTGTGGTTATTATTGATATTTTAACAAGATGGGCAGAAGTGAAGATAATGTCCAGTGTCACTACTAAAAATATTATCAGTTTCATAGAAGAGGTATGTGGTCGGGAAGGATATCTTGGAGTTATCCTATCTGACAATGGTCCACAATTCGTCTCGAGAGAGATGGAAGAGTATTTGGTGAAGAAATCGATTAAACATGTGACTAGTGCGGTTTATCATCCACAGACAAATGGTGTAGTAGAAAGATACAACAGGATTCTGAAAGAGGCCATTAGATGGGCATGGGCTAACGGAATGAGCTGGAAAGAAGCAGTTAGAAATGTCATTATGGCACACAGGTTTACACCGCACACTTCTACTGGTGTATCACCATTTGAATTGAGCAGAGGTAGAAAAGCAACCACCAAATTATGTCCTGGATGGATGGGTGAGGTGGTAAATATGGGAGTGAGAACCAGTAATGCTGTTGATATGATTAGACAGAGACAAAGTAGAAATAAAGCATGGTATGATAGGAAAAGATTCAAGCGTAATGAGGCATTGGAAGTAGGATGTTTTGTAAGAGTGAAGTTGCCGGAGGCTTTGAGAGTAAAAGGCATAAAGTGGTCTGATCCTATCCAAGTTATTGAGGTGTTTAAACATGCTGTACGAACCAGTGATTGAAGAGTATGGAATAATGGAAGAGTGATGGGAGTGAATAGGAAATCTAATGGTGAGAGTGAGGATAAAAGTGATGTGGTTGAAAATAGAGGTAATCAGAAATGTTCCTTACAAGTAAATTCCATATATGTACCAAATGGAATGAAGATGTCAGTATCAAGGTTTGGAAGAAGATACCAGAGACCAATGTACTTAACGGACTATGCAGAGTAACGACTTGGCTAGAAAGAAGAGGGATGTGTAGCATGGTAACATGTGCTGCACTTATGTGGAATCTACAGGGATTCTGGAAGGAGAATGTGGAGGTGGAAGTGGAGCACTGGAGAAACAGTTGGAGAGACTGAAGCAGCTACCTTCAGAGACTCCTTTCATATCCCCTTTTAAATATATATATCTTTGTAATTGAAACCTACAAATAAACCCCTTAATTATATTTATACCTTTCTGCCTCCTCATTGATACTACACCAACTCTCCCAGCCCTTTGTGCCTGAGCCTAGCCTGCCCCTGTCCGTGTGTGGGGAGAACGCTGTTTCTTTTGGGGGAAGCTGAGCCCTTGTTGTTACCACCGGATGCCCCTGCTGTTAGGCTCCTAAGAGGCGCTGGTACGAAAAGAGCGAAGACCCTTCCGGCTTCCTCCTGGCTCATTCAGAGTCTGTCTTTTGTGCTTGGTCACCCAAACACCGCCATGCCACCTTGTGGGCTACCGTCCACTGTGGCTCCCCCCTCTCCTTTATTCCTTTTATAGCTCCAGCAGCTTTGTATATATATTCCAGTAGAACAGCTCCATCCCCATTGCCGACAGATGCACTCCATCTTTTAGAAAATATTCAGGGGTTTTCAAGTTGATCAGGCCATATCTGATGTGTTGGAAGCCTCTGCCCTTGCAAAATTTAGACATGGCGCAATTCAACTTCTTCCTTGATCTTTCCACTGCCGTGTGGCTCTCGGCCCCCCTCCATTCCATTCCGGCCTGGGAATTACCTCCGACCATACGATCTCCATCTACCCAGCTGTGGTGAGATCTCCTACAATGAGAACATCATGTCCCTCAACAAGACCCCCCCCCTAAACTGGTCAAATTGTTCCCCCCCCCAAGTGGATCACCAGCACATCAGGCCTCTGTTGTTTACCCAGCGATTTCCACAGTAGCCCCTGCAACTGTGCCCATTTCATCCCTGGCACCCCGTGCCGCCAGATCTGGAACTCGTCGACCGTCAGCTCCTCCTGCTGCGGTGTCCATCCAGCCCTGGCCCTTGAAATAAACGAGTGCCCCACCACCAACATGGAGCACCTCTTCCTCCTCTGTGATGCTGTTAATGAGAAGGAGATGAGATGGCAAGTTATATTACATTTTCTCTGGCCTGATGTACCTTTTAAAACACCTGAAGACCATCTGCTCAACTTCTTGATGTCTTCTGCCCCCTAAATCTCCGGCCGCTGCGGAGGTGGCCGCCCCTATCCTGAAAGAATGGGTCCCGAACTGCCCCTCTGTTAACCCCATCTTTGCCAGTGCCAATTCCATCACCTTCTTGAACTGGAAGCGGCTCAAAGCGGATCCATCCCCATGTAACAGCAGTGGCTTCCCAGGATCCGAAGGCAGTCATTGCTGCAAGAAGCTGAACAGGGCCGCCACAGGGCATACCAGACTTGCTTGTATGGCATGTATTGTAAATACCACCCCTTTCCCCTTCTGGTCAGTCTTCAACCTACGCACATAAATGACCATCTGGGTGCTACCTGACTGCACGTCCCTCAGTCGCAGGAAGCCATTCCCTTTGCCACCTTTGTTTTCGGGCACTAGCTCACTCACCCTGAGATCCCCAAAGAATGCAACTGTGAAGGCATCTGTAAATAGCACTCTCTCCATATTGCTGCTGCATATTGTGTTTAGACATTTAATTAACCCGTGCAGTTTAACTACGTCGATGGGCCGCCTATCATCAGGCTTTAGTACCGATTGCTTGGCCCATCCTCTCATGGCCAATGTGATGTAGTGCTCATTGGTGGGGTCCTTTCCCCCCCCATAGTTTGGCATAATAAGCTATTGCAGCCAAATGATATGTCATCCAAGCTCTGGTTCTCCACATCCTCCAGCACCAGCCGACTAAGGCCCGCACCGGTAACTCTCCCTGCCCCTCGGGCAGTACATCCCTTTGAAATGACGCGAACCGTTCCCAACAAGCCTTGTACCTCTTTGCTGTGCCTGGCGCCAGAGCTGTGTCTATCAGAGAACTCAGATCGCCCCAATCATCCCCCACCAATGCTCCTTGAATGGGGCCATCACCTTCCTTGCTTCTGGGCAGCTGCCTCGAAACTTCTCCCACTGTAAACGAGACAGAGAATCAGCGGCCGTGTTTTTGACGCCGGGAATGTGTCGGGCCTTGACCTCGATGTTTAAAGTCAGCAGGCATTTAGTGAGTTCCCTGAGCAAATTCAACACCCTTAGATTGCTTGATGACCCCAGATTGATAATCTGAATCACTGCCAAATCTTCTGAACACAATGACACTTTTTTGTTCTCCATGTGTTCCCCCCACAATTTAAATGCAACTACAATGGGGAATAGTTCCAACAGCGTGATGCCCTTTGTGATTCCCTTCATATGCCATTGCGGTGGCCATGCCATGCCGCACCACCTGACCCCCAGGAAGAATCAGTAAATAGTTTGAGCCTTTTGCTGCTGGCCCAGTCCTCCTTCCAGATTGAAACACCATTTGACTCTTCCAGACATTTTCCCCACATCTGGAGGTCTTCCTTCACCTCTGATCCCAACCAGACATGTTGGGAGGCGTGCTGCAAACCCACTGTCTTCAGTTCTATACCTCGGGCAAACACCTTTCCCGTGGGTATTACTCTCCCAGCGAAATTAAGGTTACCCGCCAGCGACAGCAGCTCCCTCAAGATTGCTTTGCTCTTCCCCTTCAACCCCTTTATGATGACCTTCAATTTTTGCACCTTGTCCTGCGGGAGCCTACATTCACTCTTGACTGAGTTGATTTCTAATCCCAGGAATGTCAATGTAGTGGCTGGACCTACTGTCTTCCCAGCCGCTAGTGGGACCCCCATGTGTACCATCAGCCCCTGAAATGCCTCCATGAGTGACCTGCACTCACCGGTCCCTTCTTTCCCAATGAACAGAAAATCATCCAGATAATGCAAGATCCCACCTTCCTTCATATTTTCCCTTACAGTAAATTCCAGGAAGGTACTGAGCGCTTCAAAGTATGAGCATGAAATTGCACAGCTCATTGGCAGACATTTGTCATAAAAATATGTGTTGTCCACCTTGAACCCCTGCAAGTGATGGCTCTCTCTGTGAATCGGCAAGAGCCTGAAGGCTGACTCAATGTCTGACTTCCCTGTTAGCGCACCCCTCCCCACTGCTTTCACCATTTGTATAGCGTCATCCAATGAGGCATACTGAACCCTACACAACTCCTCTGGTATCCCATCATTCACCGATTGTCCTTCTGGAAAGGAGAGGTGGTAGATCAGGCGGTACTGGCCTTCCTCCATTTTGGGCTCCAGCCCCAATGGTGACACCACTAAATTGTCAATGGGAAGGGAAGAGAAGGGACCCGCCACTCTACCTAGCTTGATTTCTTTCTCTACTTTCCGTTCCACCACCTCTGGCCTATCTAGTGCTGACCGTAAATTGTTTGCCTCCCTAACCCCTAGGTCTCTTCCTCCCGGGATCTTAAAAACCACCTGAACCGTTGCCACAACAACTTTGCATCCACCTTGTTGTGATATATATTAAGAAAAGGAGTCATGGCAAGGAGGTTAACTGGTGTGGGTAAATTTGTTTTAATCATACTCATGCCTCTCACAGGTTTGTCAAAATTGCTTCTCTCTTTGAGTACCTCATTCTCTCTTTGTCTTCTCTTTAGGTTTGCTGTTGCTTTCATGCTTTGCTTTGCCTGAAGCGGAGCTGCGAGCCCCCGAGCCCCCGCCACTTGCGTGCCTGAATTTGCATGCTTTACCATAGGAGCATTCCCCTTCTGCAAACCGCCAGCAATCAGCTCGCTCCCCGTTGTAGGTTGCTGCCCGATTGACCCAGGGGGAGGGCCCACGAAAGGACCCCCTGCCTCGCTGTACATAACCCCCTCTGCCTCTCCAAACCTGAGACTTCTCCCCATGTTGCTTGTACCCGGGTTCCATGGCGGGCATCATTTTATCAATGTACCCCCCGACATCCACTTCATCCCAGGACATAGCAAGCCACACTTGCATTTTCAACCTGAAGCCCCAATCATAATCCAGCCATCCTTCATCCCCATACTTCAGGTACAGGTCATATATATATTGCTCATAGGCCACAATTGATAATGAGTCATGCGGGTATTTCTCAAGCATCACAGACATATAAATTCTAAATGCTCTGAGCCAATTGTGGATACTGTGTTTCACCTTAGACCTCCCCTTTTTCTTTTTTTCTTTCTCCTTTTCTGACAGGTCTTTCAAACCTTCCCCCAATGGTATAATCATGGGATGTGCCACACTGATGAGTTGACTGCCACCCTCACTGGTGCACACCCTGGCATTGCTCTCCCATAATGGGTTAGCTGCCCCCAAGCTCCCCCAACCCCCAAGTTGGTTGGGATCCCTGGCGAAGGCTGTGCCTGATTCTCTCCACCAAAATTGAGAGCCGCAGGCCCCTGCCCCACCAACCTTGACTATTCTGTGTCCCAGCTGGACTGGATGCTTGGGACAGCTGACTGACCCCCCCAACTGGGCCTGTACTTGGCAGACCGACCGAAGGAAACCCCCTGCGGAATCGCACCCCCTTGAGCTACAGGCCTGCCCACAGGTGAAAAGGCATGATAATTCCACTCCCAGACCCACTTGAGCCCTGGGTCATCCCTTGCTGTGACAGTGCCCCATTTCCATTTACTACATTTCCCAGCAAACTGTCATTACTACATACATTTTGCACTTGGCCATTTTTCCCCCATGTCTTCATGCACTCCATAAACATATCTTTGACCATCTCAAGGGATGTGGGCCCTTCCGCAGATCTCTCCACCGGTCTGGTTGCAGGAGTGCTGGGTGTGCCCCCACCGTTCCTTGGAGCCACAGCAGGTGTTGGAGCCGGTAAGGCTGCATCCTCCTGCACCCTCCCTTTCACTCTAGGTTTCTTGGTGGCGTTGGGCTGCTCCTTGTTCGCCTTGGCCTTAGCAGTCATAGTCCTCTTTCTTTTCTTTGCCTGGACCTCTTCCTCATCATGTTCCTCCTTTTCTTCTTCACGAACCTCAATTTCCACCAGTGTCCCTTTACTGCCACTGTCCTGAAACATGAGCGGTGAGCCATTCATGTGACAGGGCCCCGGCAGCTCCTATCCTGTTGGGGCCACCATTGTGTTCATCCAGTCGGGCCCATGGGTTGCTGCAGCTAGTCTTGCCATCTCTGAAAAGGCCTCCATCTCCATTTTTAGTAAGCCTGTTGCTGGACTGCTGTTCTTGCTGCACCAAAGTTTACCGGCTCCTTTCGTAGTTTCCCCGCTGCCTGGCCTCCTCTGCTGCTGTTGTTTGCGCTCTACGCCTTCTTCTCCTATCCTCCTTCTGCTGTTTTCTTTCCCCTCCTTTGTGCCTGATGCCTTGGCTCAGCACCTTGCTTTCCAACTTCTCCGAGCCCCGGGAAAGGAAGTGGGGACCCGGGAATGTACCAGGGACCTGTTGCTCTGCAGTCAAATGCTCTACCACTGAGCAATATCCCCCACAAGTGCTGGTCCGGTGTGCTTGTTGCAGCAGGCATTCCGCTCCCTTTTGGGAGTTTGTCCGCATGTGTAAGCTGCTGCACCTCTGCCTCTCACGTGTTGTCACGGCCCCTCCTTTCTCTTGCTCCAGCCTCAGCAAGCTCTCCCGATTCCCGTTCCTGGGCTCCTGCCCACCTTCTTCCGCTCCAGCTGAACGTTCCTCCCTGCTCTGATGGCTCACCGTGGCGCTGCGTCCCACTTTGCTGCAGCAGCTTGACCTGCTCGGCCACTCCTGCGCCTGACCAGCTCCCGATCTACTGCTCCAGACACGGGCTCCAGCCCCTCCTCAGCAGTCCTGGTAAGCGCGTTAAGACACAGCCACTTCCTGGTTCTGAGTTCTTGCTCTGCCGGATCCGACGCTGCTTCCTAGGAGCACGGTAGTCATACTGAGTCCTCCCTCCGGATCTCCTCTCAGCTGGGCAAGACCTCCAATGAAGTCCTGGAAACTAAATCCTTCTTCAAACGAAATCCTTCTCTTCAAGCGGCGGGGCAGGCGTCCTACTGCAGGTGCTGGATGATTCCCGCTGTAGGATGCCCGCTTGTTTTTGGCGCTGTTCTGTGCCCGCACCCTCCCCTTATCCAGGGGGAGGGGAGAAGTGGTATAGGAGGCCCCTGCAGGGGTTACCGGGCCGCCTCCTCCATTTTCTCTTTGTTTTTTCCCATCGGCAGCTTCAGATAGCTGGCCCTGGGGGCAGTGTTTCTCATGCTTTTCTACATTTCATCAAAGCAAACTTAACACTTAGGAATGCGAATGTGGAATAACAATTGCCACCTCCTGACTTACCGGACCGCCGGGGCTGTAATGCCCTGGTTATTCCGGCAAAAGTCAGGCGGCGGTAGCCTGCCAGTTTTACCGATGGAAGGACTACTTTTATTTAAGGTTTGTTTATTGGCACTTTCAATGATGTCAACAATGAACATTACTTCCCAATCACACCTTTTCCCGTCATTTCAAAGAATGGTGTTGCGAGAGAGATGACGACTGTGGGATTTTCAGTTAATGCCCAGCATACATAGTCTCTGTGGCAGTGTGATTCTCTATAATTGTCATGTAGAAAAGTAAGAACCAGTTCCCTGTCAGTTGAGAATTTAGAGCCCTCCCCTTCCAGTGATTAGATCAGCCATTCTAGTGCTATGAAGTTCTAAACTTTAGCATGCCAGTCTTGTTCAAATGGTGGATCCTTCGCTCTCCAGCGCTGTGCTATAACCATTAATGGGGCCATGATGAGGATCGCATATGCCTTCCTCCTAGCCTTCGGCCACGTTCTGCCTTCGAGGTCCACCATTCCTAAAACACATTCTTTAAAAGCTCTCCTGATCTGGTTGCCAAATATTTTCACCATATTTTCATTAACAGCTTTCCAAAGGTCCAGTAGATTTGGGCAGCTTCACCATGTATGAACCCAGTCCTCCTGTCCCCCACATTCGCACCAGCAATCCTATGGTGGTTTCATTCTCATTGCATGCAACTGCACTGTCGTGTATTGCCAGTGAGTCATGACCTTATATCAAATTTCCCTTGCCTGTAATGCCCGTGTGAGCTTTGGGATGTCCCGCCATAATTGTTCCAAAATCTCTGGAGCTATAGGGCCTCATTCCGAGTTTGGAGGTAGCCATGGCGCTATTTGCGCCATGGCTGCCTCCGAACCTGGGTCTGTGTCCGGTCTGGGTGAATGGGGACTTAACAGCCATGGCTGCCTCCGACCTGTGCGGACCCGGTAAGTCCCCATTCAACCAACCATTCCCCATTCCCATTTGAGCCTCCATAGTGCTCAATGGGAATGGGGAAGGCGCTAATTACAGGAGCTAATTACAGGCCCGTAAATGTCTCTATGAAACTCAGGCCCGTTATTAGCACCCTGGTCCCTTAGCAGGACCCGCAAAGAACATTTGGTCAGACCACACGCCCTTTACGGGTCCCGCTAAGGGACCTCGGAATTGGGCGGTAAGGGTTTAACGGCACTACACCGGTCTCCTTATCGGTGACCGTTAACCCTTACCGCCCAACTCAGAATGAGGCCCATACTCTCCCCAACTGCCTGATCCCATCTAGTCATGTATGTTGTCTGTGGCCTGGGGGAACTCTCTATTAAAGGTTTATAACTGGTGGAGACCACCTTATTGTCTCCGGGATTCATAATTAGGTATTTCTCGAACTCAGTGAGGGGTCGGGTTGTGGCCGCTTTTTTAGCAGGGGTCAGCAGCCAGTGCTTGAGCTGCAGATACTGTAACCTATAGCTTTCCCTCAATCCCAATTCTAATTTGCATTACTCCAATGATTTGACCCTTTGACCCTGAAACTTGTCCCCCATCTTCATGCACCCCACGGCCTCCCAACTGGAAAATGCACCCACGTTAACCCAGGGGAGAATTGGGGGTTGTGGAAGAGTGGAGTAAACAGGGAGTGGAAAGAAGTTACACCCTGTTGGTGTACTGCTTTATCCCATAAGTCGCACATTTTCCGGTCTGTCCCCTTTCGGCAGCCATAGGACTTCTCTGAGAGGGTGCTAGCCACTGCTTAATCTATGCGCACCCATGTGGTTTTGGAGTTCCCTATGAGCCAATCTTGAATAATCTGAAATTGTGCTGCTGTGTAGTAGAGATCGAAATTTGGTAGCCCCAGTCCCCCCGTGTGTAGTAGCACCATTAGTGTCTTCAGTGCTACTCGCAGAGCCTTATTAGGCCACACAAATGCTGTGAACATTTCATTAAGTGTCTGAAAAAAAAAGTGATAGATAGTGATCGGGAGTGCTTGAAAATAGTACGGGATCCTAGTTTGGATCACCATCTTGATGGTATTGATTCTCCCGAGCGACGGAACTGAGAGAGGGCCCCAATTGTGTTTTAATGGAGTTCAATAAGGGCTGGTAGATCACCCCATACAGCCCTGCCAGTGTTTTGGTAATCATGACCCGTAATACCTTGATGCCTCTTGGATCCATCGGAACAAGGTGCCTTGTTGAGCCCACGTCTGGGAGACCCCCGTTAGCAACAGGCTTAGAATTTCCAATTTTGAGATGTTGATCTTCAATGCCGCCACATTCCCAAACACCTCTATCTCCCACAATGTTGCTGGAAGGGAATGCTCCGGGTCTGTGAGTAAGAGGAGCATGTCATTTGCAAAGGCCATCACCCTGTGGTCTTCACCCCCAAAAGGGATCCTCAGGATTGCCTCCAGAGATCTGAGTATACTAAGGAATGGTTCTAAGTGGATTGCATAGAGAAGTGGGGACAGCCCTGCTTGGTGTCTTGTCTGAGCTGGATGGACCGGGAGAGTTGAACATTAATTAGAAGCTGCACCATTGTACTGCTATAGTTGGCATGAATCTTTTGTAGGAATGATGCCCTGAACCCCATTGTCTACATAGTGCAAAACAGGAAGGACCAAAGGACCACTCGACAGGAAGGACCACCTGACTTGGTCAAACGCTTTTTCCACTTCGAGTGAAAGGATGACTGCCAGTGTGCCCTTCATCAATGTTTTCACAATTAGGTCAACACCCTCCATATGTTGTTAAATATCTGCCTGCACTTGATAAACCCAGACTGGTTTAGGTGTATCAATTTCGGAAGCACTTATTTCATTCTATTTGCCAAGACTTGTGTACATAATTTGGTGCCTATATTAATTAAAGCTATAAAACCCACAAAGCGAGAGCTACCTTATATACTTACTTTGTTCTCTACTCTGGACCATTCTCACTATTATCACAACAATGGCCAACACTAACACCACACCCTGTAACCTTCAGGAGAGAAATATACGACTTAGAGCGAGACTACCACGTCTGTATGACTTAAAAAACAAAAGAACTATACCCCTTGGTCCTACACTAACTATAACTGCCTCTGACTCCAACCCTTCTGCCCTAGATGCAGAAAGACGCCCTAAAAACACATTGACCTCTCCCACAACCAGAAAAGACCCGATCGTCCTAATCTCAGACCCACTCAAAAAATAATCACGACTCCTACCTTATCAGGAGCCCTCATCAATGCTAGGTCCCTTATAGCACACAAAACAGAAATTGCCGACATACTAGCCATGGACAACCCAGATCTCCTAGCTATCACCGAGACCTGGCTCCATGATGCTGCTGGCCCTGTACTCATGATTGCCATACCAGACAACTACAATATACTTAGAGTTGACCGGCCTAACTCTAGGGGAGGTGGCCTGGCCATAATTGCCAAAACGAATTTAGCAGTAAGGCTCACCCCACACCCAGATGTCACATCTTGTGAACTTCTTTCTGCTAAAATACCCATCTCTAACAACAGTACACTAACTGTCCTTCTGGGGTACAGACCTCCAGGCCCTCTAGGTAATTTTGAGGAAGATCTATCTAGCCTCCTCACCACGAATATCAAAGACTCCACTCAGCTCCTGCTGCTAGGTGACTTTAACCTAGGTTTCAATGACGACACAGACAGACAGGCCTATTCCATTCAATCTATCTTAGTCGATCATGGCCTTACCCAAAAAGTCTTAGCCCCCACACATACAAAAGGGCGGACACTAGATTGGATAGCCAACCACAACTGTGCCACCACCATCTCCAACATCTTACCACAAACATGGACTGACCACCACCTTATCTGCTTCTCATCTATCATAGAGCCTCCTAAACTAGACAAGCTTGAAACAGCTCCACCTATGCCTACTAGAAGTAAAAAAGAAATCACAGCTGAAAAACTACTGCCACTCCTCCTACCAGCCCTCACTGCCTGCGCTATCAATTCTGATCCTAATATACTAGTTGAGACATTCAATAACACTATGTCCAAAGCCTTGGATACTATTGCCCCTATCAAACTGCGCAAAAGTAAACGAGAATCTAACCTTAACTCATGGTTCACCCAACACCTCAAAGAATTACGGATCCAAAAACGTAAACTCCAAGCTATTTGGAGACACACACCTTCAGTTGAGAATAAAACCTTACTCGACAAACTTGCCAAAAATTATAAGAAGGAAATAATCCAAACTAAAAAGAATACTGTCAATGAGAGAATTAGCAAAGCCAATTCTAACTCCAAAGAGCTCTTCTCCATCCACCGGGAAATGGAAAACCCAATCACACCTGTGGATAATGTCCCCAAGGACAAAACAATGGTGCACTAGCATCCAAAATGCTTTAGCTAATAAAATTACAGCCCTACAAACAAACGCCTTCGACCTAGTGGACCACGCAGTGTTATGCAACCATCTAGCATCTGCTGCCCATTTTTCAAGCGAAGCTATAGCCTAGGTACAATCCTTCCTGGACAACCGCACGATGAGAGTGTTCTCCCCATTAGCCTCAGCGACCCAATACATATCACCTGTGGCGTCCCACAAGGTTCATGTGTCTCCCCCACTATGTATTATATCTTCACTAAGCCACTCTTCGACAAACTTGACAGATTGGGGATAACCTACACCAACTATGCGGACGATACACAGATCCTCATACCCCTATCTGGCAACTTTGTTGAAGACACAGCTCTAGTAAACAAGATTTACCTCATCATTCAGGCATGGATGGCCTCTCACGGCCTCTGCCTGAATGACGACAAAACAGAGATACTGATCCTGGGTTCCGACTCCAACCTCAAAAAACTCACCACGAACTACTGCGCCTTCAATGTAGACGGCAATATAATCAAAGTGGCAACAGAGTTAAAAACACTAGGTTTCTACCTCGACTTCACCTTATCGCTTAAAAAACAAACCAACTCCATGGCTTCCTCCACAGCCTACACTTGTAAATTAATCAGGGCCTGCAGACCCTACTTGTCTAAAACCAATTGTATCACTCTAGCCAATGCCCTAGTAATGTCCAAATTGGATTACTGTAACGCCCTATATGCGGGCGCCAACAAAACTGTCACAAACAAACTACAAATACTGCAGAACAACGCTCTTAGAGCAGCCCTGGACATACCCCGTAGAGCTCACATATCTAACATTAGGAAAGACAATCATTGGTTAAAAATCAGTGATAGAGTTCTCCTTAAAACGCTATCTATTACACATAAAGGACTGAACAACACTGCACCCCCATACATCTCAGCCAGACTGACCAGAAAATCCTCTATTCGTCACACTAGAACCTCTAATCACTCCCTACTTGAAATTCCCAGATTTAGACTAACTACAGCAGGTGGAGTAAGTTTCCCTGTTAGAGCTGCCTGTGCCTGGAACGCTCTCCCCATGGAACTGAGAACTAATCTTCCCTACTCTAGATTCAGATGTAAGGTGAAAAGTTGGCTTTGGACTAACAAAAATTAACCTGCTGAACTCAATCCTATCACGGCGTTCCTTGATTCTGTTCTGACACCAGATTATTTGATTATCTGTTTGCTCTGAGTATCTGACACCTGACCAATGAGAGAGATTCACATGCTGTATCTCATGTATACTTGTATATTTGTATTGTATATATGTTAATGTATCCTCTGTATGTATGTAACCCAAGCCTAAGTATTCTTGCAACTGCTGCGCCCGGCTACCCCTGGGTTTGGAGCGCATTATCAAATAATAAACTAAACTAAACTATATGGTGGGTTTCGGGAAGAGGACTAGTTTTGCTTCTTCCATTCTTGGGGTTATGGGGTCTGGGTTGCAGAAAGCGTTAAAGAGTTTAGTTAGTCTATTGGCCAATTGTTTCTGGAATGCTTTATAAAATACCGCTGGGTATCCATTCTTGCCGGGAGATTTATTGAGCGGGAGGTCCCTTATTGCTCTACGAGCCTCCTCTACAGTGAGATCTGCCTCTAGCTGTTCTTGCTCACCTGGGGAGACCTTCTGCAATGGGACTGAATGCAGGTAGGCCTCTTGCTGGGCATGATATGGGTAGTCAGAAATATATAGGGAGGAATAGGACACAGCAAACTGGTTGATCATTTCCTGTGTTGTGGTCACCTTGTTAACCTGGGGAGCGGTTATCACCTGAAAAATGGGTGATGCTGCTTTTTTCTTCAAATGGCATGTCAGCAGCCTATCAGCTTTATTCGCATTCACATAATATCTCAGCTGCAAGTACAAAAGCACTTTCTCAGCTTTCTTGGTGTTGAGCAAGTCAAGCTATCTCCGGGTAAGTCTATTTTTTCTGCAAAGTTTCATTCCTGAGTCTGTTACCATCTTACCCATTACTTCTTATAGCACTTGCTCAAGGTCTGTTACTAGCGCCGTAGCTTGTTTACCCTCGCAGCATGCATCAATAATCAATATTAGGTCACCCATGAGGTTCACCCTAAAGGCGCCTCAAAGGAATTGCTCTGTTACCTCTGGAGAGGCGTTGAGCATGAACAAATCACTGATTTTAGTTTTTATTTTGCCCCACAATACATGATAAGATAGGAGCCCTTGGGGAAATGACCAATTTCAAAGAAATCTCCTCTGCGTTGGCAAGTCGATCGTGATTGTCAGGGGGGCATGGTAAGATAGGAGGATGGCTCTGATATTCAACTCCTTAATATTACCCAACAGGAACACCAAGGACCAGATGCCATCTATACGGGGAATGATATATGCTCATGCAAATAGAAAGTATAGCTCTTCTCTGACCCCTTAAGTAACGCCCATGCGTCCTACAGAGCTAAGTGGTCCATTTTAGCACAGATAGCTTTCGTAGTGGGGGTAGCTGCCCCTCATAGTTTCTCTTAATTCTATCACTCCCAGGGTCCCAGGCCAAGTTTAAATCCCCCACTAGCAGGATCTGCCCTTTCCCAAAGGCCTCCAAGACTGCTAGGATTGCCCTGATGAAGCCATTCTGAACCAAATAGGGAGCCTATATGGTCGCAATCGTAAGCGTTGTTGACCACTCTGCAGAGTTAGGAATAGATACCTCCCTTGGTTATCTGCCCATGAGTCCAGGGCCCTAAGAGACGGATCCCAATGAAGTGCAGTGAGCACCCCAGCCACCTTCGCCATGGTGTTAGAGTGATACACATGTAGGTATTGCTGCATTTTAAACCTATGCCATCTTCTTTTCTTATGTGGGTCTCCTGGAAAGCTACAATGTCTGATTGCATTCTACAGATTAATGTGTCTACTTTCTGTCTTTTAGTAGGGGAATTTAGCCCTCTAACATTAAGCGCTAGGCATTTTAAATTGTTCACCCTCCTCCACTCTACCTGTGACCCGCACTTTAACCCCCAATCTCCTCATTCTGCCCAATCGCCTGGTGCAAGCCAAGGTTCAAAGTGATTGCTCGGGCCAATTGCCATCGAACACGGCCTGCTGTTAATACCAGAGTAGAATAGCAGGGTATCCTAAAACCCCAAACACGATTCCAAGAGGTTCCCGGTAGCGCATTCATCTGCCTCTCAGTGCCCTTATGCCCTAGCTCTCTGTGAAGCCATGCACAGTTTATCTACTGTCTGCTTATTCAGGTCTATGCAGACTGCTTGTCTTCCTTAGGGTGGTTGTCTTTCATGCCTGTGCTCGGGCGGCTGGTCCTTTGCCTTGCTCTAGGCACTTGCAACCATTCCCACGACTTTCGCATCAGGGTGGTTCCCCACCTCTTGCTGTTTTGGGTCAAGTGTCCTCATTGCTGAGGTGTAGTATGTGTGCGCCTTCCTCGCATTTGGTGACTCGATGCTGACATCTGTCCCGTGTGAATAAGAGGAGGGAAAGTCGATTTATTTTTGATCTGTTTGGCCTGGAGGGCACGCACAACCGGACCCATCTCCCTGAGCTTCTGCAGGGTTGGCTGTGCTAGATCCTGATATAGTTGTATTTCCATTCCATTGTAAGCAATCGGTTCCACCCAGCGGGCCTCTTTTAAGATTTGTTCCTTCTGGGGGTAGCGAGTGAATGCCACCAGTGTTTCCCTTTGCCGTGCGCCACACTCCAGTCTTTTGGGGACAGCCCGGTGCACCCTGTCTATTTTCAGCTCGTCTGCCTTTCCATTTTCAAGGAGTTCCACAAAGATCTGTTGTACAGTTTCCTTAAGATTCCTGTACCCCACTTCTTCTGGCAGATTCTGTATATGGATATGGGATCTCCTAGATATGTTTTCTAAGTTCTCGCATTTTAGTTCGAGGTTGTGGGAGATCCTGATCAAGTCCTCACATGTTTCCTCAGTTTTCGTGTTATCCTTCTCCATCTCCTGCAGAGCTCTCTCCATTTTGTCTGTCTGCTTTTTCAGTGTTGTGACATATTTTTTCAAATCCTGGATCGCTTGTTTAATTTCAGTTGTAAGTGTCACAAACTGGGTTTGGAAGAAGGCTGAGAGCTTGTTTTGGAAATCATTAAAACAGGCTTCCAGATCGTCTTTGGACATAGCCATTGTATTCGTGTTGCTGAGCGAGTGAGCATATTCCCGTTCTTGCACTGGTACCGTGGTTAAAGTGGCATCCCAGTCCCTTGACCAGCATTGACGGGGAGTTCTCTTGCACTGGGATCGACCCCACCAGATCCCATGGCTCCTCACCGCTTCCTCACGGCGTGTACCGCTTCTCTGGTCCCTCCATTCAGTTGTCCCTTAATCGCAAGCGGGCGCTCTGCTGCATGTTGTAAATCTCCCCATGGACCGCGGCCTGTTCGCTCACGCCTCCTTGAGTCTGCGCCTCCTGGAGCCCTTCGCCTGTGTTGCCCCTGCTAGGGGGTACTTGCGGCCTAGCTGTTGCTCGCCACCAGGTCTATTGAGACACCACACCCCTTTGTTGTGTTTCGGAGTGTGCTGCAACTTATGTTTGTATGCGTTGCTCCGGGTAAGGGGAGCGGGCGGCCATGTGGTAATTTGCCACGGGGAACAGAGTCCCTGCAGCTGCCTGCATTGTAGCCCTTGGGGTCCTGTATTCATATCCCGGGGTTGTGCGCCCACCAGGCGGACCTCTTGGCAATCTGCCACTTAGCCATCAGCTGGGGTTTGGTTTCCACGTCACCGGGTCCGCCCACTCTTTATGCACTGCCTGCCGCTACCATCAGTGACTGCGCCTCATGGTGTCTGCCGCAGCCTACTCTGCATTTATGCCTTGCTGGTGGATATTCATCTGCTTCAGCGTAGCTGATCGATTCTGGGCTCCAAAGCTCTAGCTGCCGTCGATTCTCACCTATTGCTGGTCCAGCAGCTTAAGTCATGCTGCTTAGTGGGAGTTAATTCATATAAATGCTGTGTTGCCAGGGCCTTTCGGAGACTGAGCTTGCAAGCTTAAGCCTATCTGCCACCGGTCGCCATCTTGGAATCAGAAGGACTACTTCCAGGACTCTTGATTGCAATGTCCCCAACAACCAAAGCTGGTGGGTCATTGAATGCATTATTTTTATTAGTGGGCATATTAAAAAAAATATGTATATATATATATATATATCTTTTGCTGAGTTTTCAAAAATAGCATTTTACATCTTAACAAAAATACAATCAAAGACTTCGGAATCGTGTAGGCTTTCTTTTGTTAATATTTAGAGCCCCTTTATGAATCCGTGCATCCATTACGTTGTGAGGAATTCAGTGCAATGTATACATTTGTTGAATATGGCGTTCTGGATATTCTCACGTTTGGCAGTACCAATGATGTAGGTTCGCATGTTGGGCTGCAAATTGCAAAATCAAAGAGACTCATGTTGAGTTTGCATGGCATGGAATTCATACACAGAATTCATGCATAAATAATTCATTCATTCATTTTACACCACATCACATTTTCATTGACTTTTATTGTGCAGAGGAGGCACAGATAGGAATTTCCATTTCCATTAGCCCCATACTCTCTGCCAGACAAATACATCAGCATTGACACCAGCATTACATGTTCATCTTGCCGTAAATGCTGAGGATTCTTATGGAATCTGCCTGCTTTTCACACCAGCAAAAAGCAGGTGAATTCCATAGGTATCTATTGTAAATGATATGATAGTTTATTTATATAGCGCCTATACACAATGTGTTTCAAAGCGCTTCAAGCCAGGGAGGTAACAAGGGAAAAAACAATGACATTCTTACAGGCCATGCACAGTAAGGATGTGAAATTAATTATTGTACTCGTGCCAGACGACATTTCAGAAAGTGCAAGAGTTAAGACATAGATAAGAAAGGCAGGTGGAGAGTGGGAAAGAAATGAAAACAGACAGGCGACTACCGTACTAGGCCTGACGACATTTCTGGTAGAGCCGGAAAAAAAAGGTGAGGGAGAGGGGTGCAGAAAGATAGGGGAGGAACAAAACAAGCGACTATCATACTAGGCCTGACGACATTTCTGATAGTGTTGGAGGGGGAGGGGTGGGGAGGAAAAACCAGTAAGGGGAAGAGAGGAGGAGAGAGACGAGGTTGCTATCATACTAGGTCCAGGGACAATTCTAATAGAGTAAGTGCATAGAAGAAAGTAAGGGGAGGAGATAGGAAAAGGGAGAAGGGAAAGAAGGGGAGAATAGAGAGTTAGCAGTCAAAAAAAGTGGAGAAGCAAGAGGGGATAGTGAATACAATAGCAGAAGTCAGTAGTAACACATAATGTTGCAAGCCAGGATACAAGATGATACAAAATGCTGCCTGATATGTGTAAATGGCTGGTGGCGTTAACTCGATTTAAACTGCAAAGTGAAAAATTGAGACTTTGTATTGCTAAATATAACAATTGGACAGAGGGACCCCTTTTCAAGTAACTGGATATATAGACGCTCCCCTACAGGATTATTACAGTGACTTGAAGCATCAGCTCCAAAGTGCCAGTGATTATCCAAGATGATCTTCAGCCGTGAGGCCTGAAGAACTGTATGTATGGCCACTCCTTGCCGGTAACATGTACTATGAAAAGGCTAGTAAATGACTCTGGATGAGTACGTGCATTTAAGATATCAATACAAGTAAATCCTGTTCCAGCATTCCCCATTACATTCGTCAGAGGCTTGCCCATCAACACATATGAGTCCAGATTTGGCCCTGAGAAATGGCAAGAGATTTGGCCATGAGAATACAAAGACACATTGTTGGCAATCCTTTCTCAAAACCATTTGGGGGTACTGCACAACCAAATGGCAATCACTTACCCTGAATATTAATGTTGTTCAGATAATACAATATGGGGGTTGTGTTTTGGTGGTAGTAAAATACAACTGTATTGTGCTTTAAGCACTTTACCCTGAAGATCTCTGGAGATCTCCTTACACTGGACACATACTTAGTATTATTAATAATGGGCAGAGAGACAGAGTTGGACAAAATCAAAAGAAAAGAGCAGTTAGAGGAATCAAAACTTAAAAGCATGTGTGACTTTTTGGAAAGGGAGGAAGAGATTTGATTGGTGGCATGTCTACAGTGCTTGAATTAGCCAGTTCACTGATGAATGCATGTCTCCTGTATAGTGCTTTTTGACATAATATTGCACATCAGTTTAAGGAACACTCATTAAGCACTTTTAAGATCTGAGTTGATCTCTTTCTATTGCAAAAATAATTATTGTATTATAATTATTAATGGGCGGTGGAAGATGACAATTATGAGATTGTTGAAGGGGGAGGATTGAATCTACTGATTAAGCCTGGGGCAAATTATGTGTCTGAACGTGAACCACGCACACATTTTCACTGCATTCAGAGGATTAAGGTCCATCCGAGCATCTAAGAGATTTAGATGTGTATTTGGGCTAAGCTTATGACAATTCATGCTGATGAAATGTTGCTCTAAACAATGGGTTGAAGAGGTCAGACCTTTTTCTGCAGCACATGTTCAAAGCAATTATACAGTTAATGGAGTAGCTCAAAGGTTCAGACCCTTTACTGCCAGAGATGCTAAAAGAAGGACAGTTATCTAATTGACTAAGGTCAGGCATCTGCCTTTTTTTTTACTAGAAGAACGAAAATGTATTCTCTGCAGCAAACACAAAATTGTTATAACAAAAGAAATATAAAAAATTCATTAAAAGTAATTCTAATAAAAAATTAGCAGAGGGTACTTTTTTATTTGCAATACATTGAGAAATGTGCTGGTTAGCTTATTCATATAGGTGGCCTGCACATTTCTGGGGGGCTTGGCTGCAGCACAAATTATGCTCTGGACTGCCCCTTCCATACATATGTGTTGAGAGTATGTATTGAATACACCTTGACTCTTACGGGGTAATTCATGGAATCAAGCGCAGAAGTGGCGCACGAAGCTGGCGCACAGAGGGAGCGTGCGCCAACTTGCGGCAGCGGCGTGCGCCAAAACCCATTTTCACGCACCGCGTATTCATGGATTTCAAAATCCATAACCAACCGTGGCGCAGTGACCCTGCAGCAGCACCAGTTACGCCCCCGCCCCTTTCGCCAAAAACAGACGCACCAATCCCCTACATGGTGCAATGGCCAGTGGACCAGCATACAGCCCCCCAACAATGAAATTGAGCTAAAAACGGCACTCACCCCTCTCGCGACAACCCAATCACGTTAAAAATTCCTCACACACCCCTCTGAATATGTGTAACCCACACGCGCCAACCCAATCGCGTGTAAAACTCCTCGCGCACCCCTTGGAATACACGTACCCGCTCGTGCCAGCCCAATCGCATGTAAAACTCCTTGCACACCCCTCTGAATATGCGTACCCCGCACGCGCCAGCCAAATCGTGTGTAAAACTCCTCGCGCACCCCTCGGAATATGCCTACCCTGCCTGCACCAGGCAAATGGCAGGTAAAAAGTCCCCCCTGTGGTGTGAGCTGCCTGTGGGGCATGGTCTGGGAGGATGGGCTGCCTGCGGGGCATGGACAGAGTGGATGGGGTGCATGCGGGGCATGGTCACGGGTGATGGGCTGTCTGCAGGGCATGGGTGGGGGTGATGGGCTGTCTGTACGGCATGGCCAGGGGTGATGGGCTGCCTGCAGGGCATGGCCAGGGTGGATGGGCTGCCTGCGGGGCATGGTCAGGAGTGATGGGTTGTCTGTGGGGCATGGCCAGGGGTGATGGGCTGTGTATGGGGCATGGCCAAGGGTGATGGGCTGCCTATGGGGCATGGCCAGGGTGGATGGGCTGCCTGTGGGGCATGGTCAGGGATGATGGGCTGTCTGAGGGGCATGGCCAGGGGTGGTGGGGCATGGCCAGGGGTGATGGGCTGTCTGCGGGGCATGGTCAGGGATGATGGAATGCTTGCGGGTCAGGGGTGATGGGCTTTCTGTGGGGCATGATTAGGGGTGATGGGCTGTCTGCATGGCATGGTCAGGGGTGATGGGCTGTCTGCGGGGCATGGTCAGGGGTGATGGGCTGTCTGCAGGGCATGGCCAGAGTTGTAGGGGGCTCCCCTGTAGTGTGGGCTGCCTACAGGGTGTGCATGTGGTTCCTCACTACACGGGTGCATGAATATGGGGGTTCGCCAGTGCGCTTTTCACACGATTCCGCTGGCACGAGCGGGGATTATGTATTCTGAGGGGAGCGCAAGGATTTTCACACGTGATTTGGCTGGCACGAGCGGGTACGCGTATTCCGGGGGTGTGCAAGAAGTATTACACGCGAATGGGCTGGCGCGAGCAGGGTATGTGTATTCCAGAAGTGTGCGAGAAGTATTACAAGCGATAGGGCTGGCGTGAGCGGGTTACGCGTATTCCAGGTGTGCGTGAGAAGTATTACACACGATTGGGCTGGCGCGAGCGGGGTACACATATTCCGGGGGTGCACAAGAAGTATTACATGCGATAGGGCTTCCGGAGGTGCGCAAGAAGTATAACATGTGAATGGTCTGGCGCGAGCGGGGTACGCGTATTCCGGGGGTGCACGAGGAGTTTCACACGCGATTGGACTGGCACCAGCGGGGTACATGTTCCTCGTGCTCCCCTGGAATACGCGTACCCCGCTCGTGCCAGCCCAATCGCTTGAAAAAGGACACATGTGCTCAGATCACCCGCGAACGCATCTCGCAAGCAGGCCACGCCACAACAGAGGCCCACATCACCAGTGAGCATGCCAGCAGGCAGCCCACACCGCAACAGAGCCCTCCATCACCCGTGACCATGCCAGCAGGCAGCCCACACAACAACGGAGCCCCCCATCACCCGTGAGCACGCCAGTAGGCATGTCTCCAATCATGTTCACCCCCAGTGACGGCAACTTGCCAGTAGGCCCCGACTCATGTCCCCCCCACCAGTGACAGGCACCTGCAAGCAGGCCCCAACTCATGTCCCGCCCACACCACCCCCAGTGACGGCAACCTGCCAGCAGGACCCGACTCATGTCCCCCCCCACACCACCCCCAGTGATGGCAACCTGCCAGCAGGCACAGACTCATGTCCCCCTCACACCACCCCCAGTGATGGCAACCTACCAGCAGGCCCGACTCATGTCACCCCACACCACCCCCAGTGATGCAAACATGCCAGCAGGCCCCGACTCATGCCCCCCACCACCAGTGACAGCCAACTGCCAGCAGGCCCCAACTCATGTCCCCCCACACCACCCCCAGTGACGGCAACCTGCCAGCAGGCCCGACTCATGTTCCCCCCACCAGTGACAGGCACCTGCCAGCAGGCCCCGGCTCATGTCCCCCCACACCACCTCCAGTGATGGCAACCTGCCAGCAGGCCCCGACTCATGTCCCCCCCCACACCACCCCCAGTGATGGCAACCTGCCAGCAGGCCCCGATTCATGTCCACCCCACACCACTGCCAGAGACGGCAACCTGCCAGCAGGCCCTGACTCATGTCCCCCCCACCAGTGACAGGCACCTGCAATCAGGCCCTGACTCATGCCACCCCCACACTACCCGCAGTGACGGCAACCTGCCAGCAGGCCCCGACTCATGTCCACCCCACACCACCCCCAGTGACGCAACCTGCCAGCAGGCCCCGACTCATGTCCCCCCCACACCACCCCCAGTGATGGCAACCTGTCAGCAGGCCCTGACTCATGTTCACCCCACACCACCCCCAGTGATGGCAACCTGCCAGCAAGCCCCGACTCATGTCCCCCCCCACCAGTGACAGGCACCTGCCAGCAGGCCCCAACTCATGTCTCCCCCACCAGTGACAGGCACCTGCCAGCAGGCCCTGACTCATGTCCCCCACACCAGTGACAGGCACGTGCCAGCAGGCCCCGACTCATGTGCCCTCAACAAACACGTTGTCAATACACAGGGCCATGTTACAAATGCCAACACAAATCCCACCCCATGCTGCACCACCCCAGTTCAAACACACAACCATCCATTGTACCCACTCCCCAGTAAAAGCCCCATGCCATGATAAAAAGCATATGCATGCACCCAAAGACATGTCCAACAGAGCGACACAGAAGTGACACATGACTGAGGCTATGCTCACTGACACATGCACAAAACAAATGGGAGTATTCCACACCAACATTGAACATCATGGAAATGTATTAAAATAAATGCAAAATGACCAAATGACAATAAAACATGAAAATGAGAAAGTAATGAAAGTTCAAATAAAAAATAATGCAAACTCCAAGAAATATGTAAACCCAAAGAAATGAAAACTGAAAAGTGGTCCATGTCCAAAGTCCAATAAACGAAATCCAAAATGAAAAACATAAAAAACCATTCCTTCATGGGATTAAAAAAAAATAAGAAAGTATGTACATGTCCAGAAATATTTACAATGAAAGTCTGAAGGGTCCATGATCCCAAAACAAAATGAAACCTACAAAAAAAACCTATGTAAAACACAACTATATACAAAAAGTGGAGCAAAGTCCATATACTCAAAATCATAAAAAACAAATGAAACCTAAACACAAAAAACTATATACAATGACGGCGGCTAGTCCGACGGCTCACTTCTTGATGTCCCGGGCCAGGGCATCATCGAACTCCACGTTGATATCCAGAGGTGGGCCTGTTCAGTGGCCTCGAGGGCTCGCAGGGATCTTGCCATGGACTCCTCCAAGTCCCTGCGAGTTTCTACAAGGCACTCAGCCCGCCTCAACACCCGGTGCATGGATTTCTCCACCGTGACCATCGTGAGCCATGCCCTCTCCACCCGCCGCCACTCTGCATTGATTTGCTGGCCTAACAGCTGCCACACGGAAGACACCCTCAGTCCTGGGTCCTCCTGCCAGTCGGCCCATGCCTGCCCCCGGATGTTGTCCCCGAGCGATGACACTTCCCACGCCAAGCCTGCTGCTGCCTCAATGCCAAATTCCCTTGCCACCACGATGGCCTACGGGATGATGGTATCCCCCGGAGCCATCGTGCACGTGCCCTGCTCGATGATGCCTACACATCCTCCATTTTCTGGGGTCCAGTTGGTGGTGTGACCACCCCTGCTGGACCTCTGACTCCCGACTGTGACAGGGATGTGCTCTCCACCAGCCTAGCCACGTGCTCAGGGTCAGCACCACAGGGGGCCCAGGTGATACATGGGTGGGAAGATGGCACAGAGGATGACTGGCGCACAGGTGGTGCAGTTGAGGAGGGGGTCGCAAGAGCATCCAGCACATGGATGAACCCTGTGCAGGTGACCTGTCCTAGCAAGTCGAGGCCGCCACACAGGTATTAGAAATGACGTGCACTGTCCTGCCTAAATCCATGCACGTCATCGCGAATACCATGTGTGCGCAACGCCACACCGACTAGGACAGGCTCAATATGGTCACGGATTGCCACGTCCGCAGGGAGAGGACGACCAGTTGTTGTAGACGCATTCCTTACCTGCGAACAGGCCTGGACAGAGGCATCCCTGCTGGTGCAGGATGATGCAGTCACAGGTTCAGGGACAGGATTACACACAGGCACCTCCGCAGTGACCTGTGCTGCCTCCTGCCCCTGCCTTTGGACTGCACCACTCACACCAGCGGAACCACCCCTCCAGGCCCCATGGATGGAGCTGATATGGCCTCCTCCTCAACCACACACCCCACCGACCTGGATGACTCTGTGCTGTCTTCCTCAATACACCCCTTTTGGGCTCAGCTGCCCCTTCTGCTGCCATGGACATGGCACCAGACTCCTCACTCCCGGAAGATATTATAACCTGGGAGGGAAGCTGGGCCCTGCGTCTCCGGCTGAAGGTGGCATCCCTGCATCTGGGCTCCACAGCACCGTCTCCTACCTTTTCATCAGTCGACGCTGAAGACAGGGAGAGACAGAACACAGGCATCAGGGCACCGTACAATGGTCTGCTACACACATAACAGTTGCACATGAGTGTCAGTGTCAGACATCACAGATGGCAAAACACTCCCCGACACTCATGTCATTACAACCCACACACATGCTCAAATAAACTGGGATCGTGCAACAGGCATCTTCATCCATTCACATGAACATGCATGTACATCCCAAGGGTGACAGGAAGTTGCAAGCAACGTGGGGCATGACAATCACATGCACACATGCCACCAGACAGACATGCCTATGGCCATCTCAGCCTTCTGTCACAGTGCAATCGTCACCAACTGCCTCACATCAGCCAATTGGGCACCCTGATGAGCATGTAACATGTATCCATGGTGTCTCACAGTCACACACATACTAAACGGACACACGCACATGCACATCATGCAAGTAGATGAAGATGGGAAGGGCATCCATGTGTCACACAACAAACATGGCAAAGCACGCACCCAGACCTGCAAACATGTGTGCATCAACACATGCAGTTGTGCATCATGCATTGGAATCCATACACCACTGATATGCACCACACATGACTTGGCACACATGCAGTATGGTCATGTCCCTGCACACACACATCCATGATTGGGCTATGTCACACATATGTCCAAGCTGCACACATCTGCTATTCCTCAACATGCAATGCTTGGAATGCACGGACACTTACCGCCCGACTCCAGACGGGTCTGCATCTCGAGGACCTGGTGGTGAAGCACTGGGCGAATACGTTCCAGGACCCTCATCTGGTCGATGGTAAGCTGGACCAGCACCCCACTGCATCCACCTGAGGGTCCTGATCTTGAAGTCCTCCCAGCGCTTCTGGACGTCTTTCAAGTCGTGGATTGCCACCCTCTCCGCGTTGATGGCAACCATGATGTCTGACTAGATCCTCCTTCGTCCTTCCTTGTCGGCGCACAGTCATCTGAAGAGGGCATCTTAATGCCCCAGGACTTGCTCCACCGGGATGCCAACTTCTCTGGCGAGAAGCTGACAGCTGTCATGATGCCTGCCCCCGGAAGACCAGACCAGGCCCAGCAGCCCCGGAAGCAGGCATCATGCCACTGTGGCAATAAAGCGGCCTGTATTCACATTTTTATTATTTATTTCTTATATTTTTTTTTCTTTTAATTTTCCTCCTATCTATTTATTATGTTTATTGGTTACATAGCGCTTTCAATTTTAATTTAATTTTATTCATCCCCTCAATAATTCTCTAGTATTTTTCCTAATCAGTCATTGTACACATTCTATGGTATTTCTCTCTGCATGACATTAGCCCCTTCCAATAAAAAAAGATTTGCCCTACAATGCACATTTCTTGGTATAGCAGTGCTAGCGTTAGTCCTCTTTCTCTGCCCTTCAATCCCTCTATATGGACCATGTTCTCCATCTTAATATTCCGAGTTTTAGTCCTCTTTCTTTGTTCACACTTTCTCTTCCCAATACGGTTCACGCCCCCGGAAGAGCGCTATGTGTGTTTACTGGCGCTTCACTCCTACACTGCTGGCAAGCAGCTGATATCGGTAGGAGCCCATAGCAGTTAGCTCAGCGCTGTTTCTGTTTTGATGTATGCACTCGTATGAGGTCGTACTAGTAAGTTTAGTGCTGCATACTAAACGTGCCTGTATATGCTTTACTAGCATGTCTGTTTTTCTAAAATAATACCTTTTCTAAGCAGCTCGTGTCTGTTGTTTCAGTCACGTTCCGGTCCCTTGTCTCTTTTTTGCACGATGGCTTGATGCCCACAGCCACAGGTTCTGACTTTCCATGCTCCTGTGCACCTTTAGTGTGCAACTTGCTTTCCCTTTATAAACACGGTGAGTCCCATTACTTTTAGTGTGTTTAACACACGGTATGCTAACTACGTTGCCTTCTTACACTTATAGTTACAACGTTTTCTCTTTCTCCAGCTTAGCCTACCATTGAGATTCAACGTTCCCTAGTATGTCATCATAATGCTCTGACTGCATGACAACTTTTTCCTGGCAAGCGTAGTATTTGCCATCTAAGGTACGATTTGACATTACTTGTCTTTTGTGCTATACCTTCGGTTTGGGCATTCTTTTGCCTCACTATATATTTCCTTCTTCATAATAGCATTCATTCTGAATTTTTCCACGTGGGTGTTTCCTACTCCGCACTACCAGGGCTACTCTTTATATTCACATTTCTAGCTTTTTATTTCACTTATGGGGCTACAGCCTCCCAGTGGTTGGGGTATTGAGGCCCGATGCGTTCACCATATATTGTCATGATCTCTGGTTTATCTCCCATGCTTTAGTATAACCTTTGACCTCTAAATATGCCCTCTAATTATTATTTCAGGGGCATCTCTTCTCCTACTGTGCGAATAATGGCTGATTGTCAAGATCCGTGTACCTGATGAAGATGGTTTACATCTATTCATATACCACCGAAACGCCAACTAGTCACAAGTGATAACTGCAGGCTCTGTTTCCCCCTGCTTTTTATCACTGTGTCCATGCACGCGTTATAGCGGTAGGCGTTGTACACCCCTTTCAGCCTGTGTCATGATTCATGCCAGCTTATGTAAATCACTAAGTGTGCATTTCAATTCCACAAATGTGTATTTGCGTGACACTGTTAATAGTGTTGTGATTTCTAACTAAAAAGTATGATATTGCTCTATACATAGCAATCATTGTTTGGTGCATGACCTATGCCATTGATTTAATTTAAGCCCAATACACAACACTTTGTGTGTGAATGTTTATGTTGATGTTCTTTTTAGCCGAAATTAGGCCTTACACCCAGCATTCATTGCCTAGTGCATGACCTGTGTCATTTATTTTGATTCACGTTATCCCTAGAACAAGTAAGGGTCAGCCAGGGTTAGTTCTATCTCTATTAACTATCTTGGCATATATATTTTTTCTGCCAACATTAAACCATTTTTTCGGCAGCATACATATGCTATTTGCATATGTATACTTTATTATGGGGTTGTACCCCTACTTTCGCTAATTTTTGTATAAACTTTACTTCCATTGACAGAATTGGTCAACCAGAGTTCTCTCTTTGTTTGTATAAATTGTTTTGTTTATTTATGTATGTTTTTTTGTTACATTATGTACTCATTGAACTGTTATTCTTTTTGCTATAAACTAAAAAATAAAAGAAAGTTTATTTTTCTATACTAAGTGTACCCACTTTACTCTTATAAGGTTATTTTGACTGGTGAGATACCAATACATTCAATATTGACAATCTGATATATACTGCTGTTTAGGCTACCAGTTGAATAATTGCTGACAGCTATATAAATGATGCTTTCAACTTAGTTCGATCAGGAACACCCTTGTGTTTTAGATCATGCCACTTGGAGCATGCCCAAAAGCCCCAGTTAGGGGCTGTTTGGGTGCAGTCCTGGCGCCATGGGCGCCAGGCTCATTATTGATAACTTACCTGAAGCAGACCATGCTGCATACTCACCTGAGGCAGACCATGCTGCATGAAGACTCAAGCCAAATGAGGCTTAGGAGGGACTATTTTACTGAAGGGACTATTTTGTTACTTGGGTGGGGCTGTGGAAGAATACTTACCTGGAACTTCTTCCAAGGCTATTTAAACCACGCCCAGACAGCCACTCGTGCTTCGCGTTATTCTGCTTGCTGCAGCGTAACGCTCATCGTGTTTTCAGCAGCTCCAGTCTTCAGCCACGCCCGCTTCAGTCCTGGGACTCCTGAAACAAGAAGAAAAGAAGGATAAAGGTTAGAACAGGAGTTTTAACTTTAATCCTTACCTGAATCCTGATCCATTTCGCCACAGAGCTGAAAGACAGAAGTCTTTGAAGCATTGCTTCGCATTCCTACTGGGCCGTGCTGAACTCACCTGCTTGGCGGTACTTCAGCATTCCATCACGCTCTCTCCATCTCGCGGCCGCCCTCCGACACCTAAGGAGACAAAGACAGCAAGGTGAGCAAGGGGACTCTCTAAGGCTATACAAGCTACCCCCAAGGACTTACCTGATTTACCACGGGGGGTACTCACCTCATCTCGGGTCGGCGCAGTCAACTCTGCTTCATCGCCGTACCCCGGCCCCTAAGGAGAAAACCACAATAGACTTACCTGAATCTTACCAATTGCCATTTGGAAATCTTCGAGTGGATTAATCGGCAACCTGCAAGGAATCGGACAGAGTGAAGATCAGACATTTGAACTCTTATGAACAATTGGACTTTAGAGTGAATACTGGAACTCACTAATTCCTCTACGCCAGTGAAGTAACTGGTCATCAACGCGCCCCTGCGGTCGACGCAGGATGGAGAGCTCATCCTTCCAAACCATCAGGTGAGACTAAGGAGGGGACATCAAGAGTGATCTGTGGGAAGACAACAGGAGTGGGGAAGGTGGGTTGACACTCAATTCCACGGGTGGCTAATTCCCCTTCTCCTTTGCAGAAGAATATTCCTGCGAGCCAGACAAACTAGGCAGAGCGGGCCAGTCCAGTCAGTCATCTCGGCGCTACACGTCACGCTGGTGGAAACAACAGCGGCCCAGTTCTGGTCGACGCCCCCGTGGGAACCAGGTGAGCGTAACACAGCCCTCTGCCTCTCTGGATGGGGGTTGCCAGTGGTCTCAGATGGAGTTTGCCCCAACATGGCAACCCCGAGGCAGGTGTGGGTGGGCAACTGGGTCCTGGGGCTGGGCTGTGGAGTGATGGAACACCAGTTGGGAGTCTTCTGTTCCAGCAGGGTTGGTCACAGCAACTGGACCCCTGCAGATGGCTTATGTGCAGGCACCAAATAGCAAGGCACGTGGGCAGCAGGCAGGCAGCAGCAGATGGCTCGTTGGAGGCTGTTCGGGGATCTGGGGGGCAGGAAAATGACCTTCTGGGCAGGAGCGTGGTCTTCCGTGTGTTGTCGCTTGGCCAGCTTGATGCAGAGTGAATCTGCGTGTGCAAAAACAGCACATCCGCGTGAGATTGTGTGTAATTCAAGGAAAGGGCCTTAGCGCGCAAGCGCGTAAGTGACGTGACACATGCAGGCATTTCCCTCGGCACTGGTTAAAGGTGAGCACAGGCCAGCTGTTCACTGTACGTGCTTTTCGTGGAGACCGATGCATGTGTTGCTACTTCTTGTTGTTTCACACGCCATCACTTCACAGCGGATCGAGGACATACCTCTTCTTTTGGTGGGGGTCTTGCCTAAGCGTACTTTTCTTTCACATGCTAGTCAGAAGGTGAGTTGTGCACGCTATTTTTCCTACTGCGGGTCCCCCTGTGTATTGCGTACCCATTTTCAAGGTCATAGCAGCCTGTGTTACCCACACATACATGTTTTATGTGTCCCTGTGTGCTACTGCGTACTACGGGAGGTTAATTCCACACACGTGGGCTACCGGGGGTTGTGTGCACGGTTTTATTGCATATTTGGGGTGTCTGAGCATTGCGTGACCCATCATTTTCTCCCAGGGGTCACATACAGCCTTGCATGAGCACAGGGGTGCTGTTTACATCAAGTACCCTGTCTCCTTCTCCCCAATTACCCAGGTCAATTTTCGTGTACACCTCCCATTTGCACTAGTACATCCGTGCCATGGTTGGGAGGCCACGAAAGGTGAGGGGCGCCTCAGTTGGGGGTCCTCCACGTGTTGGGCGTGGTCAGGGACGTGGCCGGGGTGACCAGGGAGTAGGGGGAGTACAGGGTGGCCTGGGTGGCTGCAGAGGGGGAAGAGAGAGGGGTGCGCCACATGTGCAGGATGTCCTGTCACGTGTTGGTGCAGTCATGCCACCACCCCCTGCGGCTCTGGGAGATCCAGCTGTTGCAGCCGACCCTGGCACCCATGTGACACAGCAGTCAGTTTCATCGACTGTCACAGGCCCAACAGTATTGGTAGCCGCAAGTGTAGCTATGGCGACCACCACCAAGGCTCTGGATCGGCCAGCGCATGATGCGTTGGCACATGAGGACTCCCAGGCTTAATTCCAGGTGGTCAGGAGGCAGAAGCAAAGTGCGCGCAGGTATGCTCTGACCGAGGCACATGTCCCTGGGGCAGTGTTGTCATCTGCTGCCCCAAGCAGCCGGATGGTGGCAAATGCATGGGCAGATGCAGCCAACACCATCCCGGCTGTGAGTCTGCCAGCCAGAACAGTTTCAGTCACTGACCTGGCCACTGCGGCAGTTGATGCGCTGGGTCCTGGCAACAGCACCCAGCAGCCACTGACACAAGTCAGGGCTTTTGTTCTGGTTCCACCAGCTACTCCCTTGGTCCAGTCCACCAGCACCACTACCCCTATTGATCAGGGCAGCATTTGCCAGTCAGGTTCCATACCACTGCCCAAGAGGAGGAGGGTTGGTCCTGCGCAATAGGCTGGGACCCCAGACATGGCTCCGGCATCCAGCACATCGAGGAAGAAGCCTTTCAACAAGCAGGAACTGGACTTCCTTGTGGGCTATGGGTCGGAACACAAACGCAATATACCAGTGGGCCCCAATTGCCATACTATGCCTGCCTAGCGTTGGTTCCACTGGCAGCATATTGCGGATGGTGTTAATGAATTTGGACATCAGGTGCACACAGCTCAGGACTGCAAAAAGCGTTGGGATGACCTCCAACACTGTGCAAAGCAAAAGTGTGCCTCCAATTATGCCATGACTCAGGTGACTGGCAGTGGGCCACCACCTGTGGAGGAAGAACTCACTCCACACGAGGAGATCGCTGCAGAGTTCATCCTGGCATGATTGATCCTAGGAGTGGGAGAGATGCAGGATCATGATGCTTTGTCCAGTGAGCGTTGTTGCGTGTTTCTCCAGCCCATGTGTTGTTTGCTTGTGTGATGTGTTGTGCTTGACTGCCACTGCATGCTATGTGTACATGGTTCTCATGTGCGAGTTATGCAATGCTTCACTGATGCATGACTGTTGTGATGCATGCTGGATCTGTGAAGAAGGTGGGGATTGTCCTCATCACCACACATGCACCCTACTGACATGCTATTCACTCGGCTGGCTTCCGGTCCATGTTCCAGCTCACTGACCTGTCTGCATGTGGCCTGTGATGTTGTTCCACTCAGCACTCCGACTACGTTGTCGTATGAATGACGTGCATGTGTGGTCAGCCTGCATGCGGGTACTCCACGCGGGCATGCCTCCTTGCCCCTCCACCCCCTGCACCACAATTTCACCATGGCACGGGTTGGAATACTGCAATGGCATGTTCCACACTCCTGTGTACATGCACACTTCCCTCTGCAAACCTGCCAAACACATACTGTGGGGTACATTCTTTGTCCTTGATGCTGGGTGTCTCGCTCAGACTGTGCAAATGGCAGATGCTCGCCGGGGACATGAGTGCCCATTCATGCTCCATGTGCATTCCATGCACGCCCCTATGTGTCCTTGGCAGGATGATCATTGTAGTACGTGTCCGGGATTACATACGTATCATGGCATTTGGTCATCCATTCCATGCTCACAGGCCTCCCCTTGTTGCAGGCCCCCTGACTCTGTTAAACTGGTGTTGTGCCTTCTGCATGAATGGGTGTACTACTGAGGGTTCATCATGTGTCCTGCTTACTGTCTCATTCTCATCTGCTGTGGTGTCAGTTGACTGAGATGAACACTGTCTGCCAATACACAGTTCTCTGGTCTACCTTTCATTGCAATGCAATGCCTCCCTGCATGTTCACTAAGGGGTGGGAGGGTTAACTGTAGCCATGCAACCCAGTGCATGCACATTGCACATGATGGCTGAACTTGCCCTTACACTGCCGTCATGTTGACTGATTGACATCAAAACGTACGTGTTGATGTGGATTATTGAGAACGTAAACATGTTCTGCACTGCACCCACCCACTTCTGAGCCATGTTACACTGTTCTACATGCCTACTCACTGCTGCAATGTCAAAATGACCTGGCATGTATGTTCAGATGATCATCCCTTCACTGTTATGAAACGCAGGTGCATCCTGTCACACATGTACTCTGTATTAGAACACCCTTGCAGGTGTTTAGCAAAGTTGATTGCTCAATCTGCAGGCTGTACTAAATGGTATAGCCCGCAGATTGATTACAGACTACAGACCGCAAATCGGGTTGTAACTACCGTGGAGGTGCCTGCAGATGTTTGTGTGTGTGTGTACACTTTCACATACATCGAAGCAAGGAGCATTGAAGCTGCTTGCTCTGCTGTATAGGAAGGTGTTCATATGAACACTTTCACATACACATGTGCAAGCAGCTTCAACGTTGTGTTGTGCAACATTGCAGCTACTTACTTTGGTGTGTGTGAAAGTGTGTATTTACAAATGTGTTCTCTGCAGCATTTTTGTTGAATTACAAATATGTCGTTATTTTACAACAATGCTGCCGAGATTTCAGCATTGCGCCCGTTATGTTAAACCGGCACGATCCTGAAGGTGCACTGTCGTGCACTATGAGTACGGCCAGGCCCACTTGAGAATACTGGTGGAGCCTGGGTGTAGTGATTTGACGCACTGATTCATGGTTTTTGGCACTTTCACTGCACAAAGTGCTGAATCAGGCCCTGAAGGGTGTTCTAGAAGCGTCATGGACCGGCAGCTTGGACCATACTGGGTGTTATGGTCAGTGTTAGGGAGAATTCTCTGTTTAGGCTGAATTTCCTAAACTAGTGAGTCCCCCAGCAGCTTTGCTGGATTTCTGGGGGTTTGTTTTTTTCATCCTGCCAAGAGTGAGACTCTTTTCCTTCCACTCTTGGACATGATTTGTGGTATTTCTTTGAATGTTAATGTGTTCTATGGGCAATGGGGTCTTTTACTCCATAGGGTCTCATGTGTTTTGCTATGTGTGTTACACAGCATCCTCCGTGCCGTAACACTGGGGTGTCCTAGGTGACCCCACCATAGACTCCATACCCTGGGACTGACTACTGTCTTCCAGGGCATGTAAAGTCACCATTGGCTTTACTAGACCTAAATGTACTAACAGAACCAGTATAAACCATCCTATTGTGGACGTACTGGTAGGGGTAATTCGATTACCCCTGGGTCTGTTGTTCGAGGGGGCACTGTCCCGTCCCCCCTCGTCGAGTTTTGGCTGGTGGCAGTGGATACTACTTTTTATATTCGACAGCGAATATATTCCCATGGGATTTTCCCATTGTTCGAGGCTAATACTTGTTCTATGTAGCCTCGGTCATACCTCCGGTTTATTAATTTAAAATGAATTCACTGGTTGGTATTTTCTGCCAGAACTGGGTTTTTAAAATGGCGTATGTCTTCGCCTCTGTAACTCCAAACCAAAGGTTGAGCCCTTTGTTCCACTTTTGGCGGGCTTCTGCACAGAAGCCCTCCAGAGTGATACCATTCTGTCTGGGTACCACAGGGGATGTGGGAGGGGGTTTAGGCACCCTGGACTGAGTTGCCTTGCCAACTCAAGTCGCACTCTGGTGTGATTGGCCCAAGTGGTGAGCCGCCCCGCTCACCACTTAGCATGTTTGATTGACACCTAGGCTGAATGAATTGGGGTTTTCTGCATAAAAGCAGGGCTTTGGGGACTGGAACTTCAGAAGTCGCCACAGGACCTAAGAATCCGATGAGGGAAACGCTGAGCCAACCTGCAACGACGACACCTCCGGTGGAGCCCTGCTGAACCGACTCACCACTTCCCAACGACAGAGGAGATCTCCCTGCTACAGAGTCTTCTTCCCTTGACTGGTGGGAACAACCAGTCCCTTGCTTTTTCTTCGCTTCCAGGACGTCTAGTGGTCGAATTGCCCGTGCTGAGCACCCCGGCAACCGGATAGCCACTAACCACTGTACCGCGACCAAAAGGTGGTGCCTTGTGACTGAGCACTCCGCGACTGGTCTCTTCCCTGTTGGTGCAACGATCTTCAGCTTTCCTCTACGACGAGATCATCTCTTCTTCTGGCAAAGTCCCGACTTGCATCCACCACCAGGAACTACTGCCCCCGCCGGAGCTGTCTCACCACTTTCAAGGTACTGTGTCTGCCTGGCTTCCCTTGGAACGGTTGGCGTGAGGTGTCTTAAATCCTTACCTTTCCACTGGGTCACCTCCAGACTTTCTTAACTTTTGTTCTAAAACTGGTCCAACCTTTCTGTGACATTTTGCTACAAAGACTTGAAGTGCATTTCCACTGTGGTATATTTGGGACATACCGCCTTGCCTCTCTCCGAGTGGGCCTGGCCTCTGAACTTTGTGATCTACAGTAGACCCTGCCTTGCTTGCCTTGCATTTACTTCGTAAAAGTGTTGGTACTGAGTTGGTTTCATACCCTGCCTTTTTCTCTCCCTTTTTAACGAATACTAGAGTGCCATCTAGGTTAAAGCACTCACCTCCGTCTGCAAATAAGTGGTGTCTTTGAACCTAGACTTGTCGAAATATTGTTATGGGATTGATATATACTTATAGTGACTGTGATTGAATTTGTTTGCCATATTAGTGCCAGTGTGTTTTTCATAGATGTGTTTTTAAATAAATAATTATATATCTTTACACCCAAGCTCTGATCCGTGTCTGCTTGTTCTACTGTGTAAATTGCCCTATCTTGTATACTCTATATACTGCCTAACTCGTCTTGAGAGAAGTCTGACTGCTCAGCCACAGCTAACAGGTAAATCTGGGTGGTGCAGACTGCTACCAATTGGGTTTACTGCCAACTCCTTTAGTCTTAAACTTTGCAGTGGTCCCAGAGGGAACTGCACAGGTTTCTGCCTAACACTGGTGTACAGCGGTGGGATTTGTATCGAGTATACAGTTTAGAGTGCTTTTCAACACTTTAGGATAACTAACCACAAAGCTCAGCACTAAAAAGCAACTTCAACTTTCAAAAAACATGTCTACTATGGAAGTTTACAGTCAAAAGTCCTTGTCAGGTGAAAATACTGAGAGTTTGAGAGCTCTCTGTAGACAAGAGAATATTTCTGTAAGAGGCAAGAAAATAGAACTGATAGCGAGATTTCTGGAAAACCAAAGTCTGGGTACTGGTTCAGAGGAACCGACTTCTCCAGTAAATGTAGATGACAGTAATGGTGTTGATCTAAATCAGAGTTCTGATGATAGTAATGAAGAGGCTGAAGAGGAAGGAGAGGCTAATGAAACTGTCTCCCCTAACCCTCTGTCTGCCTTACCAGATGTACCTACTGGGCCTATAGCAGGTCCCACACTAAGTCCTCAAGTCCTTGAAATAGGAAAAATGAAAATAGACTTGGAATTCAGAAGGATTACCGCTCAAACTGAACAGAAACACCAAGAAATTCAACAAATTCTAAGGCTCAGAGAAATGGAGCTCAAGCATGAGTTAGAAATTAAAAAGTTGTCTGTTGAAACTGCTTCTGTCTCTGGCTCCTCTAGAAGTTCCAGTCCCAAAAGACCCCGGATGCCTAAGGAATTAATTGGTATGTATGAACCAAAGTTGGATGTGTTGGATTGGCTGAGTTTGTTTGAGTATAATCATGGGCTCCAGAACATCACAGGCAATGAACTACTTACCTGGTTGTTCTGTTCTCTAGGCTCCCCCCTGTTGCAACTGATGCAGTAATGGAGTTGGGGGAGGAGGATAGGAGAGAATATGAAAGTGTGAAACTAGCTCTGATAGCTAGATTTGGGAAGACCCCGTCCCAGTATCTTAAGAGGTTTAGATCCCTCAAAAAACATGATGGTACCCATTGGGCTACCTGGGTGAGTGAAGGGTTGAAAAACTTAGAGGGATGGATTAAGGGTTACAAGGTGAACACTTATGAGAGTATGAAGAATCTTTTTATGTTGGAGTCAATTTATGATGCCTGTTCCCCTGAGCTCAGGCAGCACTTGGCTGATTCAAAGGAATTGGATTCCAGGAAGCTAGCTAAGGCTGCTGACTTGTGGGTTGCCAACAGGGCTACTCATAAGGATTCTGGAGTAACTCAGAAAAAGGATGAGGGAAAACAGCCTAAAAAAGGCTCAAAAGAGAATTCTAATAACTCAAATTCCAAAGAGGGCCCCAAACAAAACCATAAGGGTAAGCCACAAGGAAATCCACAACAGAATAGTGTACATTCTGGTGCCAAACCAGAGGGAGGCCAGAACAAGCCACCATTCCAGAAAGCATTTGGTAAATGCTTTGTTTGTGGCTCGACTGACCATGTGAAAGGAGATCCCAGATGCAAGGGTAAACCTTCAGGTGTCCAGCTTGTCTCCTTAGCCTTTGCTCCTGAGGAGGAAATCCAAATGGCAAGTGGAAACTTTCTACTGCTGGCTGATGAACCCATTGGAGTCTCAGCCAGTGTTTCTTTAGTGTCTCTGGGTTTGTGGGAACAACATAATTTAGATGTCTATAATTCTATCCCAGATAATACTAAAGAGTATTATAAGGACAGTGTCCAGGTGAATGGTCAGGAGACTCCTGCCATTAGGGACACTGGGGCCAGCATAACCGTGCTGGATAAATCTTTTTTCAGGCTGTGGATGTTGCTAAGGCACCCAAATGCCTCACCAAGTTAGCTGGAGGGCCTGTGCAGATGCTTCCCCAATTACCAGTTCTCATCCAGTGTAATGACATGATTGTGAAGATACCTGTCAGCATACAAAGTGAGGTACCAGGACGAGTTCTGTTGGGTAACGATTTAAAAACTCTTGGAGTTGTGTCTCATACCCCCAGACCTCCTAGTAAACGGTTACAGGAGCTAACCAGACCTGCAAGGGAGAGAACCATGAGAGGTACTCCCCAGGAGATGATGAAGAAGGATATCACTCCTGCTCCACTGGATTTGTCAGCTGCTGTCTCACGGAAATCAGAAGCGAAAGGGAAACCTAAAACTTCTAAACAGAAACCAGCAGCCAGCACTTCAGTGCAGCCAACAAGGACTTCCCCTTGGTTGTCCAAAGTTACACCAGTAACTCCCCCTCCAGCAGAGGCTGAGAGGGTGGTACAACCCTGTGTGGTAGAATTAGACTCTGAGGAAGAGCTAATGGAAGGCCAGGAACTCATTGGAGATCTGGATCCTGTTGACCATCCTGAGCTGCAGTCTTTACTGGCAGAAGGAGGACCCAACAGGGCAGACTTCATTAAGGGACAGTGAGAATGTCCAACTCTGGAAGGTCTTCGCTACCAGGCAGAAGCTCAGGCTGAAGGGCAAGAGCCTGGGAAATACAGGTTGCACTGGGAAGATGGCCTCTTCTACAGTGAACCGACAGAGTCTGAACCTGGAGACTACAAACGACTTGTAGTACCCCAAGAGAACAGACAACAGTTCTTGCAGTTAGCCCACGAGATTCCTTTGGCTGGTCACTTGAGTTTCAAGAAGACTGAGGAAAGGCTCTCTCTACTTTTTTTGGCCAAAGATGGGGGCCTAAGTAGAAAAACACTGCAGGAGCTGCCACACCTGCCAGACCTCTGGTAAGGTTGGCTCCAAGAATGTGGCACCTTTAGTGCCTCTCCCCTTTGTGGGAGTCACATTTGAGAGAGTAGGGATTGCCATTGTTGGTCCCCTTGATCCTCCAACCTCCTCAGGCAACAGGTTTATACTTGTTGTAGTAGACCATGCTACTAGGTATCCTGAGGCCATTCCTATGAGGACTGTTACAGCTCCGGCTGTGGATAAGGCCCTCCTTGGTATTTTTACCCGGGTTGGGTTTCCTAAGGAAGTAATCTCTGACAGGGGATCAAAGTTTATGTCCCACTACATCAAAGCCATGTGGACAACCTGTGGAGTTACTTACAAGTTCTCAACAGCTTACCACCCGCAAACCAATGGGTTGGTTGAAAGTTCAACCAAACCATGAAGAGCATGATAGGTGCTTTAGAGGACCCCCTTAAATGAAAGTGGGATCTTCTACTGCCATGCCTTCTCTTTGCTTATAGAGAAGTCCCTCAGGAGGGAGGAGGTTATTCTCCCTTTGAGCTTCTCTATGGTCATCCCGTCAGAGGTCCATTGGCCCTGATTAAGGAGGGGTTGGAGAGTGCTCCTTCCCCCAAGCCAGTCAGAGTGACTGACTACGTGATAGGTCTCCGGAGGAGAATGTCACACATGATGGCAGAAGCAAGTGATAACTTGAAAGCTGGACAAGCATTGGTCAAGCACTGGCATGATCAAAAGGCTAACATTGTTGAGTTCACTCAAGACCAGCTAGTTCTCGTTATGATCCCAACAAGGCAGAGGGCCTTGCAAGAGAAATTGATGGGACCCTTCAGAGTTGTGGGTAAACTTGGAGAGGTCAACTATCTGGTGGACTTGGGCAATCCCAAGGAGGCTCCAACCGTCTTCCACACCTACAGACTCAAAGCGTATGTCTGAAGACCTGATGTAGGAGCTTTGCTTCTAGCATCATCAGAAGAAGAAGAAGAGAGTGACGCTCTTCCTGATCTCCTCAGAGGCTTACCCTTAGACGAAAAGATTGAAGGAGTAAATCTCTCTTCAAATCTGACACCTGAGCAACAAGAAGAGTGCAAATCTATGTTGAATCAGTTTGCCGCTCTGTTCTCACTTTCACCAGGCTTGACCCCTTGGGGCCAGCATGACATACTCACTGGTGACTGTCTGCCAGTCAAAAGCAGAGGATACCGAATGTCAGAAAATGTAAGAACCCACAGCAAAAGTGAGGTCAGCAAGATGCTTGATCTCGGGGTAATAGAGCCCTCTACTAGTCCATGGTCTAGCCCAGTTGTGTTAGTACCAAAGGCAGGATCTAAAGAACTTAGATTCTGTGTGGACTATAGAGCTCTTAATGCAGTCACCAAGACTGATGCCCACCCTTTGCCAAGAACAGATGAGTTGGTGGATAGACTTGGTTCAGCCAAGTTCCTCAGCACATTTGACTTGACGTCAGGCTATTGGCAAATAGCCCTGACAGACCATGCCAAGGAGAAAACTGCATTTTCTACCCCAGTGGGCTTATACCAGTTTAAGGTAATGCCTTTTGGATTGAAAAATGCACCTGCTACATTTCAACGGATGGTAAACCAGGTACTGAATGGGATGGAGGACTTCTGCATGGCATACTTGGATGACAAAGCAGTGTTCAGCAATTCCTGGGAAGAACATGTAGACCACCTAAGATATGTTTTGCAGGCTCTTGGACGAGCCAATCTGACCATAAAGGCGAGTAAATGCCAAATTGGACAGAGTAAGGTAGTCTATCTTGGACATGAGGTAGGAGGTGGAGAAATAAGGCCTTTGCTCAGTAAGATTGAAGCTGTGCAAAATTGGACAACACCTACTACTCAGACCCAGGTGAGAGCTTTCTTAGGTCTCACCGGGTATTACAGGAATTTCATTGAGAACTATGGGACCATAGCTTATCCTCTGAATGTCATCTCCGCTCCAAAATTCCCTAAGAAGGTCAGATGGAATGAGGAGTTCAATCAGGCCGTTGAAAACCTGAAAAAGGCTCTTTGCCAAGCCGCAGTACTCAGAGCTCCTGATTACCACCAAACTTTCATTGTGCAGACAGATGCTTCAAATGTAGGAATAGGTGCAATACTCAGTCAACTGGATGGGAAAGGTAGGGAGCACCCCATTTGCTTCATCAGCCGCAAGCTGAAGGATCCTGAAACAAGGTGGGCAACAATCGAAAGAGAGTGCTTTGCTATTGTGTGGGCTCTGAAGAAGTTTAGGCCATACTTGTATGGTTCTACTTTTGTCATTCAGACTGACCACCAACCCTTGAGATGGTTAATTTAAATGAAAGGGGAAAACCCAAAACTGCTGAGATGGTCAATCTGCCTGCAAGGGTTTGATTTCACCTTTGAGCACAGGTCAGGGTGTCACCACCAATATGCTGATGGTCTCTCTAGGATGTATGTCATTGACTAGAGGTATGAGATTCATCCAGGAGTGGATTAAATCCTCCTGTCCCTTAGTCTGGGGGGGCGAGTTTTATGGAGAATTCTCTGTTTAGGCTGAATTTCCTAACCTAGTGAGTCCCCCAGCAGCTTTGCTGGATTTCTGGAGTTTGTTTTCTTCATCCTGCCAAGAGTGAGACTCTTTTCTTCCCACTCCTTGACATGATTTGTGGTATTTCTTTGAATGTTAATGTGTTCTATGGGGTCTTTTACTCCATAGGGTCTCATGTGTTTTGCTATGTGTGTTACACAGCATCCTCCATGCCGTAACACTTGGGTGTCCTAGGTGACCCCCACCACAGACTCCATACCCTGGGACTGACTACTGTCTTCCAGGGCATTTAAAGTCACCATTGGCTTTACTAGACCTAAATGTATTAACAGAACCAGTACAAACCATCCTATTGTGGATGTACTGGTAGGGGTAATTTGATTACCCCTGGGTCTGTTGTTCGAGGGGGCACTGTCCCATCCCCCCTCGTCGAGTTTTGGCTGGTGGCAGTGGATACTACTTTTTATATTCGACCGCGAATATGTTCCTATAGGATTTTCCCATTGTTCG
The DNA here is from genome assembly GCF_040938575.1 of Ambystoma mexicanum. Classification (NCBI taxonomy): domain Eukaryota; kingdom Metazoa; phylum Chordata; class Amphibia; order Caudata; family Ambystomatidae; genus Ambystoma; species Ambystoma mexicanum. The sequence continues at coordinate 698,673,071 of NC_090936.1, forward strand.
AGGCTAATACTTTTTCTATGTAGCCTCGGTCATACCTCCGGTTTATTAAATTAACATGAATTCACCGGTTGGTATTTTCTGCCAGAACTCGGTTTTTAAAATGGTGTATGTGTTCGCCTCTGTAACTCCAAACCAAAGGTTGAGCCCTTTGTTCCACTTTTGGCGGTCTTCTGCACAGAAGCCCTCCAGAGTGGTGCCATTATGTCTGGGTACCACAGGGGGTGTGGGAGGGGGTTTAGGCACCCTGGACTGAGTTGCCTTGCCAACTCAAGTCGCACTCTGGTGTGATTGGCCCAAGTGGTGAGCCACCCCGCTCACCACTTAGCATGTTTGATTGACAGCTAGGTTGAATGAATGGGGGTTTTCTGCGTAAAAGCAGGGCTTTGGGGACTGGAACTTCAGAAGTCGCCACAGGACCAAAGAATCCGACGAGGGAAACGCTGAGCCGACCTGCAACGACGACACCTCCAGTGGAGCCCTGCTGAACCGACTCACCACTTCCCAACGACAGAGGAGATCTCCCTGCTGGAGAGTCTTCTTCCCTTGACTGGTGGTAACAACCAGTCCCTTGCTTTTTCTTCGCTTCCAGGACGTCTAGTGGTCGAATTGCCCGTGCTGAGCACCCCGGCAACCGGATAGCCACTAACCACCGTACTGCGACCAAAAGGTGGTGCCTTGTGACTGAGCACTCCGCGGCTGGTCTCTTCCCTGGTGGTGCAACGATCTTCAACTTTCCTCTGCGACGAGATTATCTCTTCTTCTGGCAAAGTCCCGACTTGCATCCACCACCAGAAACAACTGCCCCCGCCGGAGATTTCTCACCACTTTCAAGGTACTGTGTCCGCCTGGCTTCCCTTGAAACGGTTAGCGTGAGGTGTCTTAAATCCTTACCTTTCCACTGGGTCGCCTCCAGACCTTCTTAACTTTTGTTCTAAAACTGGTCCAACCTTTCTGTGACATTTTGCTACAAAGACTTGAAGTGCATTTCCACTGTGGTATTTTTGGGACATACCGCCTTGCCTCTCTCCGAGTGGGCCTGGCCTCTGAACTTTGTTATCTACAGTAGACCCTGCCTTGCTTGCCTTGCATTTGCTTCGTAAAAGTGTTGGTACTGAGTTGGTTTCATACCCTGCCTTTTTCTCTCCCTTTCTAACGAATACTAGAGTGCCATCCTAGGTTAAAGCACTCACCTCTGTCTGCAAATAAGTGGTGTCTTTGAAACTAGACTTGTCGAAATATTGTTATGGGATTTATATATACTTATAGTGACTGTGATTAAAGTTGTTTGCCATATTAGTGCCAGTGCGTTTTTCATAGATGTGTTTTTAAATAAATAATTATATATCTTTACACCCAAGCTCTGATCCGTGTCTGCTTGTTCTACTGTGTAAATTGCCCTATCTTGTATACTCTATATACTGCCTAACTCGTCTTGAGAGAAGTCTGACTGCTCAGCCACAGCTACCAGGTAAATCTGGGTGGTGCAGACTGCTACCAATTGGGTTTACTGCCAACTCCTGTAGTCTTAAACTTTTTGCAGTGGTCCCAGAGGGAACTGCACAGGTTTCTGCCTAACAGTCAGTCATACGTCGTGGAAGTCCCTCGCTTTGCTCAGACATTAACTATGTGTTCAGGGCCCATGACGCCTTGTATGGGCCGAGCTGCACATCAATTAAGCTATATTGGTGATGATGATTTAGTGATGCATGTCTACATGCATATTACGTGTGTCATGGTGTGTTTTGATTCACTTGCAGCTGTGGCCATTTGTCTGTACAAACATGCTTATGCTACATGCCATCTCTTTGTTGACATTTGTCATTTCTGCTTGTGACCTGTGCCTTCAATAGGTTGTGTGTGATGCAGGTGATATACTACATTCAGTACATGTGTAGGCTTCGCAATTTACATGCATCAATTTCTGCTTTCGGGATGCCCTTGCATAGCAATGCCACTGGATGCCTGCCGGAGTTTGAGTTGTGTGTGACATGTCTGCTTCATGTGTTGGCTGTCGATTTAGTGATGTCTATATGTGTGTTATGTGCTGTTGACATGTGTACTCATGTTTGTTTTGTTCACGTTACAGGTGATGACGCAATTGAGCCAGAGGATGGTGATGTCATTCCAGACACAGGGTTGCTTTTACATCAACAACCCAGCAGTGGGGGTCGTGGGGTGGTAGACCACGAGAACCCATTTGTGCTCCACACCGTCATGTCCAGGGCTGGCAATCATACATCTCAGAAACGAAATCCAGAGGAAACAATTTGCAAAAAAGTGTATTAAGGATTTTTTTAAACCTAATACATTTTTCTCTGCGAATTTAATCATGAATTAATCTGCACTCTAACAATTTTGAATTTCACATAGCAGGAATATTATAAAAACATCAAAATTTGATAAAAATCATCCTATTAAATCATTCATGCATTTATCCACATCCATACAACATCCATCCAAATACGCATACAACTCATCAATAACTACAGAAAAAAAACATATAACAAATATAACAAATCATCCACAATTTCATAGTTATACAAAACGTTTTTGTGCAAAACAACACATAGTGCAAGGTCACAATAGTTTTTTTAAGTGGTCAGCAACAACAAAACACAATGCATGGCCACTGTAGATTTTAGAAGAGGTGGTCAGCAATCGTGATAGGCCAAAAAAGGACTTTGCAAGTGGCCTTATCCTAGGTTTCTCTCAACCGGTTTCGATGTGTAAACAATGGTTTGGTACGTCTTCATCAGGAGATAAGGGGTAGCTGTCTTGGCAACTGTAACAGGAATCAATCCGTTGTATAAATTTTGTGTGGAACAGAAAACACTGGCATGCAAATAGGCAATGTTCTGATTAACAATCCTGCATTGCAGATGGTTGAATTTTAAGCTCCAATCTAGTAAGCACTGGGATCCTATTTTCCATCTCAGTATTCTTCTTTGGATTTTGGGCCTTTTTTTTAGTAACACCTTTGCCTGATGCTGCCTGGAAAGCAGGCAGCATCAGGCAGAGGTGTTACTAAGAAAAAGGCCCAAAATCCAAAGAAGAATACTGAGATGGAAAATAGGAGCTTAAAATTCAACCATCTGCAATGCAGGATTGTTAATCAGAACATTGCCAATTTGCATGCCAGTGTTTTCTGTTCCACACAAATGGCTTCTTCACTCCTGTTAATTCGTTCAATTGTTTTTAACTGCAACACACTGGAAAAGATGCCTTCCTTTTTTAGTCCTGCTCTGCTGCTCTGCTATAATACGTAGTGGAAACATCCATTCTTCATTTACTCCTATATATGTATACATTGTCGCATGCCGCAATCTATTCACTATAAAGGTAGCCTCAAGAATACTTTGTCTGCTCGCGTTTGTCTGCATATGTACACGTGTAAAATGATTTGATAACTTTATCATTTCTGTAGCATAAGTTCCTTCATCTTGATCCCAAGATGTCACTTATATTTGATACTTTCTTGATGCCTTATTGAATATCTGCATTCTCTTGTCTCTGCATCTCTTCTATTGTATGTCAGCTTGCTTCGTGTGACTGTGATGTCACCATTCTTCGCTTCCATCTGCCCTGTTTCCTCTTGGATTTCATTCAAATGGCAATCAAACTGACTCATATGCAAGTATGGTTTTCTCAATGGGAACTTTGCTTCCAGGATTCTCCTTGGTATGTTTATGTTCAATGGTTTTGCTTGTGTCTCACACCTATCATATAGGCAATATGGGCGAAGTGGTTGAGGTGGGGGTACTTGACTCCTTCTCTACACCCCCCTCTAGGCGATTCATCAACCACTCTCCCATCATCCTTCATATCTAGACATCCTTGTCTGAAGAAATTATTCTTTGGGACCCATATATTTTTGACTCCCTTCAGGCATCCAGCTGATTGCATATGTTCATCCTTGTTCCAAGTCATAGGCATGCAATGACCACTTGGACTGCAGTAGATCCACTGTCCCACAAATTACTTATGATTCTTCGGATACAGGAACTTTGTTCCCTCAAGTGCATGGATGCTGGCTTTCACAAAATCTCTGATTTCTTTATCTGTCAAGTCTCTGGCCTTCCATTGTGATTCAACATTGATCATGATTTTCATCCCTATGGCTTTCTTTGCTGTCTCCTTGCATTGTGCAAGTATTATTCTAATCACACAACATCCAAGCAATACTAATACGATCATGGCTCCAAGGAACTTGAACATGTCTGCCATCCATTGTGGAACCCAAGAAAAGAGCAATCCAAACCAACTGTCATCAGCAATGTCTTCCAATGCATCTATCATCTGGACATCTAGTTTCGTCAGCATCTCTATGACCTCTGTCAAGGTGTCATTCTCGTTATCATGGGATGGTATGAACATGCAACACGATTCTCCAATTTTTGCACAAACACCTCCGTCCATAGCTGTGACCATCTCCAAGGCGTATCTATTCTGAAGAGTCATCAGTCATATGGCTCAAAGCTCTTCTCTGATAGCATTGAATCCCTTTATGGTAGTGTTGATTGTCTGCAGCAATTCCCATCTGGTAATATGCAGCCATTTGGTATTTGCTGCAGATTGCCAGATGGGAATTGACTAAACAGTCTGTGTTCATTCGGGATGGAGGCAAAAGCTTCCATTGACTTTGCTGAGAAATAATTTTCCCTCTTCATTCGATAAATCAGCTCCACAGATCTCCTCTTCCTCAGGTGAGCATCTGCTTTCGGGAAACTGTCAAGATTTAAGTCACTTTTAAGAATCACCAACACTGGAACATGAACATTCACTAATGTGCATCGTCCTCCCTAATCTTTGGATAACTTCATATATGCTCTGGAGCCACAAGCACAATAGTGATCCATTATCACTGCTGTCCCAATGTTCATTCCTTGTGCTTCAAAGACTCGATCACAGTTCGGGTTCTCTCCAACCTTTCTTGTGCCAATATTTCCAAAGCACAGCTTTGCATTCTCCAAAGGCACTATCTGCAAGGGTTCTCCTCTATTTTCGACCCAGGTCAGTAGCTTAGCAAGTTACGACCATAAAGGCTTACACAGCATTTGTGCATTCTCAATAGTTGGCTGGTAGTAACTCATTATTACCCAGCTCTGCAGATCACCACACCTTCTTGCCAACCACCTGGTGATAACACTGATCCCAAATATGCATCTGGCCTCTGTTTTTCCATCTACAAATGTCTTCTGCAGATTTCCCTGGACTTTCCAGTCTTTTGTTTACTTCCCTTCTGATTTCAGCTCCTTTCACTCCAGGCTTTTCATATCTTAATCACTGGATTGGATATGACTACCTCATAGGCAAACACCTTGAGAAGTCAACGTGCCTTTAGGTTTTTCCAAAATGGAAAACAAAGCATGTTCAACAAATAACGTCATAGAACACCCCATTACTATGCTGGCAGCCTTCTCACTGGCGAATATGGCTGCTGCCAAATGTTGTTTGCAAGGAAAATTACCCCTCATTACTGGGCCTAGAATCCCATTGTAATATGCAAGGGACTTGTACCCCAAAGTGGTGCTCTGTGTGAGTACAGCTATCATAACAGTGCCATTTGTGTGCAAAAACAAAAAGAATTCCTCAGCATAATTGGGAATCCCTAAAACTGGACCTGTGCAAATTGCGTTTTTCAACTCATCAAACCCTTTTTCCATTTTGTCAGTACAAACAATTTTTTCCCGATTTGCCTGTGCTTTTTTCAGAGCTTGCAAGAAGAGCCTTATGTATGAACTGTAATTAAAGACCCATGTTCTTACAAAGCTACACAGTCCCAAAAATCTTTGCATGTGCTTTATTGTGAGTGACTTTACTGTTGTCAAAATAGCCTCAGCCCTTTTAGGAGTAACTTTATTTCTCTGATGCGAAATTAACTGGCCTATGTACAGTACTTCTTCTTGACAATACTACAATGTCTCCTTGTCTACTTTATATCCTTTCTCTGCAAGAATAACCAGGATTGAAATGAATTGCATCTGCACTGTTCCTCTGAGGTGCTACTGACCAATATGTCATCCACACATTGCAACACAACACTTTCCAAATCAATATTGCTTAAGTCCATCTGCAGGACTCTGTTGAAAATAGACGGAGACTCACAATACCCCAGGTGCAGGCGAGTACTTTTCAGACGAGTTTGTCTGAACATAAATTATGTCAGATCCTGTGAGTCTTTATGCAATGGGATTGAGAAAAACATATTTTTCAAATCAATCACAGTGAAATAGTGTGCCTCAAGAAGGATATTACATAAGATTGTTGCAGGATTAGCAACTAGACGGAACTCACCCTCTACAATCTGGTTAATCGGTCGAAGGTCTTGCACTAAACACCACGACCCCCCAAAAGATAAATCATGGTATTATACAGTGACTCTGATGTCACTAAAATACCCTGTTCCATCAAGGTGGCTATCGTCTTAAAAATACCTCCATCTGCCTCTCGAGACATGGGATACTGTCGTGCTCATAGTAAAATTGCTCCTGGTTTCAATTTAATCTTCACTTCTCCAACCCCCTTTAATAGGCCTAAGTCATAGGGCCCTGTTGTCCATAATAAAAATGGCACTTTTGCCATGTCTTCATTGAAATACTAAGGGTGTTTTTGCACTAACCTAATTTTCTGAGGAACCTCATGTTTATTTGCTCTTAACCAATAAGTAATATTCATCTCAAATACTACTTTGTAATCTGACGGATGGTCTCCAAACATTTCCTCATCAGTGTCGACAGTCAATCTGTAACCCCCAATGGCAATCATTGTGCACCATCTTCTACCGTAATAATCATTTCCATCAAGTAAAGCCATTTCTCCTCGCACTATGGCTGCTTGTAATTGTAAAGGAACACATTTTCCTTCCTCTTCATCCATAGATCTCTTCGGCCTGAATAGAAAATCATCAGGTATTCTCATAGTTCTGCCCACTAAACCTGGTAGCCATGTCAATAGAATGCGTACCCCATAGTGAAAAACTTCTGGTTATAACGGTACTCCTCGTACGGCCACTTGTCCTGCAAACCCCATAATAAATTCACTCACATTTAAATAATACATTCCTGGTGTTGAAAATACTATGCCTTTATCAGTAAATGAAATCATCATGTTCAACTTGGTCATTAAATCTTGACCTAATATATTAACAGGTGCCTACCTTGAATATAAGAATGGCACAGGTATGTCCCACTCTCCTATAGAAACTGGCAATTCTTCAGTAAAAGGAACTCTACTTGTAGCTCCTGTGAAACCTTGAGTATTCATGGCATTTCCAGACATCGAAAATGTCCCCTCTCGTATACCTGAGCGTGTTGCACCCGTGTCTAATAAAAAAGAAAAAAGATTTGCCTCCTATATTGAAGTCAACCCTTGGTTCCTTTTGAGGATTGGGCCTCACAGATAGTATTGAAAACATCACAAATAAATAAATAAATAAATAAATAAATAAATAAACAAATAAACAAAGTCTCCCAGTGAGTTGTACTATTGTGGATACAGTGTCATCCCCATGCCTGTGAAAGGATTCCCTCCATCAAGAGTAACACCCCCTATTCTAGGAGTCATTAACTGACCCGTGCTTGTGATTTTCTGTATCTGCATGGGTGACTGCTGTGACTGTCCTTGTGGCGGATTCATTATTGCTTGCTGTGTTTGTAAATCTTGTTGCATTATTGGCGCTTGTGTTTGCTGCACTGTCTGATTCTGAGAAAACCCCTCTCCATTCTGCTGCGAATATGCAGGCGGGTTTGTGGTCCCCCCTCTTGAGAATTGACCATTTTGCATGTATCTTTGATTTCTACATGTGCGAGCATAGTGCCCTGACATACCAAATGTCCAACATATAGGAGGAGGTCTCCTAATTTGCCCCTCCTGCATGCCTTGACTATCGTTCTGCATGTTTTGAAAGCCACTTTCATTGTTCTGCAAGTTTCCCTGATTATTCTGGAAGCCTATACCTCAAAAGTGTCCCCTTCCACGTAGTGCAAATCCATTATTACCTCGATCAAACTGCCTTTGGTTATTCACCTGTGGCATGATTGCTGCTTGCTGTGAACCCGATCAATCTCCACTAGTCAACATTGCCCCTTCAACGGGATACTTTAACAGTTTTTTCTGCACTAACTGTGCCTCTTCACCTTTCCTAACATCGTCTTTCTTTCGATTCTTCTCTTGCAACAGCCTGCAATAATGTGCGATGGTCAGCTGAATCTCTGACCATGGCTTTGCGTCCATACCCACTCATTTCTTGAGCTGCTTTTGTACTGCTTCCGGCAGCCCTTGCCACGATATATGATAAAGTACAGGTATCGATTTCACCAAAGCCTCACGTGTCTCCAAAACCCACTGCTCTTGAAAATTCTGAATTTAAACAAGAGGATCATCCCCTTCCTGCATCTTTTTTGCCATTATAGATTCAATATCTGACTTGTCCGGATACAAGACTCTAAGCGCTTTTCAGACCGCTGCCCTACATTTATTGAATGGTGCTCCATCATGAGCAGTGTTTAATTTAGTGACACTAGAATATCCAGCTCTTGTCCAAACTCCATCAGTACTTTCACCAAGGATAGAGATCAGGAGACCTTTAATGTCCTCTATAGATAATGTGTTTGCTCCTGTCATTTTCTCGAACTCATGTATCCATTTATCAGCACCAGAAGTTAAACTTGGGAGTTTGCACCTTACTTTATACTTATCCATCTGTGGCCAAGGTATATACTGTGGCCTGTCTCCTCCTTTCTCTAACAAGAGAAACTGTGAAACTCCAAACTCAAACTCGTCCCCCATCAACCGTCTTTTCATAGCACGGACAATGGTTCCACACCACCTTGTACCTGGCAGTGACCTTAACCTGCTCACATAAGGTGGCAAATCCTCCCTCTCACCATGGAATTGCCCTTTAGGCAGATCTAGCTGTGTCAGGGATTCTGAGGACCGAGCTTTGGGTAAGTCTACATCTGACCATCTTACTTCCTTGTCCATCGAATAATACCCTTCAGGGCAACATGCATTGCCTTCCTCCTCAATGCAGAAGGTTTCCCAGTCCTCATCTGACATATCCTGTCCCCAACTCATGTGACTTCTCTCTTCTTCATCTCTATTCACAGTCAGCCTATCTGGGGACAGCTCCTTTGGCTCAAAACTACATGAGGCTCCTTCTTTATCGTACAACTGCGTACTCTTGAGTCAATCATTTTTACCCTTCCCCTGTAGTACTTTTATAGTTCTCATACCATGATAGACTTTATCAATAGCGTCCCCAATGCTTCTAGAGTCAAACTCATCCTCTATATTTGCTCTAGTTGGACCTGCTATTGGCGCATGTGTTGGTAAGCACTCTTCTCTGTCCTCCCATGCCACTACTGGATTAGGATCTATCAATTGCTCTTCCACACGTTGTAGATTGCGTGCTCTCTGCCTCCTCTTTTATTCTAGTTCATCATAAAACTCTCTTTGTTTCCTCGCTTCCTCTCTTACCCTGTCATACTCTTTTCTCTTCATATCTCCCCTCTCATTTTCCCTTCGTATCTCTTTGTCTTTTTGTCTTTGTATTATTTTATCCCTACATTTCTGTTCCTCCTCTTCCTCTCTCTTTCATTCTTGCTTTTCTCGTCTTTCTCGTTCTTCAATCGCCCTCTGTCTAATGTCATAGTTTCTTTGCTCCTCTGTTATTGCCTGCTTTTTCAGTTGTTCCTCTTGATACAATTTTTCCCATCTTTGTCTACCCTTCCTTTTCGCCCCAGCTTCTTTCAAGCTTTCCTCTCTCTCTCTCTCTCTCTCTCTCTCTCTCTCTCTCTCTGTCCTTCTTGTCCTGTTTGTCTCAATATTCCCTTGCCTTATATCCTTGATGCTCTTACCATCGAGTTTGAGCAAAATCTGACCACCCATCCATTTGTTCTGTATAAGTGCTCACGCATTAGTCTTATCTTTTTCTCCCTTCCATCTCTTTATTTACCGTCCTATATCTAAGGATGTGCATGGTCGTTCACTTCTCTCTTTGTCGTGTCTCTCCTGTCCCTCAGGATCTTAGAGATTACATCTCTCTCGGGTATCTTCTCTAGTCTCTCGTCACTCATATGCCGGGTTACTGTACGCTGTCGCTGCTTTAAGCTCCCTCAATGGGTACAACCTGTCATCTTTCTTACTATCGCTGTCTGCTTCAGACACGGCGGGGGGAGCAGAAGGCTCTTCTCCCCTTTCTTTGCATATATTCAATATCCAGTCTTCAGGAGGTGACTCTTCTCTTTCCTCATGATACATTTTCCACAGCTCTAAGCTCGCTAATTGTTTCTCTAACTTTTTTCCTGTATATGCTGGATGCAAATATGTCATCATATGCAGCAAAACCTCCTCCGATAGTGATCCCTTTTATGGCCATGGCATGAGCATTTTGTCTGCCGTGCCCTTAACCCATTCTGCACTGTACTGCTTAAGTTTGAGTGCATGTTTGGCAACTGTTTGCAGAGATGCACAAGTGGAGTAATATCCTTCATTCTGACTCGTCACTCTTTACTGTAAATACTCACCCTTACTCTTTGCAAATTTCAAAAATACGTTTCAGAAAAAACAAACAATATGAGCGTGCAGCAATGGTCACAGGCTCCAAACCCTTTATATCACGTTTTTTACTTTAATCTACTTTTTCACTAAACACCATCAATTCAATTCCACTAAATAATGAATCCATTCTTAAATCTTGTGTTTTCCGTCTTTTTACGTCTATCAATTCCTCTATTTTTTTTTCATAATATACAGTCACATAAAACAAACAGACAAACGGACATACTTGACCGGCAACATATATCTCAATCTTTTCCTCAAGACCGACTTTTTCCTGCCCCTAAAAATACCCTGATTGGGATGTGAATCGCTCTCTTTAAACTCGTCTTTAACCAGGTTTGTGGCCTATGTCACCCGTAAATAGTGCTCTAGAAATTATTCCTTCTGTTAGGTCTTTACGACGCAGGAAACTGGGCGTTCTCTTTATCGTGGCACCTTCCCAAATGATACCTCTTAATTGCTTGGCCTCTCATCAAGTCAATTACTCAATAACTCAATTGCTTGGCCTCTCCTCAAGTCAATTACTTAATATTTCAATGCTCATCATTCTCAAGTTACTTTACCCCAACCTCGCTCTGTTACTCATTTTTCCCTTATCACTTTCTCCACTCACTGCCCATTCACAATTTTGACATCTCATCCAGTTTTTACTCACATTTGCTTTTTTAACTTTCGACTCTTGGGATCGGATCGTCTGCCTTTTTATCAGCCTTTCCAACTTTCCGTTCATTCAGCTTCCTGTAGACACCGGTAGGGGATTCTATCTGAAACCAGGGGACCCATCTCCCCCGAGCTTGCAAGTCTGATAATTAAAAATGTTTCCGCTATCTACTTTTCATGGCCTAAATGTCCTGCGACTTGGGAATTCTGTCCACTATCTATTTACTCTTTGTCAATCTAAAGCAGTAGGTTCAGCCTGGGGGCACTTAGTGTTCTCTTCCAGATCATCAGTTTTACAACAGAGATTGTAATCAGCTCTGTTTCATCCCCCAGATTTCTCTTCGATAAAAAGGATACTCTCTGCCTTGGACTGTATTACAGTAATTATTTTTGGTTGCGATTTCCCAAAGCATGCGCAAATGAAACTTGTGGTTCCTGTGCCTACATTGTCAGATTTTCTCAGAATTCAATTAATTTGCAGTTGCTAGCAGAGGGAGTTAATTATTGTGATTCTTAAATAAGTGAAACTAATGATTATTTGCAGTCGTTTTCCTGCTAAAACAAACCTTTTTTGCTTTCTTTTTCAAACTGTTCCAGAAGGCAGATTATTTTACATTTGTCTCTCGTCAGTAAAACATTGGTTTTAATGCAATATTCTTGTGCAGCATCTAAGTGTGTTTCAGAAGCAGTACAGGTTCCATTAGTGTGGAATTGTCAGTGTAAGACAGAATTGGAGTCGGAAAACCACCAAGTTCTAGGACATTTGAGTCTTGCATTTAGACTTTCAGTCATAGATGCATACAGATTATGTAAGGTTGGAGCTAAGATGCAACATTGCTTGGATCTCTTATTGTTTTTATAGGCTTAGAGGTTTAATCATTTAGGCATTTCTGTTTCTCAGTGTTCATGTATCATCGTTGCATCAATTCCAGCTGTGTAGAATTGATTCCTATGTCTTTTAATTTGAAACAGTACCTTGTATCATATACCTTGGAGAAGGCAGGAATGGTTGCATAAATCAATGGCTTGAGACTTACAAAGTATTTTTCCAGGGTGTACAAAAAGTTAAATACCTGTTCATATAGAAGTAGCACAGCATCCACCTTGATTTTTTCTGATGATGTTCTCCACATCAATCCAGGAGATAAGAGGTTTTGGAATAACTTTTGCTAATGTGTGTCATAGATCTAGTAAACTTGTTAGTCAATATGAGTCTGGTTATCTTGTAGGCTGTTTCTTATATATAGGACCTACTGTTGAGAAATACTATGTGCGGAATTACACTTGTTCCCATGATGGCTCTAGATACCCTGATCATCAATGGTTCTCAACCCTGCAGGACATATTTTGTAAATCCCTCTGCCCCTCCAACCTCCACCACCGTATTAAGCTAGGTCTAGAAGCCTTTTCTGTGTTTAAAATAAAACTGAAAATCTCCTTGCTATGGCTTTCTTCATCGCTTCTGGTTTGATCTATTCTTGTGCCTTTGTTTGTATAGTCATCAAAGCTCTATGCTGCAATATGCCACTCTCTTCATAGGGCAAAGCACATATGGATATTCCTATGTTTTGCTTGAATAATATTCTGACAAAATGGATGAACAAGGTCTCTTTTGTAATTATTTTGTCAATCTTTTCCTGTGACTTGTTAGGCGGAAACCTGTGCAGTTCCATCTGGGACCACTGCAAAAGATTTAGGACCACAGGCGTTTGGCGGTGAACCCACTTGGTAGCAGTCCGTACCACACAGATTCACTTGGTAGCTGTGGCTGAGCAGTCAGACTTCCCTCAAGAAGAGTTGAGCAGTATGTGGAGCATACAAAATAGGGCAATTCTTCACAGTAAGACAAGCAAACACGCAACAAGGCTCAGTGTAAAGATATTAAGGTATTTATTTATAACGAAACATCTATCAAAAACACTATGGCACTATCACGGCAAACAAATCAATCACAATTACTCTACTAAGAAGAAACGATCAAACCCCCTAACAATATGTCGACAAGTCTAGGTTCTACCTGCACCACTTATTTACAGACAGAGGTGTATGCCTCAACCTAGATGGCACTCTAATATTAGTTAGGACGGGAGAGAAAAACAGGCAGGTTATGAAATCAACACAGTTCAATACTTCACGGGAAAAATGCAAGGCAAGAAGGCAAGAACCACAATAGATCATAAAGTTCAGAGGCCAGGCCCACTCGGAGAGAGGCAAGGCGATATGTCCCAAAAGTCTCTAGTAGAAATGCATTCGAGTTTTTGTAGCAAATTGTTATCGGCAGATTGAACCAGTTCAGAACAATGAGTGAGGAAGCTTGGAGGCGACCCAACGGAAAGGAGAGGATTAAGACACCTCACTTGAACCGATCGAAAGGGAAGCCAGGCGGACACGGTACCTTGTTGTGGAGGGCAATTCCGGCAGGGGCAGTTGTTCCTGGTGGTGGATGCACGTCGGGTCTTTGCCAAGAGTAGAGATGTTCTCGTCGTCGAAGAAAAGTGAAGTCTGGTGCACCACCAGGGAAGAGACCAGCCGCGGAGTGCTCCGTCACAAGGCACCACCTTTTGGTCGCAGTACAGGGGTAGTGGCTATCCGGTTGCCAGGGTGCTCTGCACTGGCAATTCGACCACCGCGTCCTGAGGCGACAGACTGACAGTAGTCAGTCCCCGGGTATGGAGTCTATGGTGGAGGTCCACTAGGACGCCCCAGTGTTACGGCACGTAGGGTGCGGTGTTACACACATAGAAAAACATATGAGACCCTATGGAGTAAAAGACCCCATAGCCCATAGAACACATTGACATTCAAAGGAATTACACACATTCATGTCCAAGAGTGGGAGGAAAAGAGTCTCACTCTTGGCAGGATGGAAAAAACAAACTCCCGAAATCCAGCAAAGCTGCTGGGGGACTCACTAGGTTAGGAAATTCAGCCTAAACAGAGAATTCTCCCTAACATGACTTCCTTGTACCTGCGATGACCAGTGACCAGGCTTCTTTAAATCATTCTGATCCACAGCTGAAGCAAGATCTTCCCACTTTTTGTATCCACGTTCCCTTTCTATTCTAAAATAAATCTGTATATGTGAATCTTTGGCCCTTACTCATATTAGCAGAATCCCCAATTTTTACTTTACTTGTTTGCATTTTACTTTGAATCATGGATGCATTGGGCTTCTTTTTGACAGTGATCTATTGTTCATATAAAATTTGGTCTTTATTACGAATGTTTGTAGCAGTTTTAAGAGGTCAGAATACTGATTAGTAGACTCAGATAATACCTCACGGTTTCTGTACATTGTATATGATGGATACAGGATTCAAAATCTGCTTCTCTATGCCCAGACCATCTTATTCCTGTATGGTTCAAGATTTAAATTGTGCCTCAGTACTCACCTGGTGCAGCTGCTGGATTTATTTTCGTTGTCATTATATTCATGGTAAGTGGATTATGATGACTTTCCATCCCCCAGGTTATTTCAACATCTATATAGTGGCTCCAAAGTATCATTACACATTGTATGTATTTCGTGAAACTATGTGCACTTGCTGAGCGTAATGTGGGAATGTCCATAGTTGCATTTTTCAAGTAACACAAACCATTGTTTCTATGAAAGGTGCAGTTTTGGCATCAATTACGTGGAAACACCACCACACGCTTGTCTTTATTTCTAGGGATTCCATGATAATCAGTGATCTCTTATCATGGGCTATTTTCTTCTTTGAAGTGCCTGCAAATAAACACAGTGTTTCTGGGGTTTCATTATTGATTTCCTGTGTCAGGTGTTGCCAGTAGACAATGGGTTACTTCTCCAGACCCATTTAGCCTAGCATACACAATTGCTTGTATCAACACATGGCCATTTGTATGGGTCCGTTTTATTGTTTGGATGGCACCCAATGCCTCAGAAAGCAGGGCATACTGCTTCAACCAGTTAACATTTTAAAGTAGTAGCAGCCCCCTTGAATTCCTTCCAGATGCGGTTTCTCTTGTGTTTTGTACCACAGTAGCGTACCCTTGTGTATCACAGAGTGTGTCTCCAGAAGATCCTCGCAGAGCAATGATATTGTGCTAAATTTGAAAAACCTTGAAGATCTTTATCATCTTTCTTTGTTGCGATGCCCACAATGTTCCACGACGAGATTGTATGCATTTCACTATTTAGGTTCATGTACAGTCTAGTCAGTGGGTGTCCTATTTTATTTGTGCTATTGTTGGCTTGTACATCTCAGATTGCAGGTTGCATTATTACATTCATGTATTCATCTATTGTGTGTGATTATTTAAATTATTGTTAGGTAAATGTACCTTCTGTTTTTTTATTTATCCTTGGTGTGTTAAAGATCCCTGCCTCATTTTCCTTTGTGGATTTGATTGTTATCTAGGCTCCTTCAGTTATTGTTATGATAACCCTTCAAACGCCACAGTGATCAGTGTTGGTGACATAGTCTGTACAACCTTTATTTTAGCTGAGGGTGTTGATGCAAATTCGCAGCGGCCTATGCAAACAGAGAGTGTTGATCAACACCACCCTTTCCTTTTGTAATGTGCTGAAAACAAGCCTTTTACCCAAAAGAAAGACTTAACCACCATGTTCACACACGCACAAACGCACACCCATCACCACAGATGTGTTACAGAACTGCAGATTGCAAGGGAATCAATCATTGGAGCTTGTGCATCAACTCACAGCCCGTATCTTGTGAACATGGAGTCCCCCATAAGAAAGGGAAACAATCTGTATTAAAGCTCAGTGAATGAATTCAACGGCTCTAAAGCTCTATGCACACCTAGGGCCTGAGTAAAGGTATATTGATATTGATATTGATATTTTATTTCTATCGCGCTCGTACACAAGTGTTTCAGAGTGCGACAAGGCAAGGGAGGGGAACAGGGGAGAACAAAACAGCGATCGTACTAGGCCCAGTGACATTGAGAACGCACAAGATGGAAGTGTTTTATAATGGTGCAATGCCATAGGAAACGTTCTGCCTATCAGGCCTTTAGATTTTGTGATTATGGTCAATCACATCTGGAACCTTGATACCGATTCAGGGATATACACAAACCCTCATATGTGGCCAAGTGGTCACAGTAGAACAATTTGGAAATAGTCAACTGTTATTTCTACCAACACAACTTGCCTCCAGGTAAAAATAAAACATGACAGCTATTGAATGCAGCACAGATTGTATATGCCAACTGGTTCAGTGTCATCTTCTAGTAAATACATGTATGGCACTTGACTCTTGAAGCACCGAGCCATACATATGTGAATAGATACAATATGTTTGCTCCACAGAAATTCCAAAGAGCTCAAAACACATATGTGTCTATTGGATGCTATATGAAGGATGTGAACATGATTTCTATTTGGCCTAGTTGCCCGTGTAATGGCTTTTATTCCATGGGCATGTAACGAATATAAATGCAAGATAATAAATAGACACACTTACTAAGCACCATCACAAATACATGCATTCCAATACCTTCGAATGTTTTAGTTAATAAACAATGATAATGATTCCAGTGCAATGAAGGGTGGTGAAATTAATGAGAGCAATTAAATAATGGGGGTCGTATATTGAGACATAGAATGGTGAGACTGACTATGACACTGGCATGCGTAGGATATACATGAATGGCCTAACGCCAGAATGTAAATAGGCACACTTTACATACTTTCATATATGGAGGGCTAGAGAAGTGGTGGGAAATGCTGTTAGCTGGCTAGAAGGTGGAGCTTGAATCGGGTGGCGAACTATTCCACTGATGGGCTGGGTTTTAAGTCCTTGCGAGGACCATTCCAAGGATGGTCCAAGTAGAGAGAAGGATTATAATCAAGACAACACACAGTGTGTGCATGAATGAAAAGGTAGAATAGACAGAAGAAATGCAGAATTTGAAAAGGAGATTAGAGGGAGATTTGGTCTAATGGGAGGCAAGGCCATGCATACACTTGAAGACAATTGTGGCAAACCAGAAAAAGGAGTCAGACTCTAGGAACTCATTTCAATGGGATTTATTTAAACACAATTGATAAATGCTTATCTGTCTATAATGCTAAGAGGCATTTTCCCTGCTTGCAAACTAAACTAAATGTGCTCGTCGTACGTCAAAACAAAAATGAGTACCCAATCCAAAACCCTATCCATTCCTACCACTTGAGGAAAAAAACATAAAAATAAGCCACAACAATAGTATCTTATTCCAGGATTTGCCTGCCCATTGTTACTTGGTCCTCTATAAGGGAGTTGGTTACAGTTCAAAACAGGGTTTTTCACAGTTCAACAAATAAATGTTTTCAGCTCTCTCTTTAAGCTCCTCAAAGCAAAGTTGTAAATCTTTATACAAATCAAATGTCTCAAGTTCCTTTCAGTGAAGGAATGATCTATTTAATCCTCCTCTTACTGTATCGTTTTCTATCCACTAGTTGTATTTCTTGGAGGTCTCAATTTTTGTAAATGGAGGAATGACTCTCTTACCCCCTCTTATTAACTAAAAGGAAGAATGACGAAATATTGAATTAATAAACGACACTGAACAGAATAAACCACACAAGTGGTAGTCAGGTTGTGCAGCCTACACTAAAGGCTATTGAGCCTAGGTCTTTCCTCCCTTAGCCCGTCTTCTCCAACTTGGTCATCTTCTTCCCAGTAGTTATATGTCCTAGATAGACCAATTGAACCTTCTACGTTCCCCTCTTTTTACAGGTTGAAAAATGTCAATTAATTCTATAAGGTTTTCCAGGCCCCTTCAGTCGTCTGACTTGTTCAATTTTTGCAGATGTATCTTTGGCCTCAACCATTCTTCACCATTCAGAATTCTAGGGCTCTTATAACCCTCATTGTCATTTTCTCTCTTCTTGCTTTGTTTCAATTGCCTCTCCCCAACCTGGGAAACACTGGTGCCTTTGCTGTCATTGGGTGTGCTCCAGTGAACTGGCATCTCAGTGGGCATGTGGCTGTTTGTCTCTCTCTTGGGTGTCACCTTCTAGTAAGGGTTTGCTTCCTGTATCCTACTTTAGTGGTCCCCTCAGCGGTCCTCGCCCTGAGATCAAAGGATTGGTTCCTCTGTTAGCTACTGGTCTCAGCATCCATTTGTAGGCCCCAGACCCACTACAGCTGCAGTGTGGTCATGCCATCAGTTAAGACAGTCTTTCTTCCCTCTCCGACTCAACAGCTTCACCCTTTCCGATTCCGGCCTGCCGGCTTCTTCTCAGAACTGGTTGCTCCTTCTCTTCTGCCTCTCAGTCATGCTCAGTGGCCTGTGCACTGAGAGCGTAGGATATGCTCCTCCATTCCCTGTACGTCTTGGCATCTGTTTGCGGTGCCCAAGACACACCACAGCTGCAGCATGGTCATGCAACCAGGTAAGCTGGTCTTCCTTCCACTCTCCATTTTCGCAGTACCTCCCTTTCCAATGCCGGACTCCTGGCATCTCTCTTTCTCATCTCTTGATTCCCTCCATCCCGCCGCTAGCTCTGTGATGTAGCACAGGTCCACCCATGGAGGACGTTCTTACGTCAGAGGCAAGCTTCTGCGTAGGATTCTTGTCTCTGCATTCAAGATGCCTCGTCTCTTTATTATCTCTGCTGTACTCAAAAGAGGTGTGATGTTCTCCATCAACTACTGACCTGTGAAGATTCCACCATTACCTTGAGCCAACATTAGGGAAGACATGTTTGTGTGTTTTGAATGCGGATCAACTGGAACAACATCTGCCATTTCTCTTCCTATTTAGGCTGACAGGGTATCCTTTATAGGGAGTTCTGAATAGGAATGGGAGTCCTTGTTCCCTAGAAGGGAGTCACTCCCTGTGAGACCCTGCTTTCCCAAACCCCTAGGGAGGGTCTCAATGAGTGGGTTCACCTCCCTAGCCTCAAAAGGGTGGATGCAACAAATTCCTCAGATTCATCACAGAACATTAAGAGAGTACAGTTTGGATTGGAGAGCAATCCAGTGTGGTGTAGTAGTGGGAAATGATCTAGGTATGTTGCAGAGGTTGTGTGTTGCAAAACTGATAACTTTTTTTTAAGGAAGGTGAGAATAATAAGGGATAGCAAATGAATAGGCATATGGACTATGCAGTTTTTCTGACCATTATCGAGACATCAGTTTATGTTAGTTGTGGGCGAGACAGGGTAGAGCTTCCTTATTTTGTGAATATTAATTCTGATGATAGTGGCACTCGCAATAATAAGCAGTTGGAGTCTTAGGTCACTGCCAAAGAGAACCCCAAGGTTATGAGCCGTTGGTAATGATTTGGTAATGATTTGAGGGGGTCAGGAGACAAGGAGGTGGGTGATCAGACAGTGGGGTTAATGAAGTAGGGTTCAAGGCATGGAGAAAAATGACTTCAGTCTTGGAGGAGATTACCATCAGACAGTGCAGAGCTATCCAGTATCAGCTAGATGTGAGTCAGCTGGTGATGCACTCTGTGATAGCAAGGGCAGGGGGGGGGTAGAAAAAGATCTGGTATCATCAATAAAGAGGTGCTACTAAAATCCCAAGGTTGGGATGATTTTGCATTAGAAAGCAGTTTGAAGGACACCCAAAAAGGGGTCATGAGGGAAGATTTTAGAGTTCCATGAAATGGAGAAGGCTCAGATGAAGACCTAGGAAGCCGCCCACATGTGTACATTGTTATTAATGGAGCAGAGGGGATGAAGTACAGAGGTATATTCCACAGTGTCAAAGGTTGCCGAGAGATCAAGTAAGATGAGTGTGATGGAGAGGGAGAAATAATGAGCAGTAGTTAATAAATTGAAGACATGATGGGCGAGAGAGAAATGGTGGTGGAGTATTTACTCTGTAAATCTGATCGGAAGTAAATGCTGAGTGTGTGATGCATGTGGTAGCTAACAATATTGTTAAAGATAACTCTATTGAGGATTTTAGAGTGATGGGGAAGAAGAGAAAAAGGTTTGTGGAAAGAGGGATTGTTAGGGTCAGTAGTGTGTTTCTTAATAACCTGAATATCATTTGCTATTTTATAGCATGCAGAAAGAATGCCTGCGGAGAGGAAGAACATGAAGGTGCTAGTCCTCTAATTACTTTTCGTGCTAATGGGGCAATGGGAGCACATAACACGTTAACTTAGTGTTGGAGGCAAAGGTGTTCAGTATGTGATTTGGGAGATATGTGCGATGGTTTGGAAAAGTTGAGAGTGACAGGAGGTAAAAAGATGAAAGGAAGATGAAGTAGTAGGATAGGATATTTAACAGGATGTCTCATATTTTGGTGATTTTAGAGAAGGTGTTTTAGAGAATGTGTAGGAGGTAAAGTCATACACAAAGAGATTTAGGAGGATAGGGAGTGTTTTAATGGGAAGAATGTCTTTGAGGGCCATGAACAGTTTACAGGGGTATTAGTAGAGGGAAGATATGAGATCAGTGAAATGAAAGAGGTTTGGCTGAGTCTAGAGCAGTAGTGAGGACAGTATATTTGAAGGCAGTAGAAAGAGTATACAAGATATGTTATAATACTGGTAAAAGTAAAGGTGAGTTTGATGGTGAGGGTAAGTGAAGAAGAAATGGCTTAGAGCAAAGACTTGAATTGTTCAAAACAGGGAACCATGGAGTCAGGTGTGCATTTACTTTTGATAACAAATGAAGGAGGGGTAGTGATTGGAGTGAATGTAGATGATTAAGTGGATAAGTGAGTGGTCAGTAGGAGAGGGACTGATTGAATTTTGTGAAGTACAGAATGGAGGATAGGAAGGTGAGATGAAGTGTGCTCCCTTTGATGTGCAGATTGATCAGTGAGTGGTCAATGTACACAAGCTTGTACTGTCTTTTAATGCCCATTGTTATATCAGAGAGGTTGTGTTGCTTATTGTGACAACCAGGACATCAGCTGTGAGTGATTCAAGTGCCAGTTTAGAGAATAAGAGATTTAACGTTCTGAGTAGGTGATAGTCATAGAGAAGGTGGAGGGGTAGGAAGAAGACAGAACTATTTTTACAGAAGAGGGAGTACAATCAGCAGGGGGGAAAGGGGCTGATGCTTGGTCCTTCCTAATCATTAGGCTAACACCACTGAATTGCTTTAGATATTAAAATGGAGTAAGAGGTGGCAGTAATGGCATGGTGAAGGGCAGTGTTGTGTGGGGAAATCAAGGTTTCAGTGAAAGTCATGACGGACAGTTTGGGCTGATGGGATTTTAAGTGGTCAGAGAAGAAAGATGTTTTACTGCAGAGGGATTGAGCATTCAAGATGCCCAGAGTGGGGCCAGTAGTGGGCATAAGAGACAAGGTGTTATGTGAGGGCACATGTGGTGGAATATGATTTTGGAGTGGCTAAGGTGTGAGGGAGAGGAGTAACCAGGGAGTCAATTGTTGGGAGAGTCAAAGATGGGAGGGGAGAGAGAGAGCACAGGGCAGTCAGAGCTGAGGCACAAGGCAAGGGGGTAGGCAGTGGCCACTCGAGACAGGGAGCGAGAGGGCAGCGAAGAGGAGAAATGTTTTAGGCACAAGCAATGTGAGGTGATGGAAGTAGAGTATATTAGGGAAGGGTGTCGGGATCGACCAGGTGCTTATGATGTGGTCCTCTTAGTTGTTCAGTATTGACCAATGATAACAGTACAAAATGCATGTAGTTATGCCGATAGAGAACAACAGTAAGACATTAAAGCAGTGAGGATGGTAGTGACCAGCAATTATGCATTTGTGAAAAATAACCTAACATATGCATTTTTTGTAAGCCTGGAACACATCATATTAGGTCATGGTAATGTCTTTGAATATGATTCCCCATCAACATGCTTTTGATACAGTACGCCTATTTTTCATGTACATAATAGCTATACATCTTCAGTCCATGCACTTTGTGCACAGCCTGGAACTCGAGGGATACATACAACAAGCAAGGGTGTTCTTACTGGGATTTTTTCATACTGATATTAATTCAAAGTAGTTCCATCTATTGTGAAAATGTATTCCTCTTTTAAAATTTTAAAAGCACATCAATTAATTTAAGAAAACAGAATATTACAGAACTACTTCAAGAATAATCACATATTTATAACAACAAAATATGTAAAGCAATCTGACGTTCAAAAGTATTGCCAACTGCATATTCCTGAGAATAAATACACAGAATCACTAAAGTGAAGTGACATGATACCATCTGGAGAAGTAGAACACAGCACTGATAATTGGAAGTTGTTACATCACTAGTGTTGACTAATTGGGGATGTTTTGCCATGTGGGATTTATAAAGTATAGTTAATATGTATGTATATTTTATATTAGAAATGGAAAACACATTTTAAACATAAATGGCCCTGTCCTTAAATCACCGATCACAAAACAATGAAATGCTAAATCATGACCCCTATTATTCCATGTAAGCGTGCCTACAAATCACAGAGAAAACACATGGAGGAAAGGTATAGCTAAACATGCTAATCTGTTAAGGTGCATTTTACAGCTGCAACACGAATGAAATAAGCCATGAATATGACAAACATATATGTCTATTATTTGCCAAACAGAAAATGAACAGGTACACTTTTCATGCACCAAGAGCGATGATTTTGACATGAACATAGTCTATAGATAATAAAACATCTTTGCGAGCCAGCAACCCCAGCTCAATAATACATTTTCCCAGGAGGTTAAAAAAGAAAGGAAAACAGAAAACTGAAAGCCATCATCTTCATTCTCTGATAGCATCACCATAATAGTGTGGGGACCAGTCCACAAAGTTTAAGTGGGCATGCATTTTCGAATCTCAAAAGGGTCACTAAAGCAAAGGTGTGCAAACATACTAAAATTGTGCCTTTTTCAGAGAGTGCTCCATTAGCACAATCTGCACACATTCACTTGGATGAGAGGAAAGGGGAAATACCCACCGTTTTGCATATTAAAAAGTGATGTGGCTGGTGGAGTGCTCATGGACAGAGTAGGTTGTTTGAGATTCCATTGACTCAAAGGAGCTGACACGTGTGATATCAGATTGGATGTGGCTGCCATGATCATAAGTAATGCCATGCACCATGCCTAAACTCAGGCATAGCTTTAATTTAGAGTTTATCATGCCACCATCATGGGCTATTTATGATCATCATAGTTTTGATACAGAGGGGCCTATCTTAAATTCAGCCCCTGCGCTGCAGAGATTTGGCTGTCACTGCAGCTGTCTGATCTACCAGTGGCACAGAGCAGGCTCAGATGTCACATCTGCCCGTTTGACAGCTGCAGTGTCTGAGCCTGCTCTGTGCCACTGGTAGATCAGACAATGCAAATCAGGATATTGAGGCAGTAGTACACAGATACGCACTATATTTTTGCCATGGAGCTTTTTAAAGGAGAATCTGATCAGCAGATTACCCTTTCAGAGAAGAAATTGCCCGCATCATTTTATTAAATTAATACAATTCAAACTAGCCAGGACTTGTACACCGTTGCTGTTAGGGAGAATTCTCTGTTTAGGCTGAATTTCCTAACCTAGTGAGTCCCCCAGCAGCTTTGCTGGATTTCTGGAGTTTGTTTTTCCATCCTGCCAAGAGTGAGACTCTTTTTCTCCCACTCTTGGACATGAATGTGTGTAATTCCTATGAATGTCAATGTGTTCTATGGGCTATGGGGTCTTTTACTCCATAGAGTCTCATATGTTTTGCTATGTGTGTTAAAACGCACCCTCCGTGCCGTAACAACGGGGCGTCCTAGAGGACCCCCACCATAGACTCCATACCTGGGGACTGACTACTGTCGCCCCGGGAATGTAAAGTCACCATTGGCTTTACTAGACCTAAATTTACTAACAGAACTAGTACAAACCATCCTATTGTGGACGTACTAGTAGGGGTAATTCGATTACTCCTGGGTCTGTAATACAAGGGGGCACTGTCCCGTCCCCCCTCGTCGATTTCTGGCTGGTGGCAGTGGAAACTACTCGTTATATTCAACCCCGAATATAACTCTATGGGATTCTTCCCATTGTTGGAGGTTAATACTTTTCTCGTTAATCTCTAACATACCACCAGTTTATTTATCTTAAATAAATCTATCGGTTGGTATTTTCTGCCAGAACTCGGTTTTTAAAATGGGGTCTGTGTTCGTCTCTGTGACTCCTAAACCAAAGGTTGAGCCCTTTGTTCCACTTTTGGCGGGCCTCTACACAGAGGCCCTCCAAAGTGGTGCCATTCTGTCTGGGTACCACAGGGGGTGTGGGAGGGGCTTTAGGCACCCTGGACTGAGTTGCCTTGCCAACTCAAGTCGCACTCTGGTGTGATTGGCCCAAGTGGTGAGCCACCCCGCTCACCACTTAGCGCGTTTTGATTGGCAGCTAGGCTGAATGAATGGGGGTTTTCTGCATAAAAGCAGGGCTTTTGGGACTGGATCTTCAGAAGTCGCCACAGGATCTAAGAATCCGACGAGGGTAACGCTGAGCCGACCTGCAACGACGACACCTCCGGTGGAGCCCTGCTGAACCGACTCACCACTTCCCGACGACAGAGAAGATCTCCCGGCCGGAGAGTCTTCTTCCCCTGACTGGTGGGAACAACCAGTCCCCTTTGCTTTTTCTTCATTCCAGGGCGTAGTGGTCGAATTGCCCGTGCAGAGCACCCCGGCAACCGGATAACCACTACCCCTGGACCGCGACCAAAAGGTGGTGCCTTGTGACGGAGCACTCCACGGCTGGTCTCTTCCCTGGTGGTGCAACGATCTTCAACTTTCCTTCGATGACGAGATCATGTCTTCTCTTGGCAAAGCCCCGACGTGCATCCACCACCAGGAACAACTGCCCCCGCCGGAGCTGTCTCTCCACAAACAAGGTACCGTGTCCGCCTGGCTTCCCCTGTGTCGGATAGAGTGAGGTGTCTTAATCCTCGCCTCTCCATTGGGTCGCCTCCAAGCTTTCTTAACTTTCTGTTCTGAACTGGTCCAATCTTTCGATAACAATTTGCGACAAAGACTCGAAAGTGCATTTCCACTGTGATACTTTTTGGGACATATCGCCTTGCCTCTCTCCGAGTGGGCCTGGCCTCTGAACTTTACGATCTACAGTAGACCCTGTCTCACTTGCCTTGCATTTGTTCGTAAAAGTATTGGTAGCGAGTTGATTTCATAACCTGCCTTCTTTTCTCTCCCGTCCTAACGAATACTAGAGTGCCATCTAGGTTAAAGCATTCACCTCTGCCTGCAAATAAGTGGTGCCGTCGAACCTAGACTTGTCGAACTATTGTTAGGGGGATTGATCTACTTATAGTAATTGTGATTGAAGTTGTTTGCCGTATTAGTGCCAGAGTGTTTTCCATAGATGTGTTGTTATAAATAAATACCTATATATCTTTACACCGAAGCTCTGTCCGTGTTTGCTTGTTCTACTGTGTAAATTGCCCTATTTTGTATACTCCACATACTGCCTAACTCTTCTTGAGGGAAGTCTGACTGCTCAGCCACAGCTACCAAGTGAATCTGTGTGGTACAGACTGCTACCAAGTGGGTTTACTGCCAAACACCTGTAGTCCTAAATCTTTTGCAGTGGTCCCAGAGGGAACTGCACAGGTTTCCGCCTAACAGTTGCCAAACTGCAATCCATCACACCAGCACACATACTACCAAGCACGCATTTGTTTCAGCTCGGGATAGGATATAATTGAAACTGTTCAGACACAAAAGAGAAGTGAATGGGAGTTGAAGGCTCTGCCAGTCTTTATGCTGAACCCGTCAAAAGACATACTGGAAACATATGCAATTTAACAAACCTGAGCAAGTCATGAAAACCCCTATTTGGACTGCACACATTCCCAGAAAAGGAAACAGCTTCAGGGATGAAAGCACAGCTACCACGATTGCTTCCTGTAAATATTGGATTTAAATGCTAATGGCTCTTCCTAATTATGTTCCTGTAGTTTCTATCCCATAATGATAGCTCTGCAGGCAACCAAACTGTGCAATTAGTTAAACATGTTGTTATCACGCAGGGTTCTTAGGTGCGCCTCTGCGCGACTAATTGTACAGTAAATATAGATTGTGGCTTCTGAGTGTATAATGGAGGTTTGTGAAAAAAACTTCTATGATGCAAAACACCTTTGAAGCTGAAAAGGTACAGCTGTGTATTGATCAGAATGTTTGTCCTGCTTTTGAAAGCAATAAGGGGAACATCTTCCTCCTCTTAGTCGTAGTGCGTCATATATCACTTTCTCTCAATGGTTTTATTTACTTTCCATACACCTACAGTATTGCCAATGTACGTCTGTGGGGAGCAGAAAAGACGGATCTCAAATAAGGTATGTCTCATAAGAACCCGCAGATTCTTTTTCTGGCAGTTACAAGAGAGCTGACATTTGAAGAGAACAATGCTAACGGTGTACAGAATACTAAATG
Source organism: Ambystoma mexicanum (assembly GCF_040938575.1). Lineage (NCBI taxonomy): Eukaryota > Metazoa > Chordata > Amphibia > Caudata > Ambystomatidae > Ambystoma > Ambystoma mexicanum. Next base: position 698,699,624 of record NC_090936.1, read on the forward strand.
AACATTCAAAGAACAGGAAAGGATCATTTGGAGAAAAAAAGTTGAAACTGAACCTATGAGACACTATGAAACTGTCTTCTAGATTTTTGCCACTTTTCTAAATCATTCGAAATGTGACTGAAATAAAAGAAAAAAATAATTTGGTACAATTAGTTTGCTTAATTATATAGGTATATTGTTTTGGGCTTCTCCACAGTCAGAATGTTTTTGGAGTATATTAGTATGTGCATACGGCTGACTTAGAATGACTACAAGGAAGGAAGCATTTGCCTTTATTTTGTATTTTTCTTTTCGCTACTTCTCCCCACTAGAGTCAGAAAGCGAGTTGCTACTTTCATAACCCAATCTACCTACCGTTTTTCAGTCTTATTCTCGTGGAGGACAGCAGCACGAGTTAAGGGCTTTCCTCAGAAATCGGGCCAAGTTGATCATTACGAGTTCAAATGCCATGCATTCTTTTGCGGTCAATAAATCGGCGAGTAATAACTGTTGTTATAGCACATAGAAGGCGGGGAAGAAATTACGAGGAGCTAAATGATGCTGATCTTTGGATGCATTGGTGGTCATGTTTGTTGGCTTGTGACCAGGAGGCTTCCCTACCTGCTCTTCACTTTTGAGAGGTAGCCTTACTGTGGCATAAATCACTTTATAAAGTGTCAAGGACTTATGCTAGCAATCAAAGCATAGTAAAATAACATGACAGAGAGGCACTAGTTTGTCAATGCACATAGGACAGTCATATGGCACTTCTCCTACCAACCCAGTTTGTTCACACTATTATCCGACTCCACTTTTCTCATAGTCTGATAAATACATCCTACATAGAGAGGGCACTCTATATGTTCTCACTATGGATGACTACATATTGCAATACTTTGACAGCCTGCTTCCAAGTAAGCCACAGCCTTGTGTCATTGAGAACTAAAATAAAGTCAGCATGACATGATATGAAACACCTGCTTAATATTTTTTTTACATCAAGGTTCGAGACTTTGTCAATGTTACTGTACCAGTTTGACCACTTCCTTCCCTTATCTTCTTTTACCAACAACATTCCCCTTTATACAAAGTCTATTCTTGACTATGTCATTCTTGACCCAGGCTTGGCAGTCACCAAATTAACATTCTAAAGTTTGACTTGGGGTACAATGTATTAGAGATGCCTGGGCAAATTAGCCACACAACTGCCAAGATTGCCCGAGCACACTCTGAAGCCTGTCACAAATCCAACATAAAATTATGTCATAACTTACGATTCCCCACATCTGCATTGAAAACACACCCTATTTGTCACATGAACATAGATCATATCTACCTGCTCATTTCTGCAGAACCATGGTCCACTTAGAGGACTGACATTCGCCCATGCTATCACAAAACGTTCTTCACCCACTGCATCCCTCCTACCCTGAGTTTCTAGCTTCTATTTCCCACTTTCCCATTCTCTTATTTTCACCATGTTCATTTTCTTTCTTCCAGCAGACTAAGGTCTGGCTTAGTACAAAGCATATTAACTGAACATATTGACAATGAGATATTAACCTTTTGTAATATTACCAATGTGCTCTTCTTTCTTCCTTGTGGCAATACTGGCAGCAAGTCCAACAAACATCTGCCCAAGCTCACTGCGAAAAAGAAAATTTTGATACATCTACTAGAGCATGGGTCTCATCATGAGTAGGGTGATATCCCAGCGGTAATTCTGCAGAGTGGAATTACTGTTACCGCCGTGGCATGCTGCAGAATTAGCGCACACCTCTCTGATGATAACAGTAATTCTGACTGGTGGAATTAGCACTGAAAAAGGACACCCAGACTGTAAATCCACAAAAACCCGGCATAATTACTGTTACCGCCGTCCAATCAGCATTATTAGCGCCAGCGGAAATAGCATCATCGCTGGAACAGGAAGCATTGCAGTGGCCATCTTGAAAAACACAATCCATCCTGAATCCCCGACTTACTGTAGCCATCCGGACCCACAATTGACAGGAGACTTGTCTCAAGAGAGGACCAGAGGGAAGGTGCTTGAACACTGGCTTCAGAAGCCAAAAGTAATTGAGGGGGAGCTACAAGTCCTCACTGGTGGTTGGCCATTGCAAGGAGTTGTATGACACCTCACCAGAGGAAAAGATATGGGCCGCGGAAGACTGCAATCTGGCTATCAAATAGCAAGAAGGTGACGCAGTCAGCAAGGTGTAGAGAAGGAGCCAAGTACCCCCACCTCAACCACCTTGCCCATATTGCCTATATGTTGGGAACCAGAGTGATAAACCTGAGCCAAGCCATTGAACATACAGATACCAAGGAGAATCCTGAAAGCAAGGTTCCCATTGCCATCAATGAATGAAATCCCAGAAGAAACAGGACAGCTAAATGAAAGAGAAGAATGGTGACATCACAAATGAAGTAAGATTGACGTACATACAAGAGATGCAGAGACAAGAGAATGAAAATATTCTATATGGCATCAAGGAAGTATCAAAGATAAGTGACATCATGGGACCAAGATGAAGAAACTTATGCTACAGAACTGATGAAGATATCAAGTAATTTTACACGTGTACATATCCAAAGAAATGCAAGCAGACAAAGTATTCTTGAGGCTAGCTTTATAGTGAATAGATTGCGGCATGCGCCAATGTATACATATATAGGAGCAAGTAAAGAATGCATGTTTCCACTACGTATTATAGCAGAGCTGGACTAAAAAAGGAAAGCCTCTTTTCCAGTGTGTCGCAGTTAAAAACAATTGGATGAATTAACAGGAGTGAAACTCAGAAAGGCGAGGCTGGATGAGCCCAAGAAGCCAAGGTCTTATCAGGCTGGGGTGAGCAGACATTGGATACACATCGCGTGAAAGAACAAAACTCCTGTTCAGAAGACATGGACAAAAACAAGGAAGACGTCCGAGGTCTATTAGAAAATAGTATTTTAAATACACTAGTGCTCGATTTTGTGGTCTTCTGTCACGTGGAAGGATGAAGTTGGACGAACATGACGACCACACCTACGCATGAGGGCAGAGCGTGCCTTCACTCCCCCTAATTCTCCAGGACAAGGTACATTTCTAAGGCCGAGTTCAAAGCCTTAATTGACAGCAGACCACTGAGGTGATAATAGAGGATATGCTAATTGGTGGGAAGCTATGGTTAAGACTAGCTCACCAGCACCAGGAAGCCCAGCCTGCGTGCTGCAAACGTAGGTGGAAAGTACTGACAGAGGTTAGAGTGCCAACCAATTGTAGGGGATCGGGTGATTAAGGGTCCTATAGTTTCTGTAACCAATGGGACGTTGTGTATTTAGTAACGTTCATAGTGACCTGTTTGAGGGAAGGGCTTAGTTGCCCCACCTGATATTAGATACCCAATCACATTCCTTAACCCGTCTGGAACATATACTTAGATGTTGCCGTAGAACCAATCACAATAGCCAATATGTTTTTGTAGTTTGCCACATAAGATGATGTTAGTAAATGCGTAGGTTGACGTCATCAATGATGATTTTTTGTTGTAAAATAATACTTTTTTCAAGATGCATTGAGAAACTATTGATGTCCGTTGTACTCCCTGTTTTAGATAATTGATATTAAAACAGTTATCTTTTTGCCAACTACCTGAGTCGTTTAGATTATTGATTTTTGAGTAACGTCTGCATCCCCATTCATTTCAAGGGTATTGCTACTTCGTCTTAAAGGGCTGGAATCTTCCAGTTCATGTGGTAGCAGAGATGATGGTTAAAAATCCATCGAGATAGTAGGCTTTGGGGTCCCGGAAATATTGCACGACCTCAGCCATTCGGATGAAAGGACGTGAAGCTCCCTGTAGATGGCAGAATTTTTTAAAATTATCAGGCTTGCAAGCTCGGGTGAGACAGATCTCCTGGTTTTACACAGAATCCCTCCCGGTGTCTACAGGAAGCTGAACAAATGGAAAGATGAAGCGCCCGATAAAGAGACGGACAATCCAGAGAGTCGGAAGTCGAAAAGGCGAATGATGAGTAAAAACTGAGTGAGGTGGCAAAAATTGTGAATGGGCAGTGAGTGGAGAAAGTGATAAGGGAAAAACAAGTAATGGAGGGAGGTTGGGGTAAGGTACTTGAGAACAATGAGCATTAAATATTAAGTAATTGACTTGAGGAGAGGCCAAACAATTGATTTATTAAGTAAATGACTCGAGGAGATGCCAAGCAATTAAGAGATATTGTCAGGAAAGGTGCCACGATAAAGAGTACACCCAGTTTCCTGCATCATAAAGACGTAACAGAAGGAACCGTTTCTGGAGCCCTATTTATGGGTGATGTAGGCCATGAACTTTGTTAAAGAGAAGTTTAAAGAGAATGGTTCATATCCCAATCGCGGTATTTTTAGGGGTAGGATAACGTGATATAGATGGTTTGGAGCCTGCAACAATTGGTGCACGCTCATATTGTGTTGTTTTTCTGAAACGTATTTTTGAAATTTGCAAAGAGTAAAGGTGAGTAGTGACAGTCAAGTGTGACGAGTCAAAATGGAGGATATCAATCCACTTGTAAATCTCTGCAAACAGTTGCCGAAACACATACCCAAACTTAAGCAATACAGCGCAGAATGGGTTAAGGGCACAGCAGATAAAATGTTCATGCTATGGCCACAAGGGGATCACTATCTAAGGCAGTTTTGCAGCATATGATGAAATATTTGCATGCAGTATACACGGGAAAAAAGTTAGATAAACGATTAGCGAGCTTAGAGCTCTGGAAAATGTACCAGGAGGAAAGAGAGGAGCCGCCTCCTGAGGATTGGATATTCAACATATGCAAAGAGGGGGGTGAGGAGCCTTCTGCTCCCCTGCCTGAAACAGACAGCGATAGTAAGACAGATGGCAGCATGTACCCATTAAGAGAGCTTAAGGCAGCGACAGGATACAGCAACCCAGCATGAGTCACCTGCGCAAAGCAGCGACGAGAGCCCAGAGAAAATTCTGAGAAAGATGTGATCTCTAAGGTCCCAAGGGACAAGGAGAGATGCGATAAAGAGAGAAGTGATCGACCAAGTACATACTTAGATATAGGAAAGAAATAAAATAAATGGGAAGGAGAAAAAGATAAGACTGATTAGTTAGCACTTAAACAGAACAAATGGATGGGTGGTCAGATTTTGCTCAAACTTGATGGTAAAAGTATCGAGGATGTAAGGCAAAGGGAAGATCAAGATGAAGGTGAAAAGGACAGAGAGAGTGAGGAAAGATTGAAAGAAGATAGTGTGAAAAGGAAGAATAGACAAAGATAGGAACAGTTGTATCAGGAGGAACAACTGAAAAAGCAGGGAAGAGCAGCGGAGCAAAGAAAGTATGACAACAGACAGAGGGCAATCAAAGAACAAGAAAGACGAGAAAGAAGGAGAGATGAAGAGGAGGAACAGAAATTAAGGGATAAAATAATACAAAGACGAAAAGATGAAGAGATACGATGGGAAAATGAGAGGAGAGATATGAAAAGAAAAGAGGAAAACATGGTAAGCGTGGAAACAAGGAGAATCTGATGATGAGCTAGAACAAAAGAGAAGGCACGTTATCTTGAGCATGTAGAAAAAGAGTTAATGGATCCTAATCCAGTAGTGGCATGGGAGGACATAGAAGGATTCTTCCCAGCACATGAGCCGATAGCAGGTCCGTCTAGAGAAAATCTAGAAGATGATTTTGACTCTAGAAGCATTGGGGATGCAATTGATAAAGACTGTCATGATATGAGGTCTAAGAAAGAATTGAAAGGCAAGGGTAAAAACGATCAACTCGAGAGGACACAGTTGTACGATAAAGAGGAAGCCGTGTGTAGTTTTGAGCCTAAAGAGTTGCCTCTAGATAGGCTAACTCTGAATAGGGACAAAGAAGAGAGAAGTCACACGAGTTGGGGACAGGATATGTCAGATGAGGACAGGTAAACCTTCCGTGGGGAGGAGGGAGGTGACACATGTGGCCCTGAAGGGTGTTACTCAATGGACAAGGAAGTAAGATGGTCGGATCTAGACCAACCCAAATCTCGTGTGTCAGAATCATTGACGTGGCTAGATCCACCTAGAGGGTAATCCCATGGTGAGAGGGGGGACTTGTCACCTTCTGTGAGAAGGTTAATGTCACTGCCAGATAGAAGGCGGAGCCGAACCATTGTCCCTGCTATGGAAAGACAAGCGATGGGGGACCAATTTCCCTTGTTAGATAATGGAGGAGCCAGGCCACAGTATATACCTTGGCCACAGATGGATAAGGATAATTTAAGGTGTAAACTCCTGAGTCTAACTTCTGGTGCTGGGCAATAGATACATGAGTTAGAGAAAATGACAGGAGGAAACACATTAGCTATAGCAAACATTAAAGGTCTCCTAATTGCTATCCTTGGGGAAAGGGCTGATGACGATTGATCAAGAGCAGGGTGTTCTAGTGTTACTACGGTAAACACTGCTCATGATGGAGTACTGTTCAATAACTGGTGGACGCCAGTTTGGAAAGCACTCCAAGTACTGTATCCGGACATGTCAGATATGGGCGCTATAATGGTGAAAAAGATGCAGGAAGGGGATGAAACTATTGTTTATATTCAGAATTTCCAAGAGCAGTGGGCTTTGGAGACAAGCACGGCTTGGGGGAAATCAATACATGTATTTTATAATATATTGTGCCAAAGGATGCTAGAGCCAGTACAAAAGCAGCTGAAGAAATTAGTGGGCATTGAAGCAAAGCCATGGTCAGAAATTCAGCTGACCAGTGCACATTATTGCAGGCTGTTGCAAGAGAAGAATTGAAAGATAGACGATGTTAGGAAAGGTGAAGAGGTAAAGTTAGTGCAGAAAAAAATATCAAAGTACGCCATTGAAGGTGCAATGTTGACTAGTGGAGATGGATCGGGTTCACAGCAAGCCGCAAGCATGCCACAGGTGAATACTCCTACCCCCACCTGCGAGGCTAAGAAACTTGGGGTCATCTTTGACTCCACCCTTTCCTTCTGCGCCCACATCTCTGAGGTCTCTAAAAAGTCAAATGTCCTACTGCACCTCCTCAGAGGTGCTCTGCCTTTCCTCTCCTTCCCCCAGAAGCTCATGGTATACCAAGCTCTGTTTCTCTCTAGCTTGGACTATTGTAACAGCCTCTTTCTAAATCTACCTGCCTCTACTCTTTGCCCTCTGACACTAATCCAGAACAGGACTGTGAGACTTGTCCTTGGCCTCAAGCCCAGGGATCGTATCTCTCTAGCTCTGAAATCTCTCCATTGGTTCCCAGTGGATGCAAGGATTAAATTCAAAACCCTCTGCATTGTCCACAAGACTTTCTGAGGCCTGGGTTCAAAATACCTTCAGCTATCCCTCCGCAAATACCTCCCCTCTTGAACTCTTTCCTCCTCTACCTCCAACTCCCTCAGGGTCAGTCGTTTTTTAAAGAAACGAGCTGGGGTTAGATCTCTGTCTTCGGCTGGGGCCTCCCTCTGGTACAGCCTCCCTGCCACTCTAAAACTTAAGGAGAGTCATCTCCGGTTCCGGAAGCACCTCAAGACCTTCCTCTTTTCTTCTGCTTTCGCTCCCCCTCTCCCCTGCTGATCTGTTCTCTCTTGGCACCGTGCACCTGGCCACCCTCTGTTCTCCGGACCCAGGTACCTGCTCACCGTGCCACCCTCCTGCTCTGCCTCTGGGCCACCCGTTGCACTGGGGTCTGTATCTGTACCCATACAGCCCCCCTTTTTCTTCCTGCACTTATCAGACCTGCCCTGTCTGCTGCCTTAAACCTAGCACTTGCAAATTTCTGGTTGCACTACCACTGTTTGTTGCCTTTATCATTTATTTATTGTTATTTATCTGTTTCTCATCTGCTTCGCACTTTCCACTTCTCCCCCTTCCATGCACTTTTCCCCTCCCCCTCTCCCATGCACTTGCACATTCTCAATGTCACTGGGCCTAGTCAGATTGCTGTTTTGTTCTCCCCTGTTCCCCTCCCTTGCGTTGTCACTCTCTGAAACACTTGTGTACGAGCGCGATAGAAATAAAATATCAATATCAATAACCAAAGGCAGTTTGTTAGGCAGAATTATATGCAGTACCCTTTGGGAACACTACACACAATTAGGACTACAAGTGACAGTACAAATTCACCTTTGGTACAAGCCTGTACTACGCAGTAAAGTGGTAGAGATGGATGAGCAGCCAGACTCATCCCAAGAGTAAAGTGAGCAGTATCAATAGTTACCCAAAGGATAGCAGTTACTATGATTTAAACAAACACTGACTCAAGGTTTCTGAGTAAAAGAATATACGTGTATTTACACATCAGTTATTAAACATTTCACTACTATCAAGCAGTTGAAAAATCACGATTCTAATACACCACACCCAATAGATTCTGGACAAGTTAGGCTCAATTGAAGTTTGAGCAAAATGGCACTCCAATAATTCAAAAGGGAGGGAAAGACAAAGTTAGACAGAAGTTGAGCAGCACCAACAAGTAAGTAAGCAGGGCAATCTAGAAAAAGGAACTACAGTGAGGAAATCAAATCAAGACGCCAGGGCCAAAGTGAATGGACCAAAGGCTTTGCAGAGGATCACACAGTTCAGGGTAGTTTGCATTTAAGTCTTTGCCAAGAGTTCAGAACGAAGTTGGTCAGACGAAAAGTTACTTTAAAGAATAGAGAAGGATAAGCCCTCGGATTGGCGAAAGATTTCACACACTTTCACCGCGGCTGGACGAAACGAACAAGCGGTATAGCACAGTACCTTTAGAGCGGAAGAATGCTGCAGCTGAGGCAGACTTTCCTGGCAGGTCCTGCAGGCTCATGGTTCCTGAAGCGACTGTCAGACTGACAAGAAGGAGGAAGACTGGAGGGTCCTGTGCTGCCCAGGGAAGAAACCAGCAGCGGAGCAAAGCGACAAATAAAAGGTGTGCTCCTTAAAACCCAAGCAGGGTCCGACCTTCCTGGCTATCCAGTTCTTTGTAGCTGTGTACAGCAAATTCGACCTGAGGAAAGAGGCCTGGCTTCCAGTTTGGTGAACTAGTTGTTCTCACCAGCACAAGGGGAGAAGATTCCTTGCAGATCTTCCCTGTTTTCGAAGTTTGGAGACAGAGCTGTCAGAAGATGTGGTGAGGCCCGGGGCAAAACATTTGGTGAGGCCCCCTTACAGTTTTTTGCACTCGGCCAGCGGCGGCATATCCGCACACAGGAGACTTGAGAAATCTACCCTTGAGTTTGTGTGCAGGATTCCAAATATGGTTTATTACTACTTTCTCTACTGAAGAAAGGTTCATGCCAGACTAACTTTTTTATCATATGAATAAATATATATGATGGCATGAGCTCTCCACTGCGCCACCTCCAATTCTCTGAGGGTAAATCACTTTTCCAAGCAAAGAGTTGATGGCAGATCTCTTTCTTCGGCTGGGGCCTCCCTCTGGAAACAGCCTCCCTGCCTCGCTGAAACTTGAGGAGCACCATCTCCGGTTCCGGAAGCACCTCAAGACCTGTTTATTTGCTTCTGCCTTCTCTCTTCCTCTCCCTTGCTGATCACCTGCCTGATCCATGCACTGGTCACCTGGTCAAGCTCTTAATTCGGGCCCAGGTCCCTGCCTGTCCTGTTGCAATCCCGCACTGCCTCTTGGTTCCCCTGCACTTGTGGTCTGTATCTGTAACCCTACAGTCCACGCTCTTGCTCGTATTGTCCACCCGTTGGCTGCACTTATGAGTACTCACACTTGCCACCAGTTGGCTGCACTCTTGTTTCTCCTTTGTTCCTGCACTTCTGCATCCTACCCCACCCTCGGCACTTCTCCCCTCCCCATTCCCTGCTCTTGCACAATCTGAAAGACACAAGGCCTAGTAAGATATGTGTTTTGTCCTACTCTTTTGTTTCTCCCTCCTTGCCTTGTCGCGCCTAGAAACACTTGCGTACAGGCACTTTATAAATGCCATATCATATCATTAAGTCATATGACAACATGAACACACTGACAAATGATGTACAGTGGAGGCTGGTACATTTCTGAACTTAAGAGGCTTAAATGTTTATTCCAATTAGTCAGGATCAACAGAGCACAGTGAGGGAGCCCAAACCAAACAAGGGTGGCTTGTGGGGAGGGGGGTAGTTCTCACTCCCAAGAAAATGTTTGAAACATTGGGTTAAAAGTATGCATTTTACAGCACTTTCTTGGCAAAATTGGGTAGAAATCCACACAGTTTGTAATTGGTTTTGTATGGAAGAACATGGAAATTCCCAATAGTTGCAAATCACAAATTGTGCATAGGAACATTTTCCAATACATTTCATGCCGCCTTTCCACGCGGGATATGCTAGTATACACATATATTCATGCTGGTTGTTCTAATTATGTTGAAGCAGGCTGCATCAATATTTGCCATTATTACCATGTACGGATTCCCAACCAGTAAAAATGCCATGCCACAGAAAGTATATCCGAGCTGACTGTGTACCATAAGTGTTATTGCTGGCTAGATTGGCCTACATTCAAAGTGGGCCAATTTAGCCAAGTAGTATGTTTGCTTTAACCTTGATGCATAGTCCTGTGCATCAAGGGTAAAGCAAAAAGAGCACTGGCAATGCTAACAGTTTGGGCATTTGTGTAGGCATGGGAAAGGCACTTCTGTATTGGTATTAGCTGGCCATTGATAGTGCCAGTGCAAAATGGTTTGAGTACCTGAGCAACTAATAGCAGTGCCTCGTAAATGCCTAATACTTATACACAAGCCAAAATGGTTGGCTTTGCCAATGCTTATTTTTAAAAGAATTTCAGCGAAAGACACGCAGGGTGTTTTTTTATTGAGTGGCCAAAGGCAGACCTGATTAAGACATTTTTATGACACCAGTTACGTGTTTACAACTCCAATGAAGTCATGAACTCTTAGAAGACTCCTTTGAGGAAACACTTGCAGGCACATTGAGGGCAAAGTTTGATGGATAGCCATGTTTAAAGCTAGCCCAAAGAGTTCCAGTGAGGAGGTGTTTTGGCTGGGGAGGGCAGGAACTGGGTGAGAATTGCCGTAGGGATTAGCATGGCCATGAGAAGTCATTTCAGTGTTAGCACCTGCATTCATATCCATACGTTTTTAGGTAATTGAAATCGTGATGTGGGGTTAGCACTTGCATGCTAGGCAAGTGATTAGAAGGGAAGTGGTGACATGAGACATCTCATTCTCACAGCAGTCCTTAAGTGTAATGTTTCAGAAATGAAGGCAAGAGGTAGCTGCTTGTAACATTGAAGTTTCACCAAAATAGTCTCATTCGACAAGTGGAAAGATTTTATGTGCCCCCACACATGGAAGTTTGCCCCTTCCTCACAGCTACTGACGTTAGCACCTCCTCCAACATTTGAAGCATTAGTCCCCTTTGCCCCCTGACATTTTAGCCTAGGTGCACCTCTGATGCCATGAACCCACCCCTTAATGAAGTGGACCCCAGGGTGGCTACATTTAGGGGTGGTGCTGAACACACACTCACAAAAAGCACTTTCACCCATGCATTCAACCACCAGTTACACAACTCCATACATGCATGTATACATAAAACCAAACACAGCATTGACACAAACATCAACATGCACGCATGCATTCATACATACACCTATACATACTAATTTAAATAATACACATATACATTTTTAATTTAAAATAAAAAACACTTACCTTACCTCCATGCACCCTTAAAAAGCATCCACGCAGCCGACACGTAGACATGCTGCCTGACAAGAGAGAACTCCTCTCCCATCAGTCAGCGTGGTCACGCTGAGCAATGTGAACACTGACTGACAATAGAGAACTCCTCTCCCATCAGTCAGCGTGGTCACGCTGAGCAACATGAACACACTGATTGACAAGCGAGGAGTCCTCTCTAATCAACATGAACACACTGACTAACAAGAGAGAACTCCTCTCCTGTCAGTCAGCGTGGCCATGCTGAGCAACGTGAACACACTGACTGACAAGAGAGAACTCCACTCCAATCAGTCAGCATGATCACGCTGACATGAACACACTGACTGACAGGAGAGGAGTCCTCTCCCATCAGTCAGTGTGGTCACACTGACAACATGAACACACTGACCTACAAGAGAGAACTCCTCTCCCATCAGTCAGTGTGGTCACACTGACAACATGAACACACTGACTGACAAAAGAGAACTCCTCTCCTGTCAGTCAGCATGGTCATGCTGAGCAAAGTGAACACACTGACTGACGAGAGAGAACTCCTCTCCCATCAGTCAGCGTGGTCACACTGACAACATGAACACACTGACTGACAAGAGAGAACTCCTCTCCTGTCAGTCAGTGTGGTCACGCTGAGCAACGTGAACACACTGACTGACAGGAGAGGAGTCCTCTCTTGGCATTCAGCATGTCCACGTTTTCTGCTGAATGACGGGAGGCAGCAGAGCTCACTTCTGAGCCCTGCTGTCTCCCATTATTTTGCTGTTTGTTACGGAGCCAAACGGCTTCACAAGAAACAGCAAAATCATTGCAGGTGCAGCACAGTCCCCCGTGTGAATAAAGGACACGAGAGACTGTGCTGCCTTCCACTTAGGAGAGGGGGCCGCGAGGCCCTCAGCAAGCGCGAGGCCCGGGGCAGTTTGCCCCCCCTGCACCTCCCTCGTGACGGCCCTGTTTGGAGATCCAGACCCGCAGCAGGGCTTTACCGACAGGACGGTGAACAAAGGAACTATACCTGGTTTGTCACGCAGAGTAAAACACGAGAATGACTTTTACAAAAAGTAATGGTGAATAAACCCATCTGGAACCGTATAAAAGTAAATATGGTCCAGTGGGTTTAAGTTTGAGGCTACCAAGATAGCCTAAAACAATATCAAGGCTATTTAAAATAACCACAGTAGGAAAACTAGGGTAGTTACCACTGCCACCAGCCAAATCTTAATGAAAAGGGAACGAAACAATGTTCCACAAGAAACAGACAGAAAGGGATAACTAGTAACCCTTTCCAATACCCTATGTAAGATAGTTTGTAGTGGGTGTGTGGATTTAAAAAGACTAATAAAGTCAATGGCAACTTTACAGGCTCTGGGAGACAGTAGTCAGTCCCAGAAAATGGAGTCTGAGTTGGAAAGTCAAAAAGACAACCCTGTGTCACTGCACTGAAGGTGCTGTGTAACACACAGTAAAAATATGATGCCTATGGAGTAGGTGAGGCTCCACAGTCTATGAACACAATAATGTCCAAAACACACAGCAAAGCACATATAAGAGTGGGAGAAAAGGCTCACACTCTTACCCGATGAAAACATAAATCCTAGAAATCCAGCAAAGCTGCTGAGGGACTCAGTAGCTAAGGGAAATTAGCCATTCTGGAGAATTCTACCTAACACTCACCCACCCCCCAACTCCAGACTAAGGGACAAGAGGATTTAATCCACTCCTGGATTAATCTCTTCACTCTAGTCAGTTAAAACATCCTAGAGAGACCCTCAGCATTTTGGTGGTGACATCCTGCGCTGTGCTCAATGGTGAATTCAAACCCTTGCAGGCAGAGTGACCATCTTAGAAGTGCTGGGTTCTCCCCTTTCCTTTGCTTTAACCATCTCAAGGGTTGGTGGTTAGTTTGAATCACAAAAGTAGATCCATAAGAGTATGGTCTAAACTTTTTCAAAGACCACACAATGGCAAAACATACATGTTCTATGGTTGCCCACCTTGTTTCTGGTTCCTTCAGTATCCTACTGATGAAGCAAATGGGGTGCTCCCTACCTTTCTTATCCAGTTGACTAAGGACTGCATCTATACCTGTATTGGATGCATCTGTCTGCACAATGGAGGGTTGGTGATAATCATGAGCTCTTAGGACTGGAGCTTGACAAAGAGCTTTCTTCAGGCTTTCAAAGGCTTGAGTGCACGCCTCATTCCATCTAACCTTTTTAGGGAATTTTGGAGAGGAAATCACATTCAAGGGAGAAGCAATGGTCCCATAGTTCTCTATGAAATTCCTGTAGTACCCAGTGAGACCTAGGAAGGCTCTCACTTGGGTTTGAGTAGTAGGGGTGGCCCAGTTTTGTACAGCATGTACTTTGCTAGGCAATGGCCTTATTTCACCTCCTCTTACCCCGTGACCAAGGTAGACCAGTTTGCTCTGACCAATTCTACATTTGCTTGCCTTTATGGTCAGATGGGCCTGCTCAAGAGCCTGTAAAACATATCCTAAGTGATCAACATGTTCTTTCCAAGTAGGGCGAACACTGCAATGACATCCAAGTATACCATGCAGAAGTCCTCCATCCCATTCAGAACTTGATTGACCATTCTTTGGAATGTAGCAGGTGCATTCTATAATCCAAAAGGCATAACCTTAAACTCGTAGAGGCCTGCTGGGGTTGAGAATGCAGTTTTCTCCTTGGCATGGTCTGTCAGGGCTATTTGCCAATAGCCTGACGTCAGATCAAATGTACTGAGGTACTTGGCTGAACCAAATCTATCCACCAGTTCATCTGTCCTTGGCAAAGGATGGGCATCAGTCTTAGTGACTGCATTTAGAGCTCTATAGTCCACACAGAATCTCAACTCCTTGGATCCTGCCTTTGGTACTAGAACAACTGGACTAGACCATGGACTTGTAGATGGCTCTATAACCCCGAGATCAAGCATCTTGTTGACCTCTCCTTTGATGTGGGATCTCACATGTTCTGACATTCTGTAACCTCTGCTTTTCACAGGTAGACAGTCACCAGTGAGAATATCATGCTGGTCCCAAGGATCAAGCCAGGTGAAAGTGAAAACAGGGAGGCAAACTGATTTAACAGAACTTTGCACTCCACCTTTTGTTCAGATGTCAGTTGAGAAGAGAGATTGACTCCTTCTATGTTCTCATCCAAACGTTGGCCTCTGAGGAGGTCTGGTAGAGGTTCACTCTCCTCCTACTCTTGAGCTGAAGCTACAAGCAAAGCTCCCACTTCTAGTCTCGAGACATATGCCTTCAAACGGTTGGTGTGAAAGACAGTGGGAGCCTCCTTAGGTCTGCCTAAGTCCACCAAATAGTTCACCTTTCCAAGTTTGCACACAACCTTGAAGGGTCCTATCCATTTTTCCTGCAAGGCCCTCTGTCTTGTTGGCACCATAACTAATACAAGCTGGTCTTGAGTAATCTCAACCATGCTGGACTTCTGGTCATTCCAATGTTTGACCAGAGCCTGACCTGCTTTTAAGTTATCACTAGCTTCTGCCATCATGTGTGACATTCTCCTCCAGAGACCTATCACATAGTCAGTCACTCTGACTGGCTTGGGGGAAGGAGTACTCTCCAACCCCTCCTTATTCAGGGCCAAGGGGCCTCTAACTGGAAGGCCATAGCGAAGTTCAAAGGGACTGTAACCAACTCCCTCCTGCAGGACTTCTCTATAAGCAAAGAGAAGGCATGGCAGTAGAAGGTCCCATTTTCTTTTAAGGGATTCCTCTAAAGCACCTATCATGCTCTTCATAGTATGATTAAACCTCTCTACCAGTCCATTTGTCTGTGGAAGGTAGGCTATAGAGAACTTGTAAGTGACACCACCGTTTTTCCACATAGCTTGGATGTAGTGGGACATAAAATTGGGTCACCTGTTGGATATCACTTCCTTAGGAAACCCTACTCTGGTAAAAATACCAATTAGAGCCTTAGCCACAGCCTGAGCCGTAACAGTCCTCATAGCTATTGCTTCTGGGTATCTAGTAGCATGGTCTACTACAACCAGGATAAACGTGTTCCCTGAAGATTTGGGAGGGTCAAGGAGACCAACAATGTTGATGCCCACCCTCTCAAAAGGAACTCCTACCACTGGGAGAGGCACCAGGGGTGCCACATTCTTGGATCCACTCTTGCCAGAGGTTTGGCAAGTGTGACAGCTCCTACAGAATTTGTCAAGTTCTGAACCCATCTTAGGCCAATAGAAGTATAAGGAGAGCCTTTCCTTGGTCTTTTTGAAACTCAAATGACCAGCCAAAGGTATCTCATGGGCCAACTGTAGGAAATAGAGTCGTTAGCTAGGGGGACTACAATTCTTTTGCAGTCCCCAGGGATAGACTCAGTCAGTTCACTGTAGAAGAGGCCATCTTCCCATCTCAACTTATGCTTTCCAACTTCTTGCCCATCAAGATGAGAAGCAGCCTGTTGTTGAAGACCTTTGAGAGTAGGACACTCTCTTTGTCCTCTGCTGAAGTCTGCCCTGTTGGGTCCACCTTCTGCCAGTAAAGACTGCAGCTCAGGATGGTCAACAGGGTCAATATCTCCCAGTCCATTCAATGTAACTCCTGAGCAGATCCACACCCTGTACCGGCTTGACCGGGACACCATCACCACCATAGTGGCCCTGATAAACGACGACATAGTGAGCCTCATAAAAATACGCACCGCCATCCCCCCTCTACTGAAGCTAGTGTCTGTGCTCCACTTCCTTGCCACAGCACCTACCAGCACACAGTGGGGCACATGCATGGCATATCACAACCCTTATTTTCCCGGATTCTGAACCAAGTGCTGGATGCCCTCCTCCAGCACACAAGGGACTACATATCCCTACCACTGACCCCCCAGGAGATATTCGATACAAAAGTTGCCTTCCTTGCACTGGCAGGTATGCCAAATTGTGAAGGTGCCCTCGACTGCACCCACATGGAGTTGGTGGTCCTGCATGCCATGGAGGTGGTGTATCGCAAGCGCAAGCAATACCACTCCATCAATGTGCAGATGGTATGCGATGCCAGCAAGATCATCACACATTGCTGTGGCCAACATCTCGGATCAACTCATGAATCTATGGTTCTGCGGAACTCCACGCTACCACGCTTCATGGAGTGACATGCTGGACGATGTTCCTGGCTGCTTGGTGAGTTTCCTGATTGGGCCATGGCAGTGCATCGGGGTGGTGAGGTGGGTGGATGCATACTCCACCTGGGTGGGAATGGGGGGGTGCATACTCCATCTGGGTGGAAATGGGGGGGATGCATACTCCACCTGGGTGGCAATGTTGATGTGACTGCACGATGTGCACATCACCGAACATTGTGCCCCAAAGCATCAGAAACGGTACATGAAACCCAAATCCCATAGTGATGAAGTAAGGTCGACACCTATCACTACATGGCTAACAGGTAACCAGCCCACATCCCACAACACATGCACCACTCATCAGTGGCCCTCACCCACCATAAGGCCATCCTGCATCATGCAGTGCATATGCACTATGTTGCTGTCTCCAGCATATCACCACACAGGACAATCATCCCTGGGAGTGCATTGAACTGAACTGTGTCACCGGGTCGGCACACCCATAGGAGTGCTGCATGTCACCATAGGAATGACCAGCGCAGAATGCCCAATATTGTACAGACTACTGCCAACGCTCCCTTTTAGTAAATCTCACAGAACACAACACATCACTAATTTGACTTCAACACAGCTGTATGCATATACGATGCACGTGCAACAAGATGTCAGTGCACACCATGTATCATCTTGAAGATGCAACCCACACCATTAGTCCATGGCACAGGACACATAGAGGGACCTGAAATGGGTTCAATGCATCCAGGGACATGTGCATGTGGGCACCGATTACCTGCAGGCATGTGAGACTAGTACAGTTGTCCAACATGAATTTGGGAACATTTACCTTCATTCCCCTCTCATGCAGGGGATGGTGGCTATCCCTTGAAGCCACGGCTCCTGACCCCTGTCTGAAACCCACAGAACAGGCACAAGGAGGACTACAATCATTCCCATACCCGTACACGCGTGGTAATCGAGCAGACCTTTGGCCTGTTGAAGGCACGATTTTGCTGCCTCAGCCGGTCGGGTGGGGCACTCCTCTACAGACATGAGAAGGTGGCTAGGTTCACCATGGCATGTGTAATGCTGCATCCGCCGGAACGTGCCCCTGCCCCCTGACATGGAACTGCTACCACCTGATGATGATTTAGGGGATGATGAAGATGTGGCAGGACATCATCACGGTGGCGATGCACAGGAGGGACGTGCTGTGTGCCAGTCAGTGATCGCACAATATTTCTGACATACATGTCAGCAGAGGATGACATAATGGTTGGACATAGGGCACTGGGTCTGGGGGTACATGTACACTATGCACTGTGCAACATTAAATGACATGCGCAATGATGAGTGTCCACTCTGGTCTTTTTTTTTACACAACCGGTGTATTGAAAGTAACAATATTAACGTGAATGACAAAACCCTCCACCACCCTCATCCCCCTCCCCCTACAACTCCCCCATACACCCTCCCCCCTCCCCCTCCCCACAACTCCCCCACACACCCTCACCCCCCTCCCTCTCCCCCCACAACTCCCCCACACACCCTCACCCCCCTCACCCTCCCCCCACAACTCCCCCACACACCCTCACCCACCTCCCTCTCCCCCCACAACTCCCCCACACAAGTCCCATAGAGTCCCGAAGCCTCATGAGGCTGTCAGAACAGTCACTCAGCACTCCCAGAGCCCGGGGGTGGCATGTCCCATCGGCGCAACGCATGGACCGACCAGCGGAGCGGGCTGGTTTAGGTCGAACTGCTGGTGGATGGTGTTTGCTCATGCTGAGGCTGTAGGGTGGGAAGACCTGCCTCCAAAGCATCAGCGATGCACCCTAGCACCTTGCAGAGACGGTTTGTGTTATCCGTGAAGGACCGGGCCAGTGCTGCCAACTTTATGCGCCACTCCTCCCTGGCCTGACGGTTGTCCTGCACAAATCCGCGGATGAGTGCAGTGAGCAGGTCAGCCTGCTGTGCTCCTGCGGCTGCACCTGTGGCCATGCTGGGTATCTGGCTGGCAAGCCCAGTCTGCTCATCCTCCCAGAGACTGCATACCGGACTGATATGTCCCTGGGTGTGGTCTTGCCCAGACTGCTCCGGGGTGTTGGTATCAACAGTATCACTCATGGCTACCTGGGGGGATGCCAATTGTGTTGGGGTGTGGACAACATCCACTGAAACATCCTCAATGGTGCCCCAGATGTCATCTGGGCTGTCTTCAACTGTGAGGGGTGCCGTGGCTGCCACCTCCCCAGCCACACTGGACTCCTCCGAACGGGGTGTCGGACAGGTGTCTGCATGCAGAACAGTAGGGGTGGGGGTAGTGTGCCCTCCACGGCCCATGCTGTTGCAGGTGGTATGTGTCCCTGTGATGGCTTGCTTGCTGGGACATGGTGCCCCTTGGCTTGTCCCCTGGATTTAGACTGACGGTTGCTGTCCTCCTGGGACCTCTTACTGGGTCTGGCCTGTGCTGGGGTGATATCCTGCTCTTTACTGTCATGCTCACTGCCTGTGGGGGTGAAAGAGCGGGACGGCATGAGTGATGTTTGGATAGGCATCATGCATACATTGGGACGATTGAACATCCACACAATTGTGGGTAATAGGCATTTGGGTTGGGAAGGGCACATCATTTCATACATGGGTGGTAAATGCAGCCATATGTTGGTGTCACTCATGCTGGCCAGGTACTGTGCTGTCTGACATGCTCACAAATTAGGTCATGCACGCTCTGTGCCTCATGGAATTTCCTACTTTGTGTGGTATGTGTCATGTACGTTACGGCCTTGCACCAGGCATCGGCATGTGTCTCACTTGCTTCGGCATACTTTACAGGGAGTGTGTGTGTGGCCGACCATGGCGTCACTCTTCGGACAGAGCAGTTTTTACTTTGGACACTCACCTCCATCAGCAGATGTCGTGGCACCACACTCCATCTTTCCTATTCCTTCTATTGATTCCGGGCCAATCATGCTTGCACATGTTTCCTCCCACAGGGTGAGCTTAATGGGAGAGCTTGGTCCTCCTCCGGTTTCCAGGGCCTGGGTACGATTTACAGATAGAATGTTGCGCATCCTCAGGTGCAGATCATCCCACCGCTTACGACAATCCTTCACCGTGCGGGGTGTGTTGTCCACTGCACTGACCTTCTGGCCAACAAGTACCCAAATCTCCTTTTTGCGCAACACGGCCTCCCTCCTCAGGTTGCTGCTGAACACTGTCCCTGCATGCTC